>NC_139682.1:13850523-14448023 GCF_964106915.1 Podarcis gaigeae
ATCTTCTTGCAGTCCATGGGACTCTCAAGAGTCTCCTCCAGCACCAGAATTCAAAAGCATCAATTCTTCGGCGATCAGCCTTCTTTATGGTCCAGCTCTCACTTCCATACATCACTACTGGGAAAACCATAGCTTTAACTATACGAACCTTTGTTGGCAAGGTGATGTCTCTACTTCTCAAGATGCTGTCTAGGCCTGTCATTGCCCTTCTCCCAAGAAGCAGGCGTCTTTTAATTTCATGGCTGCTGTCACCATCTGCAGTGATCATTATTAGACATTACTTGTTCTCAATTCACTACTGCAATGCACATTACATGTTTACTTGGATATGATTTGACAAGGCATTTGACAAGGTGCCCCATGATATTCTTGTAAAGAAGCTGGTAAAATGCGGTCTTGACTATGCTACCACTCAGTGGATTTGTAACTGGCCGACTGACTGAACCCAAAGGGTGCTCATCAATGGTTCCTCTTCATCCTGGAGAAGAGTGACTAGTGGCGTGCCACAGGGTTCTGTCTTGGGCCCGGTCTTATTCAACATCTTTATCAATGACTTGGATGATGGACTCAAGGGCATCCTGATCAAATTTGCAGATGACACCAAACTGGGAGGACAGGATCACACTTCAAAATGACCTTGACAGATTAGAGAACTGGGCCAAAACAAACAAGATGAATTTTAACAGGGAGAAATGTAAAGTATTGCACTTGGGCAAAAAAAATGAGAGGCACAAATACCAGATGGGTGACACCTGGCTTGAGAGCAGTACATGTGAAAAGGATCTAGGAGTCTTGGTTGACCACAAACTTGACATGAGCCGACAGTGTGACGCGGCAGCTAAAAAAGCCAATGCAATTCTGGGCTGCATCAATAGGAGCATAGCATCTAGATCAAGGGAAGTAATAGTGCCACTGTATTCTGCTCTGGTCAGACCTCACCTGGAGTACTGTGTCCAGTTCTGGGCACCACAGTTCAAGAAGGACACTGACAAACTGGAACGTGTCCAGAGGAGGGCAACCAAAATGGTCAAAGGCCTGGAAACGATGCCTTATGAGGAACGGCTAAGGGAGCTGGGCATGTTTAGCCTGGAGAAGAGGAGGTTAAGGGGTGATATGATAGCCATGTTCAAATATATAAAAGGATGTCACATAGAGGAGGGAGAAAGGTTGTTTTCTGCTGCTCCAGAGAAGCGGACACGGAGCAATGGATCCAAACTACAAGAAAGAAGATTCCACCTAAATATTAGGAAGAACTTCCTGACAGTAAGAGCTGTTCGACAGTGGAATTTGCTGCCAAGGAGTGTGGTGGAGTCTCCTTCTTTGGAGGTCTTTAAGCAGAGGCTTGACAACCATATGTCAGGAGTGCTCCGATGGTGTCCTGCTTGGAAGGGGGTTGGACTCGATGGCCCTTGTGGTCTCTTCCAACTCTATGATTCTATGATTCCTACCGTCTTCAGACAGGTTTACTCACCCTCAGCAGAATAAGGATTGCTTATGCGATGGTTTACTGGAAGTTACTTCCAAGGGAGCATATATAGGCCTGGTCTGCAAGTCAGCTATCCAGTCCTGAATGTTGAGGGATGCTCTATTTTCCACTGTGTGTCTAGACAGGTGTGGGTTGGCCGCTGAAAACTTTGTAAAGTCTTCACTTCATACTTTGGGTTTTCCTCAGATTGCTGTTTGTCCAATTCAGTGGTAAAGAACAAGTTTTCATAGAATCCTAGAACGGTAGAGTTGGAAGGGACCTCAAGGGTCATCTAGTCCAACCCCCCTGGAATGCAGGAATTCTTGTGGGGAAAGTGACAGGGGAGAAAAAGTGCTTGGACATGGAGCTTTAAAGCCCAGATCTGTGCCTTGAAACACAGCACAAAAGGAAGTCTGGATGAGCCCTAAGTGACTAAACTGGAAGAGAATTCCCCCCAATTCCTTGACTCTGAAGTATATTGTGGTACCTCGGGTTACAAACACTTCAGGTTACCTGCTTTCGGGTTGCGCACTGCGCCGAACCCGGAAGTACCGGAACGGGTTACTTCCGGGTTTCGGCGCTTGCACATGCGCAGAACCACTAAATCATGCTTTGCGCATAAGCGCCGAATTGCAACCTGTGCATGCGGACGCAGCGCTGCGGGTTGCGAACGCTGTGGGTTGTGAACGTGCTTCCTGCACATATCACGTTCACAACCCAAGGTTCTGTACAGTAGTACCTCGGGTTAAGAACTTAATTCGTTCTGGAGGTCCGTTCTTAACCTGAAACTGTTCTTAATCTGAGGTACCACATTAGCTAATGCGGCCTCCTGCTGCCACCGCACGATTTCTGTTCTCATCCTGAAGCAAAGTTCTTAACCCGAGGTACTACGTCCGGGTTAGCGGAGTCTGTAACCTGAAGCGTCTGTAACCCGAGGCGTCTGTAACCCGAGGTACCACTGTACTTTCTCTGCATCATC
Organism: Podarcis gaigeae; assembly: GCF_964106915.1. NCBI lineage: Eukaryota > Metazoa > Chordata > Lepidosauria > Squamata > Lacertidae > Podarcis > Podarcis gaigeae. Next base: position 13,852,968 of record NC_139682.1, read on the forward strand.
ATGTTTACAACATTTTCAGAGTGTGGTAAAGTTAAGGCTTTCAGGTCTCATGATAACAACCGGGAAACAAATTTATTTCCTTAACTTTTTGCTCTCCCCCTCCCCCTCCCTGCAGCAGAACTTCAAGAGATGTCCTTAACATGTTCCTCACGTATGAGGGGAAAGAATTATTCCTTCACAAGTCTGCACTTTCTCTTTGCACGCAGTTGCTGGCTGGAGGAGTAAACTTTTGCATAGATGGCAAAACAGGAGAGGAAGACTGCACTCAAGTTGGATAAAATGCAAGCGTTGTCCTACAGTTTACAAATCCCCACATATTGCCCTAGCTCTGAGCTAGTGTGTTCAGTGGTGTAGTGGAGCTGGGGAAGTCCAGGATAATGTGGTGCCACTTATTTCACCGCAGGGACAAGGTGCCATCTCCTGGGGCGCAATTTTGCCTTCTTCTGCTAGCCAAATAAATTGTGTGTGTTTTTCCCCCTCAAAGAGAAACCTGCCAAGTAAGTTAACCAGAGGAAGAGGTAGGTTGCACTAGGAGATAAATTGCCACTTCTAACTGGATAGCTTGGTTGGTAGAACACGAGGCACTAAATCTCAGGGTTGTGCGTTCGAGTCCCACGTTGGGCAAAAGATTCCTGCATTGCAGGGGGTTGGACTAGATGACCCTTGTGGTCCCTTCCAACTCTGCAATTCCATGATTATATTTTACACTGAATAAAGTCACCTTGATGGCACAAAATAGTGGCTAAACCTTGGCTGTTCTCAACTGTCCACCTGGCTGGAAGAGTAGGAGGAGAGACCTGAGAGTAAAAATTGGTTTGTATTGAGATCATAATGTCTGCGTTGATCAAAAATCCTTTTTTTGTTGTTGAAGGGGCATGGCTATGGGGTTGTCATAAAGAGTGTCTGCACTGCATCATGATTTGCCACTGCACCAGCAAGAGCTATCTGCATTATGGATATTTTTTCAGATCTGGGGGGAAGCTTCCCTAAACCCTAGAAATTAATAAATGGGGGGGGGGGTTGGAAAGTTGTCATGGTAACTGGGTGTGAGGTGACAGGGAAAGAGGGTTTGGCAAAGGGTTTCTGGGTAGAAGAAAGGAAGAGAAAAGACTGGGATCCATCTTGGGCAGGCTGGCTGAAGGCTGGCTGGGAGAGGTGCCTTGAATTCCAGGGCTCCACTGCTGTGCAGGACAAGCCCATCTTGAGAAGACTGTTCTGTAAGATCTGGAATTCCTCCTGTCATGGAATTCTACTCAATATTGATCCAGAGCAGAACTCCAGTGTATAGTTAGCAGAGTAAACACGTTGCAGGATTCCCCCCAAAATACACCAGAGGCAATTGTATTTCTTCCAGCAGAGCTTTCCTGCTACTGAAGGCAAATGAGCATAATGGTCACAAATCCAATACATTCAGGATTGGTACTGTCCGTAAGAAATCCAGTTGCAGCAGACTTAACTTAAACGTACAATAACTTATAATAAGTCTAAACCTTAACATTAAGCATACTATGTACAGAACACAACACCAGAAGGAAAAGAAAACCCAGGTTCCTTCTGGTCTTACTTTTATAGTCAGCATGACCTTGACAGAAAAGATAAAAGAACCAGTTTAAACCAGCTGTACTCAGCTTCTCTGAAGGAATAACCCAAACATCATGAACCTTCTGCTTGTTTCTTTCACACAGAGAAGCTTCCGGAACCCTCTTGGACTAATTAGAATAGGGAAGATCTCTACACATCAGATCAATACTTTCTGCACCAAGAAATGCAAACTGACACCTCCATACATGCTGAAGGCGTGTAAACAGGTGAATAAACACTACAGTGGTACCTTGGGTTAAGTACTTAATTCGTTCCAGAGGTCCGTTCTTAACCTGAAACTGTTCTTAACCTGAAGAACCACTTTAGCTAATGGGGACTCCTGCTGCTGCCACGCAATTTCTGTTCTCATCCTGAAGCAAAGTTCTTAACCTAAGGTAATATTTCTGGGTTAGCGGAGTCTGTAACCTGAAGCGTATGTAACTTGAAGCATATGTACCACTGTATTTCTTAAAGCTATGGCAGTCTCCAACATGTCTCAATTCTCCAAAGGAACACAGACCCTTGGGTGAGTGCCAGGAACCCCATGGACTTTTGCTACCCCCTCGGCAGAGAGAGCAGGGGGCACCCAACTTTCGTAACAATATAAAGAACTCTTTGGTAAGAATGAGTCAGGCCAATGATTCACATGAGGCTGTGTACACATCATGCATTTAAAGCAACCCCCCCCCACACACAAAGAACCTTGGGAAATGTAGTTTTTTAAGGATGCTGAGAATTGTACCTATGTGAGGGGTAAACTACAGATCCCAGTGTTCTTTGTGTGGGTAGAATGTACCTTTAAATGCATGGTGTGTAGACAGCCTAACTCAGTAGCATCAAACTGGACGGAAAGCAGATCTGGGAGATTCAGGTCTGTATAGGTCAGTGTTTCTCAGACAGTGGGAAGCATCAGTGCGCCTGGTCCTCTTTCTGATAGGTCTCCATACCAAAGGCTGCCTAATGCCTCCTCACTTGTCTGGCCTACCCTCTAGTCATGTCATAATGGCAGGTGCTATTAAAAATGAGATTTGAAAGATAAAAACAGGTTCCAAAGCCTCCCTCTCTATCATAATGAGAAGAAACAGGAAGCGTTGAAGAACAAGAAGACCACAGGGCAGCAACCACAGGGAATCCATTATTTTGTTTTCTAAAAAATATTTCCACATTATTTTCTTTTGGGAAAGGGCCAAATTATAGAAGAACGACCTGTGGGGTGGGGCTAGAGTGAAAACAAAACAAAAGATTAAACAGAAACAGCTTGCAGATAATGAGGTTTGCCTCAAAATGACACCCACAATTCGGGTCACTCATGCCATCTTTTAAAAAGAAGATATTACAATGCCAATCAATGTATAACTCCCATGTGCACACATAAAGTTTGGTCTGCTGTGTAGTTTTGATTTCAGACTACATCATTTGTCTTTGTCCTCCTCACTTTAGCAAAGGGTAGCGTGATCAATTTTTCATATTAAAAAAACAAGCTGATGAACGATGGCTTTTGGCATTTCCTATCGGTGACCCCATTTGTTGCTTTTGTGGGAACAAAAGAAGTGCAGAGTTTCTTTCCGCAGAGACTAATGGTGGTGTAAACGCCAAAGATGAGACAAATGACGGGAGAGATCCTCCGAAGGCAGCACAGGGAATAGTTAATCCATGTAAAATTATACTTTCTCACCCACGGAATTCCGGACTGCAGGATACTGTCCTAAATGGATTCGATAGTCTCTGCTCCTAGCCCAAGCACATTCCTTGCAATTCATCACAAAACCCCTTCTCATGAAACTGAACTTTGCAAAGGATTGAGGACAAGCGTCTGGGACTGACACAGGTCTTATTTGTTTACTTATTGGATTGGATTTGTAATCCACTTGCTCCTCTAAAAAGTGGCTCACAATTTAGGGATGTAAGGAGGCAGCAGTTTCCATGCTGTCCTGCGTCTGGAGCAATCAGAGCTGTTTCTCTTTTACTACAGTTCATCTTCTGCTTAAGCCTTGCCATCCACTATGGTCAAAACTACAATAATTAATCATGTAGTTAACTATGAAAATAAAGCCGGTGCATTTCAATGGAAGGCAAATGTCAAAAGCAATGCAGAAAATGCAATTTGTTTAAAAAACTGAAACTAAAAATAAAGAAAACTGCTTGGATTCACTTGCCGGATTTCTGTTCTTGACCTCTGACAAACATGCAAAATGTGACAACTTCTGCTCCTGTTTCCATTTCGGATGGAGTTCTACAAGATCCTGACTCGCAAAATATATAAAATGCAATCCAATTCCAAATACAAGACAATATAAAATCATTTAATATCATAGAACTGTAGAGTTGGAAGGGACCGCAATGCAATGCAGAAATCTGTTCCCCAACATGGGGCTCAAACCCACAACCCTGAGATTAAGAAACCCATGTTCTACCATTTCATAATGATAAAAAGCCAAACAGCCAGCAGAAAAGTAAAGTAAAATGTACAGTGGTACATCTGGTTACGAACTTAATTCATTCCGAGGTCCATTCTTAAGCTGAAACCGTTCTTATCCTGAGGCGCGTTTCCGCTAATGGGGCCTCCTGCTGCACACTCTGGTGCGCAATTTCCGTTCTCATCCTGGGACAAAGTTTGCAACCAGGAGCAGCTACTTCCAGGTTAGCGGAGTTCGTAACCTGAAGCATTTGTAACCAGAAGCGTTCATAACCAGAGGTACCATTGTAGTAGCAGTGCAACTCAGCCAGACCCTGGCACAACAGCCCTAATTTTCTGTCCTTCCTTTTATGAAGTTGCAGAGGCCTTAGGGAAGAGGTGGGTCTTCAAAGGACTCATGGGACGGAACCTGCCCAACCTCCAGAGGAACCAAATGGCATAATTGTGGGGTCACCACTGAGAAGGCCCTGCAACAATATGCATAAACCGACACATGCAAATGTGTGCCCCCTGTTTAATGGAGCATTTCCTCTTTTTTTCTTGGTGTGTAAGTGAGCTACTCTAATCATCTGACTCTATAGAAAACAGCTTAATAGTTGGTCATCGTGCAGCTCCTCAGCCTTTGCTTTCTGTTCCCTAGGCACCACCTTATAAATATAAGCCCATGGAATGGGCTGTGTCGTAGCCTTCACCATATGTAGGATGCTTATATTTGCATTACCAAAAAGAAACAAGAAGAGATCCCCTTTTCTCCTTTCCCCCCCTCTGTCATTATTTTGCATTTTTATTAAAAAAACGGCAATGAAGAAAGCTTTTTTCATCAGTTTCAGGATGAATCATTGGCCTGTTTTATAGTGTGATGTGGGTTAGGTGCCTTCTCAGTTTCCTCTAGTCCCCTTCGCTTTGGGGAACACTTCTGAAAAACACCACATTTCTGGTCCCCCAACAAGGCTTCTGTTCCAAATGTTTTTCCATAGTGTAACTTCTCAAACGCCACAACCAGAGAGCTAAGAACAATAGTCCTTATGTCGTCTGGCTAGGGAAACAGTTATCTCCCTTGAGCTGAAACTAGCTCCCTTACTCCTGTGTTTCCCATTTCACCATATATGTTTTTTTTTAATCTCTGCAGTCAGCGTTAACGGCCAGCCTATTATATGGGAAGATTTCCATCCAAAGAATATTTTGTTATTTTTATTGTTTCTCCGCAGATGTGTGACTTTTCATTTATTGGTCCCGCATCCATATGCCAACCTCATCAGCTTCTGAAAAGCGAATGATGCAAAGATCTCCTTCGACGAGTCAGTTTCCATCCCTCTAGTAGGTCTGCATTCAGAGAAACAAAAGCAAACAGCACTGGGCGCTTTTCCTAATTTAATTAAAAGGTACAAAATATTTCCAATCATAAAACACCAGACACCTAGAAAGAAACCTATGGGAATCCAAGGTTATGTTCACATTAGGGCTTAATGCTGCCTTTTTGAGAGCCAGTGTGGTTTAGTGGTTAGCATGTACGACGAGGACGCTGTTTGAATCCCCATGAAATTCACTGGGTGACACTGGACCAGTCACTGTCTTCTCTCAGCCTACCTCACATGGTGGTTGCAGTGATTAAATGAGGAGAACAATGCACACAGGGCTGGATTTAGCTTTGATGAAGCCCTAAGGTACTGAAGGTAATGGGGCCCTTTATATGTCCAGCTGTCATTTGTCACCAACAAATTGCTGCTGTTTTTTGGGGTACTCGTAATTAATAATATAGGCCTACTAAATAATAAAGATCAATATTTTTCTAAAGTAATTTTATAATGGGATCAAACTAAATAAATGATGTATTACATGAAATCAATCAGTAGGCATAAGACTCACACCCTTAGTCTACGCTGCCTGATCATCAGTCTACAAGCACTCGTGTATTCTTAGATAACAGGTACAACAGCTTGACCTACATTCAACTGTGTTGCACTGCAGTCTGCAGCTGCATGCTACATGTTGCAAAATGCAGTCCATGCAAAATGTAGCCATCCTATATATGGAAATGAGCAAACCAGTGATATTTTAGGGAGCAGGCTATCAGGTGGGACCCATTACAGTGGTACCTTGGGTTAAGTACTTAATTCGTTCTTAACCTGAAACTGTTCCTCACCTGAAGCACCACTTTAGCTAATGGGGCCTCCTGCTGCTGCCATGCTGCTGGAGCACGATTTCTGTTCTCATGCTGAAGCAAAGTTCTTAACCCGAGGTACTATTTCTGGGTTAGCGGAGTCTGTAACCTGAAGCGCCTGTAACCTGAAGCGTAAGTAACCCGAGGTACCACTGTACTTACATCATAGGAGCCTACACAACACAAAACACTGTTGTTGTGTGTAGGTTTTATTTTATTTGTTTTTTATCTTATATTTTGGAAATGTACATCCAGTGTTTCTTTTCCTTTAAAAACTTTTGGGGGCCCCCAAGAGAGTGGGGCCCTAAGCTATAGCTTGTTTGGCTTATACGTAAATCCGGCTCTGAATGCACACTACCCTGCGCTCTTTGGAGAAAAACGGTGGGCGATAAATGCAGTAAATAAAACAAGCAAATAAAATAAATTAAGATGCTATGAGGTGGTTTCTCTTGCTTGGAGAACCAAAAGCAGAGCCAGGACATCTACATACCTGATCAATAATTCTCACACCGGCTCTGTATAATAGACCCGTATTATAACCCACATATTTCAAATGGAGAGGAATGGCAGAGAGCAGTTTGCTTTCGGGCACCTACAGTGTCCCCTGTCTTTGGGGAGGTCAGAACCAACTAGCGTGGGGGCCTCCTGGCTCATAGCTCAACCACTGCACCAGCTGTGGATCAGAGGTCCTGAAGGAGGAAAAGCAACCTTCTCAGGGAGAGGTCCCCAGCTTGCCTAGGTCTCAGGGAAATTTGAAGCATGGTTTCAGATCATGCAACACAGTGGGTTGGTAGAATCCCGAGTCAGTGGTGTGCCACTGTGCCCCTTCAGACTGCAAGCACACACAAACAAACGCCACACCTAAGTTTATTTGTAAGTTGGAAACCTAAGTTTATTTGTAATAAAATGGAAACAAAAGCTATTATATCAGAGAGAAAGCTCCAGAAGGGCACAGTGTTGGCACCTGTAGCAGTTGCAGAGACCCCAGCATTGAGGCAACACTCACTGGTCTCAACACTGAGGAGCTAGAAAAGGCCGTATTTCATTTCCCACAATGCTCGTGGGTGACCAGTGTAACACTGTCCCATGGCACTGTGGGAAATGAAAACTGGTGGCTTCCCCACTGCCCATGGCCAATGGAGGATGGGAACCACAAGACAGCACTTGCTCAAGGGCCTCCTCAATCTTGGAGCCAGCCCTGAGTTTTAGATAGGCCTACTGCCTGCCGTGCTAGTTTTCAACTTGCAGGGAGAGTATTTTGCTTTTAATTCAGGAATGCATTCCTCTGAAGAAGCATCCTCCATTGTATCACTTCAGAACTCTATGATCTCATTCTGATCTGTTGTCCATCTAGACCGGGTTGGAAGCTGACCTGCAGCATCCAGGCTACAGAGTGGGCTAAGTTTGGCCAGACTGGAACTGTCTCCATAGACACAGAACTACAGTAAATATTTCAGAAAGTCTCCAGCCCCAGCCCCCCTCTCCAGAAAATCTTATTTAACTGCTTCAACCAGTTTGTTCAAGATGTCTTGGGGAATTGAAGGGATAAAGTCCAAAGTCTATTGGTGGCACTCTTCCCAATTCAAAACATATGGGGGTAAAAAGCTAAGACACACCATATCAGCAACATAAATAAAGCTAAGGCAGGGGTCAGTAGAGTGTCCCATTTATTAAACAGTAAATTTAATATGTATTATTTAGAGAACAAGCCCTCCTCCGCGGTTTCTGAAAACGCATGAAGCATAGCTGGACGGTGACACTTTTCCGTATTAGCTTAGGTTCTCTTGGGAATGGGATGGCAGGTTTCTCATGGCATTTTCATGGGATTGTAGAGTTGAAAGTGGGGTCAAAAGGGCTTCCCAGAAAAACTGAAGGGGCAGAACACAACATTTCATATGCCCACAGGCCTAATGCCAGTCCATTTCCATTGCAAGAGGTGCAATTTATTGGCGAAAGCTGAATGGAACTAGTCTTTCCATTGATTTTCTTTTTAGAAAGTAAGAGATGTGCTCTCTTGCACTGAGACGGAAGAGTGCAGAATTTCCAAAAACTGGATGAGGATGGAGGAAGGGGACAGGAAAAAATAATTTCAAGGTTTTTCTTGAAATTGCACAGCTTTGTTTCTGGGGGAGCAGCCATGTTTAGTCCCCCCCAATTCCTTAAGCCCTTGTTCCTTAGCAGTGGTGAGAACAGTTGAGCTTCTTTCCAGGCCACCCTGGTAGCTCAGGAACCCTGAGATCATGCTGGAGAATTGACTTGAGCCAGTTTGAATGATATTTTGAAGTCCCACCAATTTAACACTGTTCCAGGGCATTGTGAGGAATGACAATTGGTGGCTTCCCAACTGCCCATCAGCACTGGAGCTGGCCTTGAGTTTTAGTCAGGCTTACCCTCTGCTTTGCTAGCTTATTACAGTGTTGTTGCTTTTTTAATGTAGGGCTGAACCTCATCCTGACATACTTCCTTCCAGGGGGAAAGATGTAGCTTCTTGATAAGCAGTATGTTTTGAAAAGGAAAATTATTGAACATTCAAGCTGAGGAGAAAATGAACAAGCAGATGTGCACAGGCTGGCATGATCAGGAGGCAGAGGGGAGTTGCCATCAGTAGTCCCACCAGCTGGCATGGTGGGTCAGATGGTGACGGGGCCTTCTTAGTGGTGGCCCTCAACTTCTGGAACTCCATCCCAAGGAGTCTCAATTGACCCTCACTTTAGAAATCTTAATCCATGGGCTAAAGACAATTTTATCTGCCCTTCAATCTCAGAAGGAGCTCATTCCCAGAGTTGTAGGTGGTTGTTACTGCTAATATGTGTAAAACTGAGTGTCACTTATTAGTTTTAAGTATGTTAAAAATGTTTGTTTTACATAGTTTTATATTAGCTACCTTGAGTTCCTGTCTGGAGGATGGGTGGGAAAGAAAAATGAGGGATGACTGCATGAACAAATCAATAAATGGCATCTATTAATGTGGAACCACATTCCACACAGAACTAAGAACTGTGATTGATGGACCGCATGATGGGTCAGATTAGCACTTCAAAGTATCATTCAAACTGGCTCAAGTCAATTCTCCAGCATGATCTCAGGGTTCCTGAGCTACCAGGGTGGCCTGGAAAGAAGCTCAACTGTTCTCACCACTGCTAAGGAACAAGGGCTTAAGGAATGGTAATTTATGGTTTGTTCTAATCTAGCAGTAAAAGCTGAGCAGTGAACCTAGTTTCTCTGTGGCTGGGAGAATGCCCCCAGATTCCTTCGTAAAGACATGATTGTGAGCTTTAAAAACAGCCATAGGTTTCCACTCTTTAGTCTCTAGGAGTGGAGGAGAATTTCGATTCAGTTTACATTTAAAAGCAGACCTGCACAGCTCACACTTTCGGAAACAATGCACGAACCAAAACACAGCTATTGTTTGAAACCTTCACTTCTCCAAATTTTGCAATGCAGTTCTCCAGCCAAGTATAGTGTCCAAAGTTGCATATTCTGGGGTAAGGTTTGCACAGAAACAAGTGAAAGTAATGCATTATATGAGGGAAATTGCTTTGCAAAAATGTGTACATTTTTGAACACATTTTTGCTTGTATACATAAGCAGAGCCCGGTTGGAATATTCCAGTGATCCATCTAGTTCAGCACCCTGCTCTTAGAGACCCATAAGAAACTTCGTTGGACTGGTCATGTTCTGCGGATGCCTGATTATCGTCTTCCAAAGCAACTACTCTATTCCAAACGTAAAAATGGAAAGCGTAATGCTGGTGGTCAGCAAAAGAGGTTTAAAGACTCTCTGAAGGAAAATCTTTAAAAAAGTGGTATAAACACCAACAACTAGGAAACACTGGCCTGTGGGTGCCCCAACTGGAGAACAGCCTTTACCAAAGGTGTCATGGGTTTTGAAGACGCTAAATCTCAGAATGAAAGGGAGAAACGTGCTAAGAGGAAAGCACACTTGGCAAACCCTCACCGTGATCAACTCCTGCTCAGAAACCTTTGTCCCCACTGTGGAAGGATGTGTGGATCCAGAACTGGCCCCCACAGTCACTCATAGACCCACTGTTAAAACCATGTTTATGGAAGACAACCTTACTCGGCTACGAGTGATCGCCAAAGAGACAGAGAGAGGAAACCCGACCACAAGAGCAAACCCACCCCATTGTGGTTAACAGCAACTAATATATACCAGCATGTATATAATAGGAAACTATTGCTCTAATTTTCATTGGGGTTTCTTTTTCTTTTTAATTGAAATTTGATGTGAAAATGTAGAGAACTGAATTTAAGATTGGAAAAATGAAAAACAGAGGGAAACTGAAATGGACAGATCTGCCCATCCCTAATGAGTCTTTGCTACTGACTTCCAGGTCTCTCCCAACCCTGTCTAGCTCCTGGGAAGAGATTTCAACCTGATGCTCATTTTAAAAAAATGTACACAAGAAAGAATATCCATGCAAAGGATTAGGGCTAATTCTCCTGTTCTTGATGACGTGCTCAGTCTCCACGTTGTCTTCGATACCCAGTTAAAGGATATATATGTGCAAGGGCAGAACAGGCCACAGTGGGAGTGTGCAGGTGAAACCGAGAACTCAGCTTGGCTCAGTGTTATTACCGTGAGGACTTGATGACTTTTCCCCTCACTGAATTTTTCCATGGACAGAACAAGAAAGGCGAAGCTCAAAGAAACGCTTGCCTTTGAAGAGCCGAAGGAGACTGTTACTGTTTCCTTCTGTTCTTTGTGCCACAATATTTTCCTTTGGGGAGATGCACAGACGAGGAGTACTGAATTACATCCCTTGGAAGCCTTTTGGGTTCTCCTGTTTTTACAAAGAGAGTGGATTCCCTGCCACCTCATCACACGCTAACAGGAGAGGGGGGAATAAACTGGGAATTTTCAAACCGATGACACATTTATGCCAGAATTGCAACGTTATAATATTATTGTATCATTTAACTTACATGTATACTTTGGAATGTTTATAACTACTGTAAATCATGGGCAAGGCTTGCCAAAAGTGTGCCATGTAACATTCCAATGCGTGACTTGTAAAATAAATACAACAGTTGCAGAGCAACAACATTCCCCAAAGCAAAGAAAATCTAAGTGCTTTGGATGCAGGAAAACGTCTTTACTAAAAAAAATCCTGCACATATTTAAATGGATTTCCACCATAGCTGTTGCCGCCGTCATTGCCATCCTTGCTCCACCTTCTCCTTTGAAGAATTTTGTAGCGACTTATAGTCTTCCCTATAGAAATCAGGAATGTGCCATAATCCCCAAAGCCTGAGTCTTGATCAAATTCCACATCTCCAAGCTTTTTCGCACTCTCTTTCTCTCTTGGTTACTGAAGGTGAGCTGCTCAGGGACACTCTCTTCTCTGCTCCTCATAAAATGCAGCAACAATGAAACCTAAACCTTGCAGGTCAACTGCAGTATACATTAAGTCAAAACCATGCAAATCTTGGCTGGGGAAAAATGGTTTCATCTCGTTATGGAATTTGGACCTTCTCAGGGAGGGTCAGGGACACAGGTGGCGCTGTGGCTTAAACCACAGGGCCTAGGACTTGCTGATCAGAAGGTTGGTGGTTCGAATCCCTGAGACAGGGTGAGCTCCTGTTGTTTGGTCCCTGCTCCTGCCAACCTAGAAGTTCGAAAGTACGTCACAGTGCAAGTAGATAAATAGGTACTGCTCCGGTGGGAAGGTAAACGGCATTTCTGTGCGCTGCTCTGGTTCGCCAGAAGCGGCTTAGTCATGCTGGCCACATGACCCGGAAGCTGTACGCCGGCTCCCTCGGCCTATAGAGCGAGATGAGCGCCACAACCCCAGAGTTGGCCACGACTGGACCTAATGGTCAGGGGTCCCTTTACCTTTATCTTTAAGGGAAAGCAGGACATTCCAGGATCAAATCAGAAACAGGTACGGCTTCTGTAAATCCGGGACTGTCCCTAGAAAATAAGGACACTTGGAGGGTCTGTGCTTTGACCCACTACTGATTTTAAAGTTTTTCTCAGTTGAACAAGATCAGGAAAATGCCACCTGTTCAACTTTGACTCCCAAATTACCTTGTACTGTATAATGCAGCCTGTTTTCAAGTTTTGATTCTGCCACTGGTCTGTTTTCCATGTGCCCTCAGGGACATTACCATTTGTAACAGGTTGTTGATTAAGGTATTAAGTCATTTTGGGTGTCGTATTACGTCAAGGCTTTTATGGAGAAGAAAGCAGGGAAGTGCATATGTGAATCCAAGAGGGTGTTGAGTTTTGGGGGATTTTTTTTTTTTTAACAACCTCCCACTTCAAACAAAAAGACCTAGATGTTTTAACGATGAGATTGCTATCTGGCAAGCTTGCATATAAAACTTACGTTTTACAATCCACCGGTCAAATAGTTAAGAAAAATAATAATAATAAAACAGGAACACAAGCCTCCAAAGAGAAATTAAGGTTAATGGGTCAGAAATAAGCCCAAGAATTTTTATGGTTCAGGAATTAGTAAAAAAAAAAAAATTATTTGCCTTTGGGTTCCTAGGCAGGCAGGCTGCTTAAGGGTCATGATGTTAGGACTTAACTTCATCTTGGTTTCTTTTCAACACTTAATGCAGGAAAGAGGAGGGGGAGGACCGTCCCAGAAGTCCCCAGAAAATGGGTACCTGCTTCTTCTAAGGGAGGCCAACGCAACTCGTGAATGACCCGGCAAACCCAAAACGCCCCACGAGTCATGTATGGCGAACCACTTGCGGCTCAATAAACTTATTTTTGCAACCTGCCTGGGATTCCAGGAATGAGCAGGCTGTCAATCACTTGGAAGTAGGAATGGGAGAGAAATTAGATTCACATTTAAAGTCAAACCTATTTCATTTCATTTAAAAGAAAATTGTATACAGTGGTACCTTGGGTTGCATAGCTTCAGGCTACAGACTCCGCTAATCCAGAAATATTACCTCGGGTTAAGAACTTTCAGTTTCAGGTTAAGTACGGACCTCCAGAATGAATTAAGTACTTAACCCAAGGTACCACTGTACTATGTATACATTGTATACATTTCTATGCCTGACAACAAGCCCTAACTGCAGTGGTACCACTAGTTATGAACTTAATTAGTTCTGGAGGTCCATTCTTAACCTGAAACTGTTCTTAACTAGAGGCGTGCTTTCGCTAATGGGGCCTTTTGCTGCCGCTGTGCCACCAGTACACGATTTCCATTCTCATCCTGGGGCAAATTTCTCAACTCGAGGTAACTCTTCCAGGTTAGCGGAGTTTGTAACCTGAAGCGTTTGTAACCTGAGGCATTTGTAACTCGAGGTACCACTGTACTGGATTCTTTTGCCCCATCTTTTTGTGCCTGCCAAACAGCCGCGTCATGCTTATGATAATATTTTATTCTCTTGTCAATTATGCTGTTTTAAATGTGCATTTGATATTTGACTTCATTTAGCAATGGGTTTGTTTGTTTTTTGAAATGTCTAAGATTTTTTGTTGTTGACTTTGTTTGTGTTAAATATGTATTCTGTAGTTGACCTCCTTTCTAATGTTTAATTTTGAAATCTTTAAGATAATATTTTAGTTTTCTGTTAATTATGTTGCTTTGACTGTATACTCTATATCTGACTTTCTTCTGAAATGTTTTGCTCTGGATTGTTTTACTGATGTTTTAACATGCTGTAAACTGCTTTGAGATTTTTCTTAAAAATATAAAGTGGTATAGAAATAATAATAATAATAATAATAATAATAATAATAATAATAATAATAAATGTGCTGTCCATCTGCAGATCCCAGGGCAATTCACAACTTAAAATCTCAATATAAAAACTGAAGGGAGAAGGAAGGGTTAATAAGGCAAAGAAGCTAAAAGCTCTGGTTAGGCAGAAAACCGCAAATGCGTCAACTCTGTAGGCCAGAAGCTGCTTCCTGTTTTCAGCTCTGCAGACTGGGAGCTGTTTCCTGTTTTTGTGCTACCTGTTTTAGAAATATTTTTAGAAATATTTTTAGAAATGCAAGACATACATGCAGGGCATGAGAAGGATTTCTCTCTACCTTCTCTGTACCATTGTACCTTGTAAGGGTTGCTCTCAAATATTTCCTGCAGTAAATTCCTGTACTAATCCTGTTTTTGCAGTTGCGGCATTACCAAACAATGGGTGTTTGCTAAACTCAGGCAGGTCAAGAGTCCAGCTTCCTGCCTTACCAGCTAGCCAGAAAATTGCAGCTGTTTGCAAATTTAACCAGCCTGCCAAAGAGGTCTCACTCTGTCTTTTATAACATGCATTTGTTTTCATATTTCAAAACTACAAACCATGTTTGGGTGCCTTGGCAAAAAGGTGGTTTCTAGGGGGATGCATACCCCTAAACATTTTGTGAATCTAATGGAAGAAACTAATTTTTAAAACTTTTTAGTTTCTTCCACGGCAAATCATCACCATGTTTCCTGCCATACGCTTCCTGTCTTAAGTAATGCAAAGATAAGAAAGACACGTATGGGGAAGTGCTTAGCTAGCAGAAAGACACGTATGGGGAAGTGCTTAGCTAGCAGAAAGACACGTATGAGGAAGTGCTTAGCCAGCAGAAAGATGTGCCATATAAGGGAATAAGTTGAACATTTGCCAGCTGATTGGGGAAAATTTGAGGAAGGAATAGGAGGGGGGAAATGCTCAAAAGGTATAAGAAGGCTTGCTGAAATGTATTTCTTTACAGCCAGCTTTCAGGAGGTATCCTGCTGGTTGTCTCTATGTACAGATTGTCTCTGTGCATAGATTTCAATAAACTTTTTCTCCAAAGAAGATTTTGCTTTCCTGGTACTTTTGTTCCCTCCAAGGTCCGGGGATGGCGAGGCTGATGGATCCCTAGGTAAATAAGGCTTCATTTCTTTGGGGGCTCGTGCCGGGATTAGCCTCCTCCCCAATATGGACCGGAGGGCCAGGCTCAACCAAGGTGAACAGCTCGGCAGCGTTTTGCAGGCTCCCCGTGCGCACCCCGCCTGTTTCGTGGGGGGGAGCCAGCCACACTGTTCTGGAGTGGAGACATCTTGTTGAGGGAGGAAAAGAGGACGGCGCCGAAAGGGGACAGGTCCGCAGCGGAACAGGTAAGCCCGATGGAAAGGGCAGCCCGACGGAAAAGGGCAGGAGGCTTGATCAACCTCACCTGGTTGTGGCAGGGTGTCACAGGCAATAAGGTGCCAGCCAGGAATAAGGGAATTGGTTGTGCAATAGAGGGCCAGCCACCAGGAATAAGGGGAAATTATATTGATGTGATTTGTATGTTGTATGTTGCATGTCAGATACTCCAGTGATTGAATTGTCGAGTGTGGGCTGGGGTATTAGTGCCCCTTGGCTGGGCGATTGCAGGGTTGTGCAGGAGAATGCCACCAGCAGAAGTTGGGAACAGAAGAGGGTGGGATATATATATATATATATTGTGATTTTTGGTGTGTTCTGTGTGGTGTGTGTGTACCAGATACTCCAGTGTTTGTCTTGGTGTATGAGGGTCGGGGTTTAGCATTCCCCTTGGCCGAGCGGTTGCAGGATTGTGCATTTTTTGGCAGGGCGACCTCGCCAAATCACAATCTGTAGTATATGAAGTATGAGAGAATTTTTTACTGTGAATAGGAGCGGAGTTTCTGGAAGAAATGGGTTCTGGCCAAAGTAAAAGCACCCCTTTTGGAAGGCTTTTTGGGGATCCAAGCTGATGAGGGGAGGATGAGGACATTGTGAATTAGATTGGCCCACCCAGAAGAATAAATTGGCCGTCCACCAGGACCCTTGATTTGCAATTCATTTAATCCATTATATCAGAATATTTTGAATGTCCATTCTGATCAAATCCCCTATATTTCCACTTGGAAGACCAATGTGGAAAGGAACCCCCCCCCCTTGGTTGAAGTCATGCTGCCAAAAAGTCTCAGGCAGCCGTATCTGCTCAGTCAGGAAGAGAGGAGGACAACCCCCAGTCCTCCAGGATTCAGAGAGGGAAGAAGATAAAGTTTTGATGCCCCACCACCCCATGCCCCGGCAACAGCCCTGGCACCACCCCCGCCACAGGGAGCAGATGGCCCAGCCCCCAATCCCGTGGACAATGCATTGTTAGACCTGGGCAAAGATAAAGAAAGGGAAGAAAGAGAAGAGGATGATGAGGATGAAGAGTTTGTAGAAAGATTAGTTGAGCTAACCAAAAATAATAAGACATGGACAGAGGAAGGCAGTGAAAAGTGTGACCCTCCATAGGGCACATAAAGCACAGGAAAAGGGCGCGGCCAGAGTGATGCCTCTCCGCAGAGTGTATGACCCTCTGGCCCCCGCGGGACCTGATGGGGTGGTGCCCAATAGAACTTATACAGTTCAACATGTCCCCTTCTCTAGTGCAGAAATTTATAATTGGAGGAACTAAAACCCTTCATTTGAGGAAAACCCAGCAAATCAGACCACTGAAGGGCAAAATACCCTCACCACTTATCGCCAGAATGTCTTAAATGGCATGAGGAGGGCAGCCAGAAAACTCACCAACTTTGTGGAGGCCAGAGAAATAGTGCAAGGGACAGAGGAGGCCCCTGAAGCCTACTTAGAGAGGCTGAAGGAAGCCTACCGCCAGTATACCCCTGTGGACCCAGATGAGGCTGCCAATGTCCCTATCATAAAAACTGCCTTTGTAGCCCAGGCAGCGCCCGATATCCGCAGGAACATTTAAAAAAAAAAAAAAACAAGAAGGAGAAAAAAAAAACCCACAATGGTTTTATGGGCCACACCCTTGAATGGATGCTGGAACAAGCCCAGACCACTTATAATCAGAAAGAGGAAGAGGCCCAGAAGAAAAAGAAGTACCAGGTAGAGAAGTTGATGGCCCTGAAGACGGGAGGTCCACCGTTAGGAGAAGAAGAGGAGGGCCAGGCCGCTTAGGAAAGAATCAGCGTGCCATCTGCCGAAAGGCACCTATTTCCTCTCCCAGGCTAAAATGAGGAAATGTCAGATGCTACTACTACATCCGCGTTAGGAATTCCAAGTCACCACAGCCCTCAACCCAGCTACCCTATTACCGGTAGGAGAAGGTGAGGAGCCCACGCATGACTGCATTGAAGTAATGGATGAGGTGTACTCTAGCAGGCCTGACCTTAAAGATAAAGCAGACCCCCAGTGGCCATCATGGTTTATGGATGGAAGCAGCTTCATTGAGGCTGGACACCGGAAGGCAGGTTATGCAGTGGTAGCCCTGGAGGACCAGGTGATCGAAGCAAAGTCACTCCCGCCTGGAACATTGGCCCAGATGGCAGAATTAACTGCGCTCACCAGAGCCCTAAACCTGGTGACAATGAACCAGCCTTTGTTCATTCAATGTTGCAGGAATTGGCTAAGGCACTACAAATTAACTGAAAGTTGCATACAGCATACAGACCCCAGAATCAGCCATCCAAGCTGACACAGGAAACTGGGTCTAATTGGGTGACAATGTTACCTCTGGCATTATTCAGGGTCCGCAGTCTCCCATTAAGACAGACCCATCTGTCACCCTTTGAAATTGTGGTTGGGAGACCGGTCCCATATGTCAGAATGTTGCCCCCACATGCTGGTCAGGATATGCAATTGAATAATTATGTCCAGATATTCTTCCGAGTTTTCTTTTGTCTCAACAGGTGGACCCAGGCTCGCAACCCCTGTGTGTTGGCTGCATCAGTTCGAGCCAGGTGATGAAGTGTGGGTAAAAGATTGGGCACGGACGCTGCTACAACCGTGCTGGAAGGGACCTTATATCGTCCTGCTCTCCACACCCACAGCCGTGAAAGTTGTCGGCATTACCCCTTGGGTCCACCATACTCAGTGAAGAAAGCCATTTCAGACTGGACAGTTACACCAGATCTAGAGAACTCCCTTCGGCTGACTATCTCCAGAAGCCTGGCAGACGACCGCTCTGCTGATATCACACCGGAAGCTGATATCTCTACGCACAGCTGAAGAATTGGATGGGAGGGGCGCCCGTGGGCAGCGTCCCCAACGTGAAAACCCGTGCCGGGACTAATCCAGGAAGTCCACCAGGACATTTAATACTTTCATAAGGACTTTCTCTTTTCTCTCCTTGTTATATTCTGTATTGATTTGCTCTATGCCCCACAGCCCTGACCCCACTGAGCCATACCGCCCTTACTGGCCTGCTGACCTCTGCTATGACTGGTTCGTCTTGCCGGTGGTAAGAGATGGCGTGCTCATTGGTTATTGGAAACAGGGGAGGGAGTAACCTAAATGGGACGGAACCTATCTTAATGCAAGTGTTGCAGGGGTGGGAGCCTTAACCAGGTGTGCATTGAAATTGCTGAACAAGTGCCAGTAAATTCTGCAGCACCACCTCTGACAATTGTGGTGGCTCGAGCCTCCCAAAATAAGAATTGCCACCCCAGGATTTCAGCCTCCATATGCCCTGGTCAGTAGGGAGGCAGCACGAGAGTTCAATCCACCCAACAGGGTTAGTAGGAAAGTTGACCCACATAGTGGGAGCATCAGCTCACCGGTGGGCTCTCACCCTTGAGGCTCAACAGGTAATCGAGCATGAATATCAGTGGGCTCTTCAACAATGAGCACACTCCCTGAATATTGGTGGGAGGAACCATGGAGTAATTGGGGATGGTGGATAGGGGTTATTTCAACTGCCCTTGCCATATGGATGTGCCTTTTCTTTTGCTGGCATGAACGTCATAGGTTCTGCGGGAGGCAACAGCCAAATCCTTCTATCCCCTTGATGATCCTCCTAGTATTCCTTGTTCTCATAGTTGCAGGAGACAAGGAAAGTGCTGCACCTGGTGAACATGGACAGATGGGGACTAGGTTATTGGATAAAACATCACAAGGAGAAAATTATCATAAGATGTGGAGGAATAATATTTATGTCCAAGATATGTTTAAGTTCACCACAATGTTAAATCTCTCCAATTGTTGGCTGTGTATGCACATACCACCTTATGCTAAACGGCCAGGTTTGATGCTACATGGAATTCCCATTGGTAGCATCTTCAACATAGAGAGGAGTTTGTGTGTTAGTTCATTCTCATTGTTGTATGTTTATCCCAGATAACAATGTTAGCATTTCGGCCACAATTGACCCCATGGAAACAATGATAGCTGAAAACCCGCTTAAAAAAAAAATTACAGAAGGTGATCCATGGAATTGGTTATATTCTTGGCTGCCCGATGGTGGTTGGATCAGACATATTATGGTATTGATAGCAGGGTCGCTTATAATCCTTTTGCTTTTCTGCTTCTGTATTCCCTGCTTGATGCAATGTATGCAACATATGATGGAAAAGATGATATCTCGCACGATGGGTCCGCGTGTGATTGCTTTTATGAGAGAATATAGACCCTTACCCCAGAACGAATCTAAGTAATAGATTGTTCAAAAGAAGAGGAGGGAGTGAAGGGAGAAGGAAGGGTTAATAAGGCAAAGAAGCTAAAAGCTCTGGTTAGGCAGAAAACCGCAAATGCGTCAACTCTGTAGGCCAGAAGCTGCTTCCTGTTTTCAGCTCTGCAGACTGGGAGCTGTTTCCTGTTTTTGTGCTACCTGTTTTAGAAATATTTTTAGAAATATTTTTAGAAATGCAAGACATACATGCAGGGCATGAGAAGGATTTCTCTCTACCTTCTCTGTACCATTGTACCTTGTAAGGGTTGCTCTCAAATATTTCCTGCAGTAAATTCCTGTACTAATCCTGTTTTTGCAGTTGCGGCATTACCAAACAATGGGTGTTTGCTAAACTCAGGCAGGTCAAGAGTCCAGCTTCCTGCCTTACCAGCTAGCCAGAAAATTGCAGCTGTTTGCAAATTTAACCAGCCTGCCAAAGAGGTCTCACTCTGTCTTTTATAACATGCATTTGTTTTCATATTTCAAAACTACAAACCATGTTTGGGTGCCTTGGCAAAAAGGTGGTTTCTAGGGGGATGCATACCCCTAAACATTTTGTGAATCTAATGGAAGAAACTAATTTTTAAAACTTTTTAGTTTCTTCCACGGCAAATCATCACCATGTTTCCTGCCATACGCTTCCTGTCTTAAGTAATGCAAAGATAAGAAAGACACGTATGGGGAAGTGCTTAGCTAGCAGAAAGACACGTATGGGGAAGTGCTTAGCTAGCAGAAAGACACGTATGAGGAAGTGCTTAGCCAGCAGAAAGATGTGCCATATAAGGGAATAAGTTGAACATTTGCCAGCTGATTGGGGAAAATTTGAGGAAGGAATAGGAGGGGGGAAATGCTCAAAAGGTATAAGAAGGCTTGCTGAAATGTATTTCTTTACAGCCAGCTTTCAGGAGGTATCCTGCTGGTTGTCTCTATGTACAGATTGTCTCTGTGCATAGATTTCAATAAACTTTTTCTCCAAAGAAGATTTTGCTTTCCTGGTACTTTTGTTCCCTCCAAGGTCCGGGGATGGCGAGGCTGATGGATCCCTAGGTAAATAAGGCTTCAAAAACCACAAAATACATATTAAAAATAGGAACACCAACAAACCAATAGTCCTTCCTTCCCATAACACATTTAAAAGGGCATTGGATGTCTATCAGTCAAAGGCCTGGTTGAAGAGGGACATGTTCTCCTGGCGCTTAAAGATATGTAACAAAGGAGTCAGACGAGCCTCCCTGGGGAGAGCAGTCCACAAATGAGGAGTCACTGCAGAAAAGGCCGAATCCTGTGTTGCCGCCCTCTGGACCTCTCACACAGGATGAACATGAAGAAGGACCTCCAATGATGGTCACAGGGTCCCGGATGGTTCATATGGGGAGAGGCGGTCCTTGAGGCATTGCAGTCCCAAGCCTGATACGTAATTCATGAGACATAGCCACCCTTCGATATTCATACTTTTCTGAAATTGTGTACAAAAATGCATACATTTGTGAAAGCAACATGCAAAAATGCATTGATTTAGGGGAAGTCACTTTGCAAAATTGCATAAAAAGTGTCTACTAGTAGAAATTCACACTGAAATATTGATGGATTTTCATGAGGACCTTTAAAAGCAAAAATTAAAAAATACAAACTCAAATGGAAAAGTTGAGAACTGAAAAATGAAGAAACACTAGAAGGAGCAGCTTTACCATTTCCTTCCTGGGAGGCAAGCTCCAGGTTCATAGCAAATGGGCTGCTTTCAGGATGGTGGGTCACTCAGAACCATGCCATTCTGCTTCTTATAAACACAGTACCAGAACTGGCCTGCCAACCCATCTGATTATCAGACATTTGGGTGCAAACAAGAAGGGATCCTGGTGCTGGATCCAGGATTTGGGGGACCCAAGAGCACATGACATCCACAATGGTTCCCCCTATCCAGAAAGATAGGGTAGGCTATCTGAGCTGAAGGTGTCTGCAACAGATGAATGGATGGTTAATGAGAAACACCCCACAAGCAAATCTAGATGAATGCTTGTTGCCATATAATCAGGACGAATGCTCAATGAAGACAAGGCACCACATGAACTTCTTGCAGTGAAATCAAAACAACTGCCGAATAAACAGGCTGGCTGGAGGAGCCCTAGGCAATGTCACCGAATTTGCCAGCTGAGTTAAAACAATGCAGTACCTGTGTTTTCAGACATCAACTGCGTTTTCAAAATGCAAAGAACCTTTCCCCTCATCCTGACCCTCCCTGGTAAAGGTAAAGGGACCCCTGACCATTAGGTCCAGTCGTGGCTGACTCTGGGGTTGTGGCGCTCATCTCGCTCTATAGGCCGAGGGAGCCAGCGTACAGCTTCCGGTTTAACCCACAGCGCCACCCGCATCCCTCCACAGCGCCACCCACGTCCCTACAGCACCACCCGCTTTACCTTAGGACGTCCCTATTTTCATCGGAGAAATGTTGGAGGGTATGGAGTTATGTGACCCCCAAGCCAGGGAGATAAGTAACTATACAACCTTTAGAAGGCTTCTGAAGGCAGCCCTGTATATGTTTATTGTTTTATTCTGTTTTTATATACAGTGGTACCTTGGGTTACAGAGCTTCAGGTTATAGACGCTGCAGGTTACAGATTCCACTAACCCAGAAATAGTACCTTGGGTTAAGAACTTTGCTTCAGGATAAGAACAGAAATTGCATGGCGGCAGCAGCGGGAGCCCCATTAGCTAAAGTGGTACCTCAGGTTAAGAACAGTTTCAGGTTAAGAACGGACCTCCGGAACGAATTAAGTTCTTAACAAGGTATAAGAACTTATAGGGCAAGGTATAAATAGGGAAATTATTATTACTAATATTATTAAGGAGTCCCTATTTTCATCGGAGAAACGTTGGAGAGTATGAAAGCAGTGGGCCCAGCTGAGAATGCGCCAACCTGAGAAACGCCAAATCCAGATAGAGCAAAGCTGTTGAATCACAACACAGCACTCATCACATCCATGAGGTACCACAAATTTAAAACACATGGCTCTCCCCAAGGAATGCTGGGAAGTGTAGTTTGTTATGGGTGCTGGGAATTGTAGCACCTTGAGCAGTAAGCTACAGTTCCCAGGATTCTTTGGGACTGTTAATTAATTAATTAATTAATTTTATAATGAATGTTTTTAGAATGTTGGACTATTTTGATTGTTGTTAGCCGCCCTGAGCCCAGCTTCAGCTGGGGAGGGCGGGATATAAATAAAATTTATTATTATTATTATTATTATTATTAATAATAATAATAATAATAATAATAAATGTGCTTTAAATATGTAGTGTAAACAGAGTGATGGGATATTCTGTTTCCCTCTTCCAGAAACATTAAGGCTGAGGATGGGTGAAACCTATTACCTCAGCCATTCAAATAGCCCCATAGATCTGGGACTGCAGGTCCAGATTCATGAGGTCTCATTGCTCTGTTTTGACCACTTGATGCTCCCGCAGGACAGGCTGTTCAATGGGCCACAATGGCAAACACATTAGTCCTAGCTCTACCCCACATTAATTAGTCCTTTGTCTTAGTGATGTACGGAACTTAGTCCTTAGTGATGTATGGAAGTGAGAGCTGGACCATAAAGAAGAATTGATGCTTTTGAATTATGGTGCTGGAGGAGGCTCTTGAGAGTCCCATGGACTGCAAGAAGATCAAATCTATCCATTCTGAAGGAAATCAGCCCTGAGTGCTCACTGGAAGGACAGATCCTGAAGCTGAGGCTCCAATACTTTGGCCACCTCATGAGAAAAGAAGACTCCCTGGAAAGTTGTGGGTGAACATATCAGACAACACAGCGATTCTTCAAACAGCATTTGTTTATTCACAGGCCAGAACAGAACTGAGCTGAAGGGTTCAGCCAACCTACTTATATAGAGCTCAACTACAAGGCAACAGTAACAACTTTCTGTAACTATCCAATCACTGAAAGTCAATTTCAATTCCTTATTTGCATATGTGGACCTGAGTGAAGACTAGTGCAGCAGGCACTAAGTTGAGAAGTCATGAGTCCTGCCCTTGCAGCAAAGCCCTCTCTTTGGGCTATCCTCTTCATCACCATTTCTGCTGTCGTTCATCAGTGGCTGAATTCTGCTTTCAGGTTCCACACCAACATCACAACTGGATACTGATCTAAGAAGTGGGGAGGCCAGTCTAGTATTCAGTACATGATTTCTATGGTCTTCAGTAGTGCAGTCCCATTCAGAAACAACATCTGGAATTCTCTTGAGCCATCTGAAAAATAACCGCAATGAGTCTTTTTACAGGACAGCCCTGTGGTCTCCTGACATCATTACTGCCTACAGTTTCCTGGACCACTGAAAGGCATATATTGTAAAACAATATCAATGCAGTCAACATTCTCTCCTTTTTTCAAAACGGGGAGCTGCAGCTGACTTGGTGGGGTGTTTTGGGATGAACGCAGAAAACAGGTTTATTTGACAGCTGCTACGTATTATTAATATTAGAATTGCATATTACATCATATCTCATTACAGTCTTGTAGCAAAGTTGCCCTAAAATGCAATATTGGATTCTGAGATAGTTTACAGGGTAACTCGCAATGGGCCAGAATCATAAAAATTTCAGTGTAATCCCAAAACTTCTGCAAAGTTCAGATGCTGCTCAAGTTCTAAAAACAAATACCAGCTACAAATGTCTGCTATAGACTGGAGAAAATGTTGTCGGTTATTCCCAGAGCTCTTTGTAAGGGAATACACCAAAAGAAATTTATTCTGTTTTAATGAAGCTACTCTACTGTCAGGGAACTGCCATCGCAACTAGCGGAGGAGGCGAGGCTCCACAGCGATGCTGGAGAGGGGCCAAGCAGGGAGAGAGGCAGGTCTCCAGCTGGGGAAGATAATCAGCGCTACACCAGGGATAGAGGGGGGCCAATGGGGGAAGCAGAGAGGAGGCTCCAGGACTCTTCGCAGGAGACCAGCGAGGAGAGCACAGGTCCTCCGCTGCCCACACCCACCCTGCGCAGAAGACTTCCGCGCAGGGAAAGTAGGCGGCGACTTGGCGTCAAAGAGCTTCTTTGCTGGAAGAGGTTCAAGAAACACCCACTGACGGATTCTGCCAGCGACTGAACAGCCACGGAGTGGATGGCTGTCCAGCGAGAAACGGTTTAACCAGGCAACCTAGCCCAGAGAGGCGGTAACTTACGCACAAGCAACCCCTAAAGCCATTACATCTACTCATAGAATCAGAATTGTAGAGTGCAGGAATATTTTCCATGCCCACCACTGGCACTGCTAACACCAAGTTTGAGAACAGGGCTGCCTTATCACTGGATAAACCTGGAAGCTGCCCTGAGTAGCTGGGAAAACTCAGCCAGATGGGCGGGGTATAATTAATAAAGTTATTATCATTATCATTGTTATTTTGGTGTGTAGCACTTTTGCTGCAGCAGTGGGTAAAAAGGGCTGCTGAATTTCCCTTCCCTGCCCCACCCCTCTACTGCTTGTGACCAACAGGCATTTGAAGGCCTCAGGCAATATATGACCTTACCTTGCAACCTGCAGTGAGTAAGCAGGACTTATTTTCCAGCTGCATTTTCTCATATTTCTCATATTTCCAGCTGCATGTTCTCATATTTTTCACATCACACCACAGGGATGAGCATCTGAGTACCTCAATAAAGCCAGGAGGAAGTGACAACAAAACCCATGCTGCAGTGCATCTTTGAATGAAATATGCATGCACACAGACATTCGAGGATTCTGCATGGAGCAAGCATGTGATAATGCGACTAGTGAAGGAAACGCAATGCACATAACAGTCAGTCAAAATTCAAATGGGTAGCTGGATTTTCCAAAGAAGAATCAGTGCTGGAAAAATTGGATTGCCAACTGTAATTCCTCCACGAGGTTTTTCACCCAAGCGTAGCAGAAGCACCTTGCACATTTGGACTATTGAGGTTGGAAGAACTGACAAACACTCCTAGCATAGTGCCATCTGGATGTGTTTTTTTGCAAGTGAGCCTTGCGATCTATTTGGATAGGCAAAAATGTCAGGAATAAGCCTTAGAGCAGCAAGTTGCAAAGCTAAAGCTGTTCTATCCAAGTAAAGCTAATTTTCCGTTTGATGTAAAACTGCCTGTGGAATTCCCTTGCATTTTAAAGGGCAAATCCTGTAAACAGATACTCCAAGTCATCAACAATGCCAGTCAAGGAAGCTGCTTTCTATCCAAATATTGCAATTTTAAAACATTTGCTTTTTAGCTCTAGTATCAAGCAACTTGGCCGGTGACTTTAAAATGGCCTTGTTTTCTCAACAAAATGTCAAGTAAGCTTTCAAAGGAGGAATAGTTCAGAAATGAAGTATGCTTTCCTAAGGGTAATAAACCACAAATAAATGTACCTAACCTCCCCCTGTGGCATGGAGCCAGTTTTTATTGGGAGACAAATAAAATTATAGGTGCTTTCCTCTAAAAGGGCAACGCTACCACCTGGGTGGCAGCAAATTAAAAGTTGGGTGAGCTATATAAATTTTGGAGGCGAGGCATTTTTGGCATCGCTCGGAGTTTAAGCCTGAGTTTGCTCTACATAATTTTTAAAGGAATTGCACAAAACCCCAAGGAAGCTTTGGCCCATACCATACACTGTGTCTACTGTGTCACTCATATTTTTTAAACGTGTGGAAGGCTGCCATATACAATGGAAAGAAATGTTTTGGATAGTTTTAAGTAACAAGAATGTTTTTAAAAGGTAGACTTTTTTCTACACCTGATGGTTGCTTGGGATCCGAGAAAACCCTGTCATAATTGCTAATATCCTCAGACTGCTCCCATTCACCTATATTTTGTTACATGGAACTGATAAATTGCTGTCCTTTCCCCTACCCCTGTTTTTCTCTTTCTGGGATGCCCTGTTAGAATTTTGTTGGTCTAAGTCTGGTCCTTTATGGACCAGAGAGCACATTTGGAATTTTGAGAAAACGCCCCAGATGTCAGTCACAAAATGGCTGCCATGGGCATGTGACATAGCACAAAATGGCTCCCGGGAGGGGGCATATCCAATAAGTCATTGCAAACTGGAGGCAGGCAGGAAAAGCAAACAGTCACTCATTGTGGGGTTTTGAGGGGATATTTGCTGAGACCTTTCACGGGCAGCTGGCGGCACTGTGTCAGCAACTTCTGGTCTAGTCTAGCCTTCTGTCACCACAATGGCCAACCAGGTGCCCACGGGAAGCTCACAAGCAAGATGTGAGCACAATATAATCCTCTCCCACTGTAATTCCCCAGCAACGGGTATTCCGAGACATACTGCTCTGATTGTGGTCAGACATAAGTTGTAATGTACATAAATGTATCTTTGTATACTTTTCTAATGCACTTTGTTTTGTGGTAGTGAATCCCCTGTATTAACTATGTGCTGTGTGAAGACTTACTTCCCCCTTTGTCCTCCTGATTCAACTGTTCAACCACATTGCATGGCCCTCAGTTCTGGTATTCTAAACACCAGAGTACCTGCCTGCTATTTCACCTGTTGCAACTGGCAATGCTGATGGTATATCATAGGACAGGGGTGGCTAACCTATGGTCCAACTCCCATCAGTTCCAGACAGCAAAGCTAATTGTCAAGGATGATGTGAGTTCTACTCCATCAGCAGATATAGAGGTTAGCTACCGTAGGACAATTATGTTTTTCTGCTATATTTGTAACCCAAGTGTTAAGTTGTGGGTGAACATATCAGACAATACAGCGATTCTTCAAACAGCTCTTGTTTATTCACAGGCCAGAACAGAACTGAACTGAACGGTTCAGCCAACCTGCTTATATAGAGCTCCAGTACAACGCAACTGTAACAACTTTCTGTAACTATCCAATCACTGAACGTCACTTTCAATTCCTTATTTGCATATGTGGACCTGAGTGAAAACTATCTACAGTATCCCCCTGCTGGCCCAGGGTGAGAACTTCAGGACATAACACCAAGGAACCAATACGTCCCAAATTTTCAACATATGTTCAAATATGGCTTGCAATTTGTTCCCCCTCCCATTTCACGGGTTCCCTCTCAGCAGTTTCCATATCTAATTTCCTAATGAATCTGGAAAAAATGTGTTATATGGGGCAGGATTCTGTATTATGAGAATCTCTGCTTTATTTCTACCCACAGAGAAAAGCATAGTCTAGAATGGTGTTCTTTAATCCTGCTGAGGTGTTGATGCGGCAGATCTAGTTATCTGAGCTTCCAGTGTCTACACACAGGCTTACTCCTTCAAACAAAGAGCTTTCCTATAAGTAACAAGAACACTCATTTTCCTGAGATAAATGGAAAAATACATATGCAAGCACAATTGCACATAAGGGAAAAATAGCAAACAGCATATCCAGGGAGACTGACTCAGATCCTACATTTGATGTAATGTTCCTTATGGAGGAGATTTCGGCAAAATGGACAAGTAGTGACTGGGGAGTAACCCATTTCATGCTTTACAAGCTGTAGATCCCTGTGTTAACAAATTATTTCAACAAGCTGTGTAAATTAATGAGGTACCAGCTGATGTCAGGGCTCAGTGATGTGTGTGTGTGTTTAAAACTTTAGATTTATTAGAAGATATTGGCAGATGCATGAAATCGACTTTCCCAAAACCAGAACACAATTTTCAGCGCTAGCTAACTGAGCTTATTCATTGTTAAGCTATGGCTGGTGTGAATTACTGGGTGCTTCTTAAGGTTCCAACGAATATGACGAGCTCACTGCTGTGCAAAAATGTGGAGTATGCAATTGGACAATGTCTTGATTTATAGACATCCACGGGAGGAACCCCTGGAGCACCTGAATGCAATCTTTCATCGGCTCAAGGAAATGGCTGAATTTGATTTTTTTGCTCCTCAAAGTGCTTCACAGAGACAGCAGGAAACCAGATATGGATTTGGGATACGCTGTAGGCCCGACAATGTAGGGTAAACGAATTAGGAAACCAGAAATACATCAAGGTGGAAGCTATGGAAATCTGCTAATAACTAGCCATTAAGTGGCAGGCGAGATGTTTTTAGGGCACTGGGAGAAAACGTGCGCCATATTTTACATACTCCACTTGCTCCATTAGCACATCTCACTAGGGAGCTTCTATAAAACAAGCATTTACCCACTGAACTAGAGCTTTGCTCCACTGTGCCTCAAAACAATCTGTTGGTGGTCAAAGGACCAGATCAAGGCGTGGTGTAACACGAAATGGCTGCTACAGGGACATGCCTGCCACATCTAAAAGAGCAGAAATTGTGTGGGCATAGGCCTTCATCAGCTACCCCATCGAGGGCACCTACATTAGCCACTGTTATACTCAGCCTCTAATGGAATATGGGGGTGTTTAATGGGTCTTGTTTGGTGTATAGACAGTCTCCTGTGCATTTCTTGGATTTTGAGGGAATATTTGCTGGGCAGCACAGAAAGTACTGGTGGGAACATTGGCACAACACCGCTTTGTATGGGGACATTTTAATATCCTCAGAAATCTGGCTTTGGCTAGAAAAATGTCCCTGCTATGTTTTTCAGAGGAATGGGTTAGGCCTAATGTCCTTGCAGCAATGCAGACTATGAAGCCACTCCTCACCAAGACATTAGGAATTATTATTATTATTATTATTATTATTATTATTATTATTATTATTAGTTCTAAGGCAGTAACCTGGAATTACTTAGGCCTCCTTTCCATGCTGAACAGATTTTAAGATCCTTCTACAAGCTAAGGCACAGCATGATGTGACCCTACTTCCAGCACGGAAGATGTGGTAACGCAAACTTGACAAGTGAAATTAATTATTGCATTCCATTAATTTTGAGTCATACACCCAGCCCATTAAAGCTGGGAGAACTTTGTGGAAAACAAACTAGCCACACCACAGTGAAATGTTTATTTTGGCCTCTGCGTGCCCCATCCTGCTGAGGTCCTCTTGGACAGATCATCTCCATCGTGGTTTGCGCTTGCTGCTAGCACCAGGAGAACATCTGCTGTCTTCCGAAAAAGAGGGGGAGAGGGAAAGACTGCAACTCTACATCTGGGACTGCTCTATAGGGCCTCCTTAGCGACTTGAGATGATGGCAATATCAGCGTCTCAGACATATGTATGTGACAGGTGTTGTTTTCAGCCATCCTGGTTCATAAAACATGAGGTGATTAAAGGTTTCTGTGCAGCCGGGGCAATTCTTAATAAATCTAAATGGTAGAGGATGAGAACATTATATTGAGCACCCTTTCAGAAGTGGTGATGTGCAGGATTCATTTTATCCATAATTATCGGAGATCATCTGGATCCCTTTCAATCTGGCTTCAGATCATATCCACACTACGCATTTAAAGCATTCTTATATCACTTTAACAGTCATGACTTCCTGCGCGGGGGGGGGGGGGGGGGATCCCAGGAATGGTAGTTTGTTAAAGGCGCTGAGAATTATTGGATCCCAGAGAAGGAAATTCAAATTGAAACAAGCAACTATAACAATAGCTATAACTCCATTACTTTCATCATGGAACTATAGTTGGCATATCTCCTCACCTGGGCACGGACCAGACTGTGATAGGAATTTTGAGGTCTTAGATATATGGTAATGTTCATAACCACACGTACATAGATCAGCACAGAAAGACCAATCTGGAACCATTTTGATTCCTAAACTGACTAAATGTTTTCTCTGCAAGGTCAAAGTGGGAAACCCCCCATTGTCTCTTTCCTGACTTAAATCCTGTCTCAAGGACACATTTAAGATATGAATAGGGTGTGAGCCTGTGACCTGGCCCAGGAACTAAGTATTTATCACTACAAAAGAATGGCCGGGCTCCCCAGGCAATCCAATCAAGTAACCTGCCAGACAGGAGATAAACAACAACAGGAGAAAAACAATATTCAAATTTCTGTTTTAGACCGCCTTTTCTGTGATGTAGGTGTGATGTATCTGAGGGGTGGTCTTAGGTTACACCCCATCTGTGATGTATGTATGAGGTTTCTGGGGGTGGTCTTGATCTACAGGATGGGAATTTCAAAATTCTTTATAAGGCCTTGCATGCCATTTTTCTGGGTCCCTCCTCTCTCCTGCGGGTGAGGGGAGCACAGTGTTGCAACAGATCAATAAAGAGCAAGCTTACTTACTAGCTGCTTTGCTTCTCAATATTCTCTGGTTGGCCTCTGTTATTCTCTCCTACCAATAGGGAACCTATGTAAGGACTCTATATGGGCTCTTGGATACCCCATAAGGGAAAAGGGCAATTTTTGTTTACAACAAGACCCAGGCTGCTTCACCTTCCTCAAGATTTCTGGACACTTGGCAGTTCTTCATATCAGACATGAAATGCAGGTGGGGGGGAGGAGAGACTGCCTCCCTCCGCCCTCTTGGAATGGCACCTCTGACTTTAAACAGAGCATACACATGTGAAGAAGTGTTATCAATACAGAAGGTGTTTCTTCATGGTCTCCAGCCCTCTTTGCAGTCTCCCACTCCACTTATCTGAAGTGCCACACTTCCCTTTCAAGAAAGAGAAAGAGAATTTGGCTGGTGCTATCATTTAAAGAGGCCACCCAAGAGAATTTGCTTTTGACCCTCTTCGCTGACAAAGTCAACAATATTTCGTTTCCCCACCACCTCCTATGCAATCCATTCTGATCCCTTCCTAGGCTCCCCATTACCTGATAACAAATCAAACCGCAGCAAAGTGTTGGCCTTGATATTTGCGTAGGTTATCAAAAGTCTCCTTGGCACAGGAACCCATTTGACATAGCCAGCTTCCCCCGCACCCTGGTCATGCACAGAACTCTCTCCTTGTTTATCTCACGGGTGGGAGGATGCTGGGGAAATGGGATAGAAGAGCAGTGTCAGAGATAAGCTGAGCACACACACATGCACACACAGGGGATTTGTGAGCCAGCCATTAAGGTTAAATTAGGGGGAGGATTTGTCTGAAAGTGAATGTAGTCTCTGGGAAAGACAGCTGAGTGATAAATGGTCATGTTTATCGCAGGCAGCTCCCCGGACCCCAGGCCTCAACTATGACCTCTGGTGGGAATTAATTTAGCCTAGGCTTGCAGGACGCTGAGATGTCAGGCAAGAAATCAATATTAACCAAGGTCATTTGCTTTTCCTGTTAGTGGTGGAAGAGGCAATGCCGTTCCGAAAAGGGCCAAGCAAGAAGGCTTCCCCCAAGCAGACACTGGAGAGGACACACTGGGGGAAGCTTGAGTAGAAAGGTTCAGAATAAAGACCAAGGCATGGAATGGTTCTTTTTTTTAAAAAGTAAATAGACACAGAATATGAAAGGGATAGGACAAGAACAAGTAAGGCAGAAGAAGAGAAAATGTTACCTGAAAATATGGGTGCCATTTAAAGCTTGCTGCTCAATATCACACATTTCAAGCGATAAAACATTAAAAAACCATTATCTGTGTTTCTTTAGACACAGTCCAGTTACTGCAGAATGACACTAGTTAAAGGTAAAGGGACCCCTGACCATTAGGTCCAGTCACGGACGACTCTGGGGTTGCAGCGCTCATCTCGCTTTATGGCCAAGGGAGCCGGCGTACAGCTTCCGGGTCATGTGGCCAGCATGACTAAGCCGCTTCTGGTGAACCAGAGCAGCGCACGGAAATGCCATTTACCTTCCCTCCGGAGCGGTACCTATTTATCTACTTGCACTTTGACGTGCTTTCGAACTGGTGGTTGGCAGGAGCAGGGACTGAGCAACGGGAGCTCACGCCATCGTGGGGATTCAAACCACCAACCTTCTGATTGGCAAGTCCTAGGCTCTGTGGTTTAACCCAGAGCGCCACCCGCGTCCGTGCAGAATGACACTAGCCCTGGCCCAAATAGGAGATGGAGGGACCAGTTTGGTGAAGAGCTAGTTAGTTTCACTGGGGCACATTCTGAAAAGTAAGCTTGGGTTCAGGTTTAAGGTAGAGCCGGTCCTACCATTAAGTGACCATACAGTTGCTGGCTCAGACAGCTGATTTTGGGTGTCATGAACAGGCAGCAAACCGATATTTCTTATTATGCCAAAGAGCAATCTTTTATATTGCAGTTCTTGGAGTAACAGCCTTTTAGGCTGAACTCAAATGACCGCGTGCTTGCAGAACAATCGCAGTAGGCATATTATTTATTGTGGCTTCATGTTTATGAAGCATATCATTTCATTGTGTTTAAGCAGGAAAGTTCTTATCGCAAGCGATAATGCAAGGGTATAGCTTTGACAACTCTGTCAACACGACCCCTCATGTGAAAGTTATCAAGTTCAGGGGGAGAGGAGGGGCAGAATATATTAATTCACCAATGGAGAATTATGTATATGCAAGAGAGGTGTTTGCTGGACTTTGTGCATCTAGCTTGGAAACACAGCTAACAAAGGCCAGATGGGGTGAAGTGACTTTTCATTATTTTCAGCACAATGGAAACATTCAAGAGGACTCGTTGTCAGAGACTGATGTCTTGTACACACAACACTGTGATGGAAACCATATTTTGGGAACTTTCCCCCTTTCTGAATACTAAATCGAACCAAAAGTTTTCCAAGACCATTAAGGCCAGACTAGACATGACATTTCCTATGTGGTTAGCTTTATGCTATATGCTTGCATGTATCACATGTAAGCTAGGCATCTGATGTGATTTCACATTGCATGACCTCGCTGCACATCAACTGCCCTCTCATACCCTCCAAGACATCAAAGGCAAAACCTGGGATGCCATCTTTTTTCCTCATGAGAGGATGGCAGCCATTTTGTGCGCTGTGATGCTGCATGATTTTGCGCCACAACCCCCACCCCCAAAAGCACTTTTTAAAGCACGGCACCAAAACTGCACATTTTGGGGCACTGCGTGGGACCACGGTCCCAGAAAAGCACCATTTTCAATGGGAAATCACAGTGTAGAATCGCACAAGATCATGGCACCCAAAATGGCTGCCATCCTCTCATGAGAGAAAATGGGATGCCCCAATTTTTCTGGGACAATTGCAGAATATGGCCTCTGTCGCTTGAGGTAAAACTTGATGCTACAAAGAGACAGATATTTGGTGTTTGGAGACACTTCTGGACCTTGATAGTGAGAAAATCCTCTGCGCCCAATCTTATAAATATCTGCTTCCAATGATGCCTTCCTAGTTGCCCTTCAGGGCCAGCCTAAGACATTTTGTTGCCTTAAGGGGAAGGACAAGATGGCGTCCCCTTCAGTTAGTGAAACTGGCAGTTCAATCATACTTAATCGCTGGCAACGGAATAGCATTCTTCACTGTGCCTGAGGCCACCAGTCTAACTTAGGGAATGCATGGCAAGCTCAGTACCCTGCCAGCATTTACTAAGAATGAGTGTGGCCTTAATGTTTCTCGAAAACATCCATAATGCTATACTATTATGTTAAGGAATGGCTCGTGTATGTGCCTCTTTGTGTGTCTGTACTAGTTTCTGGTTCTGACAGCAAGTCAAAGTATCTACATCTGGCAAGCTCCATACTCTGTGCACCAGCCCACTATTTAACAGAAATGTGCCCCCCACTTGCCTGGTACTCAATCCATACCTGTTCAGTCCTGCCCGCTTTAACCACTAAGTACACCCATGTTTGCTGTTTGGCATTTGGTCGCATTTGCCTTCGTTTTGAAACCAGCTTGGTGCCGAGGTGCGGGAAGACATAATTTATTTAATACTTTGTTTCGTTAGCATTTCCAGCTTCTAATTTAAGGTTCATATTATATGGTGTTGGCTGCCTCGCAGTGTTGGGAGCTGGTCACATTTTGTTGGTTTAAGCAGCTGATTTATTTTCCTCTAGGCATCTTTGCCTCAATCATATTTTCCTGGACTGCACATTGCTTTGGCGAAATTGACACAAATTGTCCTTCCCGGCTGTTATTTCCTACAATAATATATAGGCCATGAAAAACGAACGGTTGTATCCAACTAATTTATGTTCAGAGCAGACTCAATGAAATTAGTGAACCTAAGTTGGCCGTGTCCAATACTTCCAACGGGTCTGCTTTGTGAGGACTAGAATTGGATATAGCCATGTGTGCATTTGTGTGAATGTTCGTAGCTGAAGCCAATTCTGAAGTAAATCTCATTGAATTCAGTGGGGATTACTCCCAAGTAAGTGTGAAAAGGATTGGAGCCTCAAGTAGCAACTAGCTTGAGAAATGGACTTTAGTGCCTGCAGATCTGGAAGGCTGATGATGATGATGATTGTCTACTGTCTTTTCAAAATGACAGGAAGCCCTACAACAGCAGGTAAAAATGCACACCTGAAACAGGTAGGAACATAGGAAGCTGACTTGGTCTGGAGGGGGAAATACATCAGAATGCAGGATTCCTAAGAAATGTCAGGATGAATACAAGATAGAGATGGATTGTGGCCAACGGGGTGTTTGTACCACTTTCCAAACCAGAGGTGTGAGTCTGCTGGATGCAGAGTATACAGGAGTGCATACACAGCCTCAGCTCACCCAGTTTTATCATACTGCAGCAGAAGGGTCCCTTGAAAGCACAGCATTCCCTCATCACATCCTATTTTGTTTGCACCAGATTGTGTTTATTTCATTTTCAAATGACATTTATAAGCTTG
This sequence comes from Podarcis gaigeae, assembly GCF_964106915.1. Lineage (NCBI taxonomy): Eukaryota > Metazoa > Chordata > Lepidosauria > Squamata > Lacertidae > Podarcis > Podarcis gaigeae. The sequence goes on from NC_139682.1 coordinate 13,888,041, forward strand.
TTTCTCTGCTTTGTGGGATTGCCAGCTGTCCCGATGACAGACTCTCCTGCCCAGAGGAGAAAAAGTTCCCTTCCAAAATGGAGAAAGCTTCTGAGTGTTTATGATTTATTTGGAAAAGAAAACATTCGGTGGTTTATGTCAGTGAAGCCAACTAGCAGCCCACAGACTGGATCCAGACCCTGAAGCAATTTCAGCTGGGCTAGGGGGTGGCTCCACCAAACGTTAATCAAGGTGTGGTTAAGACGTCTGCTTGCCATTTCACTCGTTAGGAAACAAAAATAATAATTCCTTTGCAGCGCAGACTGATTTGGCATTTTAATTCTACACCTTTATTTGGATTTTATATCCGATGCCCAGCTATGCCTGAACACACATGGTGCGTAACTGTGAAACTTTAAATGTAGGATGGCTCCAAGTTCATTATGAAACTGCAGCACCAGTGTGCCTGGACAAATAAAACCTTCATACCCTGGATCATTCTTCAGAGCAGGGGCAGGGAACCTTTTCCAGTCTAAGGGGCCACATTCCCTTCTGGGCAGCCTCCCCAGGGCCACATGCATTGGTGGGCAGGGCCAGAGGCAACAGTGCACGGAGCAATGTGTGCAACACATTTACACTAGACTAGTTTCTGCACACATTCACACACCCCTTCTCTGTCCTCCATCCACACTGCACAGTGGCATTCTTAAAACTCAAAGACAAATTCCAGCAAGGCAAAAACACTTTAGTTGAGATTCCTGCATCGCAGGACTACATTATTATTATCCAGGCTTTTTTTCATAATAGTACAGTAATAATAATAATAGTACAGTGTAGTACAATGTACCTAATAATAGTACAGTGTAGTAAAGGTAAAGGTAAAGGTACCCCTGCCCGTATGGGCCAGTCTTGACAGACTCTGGGGTTGTGCGCCCATCTCACTTAAGAGGCCAGGGGCCAGTGCTGTCCGGAGACACTTCCGGGTCACGTGGCCAGCGTGACATCGCTGCTCTGGCGAGCCAGAGCCGCACACGGAAACGCCCTTTACCTTCCCGCTGGTAAGCGGTCCCTATTTATCTACTTGCACCCGGAGGTGCTTTCGAACTGCTAGGTTGGCAGGCGCTGGGACCGAGCAGCGGGAACGCACCCCGCCGCAGGGATTCGAACCGCCGACCTTTCGATCGGCAAGTCCTAGGCGCTGAGGCTTTAACCCACAGCGCCACCTGCGTCCCCGAGTACAGTGTAGTACACTGTACTTAATAATAGTACAGTGGTACCTCGGGTTACAGACGCTTCAGGTTACAGATGCTTCAGGTTACAGACCCCGCTAACCCAGAAATAGTACATCGGGTTAAGAACTCCGCTTCAGGATGAGAACAGAAATCGCACGGCGGCGGCAGCAGTGGCAGTGGGTGGCCCCATTAGCTAAAGTGGTACCTCAGGTTAAGAACCGTTTCAGGTTAAGAACGGACCTCCAGAACGAATTAAGTTCTTAACCTGAGGTACCACTGTAATAATAATAATAATAATAATAATAATAATACTAATACTAATACTAATACTAATACTAATACTAATACTAATACTAATAATAATAATAATAATAATAATAATAATAATAATAATACAACCATCTGACTGGGTTGCCCCATCTACTCTGGATGGCTTCAGACAAAATATAAAAACACATTGAGACATCAAACATCAACGGCTTCCCTATACAGGGCTGCTTTCAGATGTCTTTTAAAAGTCGTACAGTTGTTTATCGCCTTGACATCTCAGGGTCTCTTCCAACTCTACAATTCTACGATTCCATAATTTGATGACTTCGGTCTGAAGCAGTGCCAGGGAGGGGGGGCGTGTGAGAACCAGGCCGGCCCAAGATGTTTTGGCACCTGAGACAAACCACAAACTGGCACCACCTGGCCCGTCAAGAAGGGGCGAGTGAAGATCTACATCAGAGACAAGGCAGGGGGCAAGGAAACAAGGGGCCTGCTCTGAATCATGCCGCACAGATGCAGACCCCAGAAGACCCCAGAGGACCCCCACCATTTCTTCCCTAGGGGTAGGAGGAGAGCAGAAGTGCCTTTGATTCACCAAGAGGCTGCTGTAGAGCCAGCATTGGATGTGGGAGGAGACGGCAGGCCTGGGCTCCAAAGAGCATACCACAACTGTTGCTACTACTTTGGCAGCAGCAGTAGCAGTGGGCAATGCATTCCTTGGAAGCTGGATCTGCTGCTCTTGCAAATCCTGACGCCTGAGGCACTTGCTTCACTTTGCCTCATGCCCTGCCTGGGGAGAGCTGAGTGTGGGCCATCTGATTCTCTATGGCAAACCTCTCTGGTTCCTGAGCTATTTCAGACTACTGACTACTGCAAGACTGCTCCCCTACGTTAGCAGAAACACGGCAGGTCCTCAATGAGGATATCAAAAAGAAAGCTGGAGCCATAAACCTGGCAGGGTAGATTTCTGTGTGCCATTAATTTCTGACAGGGATCTTGTCATCCAAAAATGTGATCACATGGGCTCCTGGCTGCCTTCTGAAGGACAGTACCAGAAAGGCCACACTTTCCCTATTTGCCCAAGACTGTGTAGATCAGACCATAGGCAAATGACAACCAGATTACAGTAGATCAGGGGTCAGCAAACTTTTTCAGCAGGGGGTCAGTCCACTGTCCCTCTGACCTTGTGGGAGGCCAGACTATAAATGAACAAATTCCTATGTCCCACAAATTACCCAGAGATGCATTTTAAATAAAAGCACACACTCTACTCATGTAAAAACACACTGATTCCCAGACCATCCGCGGGCCAGATTTAGAAGGTGATTGGGCCGGATCTGGCACCCAGATCTTAGTTTGCCTATCCATGCAGTAGACTGACCCATTGAAATGCTGGCACCTCGTTCCAAAGGCCTTATTTATTTACAAAAATATTTCTTTACCACCATCTCATGAAATTTCAGGGCAGTGCGCAGCAATATAAGACATTTCTTTAAAAAAACAAAAAAATTAGAAGCAGTACAGAACAGTCATTAAAATGACTGGGTACTTGAGAAAATGTTAAACAACTGCACAGGCCTCTCAGCATAAGAAATTCTTCACGAGACACCTGAAAATAGAAAACGAGTGTCTGCCGAATCTCTGCTGGAAGAGTGCTGCACAGCACAGGACCATCAACCCTTAAGGGCTGCTTCCGATTACTATTTGTTTAAATTCAGAATTGGTAGAGATACAAGCCTGGGTGATTTGGGAATTGGCAGAACATCTGTTTCCTCTCCCTTTCTACTTTGCAATGAGTTATCTAATGCTTCTAGCTCACTTCTCAAAATGTAAGGCTAAACTGCAGAGAGGCAAAAATATTAGAGATTATATAAATAGGGCTGCCATACGTCTGAGTTTCCCAGGACACATCCGGGTATTGTGCTGCAAAAAATGTCTGTGAAAACCCAGACATATGGCAAATAGGGTGTTTTTTTGGGGGGGGGGCACAACTTTGCCCAAGGGTGGGGTGGCGGTGTGGGGTGAAGCTCAACAACTTTGTCCAGATTTTCACTTTGGGGAATATAGCAAGCCTAAATAGAGCAGAAACCAATTACAATAGTAATGCAACTTAAATTGAGCCACTTATTTAAGAGGACGCAAAATAAAAGAAAAAAACCAGGCAACAACAAATAGTAGATACATTTGTATCTGATTGCCACAATGATCTAAGATAAAATTTAAGAACACTATGATAATCTACTTTCCAAATAGCCATTTTAAAGAAGCTTCCTTATTCCAGGTCCCAAATTGGCCTGTTTTAACACCCCATGAATCAACAATACAATGAGTAACCCAAGCTTTTGCTAGGTTAGAGAAAATTGGCAGCCACCACCAAGTTGCTTCGAGATCCACTGCTTGACGTAAAATGATACCCAGCAACACGAGGAAGCTGACTTCAGAAATCCTATGGGACTTTGCTCCAATCATAACACAATTTTATTGTGGCAAACCCATACACCACTGTGTTGTACTACCTAGTGAACTAACTGGCTTGGATGCGAGAGTCATGGCAGACCCACAACATACCTTTAAAGCACATCCAACACATGTTTAAAACGCATGACTTCCATCAAAGAATTATGGGGACTGTAGCTTGGATTTGCCCTCAGTCTCTGCTCAACTTTCTAAAGCATGGGTAGGTAAACTAAGGCCCGGGGGCCGGATCTGGCCCAATCACCTTCTAAATCATGCCTGCAGATGGTCTGGGAATCAGCATGTTTTTACATGAGTAGAATGTGTCCTTTTATTTAAAATTATTTGTGGGGCATAGAAATTCGTTCATTTCCCCTCCACAAAAAAATACAGTCCGGCCCCCCATAAGGTCTGAGGGACAGTGGAACGGCCCCCTGCTGAAGAAGTTTGCCGACCCCTGTTCCAAAGCATGTGTTGTTTAGTCATTTAGTCCTTTCCGACTCTTCGTGACCCCATGGACCAGAGCACGCCAGGCACTCCTGTCTTCCACTGCCTCCTGCAGTTTGGTCAAACTCATGTTGGTAGCTTCGAAAACACTGTCCAACCATCTCATCCTCTGTCGTCCCCTTCTTCTTGTGCCCTCAATCTTTCCCAACATCAGGGTCTTTTCCAGGGAGTCTTCTCTTCTCATGAGGTGGCCAAAATATTGGAGCCTCAGCTTCACAATCTGTCCTTCCAGTGAGCACTCAGGGCTGATTTCCTTCAGAATGGATATGTTTGATCATCTTGCAGTCCATGGGACTCTCAAGAGTCTCCTCCAGCACCATAATTCAAAAGCATCAATTCTTCAGCGATCAGCCTTCTTTATGGTCCAGCTCTCACTTTCATACATCACTACTGGGAAAACCATAGCTTTAACTATATGGACCTTTGTTGGCAAAGTGATGTCTCTGCTTTTTAAGATGCTGTCTAGGTATGGGATCACAAAATATGCACTTGCTTAACAAAAATGTGAGAATTTGTTGCATGGTAGAGTCTGAAAGCAATAGAAGAAGATTCTAACTAAACATCAAGAAGAGCTTTCTGACAGTAAAATCTGTTTGACAGAGGAATGGACTCCCTCGTAAAGTTGTGGACTCTCCTTCCTTGGAAGTTTTCAAGCAGCAGTTGGATGGCCATCTGTCGTGGATGCTTTAGCTGCGATTCCTGCATTTCAGTGGGTTGTACTTGATGGCCCTCAAGGTCTCTTCCAACTCTACAACTCAATGATTCTATGATCCAAGCTGATCATCTTTTAAGGATGGATTCCTTGCAAATGGAGATTTTGAACCAGCTTGTTTACATTTCAGTACGGACTCTGGAAAGTCACCCCTGCTGAACATTGAGTTCATCTGTCCTGTAAGATGCAGTAAGACAACGACGACAACAAACCACCCCACCTGGTTCTAATGCATCGTGCGGTTTGCTGTATTCATAGCAGATGGTATTTATTTTTCCAGATAAATACGCGCTTTTTGCCAATGATTTGTAAGCAGTTAAAAAAACAAACCCAACAACCTCTTGTGTTTCAGAAGCTTCAGATTTGTTGCTGTTGTTTTAAAAGGGGTTGTATAATTTTGTAATGATTGCAGCGCTTAAGCTGCTGAAGGGATTTTGGAACTGTAACAAGAGATTCCAAACACACCTAGGGAGCTCATGATGCAATCCATGGTGTATGCAAAACCCCTCTAAGGAAGACATCTGCATTGCTGCAGGAGAAACATTTACAGAAGTGAATGCTCACTGTGGGTTTCCAAGATCCGCACTGTCTGGAGTAACCCACGCCTCCAGAAGACTTTGATATTTGAATATAAATGACAGGCACTTTATATATAATTTTTGGCAGCACAAAGTGCTGGAAGAGGCTGTTTCTGGCTAGCAACCCTTAATCCCAATGTAGTTTGATTGGCACTTCCTGTTTCCATTTGAAGGCAGCCATGGGACAGCAACTGGTGCCATACCCAAAAGGTCTTGGCCATGCAGATTTGGGAAAGAAATGTTTCACCCTACATGCATCATGGTCCTAACATCTAACCAGCAGCTTTCAAATGGGAAGAGCACACAAGGGCTGTTTGTGTGTCCCTTTACTCATTCTTAAACCCAAAACTTCTGGCCCAAATTCATGAACAAGAGGCAGTTTTCCCTGGGCTGGACTGCTTGTCAACAAAGAATCAATGGTTCTGAGGAAACAGAAATGAGACTAATTATGGTGGTTATGTTCATTCCCTACCTTTAAAGCACATTTGTAGCATATTTCCCCCCTCAAATAATTATGGGCACTTTGTTAAAGGGCTGTTGGTAATCTTATCTGTGGGACAGAGTGTACAGGCGACTCTCAACTTACACAGGGGTTACCGTATTTTTTGCCCTATAGGACACACTTTTCCCCCTCCAAAAATGAAGGGGAAATCTGTGTGCGTCCTATGGGGCCAATGCAGGCTTTCGCTGAAGCTTGGAGAGCGAGAGGGGTCGGTGCGCACCGACCCCTCTCACTCTCCAGGCTTCAGTAAGCTATTAGCAAGCCTGGGGAGCCCGCGGGAGTTCCCGCAGGGCTCCCTAGGCTGCGGATAGCAGCCTGCTTCCCGGAGCGTGGGGCGCGCTGAAAGCAGAGCGCCCCGCGCTTCGGGCAGACATCGGGCAGCCCCACAAGCTTGGGGGACAGCGGGGAGGCGCAGCGTCGCCATCCCGCTGTTCCTCGACCTGGTTTGGATTCCCCGACCTGGTTTTGGGGGGGAAATAAAGGAATTTCCCCCCCCCCTTTATTTCCCTCCCCAAAAACTAGGTGCGTCCTATGGGCCGGTACGTCCTATGGGATGCGTCCTATGGGATGAAAAATACGGTATATTCTGGCGATAGGGCATAAAGCCAAAATCGTATATAGGCAACAAAAAAACCCCCACTGGGTGCAATGGAGGGTGGGATTGCCAAAGCTTTCCCCCTCAGACACATGCCTCCTTTTTGCCCCCCACCTTTTTAAAATAATTTTTTTTGTCAAGCACATAAAGCTGAATGTGCACAAGTTAAATTAGAGTTGCAAGCTACCTGTACTTCAAAGGTATAGCATGCACACAGACACTATTTGGAAACCATAGCAAGTTCAAGCAGAATACAGCAGTTATCAGCTGACCTGAAAGCAGAAACACTGTGGAGTGGCAGGGACAGTTATCAGCTAAATGGTACATGGGTGGCACTGAGTTTTAAACCACTGAGCCTCTTGGGCTTGCCAATCGAAAGGTCGGCGGTTTGATTCCCCAAGATGGAGTGGGTTCCCCTTTGCTCTGTCCCAGCTCCTGCCAACCTAGCAGTTCAAAAGCACACCAGTGCAAGTAGATAAATAGGTACCGCTGTGGTGGGAAGGTAAACGGTGTTTCCATGCGCTCTAGCTTCCGTCACCGTGTTCTGTTGCGCCAGAAGCAGTTTAGTCATGCTGGCCACCTGACCCGGAAAGCTGTCTGCGGACAAACGCCAGCTCCCTTGGCCTGAAGCGAGATGAGTACTACACCCCATAGTCGCCTTAGACTGGACTCAACCATCCAGCGGTCCTTTTCCCTTTTTAAAACCTATAAACTAAATAAGGATAATTGTCTGACTGTCACCATCCCCCTGCACTTGGATGGCTCTCTTAAGTCTGTAGTGCCACATTGATTCAATATACTATAGTCTCTCCTGCTCTCATTTCTGAAGCAGGATCTATGACTACATTGACCGTAACCATTTCCTTACCTTTTTTTTTTTTACAGCCACTTAAGGATGATTGATAGAAGGTTTAATCTCATAAAAGATCTGGTTCTACTTTCTAAAGTGTTACAAGATTGCGGGTGGACAGGAGAGGGTTAATGGAGCCAAGAAGAGCTCTGCTGGCAGCTGTCTCCATGGTCCTAGCAGAGATTATGAGACTCTTCCTTTTATTAGGTAAATAAATAGCCTATCCGTCCCTCTTGGTGGGGATGATGTGATCTAGAGGTGTTTGGTATAAGGAGAAAACAAAAGGAGACAGGCTGCAGTTTGAGACAAGTCAAGGTTGCCAGACTGTTGCTGATTTCGGATGGGATTCAGTCGCACACCGGCCAATTCAGATTGCGCAACAAAGGTTGATTTGGAGGTGTTGATCTGAAGTTCTTGCACAAATAACTCACTTTGCCACCCTCCCCTCCTAAATCAGACATTTTGCGATAAGGAAAGGGATGAGGAACGGCCCTGCAAGAGTTTGCAAAGGCATTTTTTGACACAGTGTCATCTGCCTCCCCACAAACAGATCAGAATAAAAGCTCATAAAACAGCTGATGTCCTCTCATCTCCTCGCAAACTTTGTGCAAGCAAATCAGGATGTTTGCTCAGTAAACAAGTTATCTGGAAGTGACCATAGACAGGAAGAGACGAGAAGGCACGGAGAGATGGTTTTGAGCTCTGCAAGCATCTCAGAGTGCTGGCTGTCTTCCCAGAGGTCTGATATGGCAACAGTGAGCTTTGGCTACTTAGAAACATAGAATCATAATGTTGGAAGGGGACCCAAGAGTCATCTAGTCCAACCCCCCCTGCAATGCAGGAATCTCAGCTAAAGCATCCACGACAGATACTTGTAAGGGCAGTTCAAGCTGTGCCTATGCTCAACTTGCTTTCGTAGTGGTGGGCCCTGCGAGGATGCTGGAGCCCCAAAACCTGCTTGAGAGGCTGCTGCATGCTGATGCTGGGGTCACCTGACTAACATCTTTGAAGGGGCACCCCAAGCATTTCCCCAAAAGCCATATAAGAACAGTAATTTACCAAGGGCAGTTGGCTGGGTTTCCCCAGCCACTCTGGGCGGCTTCCAACAGAACACATACAATAACCTATTAAACATTAAAAGCTTCCCTAAACAGGACTGTCTTCATATGCCTTCTAAAAGTTTGGTAGTTGTTCTTCTCTTTGACATCTGGTGGGAGGGTGTTCCACAGGGCGGGTGCCACTACCGAGAAGGCCCTCAGCCTGGTTCCCTGTAACTTGGCTTCTCGCAGCGAGGGAACCTTCAGAAGGCCCTTGGCGCTGGACTTCAGTGTCCGGGCAGAATGATGGAGGTGGAGATGCCTACAGGAGAAGAATGGCTGGCGAAGATGATGGACTATGCTGAAATGGCGAAAATGACGGGGAAGATCGGAGATGAAGAAGATAGTAAATTTAATGAAGAATGGGGAAAATGTGTACGTTACTTAAAAGAACACTGGAAACAATTAAAAACTATGTCAGGATTCTAAAAAACACTTGCAATGTAGTGAGAATTATGGTGAAAACTGAGTATTAAGATAATATGGAGAACATTATAAGATACAGTTGGAAAAGGATAATGAGGGAAACCACGGAGGTGTGGAGGGAAGTCTGGGGATTCAGAGAATCCTATGTGTACATGATTGTGGTTTATTTGTGATGATAATTGTTAAAGGCGAAAATGAATAATTTTTTCCCCAAAAAGAAAAGGCATCGATGTGAAGGCTTAGCCCTGACTTTTAATAAATTACTGGAATAAATAAGCAAATTACATAGAAAGCACCAGCTTGAAATTCCCTACTGGTCTCAAAGTTAGAAGTCACGTGAATGGCCGCCTACGTGATCCTCTATAAATGGAGGTCTCTGAGCTTCCTGCTGTTCCAGTCATAATGAAGCCCAGCTTGAATTGGCTTTCAGTGGTGCAAACAGCAAGGGAACACAGTATATGCTGGACTTATGGATGGCCTTTTCTTGCTGATTGCAGACACTCGGTTTATGAGCTATAAGGAAGCCGCAGTTCTTCCAAAAACCGTGCACTTTTTATTAAATCTGAGCTGAAAGTCATTAGCAGCACTGCCAATATGCAGACGTGGGGATGGAAGAAAGCAATAGAATTACGGCAGATTTTTTTAGCGTCGCAAAGCATGGCGTCGTAGGCTGGAAAGCCTGGAGCTGCTTCAGGACGACTGGAGCTGCGGTCATAACACTTGAGTCATAACTGCGGGATGCAATAAAAGTGTCCAGAATGATATGCTGTGCTCCAGCTTGCTAGACGAGAAAGCAGAAGACAGTGACTTCCTGCCTATCCAGCCCTGGCCTAGAGTTCAGATGCTAAATATTCCATATGACTGCAAGCAATTGCCTCGTAGCCGCTCTGGTCTAAGTGTGCAAGCTGCTGCGGTGGAATGGCAAAAGTGCATTTGAACTATGTCTGGTCCTCCTGAGTCCTCACTCAGCTCACTGAGTGGCTGTGGGCCTGCCCCTCTTTCTCAGCCTAACCTACCCCACAGGGTTATTGTGAGGATAAAGTGTGGGGTAGTGAAGAACAGAACCAAGTGTCCCTATTTTCCAGAGGCATTCCCGGATTTACAGAAGCCGCCCTGGTTTCTGATGCGAACCTCAAATGTCCAGCTTTCCTATTTTCATTGGAGAAATGTGGGAGGGTACGAAATAGGACTTCCCTAATTTCACTGGGACGCGGGTGGAGCTCTGGGTTAAACCACTGAGCCTAGGGCTTGCTGATCGAAAGGTCGGCGGTTCAAATCCCCATGACAGGGTGAGCTCCCATTGCTCGGTCCCAGCTCTTGCCAACCTAGCAGTTCAAAAGTGTGCAGTGCAAGTAGATAAATAGGTACCACTCTGGCGGGAAGGTAAATGGCATTTCTGTGTGCTGCTCTGGTGGCCAGCATACTAAGTGGCCAGCATGACTAAGCGGCTTACCCATGCTCGCCACGTGACCTGGAAAAACTGTCTGCAGACAAACACCAGCTCCCTCGGCCTGTAAAGCGAGAAGAGCAGCGCAACCCCAGAGTCGTTCGTGACTTGACTTGTCAGGGGTCCCTTTACCAATTTCATTGGAGAAATGTTGGAGGGGACATCTCTGTTTTCATTGGAGAAATGTTGGAGGGGACATGTACGCTGCCTTGAGCTTCTTATTGGAAGAGTGAAAGTATGTTGTTTAGTCGTTTAGTCGTGTCCGACTCTTTGTGACCCCATGGACAAGAGCATGCCAGGCACTCCTGTCTTCCACTGCCTCCCGCAGTTTGGTCAAACTCATGCTAGTAGCTTCGAGAACACTGTCCAACCATCTCATCCTCTGTCGTCCCCTTCTTCTTGTGCCCTCCATCTTTCCCAACATCAGGGTCTTTTCCAGGGAGTCTTCTCTTCTCATGAGGTGTCCAAGGTATTGGAGCCTCAGCTTCAGGATCTGTCCTTCCAGTGAGCACCCAGGGCTGATTTCCTTAAGAATGGATAGGTTTGATCTTCTTGCAGTCCATGAGACTCTCAAGGGTCTCCTCCAGCACCAGAATTCAAAAGCATCCATTCTTTGGCGATCAGCCTTCTTTATGGTCCAGCTCTCACTTCCATACATCACTCCTCCAGCACCAGTGGAAGTATACATGCAATAAATAATAAGCACCTCTAGAAAGTTAAGGGATCTCCCTCACAATTAAGTTGTCCCAGGAGGAGGATGTGCAACCAGTGGCGTAGCGTGGGTTGTCAGCACCCGGGGCAAGGCAAGTAATTTGTGCCCCCTAACCCGTGGATTTGCGCCCTCTAACCCATGGATTTGCGCCCCTAACCCTAACCCCCAGATGTTGCGCCTGGTGCGGCCGGCCCCCCATGCACCCCTCACGCTACGCCACTGTGTGCAACAGGTATGGGTTATGTAGCAAGCAGGGACCCTCCAGTCCAGAATATTGCTTGAGGACTGTTGATTTTTCTAATATTTGCATGTATTTACAAATGTGCAGGCTGAGCATAGGGAGAGGCACAGCTTAAACACCCAAACAGGCAGCCTGCTGCTCCCACTTCAGATTTCTAGGGAGAGAGCCAGCACCCAAAGCCTCAACTCAGCTCTCCGTGTCCTTCTCAAGACTCACTCAAGAAGCTGCGGTTTCTCTTAGGTAGACTTTACACCTACCACTTCCTCTGCCGAGTTTATTTGGTGGGTTTCTCTCAGAGACAAGCACATTCATTTGGCAAGGCAGAGCACCGGCAAAGAGGAACCCCAGGAGGCAATATCACCACCCCTGCTGCGAAATAAGTGGCAGCACTTTCCCCCTGCTTCACTTACACCACTGACACTGCCTTTGGATCAATACTTCCAGATCAAGCTCCAGAAAGAGAAATCACATCTCTCTTTCGCTATCCTGTTAACAGTTATCATAACACGTAGTCGGAACCCTTAACCTTTTGCAGTGGAATCCTGAATGTATTGACTCAGAAGTGCCTCTGTGTTTAGTAGGAATTGCTGCAATCCTTTCCAGGCTTGCCTGCGAGTAAGTCCTATTGATCTCAGCAGGGATTCCTTCTGGGCAGGCAGGCAGGCAGGCAGGCAGGCACAGGCTCGCCCTGTTAGCCTTGGATTTGCTACTGCTTGTCTGCTGAGTTTGTGTTTGTATTTATAAGCTGCTCTGATGTTTTAACACCTTCCCGTATTTGGGTATTATTTTTGGCTTTTATTGAAGCTGTCTTGAAAAACTCATGGAACTAGAAGATGGCGGGGGGGGGGATAAATAAATAAATAAAACAGCAGATTTGCAGCAGAAACGTAGGAAAATGCCTTATATAGATGCAGATTATTGGTTGAACATTCTCGGCAGCCACTGGCGGCAGCTATCCCGGGGTTTACGTAGGGGACATTTGCAGCCCTGGCTGGAGGTGGTAGCAGCGGCGGAGCAAGTTGATCGGGTGCCTGGGGAGGCGCACGTGCCCTGCGCCCAGGGGTGGGGCCAGCCACACACGGGGCCACCGTGGGGCCTCTGAAGAGTCTGCCTGCCTCCTCCCATTCAGCCACCCTATAGCTGGGGGGGGGGGGAGGCAGCGGGAGGACCGTTTGTGTTATGTACTGAAGTTCTCACCCTGGGCCAGCAGGGAGATACTGTAGATAGCTTTCACTCAGGTCCACATATGCAAATAAGGGATTGAAAGTGACGTTCAGTGATTGGATAGTTACAGAAAGTTGTTACTGTTGCGTTGTAGTGGAGCTCTATATAAGCAGGCTGGCTGAACCCTTCAGTTCAGTTCTGTTCTGGCCTGTGAATAAACAAGAGCTGTTTGAAGAATCGCTGTGTCGTCTGATATGTTCACCCACAACTTAACAGTTTGGGCAGTGTGGAGCCTGCGGGCACTCAAGCCACCGTGCCACTCCCAGGAGAGACGCATGGCTCGGGTGCGCTGCAAGTCCCGTGGTGAGTGCTGCTCACCATTTTGTCACCCCCTTCAGTGGGGTACCCGGGGTGGGCCGCACCTACTGCACCCCCTTTGCTGCGCCCCTGGGTGGTAGGGATTGGACCTGGGATTTTCTGCAAGCAAAGCAGATGCTGTACCGCGAAGATGCAGCAGAGAAGCAAATCAGATTGCAAAACTAGCAAGGGGGGGAGGATTAACACCCTCTCGCCTCCATCACCACTGAACTGATCAGTGTTCTGAAAGTCGATCAGCTACTTTTGAAAACAAGTAGGAAGGTGGTGCTGTGGGATAAACGAAAATCATATGAAAATGGTGTATAGGTGGTCTCTGACACCCAGTAAATTAGCAGAAATGTATAAGTCAACATCAGGCATCTGTTGGAAGTGTAAAGGAAGGTACCATTTTCCATATGTGGTAGTCTTGTAAGGTTGTTAAAGTATTATGGGAAATGATACTGTATTAGCCTGAATATAAGCCTCACATTTTTTTCCAAATTCTGACCATGAAAGTTAAAGTGTGGCTTAAATTTGTGACCTTACAAAAATTTGCTTTTACGATATCGCTGCTGAAACAGACATGCAGTAAAATGGAATGGGTGCGAGTGCCTGCGGAATTTTAAGGGAGTGGCTTATATTCAGGTACAGTGGTACCTCGGGTTACATACGCTTCAGGTTACAGACTCCGCTAACCCAGAAATAGTACTTCGGGTTAAGAACTTTGCTTCAGGATGAGAACAAAAATCGTGCTCCGGCAGTGCAGCGGCAGCAGGAGGCCCCATTAGCTAAAGTGGTGCTTCAGGTTAAGAACAGTTTCAGGTTAAGAACGGACCTCCAGAACAAGGTCACCCAACAGCTGCATGTGGAAGAGCGGGGACACGAACCCGGTTCCCCAGATTACGAGTCTACCGCTCTTAACCACTACACCACACTGGCTCTCCATCATGGGCTGCCATCCTATATTCATTTACCTATTAAAAGAAGCAGGTGCTTCTTTTTCACTTGGCTATCCTACCTAAGGCCTCCAGCCTTAGTGTCCTTTTGCAAGCAGTCAGGGGAGGGAGACAACATTACAGATGGCAGGGGCACACCTGATTCTGGGGATAATAGCTTCAACTGGATAGCTCGGTGCCTTTATAAAAAAGAGGCTGGGAGGATATATGGTAGTCATCTTCAAATATCTAAAGGGCTGTCACCTGGAAGATGGAGCAGGCTTGTTTTCTGCTCTGGAGCGGAGGACTCTATCTAATGGATTCTAGTTACAAGAAAGCAGATTCCTTTTAAACAGAGGTTGGATGGCCATCTGTCAATGATGCTTTTTTAAGATTCCTTCATTGAATCTCCTAGGAATGACCTTTGGAGTCCCTTCCTACAATTCTATGATTCTATGAGGGAGGGAAAGTGGGTGGGTGGGTCATCCTTTAAATGCAGGAGACATGAAAAGACACGTAAATAATTATTTAAGCAAAAAGAGTGTGACACATCGTTTAGGGCAATACTTCACAGAATGAGTGGGATGTTTCTATCACATGGGCACAGCTTGTTTTAGCACGATTTAAGGCTTGCTTCACTTTGTTAATAACAATGGCCTGCCTTATAGGCTTGTTGAAAGGACTGCTGAGATCACGTCTGCAAAGTTCTTTTTAGTGCTCAGAAATCGCTATATAAATTACAGTGGTACCTCGGGTTAATAACTTAATTCGTTCTGGAGGTCCGTTCTTAACCTATAACTGTTCTTAATCTGAGGTACCACTTCAGCTAATGGGGCCTCCCACTGCCACCACACAATTTCTGTTCTCATCCTGAAGCAAAGTTCTGAACCCGAGGTACTATTTCTGGGTTAGTATGTAACCTGAAGCGTCTCTAACCTGAAGCGTCTGTAACCCGAGGTACCACTGTATAAGAATACTGCAACTCTAATGCCCACATTCCTGAGAGTAAACTTAGTGGGGCTTATTTTAAGTTTTGTATATTATATTTGTATAATTTTGTGCTGTAACTATTTTGAAAACAGAAAAATAACAATGAATTGTAGGTGGAGTCCACGAGGCAAGACCCAGCTATAACAGCAAGAACCTTTGTGGTTTGAGGACCCGACCCCCGCGAAGTAAAATGAAGACACAGGGACACGTGATATAAGGTTAATGGGCTAGAAAAGGCCACAACTTTATTGATTACAGCAATGAAAAGGTATTGGCTTAGGCATTGGATCGCGAAACAAGTTAGTTTATTCACCAGGGGTTCATCACCTGTTGATGCTAATCCAACTATAGGCTCACCCCTGATGTCACTGAGGGTCGTGCCATGGCCTCCCGCCAAGCAGGCTTCGGATGGAATACACGACCGCCAGATTCCTTTAATGGAATACCCCTAGACATTGAAGGCATAGGCGATGGCCACACCTAGCACTTCGACACACCACAACACATTATTCCAATGCCTAACCTAACCACCAATACCACCAAAAAGCTGTGACGATTGCTACGAGGTAGGCGAAAAAACCAAAAAGCCTAATGCCAAATGGAAAAACTCCTACCAGGCCCCCCGGGCAACCGGGGTGACCAACCTAAGGTCCATAGCAAGGTCAATGACCTAAGCCCTAACTCAAAGGGAGTGGAGGGTGGGTGACTCACACAGGACGACAAAGAGAAATGAGGCCGGGGAAAAGGCTGGCACTGCAGCATAAAGGCTGCTGGACACGCCCCCCCATGGCACCTGGTTGGACGGCCACCGGGGGGGGGCGTGAGTGCCAGCCAGGTGAGCTGGAGGCAGGGGGCAATGCCCCCTGCTAGGAGCGGTGTTCGGGCTCCCGTCCACAACCACTCCCCTCTCTTTCAGGGAGGAGAGACATTGAAGGCATAGGCGATGGCCACACCTAGCACTTCGACACACCACAACACATTATTCCAATGCCTAACCGCCACCCGAACTAAAGGCTCACCGCCAATACCTTCAAAGCTGCAACCAATCCCAGATGCTTTTGCTGACACTAGCTAACCAAATATCGTTCCCCAGATAAGTGGATGCCGTCATTCCGGTATAAAGCTTGGTCGCCGATCCGGATACGGTCATGATAAATGACTCGGCCATACATAAAGCGCACCCAACGGGCTACCGCCCGATTTACGAGTTTCCTGGTTCTTATAATGGCCATACAGCTTTGCGTGCCGCGCCAAACAGTTGTTTTCAAGAAGGAGGACCAGAACACTGTTGTTCTGGGACACACGGCTGCAAATGCATTCAAGTCTCTTTTTATGCTGCACAACAAGTCCACACTCCTTCTGTTAGCGTACCACGCCAAACAGTTCTTTTCAAGAAGGAGGACCAGAACACCGTTGTTCTGGGACACAAGGCTGCAAATGCATTCAAGTCTCTTTTTATGCTCCACAACAAGTCCACACTCCTTCTGTTAGGGAGGTCATTCTCCCCCAAATGAATCACAAGGATGTCGGGAGGGCCGAACTTGGCTACTTCCTCCCACAGCAATGGCTTAAGCTCCTCCCAACACATGCCTCTTGTCGAAAACCAGGAAACTCGAACACCTTGTGGAAGGCCAAGATTGTGTGCAAGGCCGCAGCTCACCTCTCGTACGCGGGCCCAATGAACTATACTGTGGCCGCAAATCCACACGCTTCTCCTGAGCATAGCTGGGGGTAAAAGACAGAAAAGAAAAGGCGGATAAGTAGGGTAAAGCTGCAGGTCGCATATTAGACTTATAAGCATTGGATTTCCACCGGCCCATTTCTTTGATCCTGTCCGCCGGTAGCCCCAGGTGCGCGGCCGTGGTTGCGGCGCCAATCCTAAATCAGTGTGCAGCGTACTCCTGGGAGGATAGACCACAAGCCTCAATAGCCTTTAGACTTGCACAGGACGACAAAGAGAAATGAGGCCGGGGAAAAGGCTGGCACTGCAGCATAAAGGCTGCTGGACACGCCCCCCCCCCCCCATGGCACCTGGTTGGACGGCCACCGGGGGGGGGGGGGCGTGAGTGCCAGCCAGGTGAGCTGGAGGCAGGGGGCAACGCCCCCTGCTAGGAGTGGTGTTCAGGCTCCCGTCCACAACCACTCCCCTCTCTTTCAGGGAGGAGAGTCTTTATTGAAAACTACATAACCAGAAAACAGGGGCAAAGCGACTGCTTATATACATTCTTGAAAGCCTGGGCCACTCCCACTCCCAACGTGACTGGCTGTCTCAGGTTCCAAGCTGCGAATCACGACTCAGAGTTCAAGAGTCAATGGCAGTGGCCCAAATCCTGAAATGTTCTGTGATTAGACATCATGTATCGAATCAGAACACAGGAGCTCAGAATCCTTAGTCCAGACTCAAGCTCAGGCAAATACAAACCACTGAATACATAAGAGAGAATAACAACAATACTATAATATTTATAATTGAGATTTGCTGCAATTCAAGCTGCCTGCTTTTGAAGCTGCATTCATTTTTAATCCTTGCTCTCCCCAATTTTCCACTGGAGTCTCCTTGCAGACAGAATACTGGCACTTTTTCAGATTAAACAACCCAAATAAATCTGCTTGGCTCACAAGGAACCGTTTCTGTGTCAAAATGTAGTGGAGGATGCTATTTTTCCACCTGTTAACATGAACAGAGACAGTTTCATTTTATACTTTTCCTGCTCTTGCCAAACCCATCAGCTTTTTTTAAATGATCATGCCGAAGTGAGAAAGGCACAGCCAAATTATTTTGGTCATTACAGATGTCTCTGTCTTGTAAGTGCAAGCCTTCTTAGGGGGGAAAAATGCTTGCACTTTCCTACAATTATCTCTCTCCTATAAATTTATACAAGATTGTCGTCACAGTATAATTTGCATGGCTGTCAGCAGATGGTTCTAGCCCCGCAAACTACGACATGATGACAGTTAGGATCAGGGACTGAAGGAGGAGAGAAGGCAGAGGTAGAGGAGGGAAGACAGTTGATGGCAAGGTGACAACTAGGACAAGGAGATTGGACAACAACGGAAGGAAGAGAGGCGGTAGAGGTACAGGAGGAAGAGTGGATGACTGAGAAGACAGAGGCTGAGGGGGAGGCTGAGATGAGGTAAGAATGACTTTGAGGTGGAAAGGAATAATGAGAATAGCTCCCTTTGCTGATTTCAACTTCCAAAACTGGAAGTCGGAAGAAGCTGTGTGGCTTGCAAAGGACTAAGTCTGGCTGCCCCTTTTCCTGTCAAGAATGGGTAAGCTTTGACGTCCTTCTCACAAGCTCACCATGCTTAGGTGGGATTGCGAAGCATGGTTGACCTCCCTCCTACACTGGCTGAAAACCTTTCTTCCCCCCTATACTCTGGGGACCCTATACCTACTTACCTGGAAGTAAGAACACTTCCACACTAGGTTTTTTTATGTGGAATTGCCACCCTTCCCCCTGTGAAAAGGAAGGGACAGCAGACATACTGGAGGTTAAGGCATAGCTGTCAACATTTTCCTTTTTTAAGGGAAATTCCTTTATTCCGAATAGGATTCCTCGCAAAAAAAGAGGAAAAGCTGACAGCTATGGGTTAGGGGGCTGCACCTGCCTAAGCATGGAAAGTAATGTTGTTTACAGTAGGAGAACAAGGAGCAAGTAGAGTTAAAACCTCCAAGATCTCTTTGAACTTTGTAAGCATTTCACCTGAGTGTATAGCACTGCACTGTCTAAATCTGGTCTCTTCTTAAGGCTGCAAACCTATGCATGGTTTCCACTGAACGCAGTGGGTGAAATCTGACATTGTTTGGACTGCACTGGCTACCAATTAGTTTCCAGGCCCAATTCAAAGTGCTGGTTTTGGCCTATAAAGCCTTAAACGGCTCAGGACCGTAGTACTTCACAGACCTCCTCTTTCCATATGAACCTACCCAGACCCTGAGATCATCTTCTGAGGCCCTTCTTTGTGTGCCTCCTCCTCGAGAGGTCCGGAGGATAGCAACACGAGCACAGGGCCTTCTCTGCAGTGGCTCCCCGTCTGTGGAATGCTTTCCCCAGGGAAGTTCGCCTGGTGCCTTCATTATACACCTTTAGGCGCCAGGCAAAAACGTTCCTTTTTAACGAGGGTAGATTTGATTGACATCCTATGCCCGTTTAAAATGTGGGAGGTTTTCTTTGAGAGGGGGCTATTGGGTTGTTGTTTTTATTTTGATTATATATTTTGTGGTTTTATATTTTGATTTTGTTCTGTGAACCGCCCTGAGACCTCTGGGTATAGGGCGGGATATAAATTAAAATAATAGTAATCCATCCTTATCCTACAAATATCTCAATAATAAATTTCATTGATTGACTTCCAACTTTTCTTCTTTTTTCCCCTCTTTATTTTTTCTCTTTTCTCTTTTCTCCCTTTTTTCTCTTTTGTTCTTTTTTTATAGATGTGTGCTTATCTGAAATATATATGTACGTATGTATTTGTAATATTTTGCTTATATTTTGTAATAATTATGTTAAATAAATTAATAAAATAAAAATATAATAATAATAATAATGCAAATGGACTTTTCCTCATGCAACAGGCCTTTACCTTCCTCACCTCCCCCCTACAGCCCCCCCAAATCTGTTCCATAGGATCTCACAAACCTCCTGAGGAGGTTTTGAGAGGGCTTGGACAGTTGCAGGGGGGCAGAGAGGAAGGTGAAGTCCTTTCATGCAAGAGGGAGTCCATTCTGTTCCCTCACAGACAGCATTGGATACAGCCCGGTGGGATCTACTTCCAAGTCAAACATTGACTTTCAGTATTAATTTTTCAGGGCATCTTGCACACTAAGAGCCATGAAAACAACCAAACAGCACATATCAATAGTCAACTGTTTGTTGCAGAGTTGATGAAAGCATGCGAATATCACATGAGTAGAGTGAAAACAGATTCGTCTGATGTTTTAAAAGGGCTGGAAAATAAAAGAGGGTCTTCATTCAGTGCCAGAAAAGGGTAAGAGTAGATGCCAGGGAATTAAGAGTCAGGAGCGTCTGAGGACGTTCCCTCAATGACAGGGAACAGACAGGGAACCTCATCCCAAGCCGTATGGGGATTTAACATTCAGTCTCAGCAGCGCTTCGAATTGTGCTTGGAAATGGACTGGCAGCCAGAGAAGCTGTTTCAAAACTGGCAAGATCTGCTCCCTTGTTGGGCCAGACCCATTTAGCAGCCAAGCAGCTGTACTCCGGACTAGATGAACTTTCCAATTTGTTTTTAGAGACAGCCTTGCATATAATGTATTGCAGCAATCTAACCTTTAGGTTAACAAGGCATCGATCAGTGCGGCTAGGCTCAGAGATGTTGCAGCAGGTGCACCAGGGTTTACTGGTGGAAAGGCCTGGGAAAACTTAGCGTTTAAATAAACAAAACCCTGCTCTACAGGGCTTCCGGCACCAGGCCAGTTGGCAGACCAACTCTGCGTTACAACGATGTCTGCAAACATGACAGGAAGCCTGGCAACATCAACCTAGAACCTAGTGCCCAGAGACAGGCAGTCAGGTCATGTATTTATAGCAGTGAGCAGAGGAGGGATGATCGCTGGGTGGGAGGGCAAAGAGAAGAAACGCCATGGTGCATGTTATGTACTGACTTGAATAGGATCCAAAATGCAGCAGTCTGATTGGTCCTAGAACAATAGGATTCAGAATGCAGCAGTCTGATTGGTCCACAGGAGCCACCCAATCCAGCTCCAAGTGGAAGCGAATCCGCAACCTGATTGGCCTACAGGAGAATCCTGGAATTAGCCAATCACGTGGGGCCCATTGGGTAAATAATGTATATAAGGCAGACATTCTGGGGGAACTTCCATTCCTCCTCACCACTATGAGCTGAATAAAGAGCATGAAATTCACTCTCAACTCCGAGTATATTTCAGTGCATCTGCAGCAGCTCATCTGGAAGTCTTCATCTGCTGCAGCTGCAACAAAACATGTCTCTCCTGCATCGGTTTCTAGAGCAACAGCAGGTGCTGCAACCTTTCAGTAGCTTGGCCTCACCCCGAAAGGCACATTCTTCCATTGTCTCCCGAGACAGAGGGATGCCGGCTTATGAGTGGCTTGGATGTAAAGATGTCTTGCATGGGTAGAAAAGCTCCTACCCATCCAAATTCTTCAACTTTCTCTCTTGCTGCACATACACACACACTCCACCACATCATATCCCATGCCACTTCAGAAGGACCGGAGCTCAGTGAGAAGGTTTCAGGTTCAATTTCTGCCATGTTCTGGGGGTGCTGGGCAGGACCCCTGTCTGGAACCCTGGACAGCTGCTGCCAGTCAGTGAAGACAATGCTGAGCCATAGCTGTCAACCATCCCTTATTTGGCGGGAAACTCGCTTATCCCAGCTCTGTGTCCCGCTGTTGTCCCTTATTGATGATGTCCCTTAAATTTCAAGGGCTTCAAAAGAAGCAGCTCCTCTCCCTCCCTTTCTGCCGGCCAGGGAGGAGGGAGGCTCCAACTGTGTTGCTTGGCTGCATTGCTCACCCAATAAGGAGTCTAAGAATGACTGGAGGGTGGAGCTTGCATGCCTTGTGCCGATCAAATTGGCCGTGTTGCCTGGGGACTCGCCTTTGCTCAGCGCTTCCCAGCTGAGAGATGACAGTGGTTTTCCTTGCTGCATCCCCTTTGCCAGGTTGCTGCGCTGTGGGAACCACCGCTTGAGGCTTCGTTTGCTGCTGGCTGGGCTTTCTGCCTTTGGATCGGAGGGTCTTAGAAGTTGAACATACCTGTCCCCGGAAAATCCCTTATTTTAGCTGCTGATCCTTTATTTTCGAGGCTGCTGGTCCCTTATTTTCAAATCTGTAAGCTGACAGCTATGTGCTGAGCTAGCTGGATCAACGCTCTGATTTGGTATAAGGCAGACTCCTATGTTCCCACAAGGTTGGTCAGTGCTCAGGTGTGACTTTTGGGGGCATGCAGGGAGCTGTATTTGGGAAAGGAGTCAGGGAATCCCCATTGCAGGAGAGGAATTCCACCCAGTCTTCCCTGGATCCCCAACCCATTGTTTCAAGAATCGCAAAGAGATTCTTTACAAACAATTCAGGAATCTGGATTGTAGAATATATGCTATTTGTACATGTAGTCTTCTTATCAGAGTCAGAACTAACAGTTTCCAAAACAGCAGATTCAAATTCATTCAGTTTCTACCCTCTAATTGGGAGTGGATTGGTTTAAAACTGCAGTTAAAACATTGCTTGATGAATCTACCAATTAATTCAAAGTTTGCAGCCCTATTTCAAGTACCTTGTAGTATTCCTGGGTAGAATTTGCAATTTTAGCATGCTACATCGTCATACTTTTTTTAAAACGGAGAGGATTATTAACTTTAGGGTTGTTTCAGTCAAAATGACTTCTCCCCAACTTTAGCCTGAAGTGATACAGCCTACACTTAGAATTCTACCCCCTCATTCTGTTGAGCACACACACAGGCCAGGCCTAGAAGTTCTGAACGTTTTGCCCCTCTTCACCATGATGATTAATGTGCCCTCCATAATTGCATCCTTCCTGCACACCAAAAATGCTTTCCAATTTTGGATGCACTGCTCACGAGTGTAAATAATCACTGGCTTCTGAAGAGCTTTCACTGAGGGTCACATCTAAGGTTACATTTTGAATTGCAGGTCACCCAAGCGGTAGGCATGTTCTTTGGATGAAAACCGAAACACCAGACAGAACTTTATCTTTTATGCCATTCTGCTTTCATTATAAGAGGTGCAGGACACAGTAGCTCGCATTTGGTATTTGCCATCTAATTATTTTATAAAAGAGAGTAGTTTCTAAGCTATGGTTACCATAGTTTGCACTGTCTTCACTAATACCAATTTGTTGTTGTTGTTGTTGTTTAGTCGTTTAGTCGTGTCCGACTCTTCGTGACCCCATGGACCAGAGCACGCCAGGCACTCCTGTCTTCCACTGCCTCCCGCAGTTTGGTCAAACTCATGCAGGTAGCTTCAAGAACTCTGTCCAACCATCTTGTCCTCTGTGTTCCCCGTCTCCTTGTGCCCTCCATCTTTCCCAACATTAGTGTCTTTTCCAGGGAGTCTTCTCTTCTCATGAGGTGGCCAAAGTATTAGAGTCTCAGCTTCAGGATCTGTCCTTCTAGTGAGCACTCAGGGCTGATTTCCTTAAGAATGGATAGGTTTGATCTTCTTGCAGTCCATGGGACTCTCAAGAGTCTCCTCCAGCACCATAATTCAAAAACATCAATTATTCGGCGATCAGCCTTCTTTATGGTCCAGCTCTCACTTCCATAATACCTATTTCTAGGTATGTGTACGAAGGCAGTGGTCCAACAGTGGTCCATGAGCTTCTTTCAGGTGGTCTGCACTGTAGCTGTGAAATTACAGTTAAAAACCATGCAGCATCGAGCAGAGTGTATTGTAATCGCTACAACAGTCAAAAAAATTATTAACTGGCCTGCCAAAACCCTCAGATGTTTTCAAGTGATCCATAGGGATGGGAAATGTTTGGGAACCACTGTCTTAACCAATTAAATCTAAATAAATATATATGTGAACAAGTCCTCAATAAAATTGCATCTTGCTGATGCAAAAGGAGCTGTAAAAGGAGATAATTAACGCTCAAAAGGGAAAGTTCATCTTTTAAGATTTTCCTTGTTGTTTTTTTGTATAATAATTTTTATTAGTTTTTAATTACAATAATCCAATAAGAGCCACATTATAGCAATACCAAATTACAAAACAATTTAAAAAGCCAATTATCCAAATTCCAAATTAAACAATTTTGGGTGACTTCCCGTGTACTGAATTTCAGGGTACAAAGTTCTTATTTCTTTCTGCTTCCATAAACTTAGTCCAATTACAACAGTTCTGACCCTGATCCTTTATTTAGCAGCCACTGGTTTAATGACTTTAATTTGTAACTGTATATTTAATAACTTGTTTCTACAAGAGGAGTTTATGTCCTGTAAATGTCTGTGTGAGATGCTTATTTTCCATTTGTTTCTTCATTCTTCCTGTTATTCCTATATCCAACATATACAGTATCTTGCTCTCACTTTTTCGCTGTCCTCTTCTCTGTTCTCACGGGCTGCATTTTTCACTGAGTCACACGCCATTTTGTTTATCAGAGCCTAACTGCGGGAGGCAGTGGAAGACAGGAGTGCCTGGCGTGCCCTGGTCCATGGGGTCACAAAGAGTCGGACACGACTGAACAACTAAACAACAACAAAAGGTGTGGCGTACCACCATAGCCCCGGGCAGTTCTCCAACTTATCTTTCTCATCCAACGTTCTCAGTGTGGAAGAAAAGCATACGAGAGCAAACAGACACACAAGCCCTGATAGGTAAAGGAACCACTAGAATATGGACCAAAATGTGTCTGAGAAATTAGTCAGTTGTCTACTCTGGATGGCACTGCACTCCCCCGAAGGAATAATAGAATCATAGAACCATAGAGTCCAACTCAAACTTGCAATGCAGGAATCCTAACTATAGCATTCATGACAGATGGCAGATTCATGGTTTGAAGGGCTTCTGAATCCAGCTGTGTCACTGGAGGCTGAGATAGCCTCTGTGGCTAGAAGGGTCTTTTACCAACAGCGACTGGTTCAACAGCTATGGCCATTCCTGGGTCAGAAAAGTCTTGCCACAGCAGTTCATGCGTTGGTTGCTTCAAGACTGGGTTATGGCAATGAGTTCCATGTGGGGCTTTACCTCATACTTGATATCAAAGCAGCAGCTGGTGCAGAATGCTTCAGCACGATTGCTGACAGGAGCAAGGACTTTTTCAGCATATAACCCCTGTGCTCAGAGGCTGGCACTGGTTGGGCGATTTGTTACTAGGCCACGTTTAAGGTGTTACTATGAGCATATAGGGGACACAGGTGGCACTGTGGGTTAAACCACAGGAGCCTAGGGCTTGCTGATCAGAAGGTTGGCGGTTCAAATCCCCGCAACGGGGTGAGCTCCCGTTGCTTGGTCCCTGCTCCTGCCAACCTAGCAGTTCGAAAGCACCTCAAAGTGCAAGTAGATAAATAGGTACCACTCCTGCGGGAAGGTAAACGGCGTTTCTGTGCGCTGCTCTGGTTTACCAGAAGCGGCTTAGTCATGCTGGCCACATGACCCAGAAGCTGTACACCGGCTCCCTCGGCCAATAAAGCGAGATGAGCGCCGCAACCCCAGAGTCGTCCGCGACTGGACCTAATGGTCAGGGGTCCCTTTACCTTTTTATGAGCATATAGAGAGCCCTTGACAACTTGGGATCATTTTAGCTATGAGACTGCCTTCCCCCGCATGTTCCCATTAAAAAAATGGTCAAGTGATGTATACATTTTATGAAAACAAATAAACACAGTGGAAAAGTCCAGCTCTGTAACTTTTGCTAGGACAAAGTCACAGCCAGTTTGAGGCCTTGGCAACAGGGCTGATTATCAGAAGGAGATAAAAGATCTTACCCAGGACTTTTTTCTTTCTAGAAAAAGAAGGTGCCAGTTGTGCCCCCTCAAACCACTTGGCTGTAAATTCGAACCCAGGTTGGCACTTCCTCTCCTTGCAAACAGAGGATAAAGAGAGGAGAGAGGAGAAGTATGAATAGATGACTAGGAAAGGGGAGCAATATGCCACTGAGGCACTCCTATGAATAAAAATTGCTTCTGAATAAAACAAGAAGCAAGAAAGGTCCAAGATGTATTCACATAATCTCTGCTGTTCATCTAATATGCACGCTGGCTCAAATCCTCCATGTATTATCCTCTTGGTTTTGCTTAGTCTTTACACAGGAATGCCTCCCACAGAAATAAAAACTGAGCAAGAAACCTCAAAACTGGATGCACTATTAATTTCCCTCAGATTTTCATACAACTTGAAAGATTGTTTTGTTTCAAGCCTGCCCTCTACCCACTTCCCCAACCCAGCGGGGCTGAAAAAAAATATTTTTAGCATGTGACAGCTAAGTTGAAATGCATTGATTCTTTTTTAAAAAAGAAAACCTGGGTCAATTTGCTACAATTACATTTATTTTCATGTAATTGAGCAAATTGTGGTGTCCAAACTCTGGTTACTGATTAAAGCCTGCAACTGATCAGATGGCAGAGATCAGAGCAGCTAAGGAAGGATAAATGCTGGTGTTTGATCTTCTGTTGCAGTGGTATTTTGAACTTTTAGGGAACCCTTTTTCACAGCTCAGAAATGAAACCCTGTGGAAGATTGTGGGAGAATGTTCCAGATGGGGACCACAGGATTGGCTCAGCCGTTTTTGTTGGTTAGAATTCAGCACCTCAGAATCCTCTTCAATATCTTTAAAAAGTCTGGGATGGACTCAATAAATCATGTAGGCAGTGTGTGTGCCCTTTCACTTTGTTCTTATAGAGAGCTCCTGCACAGGTATCTCTTTATTAACGTTTAGGGATCTTCCTGTCTGTTTCACTTCAGATTGATCACACTTGTCCTCAGCAGCATCCTGAGAAGCCTCTCTCAGCGGCCATTCGCCTCCCAACAGAGAGAAGGAACAGAAAGCAGTTAAAAAATGAGAGTTGCTGGAATAACAATCACAACAGAATGGAATGCCTCCCTCATGTGACTCACAGTCAGCCAATCACAGGAGAGCTACTGCCAAAGGAAAAAACCTCATGTTAAACATACACAGCAGTTCAACATAAGCAAACATCCCCATTTCTGGAAATTAAACCATTATCCTTAACACAACGCACTTCCATTGCTGGACTCGGTTGAAAATGGCTTCTCCAAGTGAACCAGGAAGTGACCTTGCCAGGCAACAGAATGACTCTTCTTTTCTTATCAGTGTGGCTGTGATCTCCAGGGTGGCATTAGGCAGTTGAATGTACATGTTTACATGTTTACTCCATCTGTTTCCCTCCTTCCCACCCTCACTTTGCGCAGCCCCGGGCTCTGGCAACCCACACTAAGCCACTGAGTTGTAGTTCAACAACTTGTGCATACTTTAGCTGCTTCTGCCTCCAAGGGTAGCCATTAGTATCTCCCAACAGAGAAGGGGCTGATAAGCTTCTATGGAACCCTAACCTCCCACCCTTCCTTAAAACCCTATGGAACCCTAACCTCCCACCCTTCCCACCCTCCCAGCCTTCCTTAAAAAACTCACTGTCCTTCCCACTGCCTTCCAGGAGAAGCTTCCAACAACAGTGGTGGGTTGTACGACAAGGGAGAAGGAGAGCGGGAGGACAATAAAAAAAGCAAGACGGGCATAAATGCACACGGTAGTTGGGCCAAAATCAGACATGGACATCTGGACCACCCGGGCCCTGCTTAAGAAATGCAGCATCAGTCACGCCTCCCGAGTAGGAAGAATCAATTCCATGTTGTTGCCTGCAGATCTAACATTAACTCGCCCATCCGATGTCTTGGTAAGATAATTCACCCTTCTCCGCCGAAGGTTGCATCGAGCCTTTCCCCTGAAAATTGATATTCTCCACCTGTCAAGGCTGTATTTATGATGAGGATAAAAATAATAATGTCTTCCTGCAGGGAAATAATGAGACGTGGAGCATTCAGAAAACCTGGCAGAGAAGTGTGATTTTGAAACAGTGGAGGGCACTCCCTCATTCACTGGAATACCAGGAGCTGTAGCCCACTTTGCTGAGGTAAGCAACGGTGTTTTGTCTGAACCCAGAGGGTTCGGGCTTCTCATTGTAGAGCCAATGTTGGGTAGTGGTTCAATCTATCAGATTAAGAGCTGAGGAAACTCTACCTGAGCTCTCCATTCAGCTTCAATGCCCTTGGGCTAGTTATTATTTCTTAACCTAAGCTGCCTCACAGGGT
This sequence comes from Podarcis gaigeae, assembly GCF_964106915.1. Lineage (NCBI taxonomy): Eukaryota > Metazoa > Chordata > Lepidosauria > Squamata > Lacertidae > Podarcis > Podarcis gaigeae. Next base: position 13,915,883 of record NC_139682.1, read on the forward strand.
TGTTGTGAAGAAAGCATTGGGAAGAGAACCATGCAATCCGCCTTGAGCTCCTATGGGGAAAGGGGGACATATATTAATTGAGGGAATGTGACAGGAAAGTTTTAAGACAGATTCAGTTATGAGTCACACCGAAACAAACACGTGGATCTTGAAAACAGTAAATTCCACTGAATAACCAGGGTTGGAGAGAAAGGAATGCAAGCCTACTGAATTTACTTCATGCATGAACCAAACGCAAACCAAAACGGAGCTATCTGTCCGAATTTGTGCTTCTCTAAATTTTGCAGTTTTTCTCCAACCAAAAATATGCATTTAAAAACCCCATTTTTGTGCACAAAAATACATTGTGTGTGTGTGTGTGTGTGTGTGTGTGTGTGTGTGAAAATTTGCAACATGCAGTATATCAGATGAAAATGTATGCCAGGAGAAATATGCACAAAAAGTACAAATTTGCATGTGGACTTTTTAAAGGAAATTCATATACTGATGCAGTAATGGGGTGGGGTGGAGAGCTTAAATAAAAAACGAAAAAACTGAAAGAACCCAAAATTGACAGATCTGTCCACCCCTAGAAAGAAAAAGACTTGGCAGCAGCTGAGTTAGCTGACCATGGTCCTTTTATTCTAGTGGGCAAACCTTGGGCTTCACAGTGAAAACAATCTCTCCCTTTCTCTTTGTCCCGTTGAGAGTTGCTCGAGGCCCCTATTAATGTGGTCCCCCACTGCTTTTGGCTCAGGCCCATCTCTGTAGGCCAATTCAGCAAAGGAAGGGGGTTGAAAAGAGATCTGGGGAGGAGAAAGCTCAGAAGGCCTGCCAGGGGGAAGGAGGAGAACAGAGGCTTCTCTTCTGCTACCTGTGTGGGTGTTTTGTGTGTGAGCGTTTGAGCGTTTGAGCGCATTCGGATGCCAGCACATGCATCTCACTGCAGGGAGGTGATCATAGGCATAATGAGAGAGGCTGGCATTATAAACAGCTGAGTGAGAAAGAAAGGGCATCTGTGGGCACGGCCAGCACCATTGCAGATCGGAACGCTCTCCGATATAGCAAGGGTTGCCATTTGTTGAAACAGTGAGGGGAATGGATAGGGCATCATATTATAGGACCATACAAGGGATGCAGGGTTAAACCACAGAGCCTAGGACTTGCCGATCAGAAGGTCGGTGGTTCGAATCCCCACAACGGGGTGAGCTCCTGTTGCTCAGTCCCAGCTCCTGCCAACCTAGCAGTTCGAAAGCACATCAAAGTGCAAGTAGATAAATAGGTACCACTCTGGCGGGAAGGTAATTGGCGTTTCCATGCACTGCTCTGGTTCGCCAGAAGCGGCTTAGTCATGCTGGCCACATGACTGTACGCCGGCTCCCTCAGCCAATAAAGCGAAATGAGTACCGCAACCCCAGAGTCGGCCACGACTGGACCTAATGGTCAGGGGTCCCTTTACCTTTACCTTTACAATGGATCAAGAGTTCAGACTGCCATCTCCTCATGGATAAATATGGAACTGGAGAGCAGGAAACTGGTAAACTGGCCACATTCACACCATACTTTTATAGCACTTTGAACAGTCATGGCTTCCACCAAAGGATTCTGGAAGCGGAGGTTTATAGAGAGTGCTGAAAGTTATTACGAGATCCCTATTCCCCGCACAAAGCTACAATTCCCAGAGTTCCCTGCGAAGAGGGATTGATTATTAAGCCACTCTGGGAATTGCAGCTCAGTGAGGGGAACAGAGGTATCCTAGGGACTCACAGCAGCCTTACCAAACTACAGCTCCCAGAATTCTTTTGAGAGAAGCCATGACTGTTTAAAGTGGTATCATAGGGCTTTAAATGTATGGTGTCAATGTGGTCTTGGTCTCCTACAAAGCAATTATCCTGCTTAGCAATTGCAGTCTTCTCGGGGGCCGGCAAACAAAATTACAACCTTATGCACTATCACCACAAAGCAACTTACCTTTCTTGGGCATTTTAAGCACATTTACAGTGTGTATCATTCAATGAGTGTACAGTCTATGTGCCTGTTTTCACAGATAGTGGAGCTGTAGAAATAAACACAAACACTTGCACATGTGTAGAGACAGCTTGTACCTGTGTTTAGTGCAACGTGTGAACGAATCTTTACTGCTGTGCTTTGATGTCTGACGAATTTCCTCTCCCTTCTTTTTGTTGTTGTTAAAATCTATTAGCCATGATAGTTGATAGAGCTGGCTCAGTTGGTAGAGCAAGAGACCCTTAATCTCAGTGCTGTGGGTTTGAGCCCCACATTGGCCCAAAGAGTCCTGCATTTCAGGGGGTTGGACTAGATGACCCTTGTGGTCCCTTCCAACTCTATAATACTTGTATGATACTTCCAGTTTAAATGGAACTTCCAGGCTCTGAGCAGTATATGTCAATTGCAAGCGACACACAAGTTGTACTTGTGTCCTGCTTCTGTCTGATCCACAGGGCCCTTATGTTTTTGAAACTGGAGACTGCACAATTTTGCCTTCAGGGAGAATAGGGACAAACTTCATCCACAGCTATCTCCATGTACTTGGACAAAACTCCTGAAACGCAAGCAGACCATAATAATGATGAATGAGTTGGGGATATCCTATTTCAAGAGTAGAGAACCAGATGGTATTGGACTCCAGTTCCCATCAGTCCCTGCCAGCATGGCCAATGGTCAAGGATGATGGAAGTTGTAGTCTAAAAACATATTGGGGGGCAGAGCTTCTCCCATTCCTGCCCTAACCAGATCTGTTTCACCTGCTTTAACCTGCAATCCTCTATCCACGTACTCAAGCGTAAGCCCTACTTAATGAAACTTACTTCTGAACAGACATGTCCAGGATTGCACTGTGAATTAGGTTACAAATGGAGAATCAGCTTTTGCTGTTTGCTGCCGCGGCCTATTGTTATGTCTATCAGGAAGGGGACCTGTGTGTTCCTAAACAAGGTGGGAAGAGACGTCCCTTCGTCCCAAGCGTCTGTTCAATTATAGAGATGACCTTTGAAAGCCCCGAGCAACCAGGCTGAACGGAAGAGGATGTGAAAGGTTTGGGATTCTGTTTATACAAATGATCACATTTCAGATCCCACTGGTGGCATGAACCAGGAGGAGGAGGGAAATAGATGATGCAAGAGGGGACTGAGAGGAGATGCGATAGCCACCTTCAAATGTCTGACGGGCTGCCCCGTGGAAGATGGAGCAAGATGTTTTCTCCTTCTCTGGGAGGTAGGACTTGACCCAATGGCTTCAAGTTACAAGGAAGGAGATTCCGACTAAACTGAACATCCTCTTAGTTCAGTATTGCCTGCACTGACTGGTAGGGTCCAGGATTTCAGGCAGGGGAAATTCTCACCAAGCTGAAAAACAACAGCATGGCAATAGATCCAGGACCACAGAAAGATTTGGATTTTTAATATATTTGGATCTGTTTTAACAGCTGCTTTATGGTTAAACACAGCCAAGGAGCAAACACGGAGAGTTATTTTACTGTTTCATTATTGATGGCTAGATTGCCTATGAATTCCTTTCTTTAGGCAGACTGGCAGTGGCAGCGCCTGGGACCACAGCTCAGCCCAGGCTCTTTCTGGCTAGCTGCACTGCTAAAAAAAACCCCAAACGTATTTCGCTGGAACGGTTTGTCTGCATGATGCCGGCTCGAGCTGGGAAGGAGCAATGGAGTCGACTGATGGTCATCATTTGCAAAACATCCACCAAACTATTAAAAGGGAGCCAAGAAGGTTCCCTTTGTCCATGACACTGCCTTTCTGTGCCATAGTCCAAAAACAAGGCTGAAGCCCTCCCTCTGAGACTTGTCACCATCCTTCGGTGATATATAATTCTCTGTGAAGCGGCAATTCTCAAGTCAACCTGCCAATGCTGTGTGCGTTAAGTATAATTGTTTACTTGACACTGAAATGGAGAATGACTAAATGACTAAACAACTATTGTTGTTTTCTGCTAGCTAAAATGTGAGTGTTTAACCTTAGATCAGGTGACAAAGGTATTTGGTTGCAAATTGCCATCTTGGAAGACAAGTGGCTAAGTCTTTGTTCTCAGGCTCTGTGAGAATAAGATGTGATAATGGAGTTCATTCAGGAGCCTCATAAAAAATGGAGGATGCAAGGATAGAGATCTTTGATTCTAGGTTTGTTTGGAATGATAGAATCATAGAATTACCTTTTATTTCTAAGAAGATGAACCTGTGCTGGACTGGCACAAGATATTGTATGGAATTATATGGATGTATCTATCTTTGACGTTTTTGTTCCGTTTTGAAGAAAGTTCTACAAGTAAATCTTTGAATTCAACTTAAGGGTCTTCACAGTGTTTTATTTCCAAAAGGAGTCAGTTTTTATGCATACAGTTGCTTCAAGCTGTACAATATTAATATCTGCAATAGTTTGGAATGAGATTTTGGAGTAGTTGGGGACAGTAGTGGTTAAGTATCACCAAATCTGCACAGTTAGATCCAGCACACACAAAGAGAGGGAAATCCCAAATGGGGCAGGCTAATATTTATTATTTGAGAGTCCAGATAAGGGTGCATTTCGAGCAAAGGGATCTCTTCTTCAGGTGAATAAATAAATCCTATACTCTTATGAATTATGGTGCTGGAGGAGACTCTTGAGAATCCCATGGACTGCAAGAAGATCAAACCTATCCATTCTTAAGGAAATAAGCCCTGAGTGCTCACTGGAAGGACAGATCCTGAAGCTCCAATACTTTGGCCACCTCATGAGAAGAGAAGACTCCCTGGAAAAGACCCTGATATTGGGAAAGATGGAGGGCACAAGGAGAAGGGGACGAAAGAGGATGAGATGGTTGGACAGTGTTCTCAAAGCTACCAGCATGAGTTTGACCAAACTGCGGGAGGCAACAGAACACAGGAGTGTCTGGCGTGCTCTGGTCCATGGGGTCACGAAGAGTCGGACATGACTAAATGACAAAAGAACAACAACATATTCTTCTACAGTGAAATCTAATAAAAAGAAACATGCAGTTCTCAGTCACAGCCAGCGTGGATGTTCAATGCTTTACCTGCTATATTTTCTGCCTTTTGTGCAGAAAGGCACAGCTGTTCAGCTGAAGTGAGGTGAAGTAACATCTCTTGGTGCCATTTTTGTTTATGCATCTAAAATATTTTTTATACCCCTTTACTTTAAAAGGCGGCTAATACCACTATCCAAACAATAACACCATTAAAAAGCCAATTACAAAGCTAACAGTGCAATCTTACGCATAAAGGTAAAGGTAAAGGGACCCCTGACCATTAGGTCCAGTCGTGACCGACTCTGGGGTTGCGGCGCTCATCTCGCTTTATTGGCCGAGGGAGCCGGCGTTTGTCCGCAGAGAACTTCCGGGTCATGTGGCCAGCATGACTAAGCCGCTTCTGGTGAACCAGAGCAGCGCACGGAAACGCCGTTTACCTTCCCGCCGGAGTGGTACCTATTTATCTACTTGCACTTTGATGTGCTTTCGAACTGCTAGGTTGGCAGGAGCAGGGACCGAGCAACGGGAGCTCACCCCGTCATGGGGATTCTGATTGGCAAACCTTCTGATTGGCAAGTCCTAGGCTCTGTGGTTTAACCCACAGTGCCACCCATGTCCCCAATCTTACGCATAATTACTCATAAATAAATTGAGTTCAGTGGAGCTTATTCTCAAGTAAATGGATTGAAATCTAAACAGCACAAAGCAGCAAGCTAAAGCTTATTTTATAATAAAAAAAATAGCAGCGGGGTAGGGTGGGGGGGAAAGGCAATAACATCAATTAACACCATGTGTCAACAACCTTACGCAATATTGACCAGTCTATCAAAGTAAGATGTAATCAGCAGTGCTGGCTGGTACCCATTGTTAGGCTGGAACACTGGGAGGCAGACAGCAAGTGGCGCCAGAGCCAACAATAGGTGGAATCAACTCATTCTAGTCCCCCCCCCAACCTTCCTACCTGCCGAATTCTACAAAGTGGTAGAGTGCCCTGGTCACTGTAATCAACCAGCCTGCAGTGCTTCTTGACCACAGACCTTGCTGAAGATCTTCTCATTAAATGATTTCATAAGGGAGGGAGCAAGGCGAACTACCCTCAGAGACTTTGTGTGGCTAATGAATACGTCTCCCTCCTTGATCACAGACAGATAGACCCCGGAACACCTCCAAGGCCCTCCAGTGGTGTACTTCTATGTGGGTCAGTTTTGCAGTGGTCAAGCTGCAGTGTAAGAAGCACTAACTAAGTGATTTGTCTGAATCCACTTCCATGAACTCTAGGGCAAAATCCTTTGCTAAACTGTGGGAAAGCACTTGCGAGAGAGATGTATTACTTGGAGCTATTTTCCCGCTCCCGCCCCCTGCCCCCCCCAAGCAGGAAACAGAGGTGGTCTTGGACGTACCTCTGGAATAAACCAACTCGTGATTGTTATTCTTCTCTATGGACGGGGAGTGGGGAGCCGAAAGCAAAGACAAATGAAATTGCTGCTGACCTCAAAAATCCAGCCCAATGCATGAATTGAAATCAGAACTGCTCTTTGGAGTCTTGTAAGGAACTAGGCTTTCTAAAAAAATAAAAATAAAAATCATTTCTAATTGCAGTTCTTTAAAAAGTATTTTTTTTTTTTGAAGCACTTCAACTGAAAGCACTTTAACTGAGTGTTCAGATGGGAACAGTGGAAAGCATTAAAAGAAGAACCAACAGACCCTTTCATCATTGGCCAAGAAGGGGACTGCATCACCCAGGCAGTTTCCCATTACACTTAGCATATATGTTTAGGCTAAATCCAGATGGCATCCCCTCCCACAAGCTGATTTAGCACAGCAATGCTAAACTGGAAATATGGGATGGGGGAAAAATATCTCATATAAGGCTTCTCTTTCTCTCTTTCCTGTATAATGTTTTTGAACAGCACACGATTCAAAAAGAGGAGGAGGGAAAAGCCTCATTAGCTTTCGATGGCTGAATTGGAGCAAACAGCAATCCGGGGGAAACCCAAATTGCCATTTGTTACGATTCAGCGGTAAAGAGCGGGTTTTCCTGGGGAAAGCGCTGGGACAAAAAAAACAAACAAAAGGGAAAGAAAGGTAGTCCAATACAGGGCAAAAGGTAAGTGGGAATGAGCCTGGCGTCTGCAGGAGCCCCCACCACTGCAAAGCGCAGCGATCAGTTGGGTATTTCTTGATTTATTAAATTTGCACTTAAGGCATGCACAGCTACTGCCTTTGGCAGTTCAGTTAGAGCTTTAACGCATGCAAAATAACCACAGCAAGATAACTGATGTGAACACAATCAGCGGCTACGAGTCAAACCTCTGGCGTCAGGGGCAGCGTGTCTTTGAATACCAGTTGCTGCATAACAGGAGTGGGAGAGGGCTATGGCAGCTGTGTCCTGCTTGTGGGCTCCCCCTAGGCAACAGGGATTGACACCGTGAGAAGAGAGAGCTGGCCTACTGTGGCAATCACACAGGGTCCCCGGACGCTTCACTGTCTATTGATCCCTGTGCCACCACTTTATTTCTCACTGCCACCACCCAGGCCCTACCTGGTACAATACTGAGTCCAGTCAGGGTTAAATTGGAACATAAACTTCTGTTTATTTATTGCAGTTTAACAAGCATGTGGTTTCATAAACGGTATCGGTCAATTACAATCATGGGGTGCCTATCCAGACCTATAACTTCCGCTACCTGCTCTCACTAAACCACCTCTCAGATATTTACTTGTCTTCCTAGCTCCTGTTCCTGACTCAGCTTATTTTGCTACACTAACTCAACCTACCCACAGACGCTATCCCAATTCACTCCCACTCCAACCAACCACCCAACTCCCAACAAACTCCTCCCTTCACCTCTCCCAGAGCTGGTTTTATAGTCCCTCTGACTCCACCTCCCTGGGTTCTGATTGGGTAACCTGTTTAACTATTTCACCTCCAGCACTATCATATGTTAACGTCACACCTACATGGGCCTTTTGGGCCTGATCCAGCTTAATATACTGGGGGTTGGACTAGACCCTCAGGGACACCCACCCAACTCTCTGAGATTCTAAGCACAACTAGAGCTTGAATGTAACCCCACAGAGTGGTTTTGTCTGAACTCAAAATCTGTTGGACGTAACACAGATTACTTCATTCAGTATGCTAATTTAGTATGGACTTAGGGTACAAAGCTCAAAGCTGAACAGGCTTGCCGAGAATAACCCATGGCAGCTTGATGTTGTCAATGTATCTGCAGCAAAAGTAACAGCCTCTCTGGGGCTTGCGCATAAACAGTGTGCTAGATCTCGCTGGCTGATGATGTGAGGCCAGCGGCATCTCCCAGAAGTTCTGAGCACCTCGCGAGATGTTTGTCCAGCGTGAGCATGGCGCTTAGCCCAAATCTGGACTGACATCTCCTCTGCCTCTCCAACGCCTTGCTCCCAGCACCAGACCACAAATATCTTTCCCACTCTCCGTTGCAGTGGAGGACGCTTCAGTTTTCGAGCTTGGAGAGATGTGGTGAGCTAAGGGCAGGAAGGATCTGTCATTCAGAATAAAAGCAAGGCTAGAGTTTCCAAATCTATTTTAATTTCAAATTACTTTTCTTAATATTGATTGGGGGGGACAGAAGAAACCCCACTCTCTCTCTCTCTCTGCTTGTTGCTTCCAAACCAGGAACGTGCAGTTGAGATTTTTTCCCTTGCACAAAATGTACAATTTTAGTCCTTTCGCTAGGCTTGCTTCCTCTCACTTCCCAATAAGATGCATGGAATTATTGCCCATGCCAGGTGAAAGCAGCAGTTTTCAAACAAACCGGGCGGCTTTCATGATGCTCAGCAAAACCTGCAGCGTGTTTTTAAGCACAAGAAAGAGGCGAAGAGAAGAAGAGGAAAATTCGCTCCCTTTTACGTGCTAAGTCAATGCTGCAATTATCCCTGGAGATGCACATGAGTGATGAACTTCAACGGCTAGGAGGCCTTTTTCTTGCAGTTATAAAGTGTGCCAGCTCTGGGGAGGGGAGAGCGAGCGAGCAGTTAACCTTTCCTTTGTGTGGTTTCGTTCCCCCTCATTGCATTTACATTGGCCTTGAAGAGCTGGGACATTTTGCAGATGGCCTAGGGTCTATAAATTCTTATTGAAACCAGGACTAGCCAAGTATAACAGGTAGCCATCCAGACTTGTCTAAGACGGGATAAACTCCAGCTAAGCATGTAAATAATATTTCAGGTCCTTTTCAGCATGTAAACACAATGCGTTGAGCCAGGTCCCCTCCAAGCCCTACTCGCTTTCCCCCTATTGTTATTCTGTAACGGCCTCGATTACAAATCACAGTAAACCGTAGTTAATGGCTTGCCGTGAACACATTGATCTGGCCATTTTGCTCCTCCCCGCTAGCACGAGGGAGAAATAAACCATGATCCCTGGCTTAGTGTTATGTCTGAACTGGGAATCGTGGTTTGCTTCACTCCAAACAAAGTGCAACCTGCAGCCAAAGTTTGTTCTTGGCTTACAGATCATAGTTTGAGTGAAGTAATCCCTGGTTTGGACATAAGGTTAAGCCAGGGATCATGGTTTGTTTTTCCAGTGTGCTAGCAGGGAGGAGCAACTTGGCTCAGATCGGCATGGAAAGCTATTAACTATGGCTTACTGCGATGTGGATTAATGCACAGAATCATAGAGTTGGAAGGGACCCACGGGTCATCTAGTCCAACCCCCGAACCTCCAAGGAAGGAGAGTCCATGAACTAGGGTGGGTTGCTTGAATCTTTTTTTTTTTTAATCGGAACAAGACAATGAAGAGGAAGCTCTGATTTAAGAAATTAAGGGATTGATCCACTGGACCTTCCCCCTCTGCAGACACTATGCATAAGAGCAGCCCCCATTCATTTCAATGGGATTTGCACAGGTCAGTTTCTTGATCGATTCCACAGAATAACAAATCCGAGATCAGGATTAGTTTGCTGCTCCTAAATCACAGGTTTGAGGCAAGAAACAGAGTAATGGGGGCATGTGTGTCCAACTAAGATGCAATGCAGTGCTTAAATTGTTGGACTAAAGGTAAAGGGACCCCTGACCACTAGGTCCAGTCGTGACCGACTCTGGGGTTGCGGCGCTCATCTCGCTTTATTGGCCGAGGGAGCCAGCGTACAGCTTCCGGGTCATGTGGCCAGCACAACTAAGCCACTTCTGGCAAACCAGAGCAGCGCACGGAAACGCCATTTACCTTCCCGCACTTTGACGTGCTTTCGAACTGCTAGGTTGGCAGGAGCAGGGACTGAGCAACGGGAGCTCACCCCATCGCGGGGATTTGAACCGCAAACCTTCTGATCAGCAAGTCTTAGGCTCTGTGGCTTAACCCACAGCGCCACCCGCGTCCCTAGCAAAAATTGTTGGACTAGGTCGGCTTAAATCTCTGCTCAGCCATGAAGTTGCCCATTGGGGAGTCACTGCTTCTCATAGCCTAGCCTGCATCCTAAGAGTTGTTGTGAGAACAGACTTCCCAGATCACACTGGTTCACTTAAGTGCATCTGAATACCACCCCCTGGAGAATGCAAGGGGAAGGTTGCTACTGAACTCATGTCTGACTTCTGGATGTCTCAAAGGCATCTAGTTGACCAATGGGAGAACAGAATGCTGGCCTGGGGGTGGGGGACAGATCCACACCCTGCAACCTGGGAGACCAGGGTCTGAATACCCACTCTGCCATTGGACTCATTGCTTGGCCTTGGTCCTCTAAGTGTTACCTAACTCACAGGGATGTTGTGAGGATGAAACGAGGAGGTTTAGGACTCAATCCAATAGATTCAAAAAAGGAGATTTCGACTCACCAGGAACAACTTTCTGACAGGAAGAGCCGTTTGACAGTGGAACGGACTCCCTCAGGAGGTTGTGGACTCTCCTTCCTCAGAGCTTTTAAAGCAGAGGCTGGATGGTCATCTGCCATGGATGCTTTAGCTGAGATTCCTGCATTGCAGGGGGCTGGACTAGATGACCACAGGGACCCCTTCCAACTCTACGGTTCTATAACAAGCTGCACATTCTTTGGAGGAAACCATGCGCTATAAATTGCATTTTAACCTGTATTTTAAATTGTGGGGTTTTTTCCTTCCCTGCCCCCCCATTGTGTTTTTAGTGTGATTTTATTGGTGTTAGCCACCCTGAGCCCGGCTCTGGCCAGGGAGGGTGGGGAATAAATAAAATTATTATTATTATTATTATTATTATTATTATTATTATTATTATTATTATTAATGTGATGTTGGGTGTGCTTTAAAAGTATGGTGTGGATCCGTCCCTAAATTCAGCAGGGCTTTTCTTATGTTCCTACATTGACATAGGGGGGGGGGGAGGGAAGTGGTGTAGTCTGAAACTTTCTGTGCGTGTGATATCCATAGCTGTCAACGTTCCCCTTTTTTAAAGGGAAAGTCCCTTATTCCGAATAGGATTCCTCGCAAGAAAAGGGAAAAGTTGACAGCTGTGGTGATATCTGTAGGGTCAGAAACACAATCGTCCAAATTAGGGGACTTCCACCCACACCCACAATAGGGAGCCAACAATTTCACAGGCCTGCGCTGCTACACCTGCTTGGGTCAGGCAGGTGCCGGATGAAATCCTCCATGCGTCTGGAATAAGTTGGACCAGAAGTACAGGAGAAATAGAGAAGTGCTATCCTCTAAATTAGAGCCACTTGGACGTAGCCTGAAAGGCACACAACCTGCTGTGATTGTGGATTCGGTGGCAATCGGCAAGGAGGGAATGGCAAAACGCTGGTGTCCTGGCATGTTTCCAGATGGGAAAGCTATATTCTCCTCAGTTAAATCCCTTCTCCAGTTTTAATTGGATATGGCATTCTTCTCACCCGTCGGTCTGATGTGTTATGGGGACAGCTGGCATCCCTCAGTCAGACATATCAGCATTAAATGGTGGGTCGGGGTTCGAGGGAGAGAGAAGGGATGTTTTCCCCCTCATAAAATTCCCATATAGCTTTCTGTTATGTTTGCAAAGTCCTCTGGGGGGATCCAATGCGATGAAAGGACCCATGCAAATTAATTACCTTTTAGGTGTGTGCGTGCTAAGTTTTTGGCTCCACGTAATACAAAGCACACAGGCTGCCTTGCATGTGACTGCAACCATTTTCAAACACCTGCGGTTTTTAAACCACTTTGATTTTTGTCTTTAAGAATAATATAAATATGTCTTTAAGAATAATATAAATAATTATAATAAATAATTATTTAAATAATTATAATATAAATAATTATAATATAATATGTCTTTAAGAATAATATAAATAATGGGAAAGGGGAGGGGTGGTTGCAAGGAAATCTGACGACTGTGAGGCCCAATTAATGGAGGCTCACGGATCATATTGGAAGCATTGTATGGGAAGGATCAGACGCAGAACTTGAAAGTTAAGATTGTTGTTATTATAAAGCCATTTACTCTGTAATTTTTCAAGTTGATGTGCTTATTTTCTGCTGTATGGATCCCATTAAAGCCTGGGAACACTCCAAGAGGAGAATGCTGTGCTTTCTTCTGAAAGCGACTCCATTTTCTAGTTTTACTTTGAACGGGTATTTTGAGGGGGACAGGAAAAAGCAGCTAAAAACCCCAAATTTAGTTGCTTAGGAGAATGACTGCAGGAGCATTTCAGCACAAGGTTCAGCACTAAACAAAAAAAATTCCTTCCAGTAGCACCTTAAAGACCAACTAAGTCAGTTCTTGGTATGAGCTTTCGTGTGCATGCACACTTCTTCAGTATATCTGTGTATCTGAAGAAGTGTGCATGCACACGAAAGCTCATACCAAGAACTGACTTAGTTGGTCTTTAAGGTGCTACTGGAAGGAATTTTTTTTGTTTTGACTATGGCAGACCAACACGGCTACCTATCTGTAAAAGGTATTTACTGTTATTCACCGATGGTGGAACTGATAGGGTGGGAGGCAGGGAGGCAAACAGTAGGTGGCGCCAGAGATATTGGCAGGCAGAGCCAAATAATTCTAGTTTTGTCACCATCCTCCTGCCTGCTGAGGTCTACAAGGGCTTTACTGAGATGGAGGAGGAAGCTGACAGGCAGATGCAGCTACAATTGAGACCTGCAATCCACTCCAGCGACTTTGCTGCTGGTGAAGCTCTGTTGAGTGTGGTTCTCAAGCCACACTTGCAAAAATGTTGCATAAATGTGGGGCTTTCAGGTGTTTACTGGGGTCCTCAGTGAGAAGATCGTGGTGGACAATGGTGGAAAGTTTACCCTGACAGACAGCTTATCCAACGCTAGCTGTCATCCTCCAAAATGTGCAGGCGTGGGTATTCTCCAGGGCAGGGCTGGGGGAAGTTTTCCATGCCTAAATCTACATACCCTTAGAGATAGCCTTCCAGTTTCTTTGTGCAAGCAGAGGACAGGGCCAAAGCAAATACACATACACATATAGAGAGGGGACAAAACCACCCCCACCCTCAAAGAAGGACACTCCCCACTTTCACACACATTTATATGCGCAGGCATTCCTTCCCTGCAACAAGGCAACAGGAAAAACCATCATTTTTGTTGTCGTTCAAACATCACAGGCCCATTGAATGCCATGTCTGCTAGAAGGTGGGTAGCCAAGAGTCCCACAATTCAGATTAAAAACATTTTGCAAGCCACAGGTGGACCGTGCTCTAAATGTCCCCCAATGCATGCTCTAAGGTGCACTCATGGTTCACTCCCAGAGTAATGGTGAGGTCCAACAGACCTCTGAGAGGATGCACAGAGCACTTCTCACAATCCCTTGCAATACTCAGGGATTTCTTGGCCAACAAGCAAGGGGTTCCTAGGCAGTGGGTGTAGAAAGGCTTCCCTGAAGCCCGGCACTCGAATTTCTTTGCCTCTTGTGCCCTTTAGCCTCTTCGGAGGGGGCGAGTCTGTGGCTGGGTGGTGGACCCGATCTGCGTCTTACTCAGGATGAAAACATGCTGTTGCTGTTTTCCTAGTAGCTTGTGTCATAACTAAGGCTGCGTATGCATTACTGACTGAAAGCGCAGTTTGGTTCTCCACACACACGCACCCCAAAAAACCCAAAACTGCATTTCCAGTCACATTTGCACCCTGCTGTACACATCAGTGCACCTAGGTGTGCTTCCAAGTCACCTGCTGTCTGCCCACACCAGTGGCTTACATTTTCAAATCAGACTGAAACTGGTTTGTGGGGGAAATGTATCAAAATGCAGAATTATCAAGAAACTGTGGGGTAGATGAGGATTGTGGCTAACTGCTAGCTTTGTGGGTGTAAGAAAAGTTTTTAATGTTTGATGTTTTACTGTGTTTGGCGTTTTCATTTGTTGGAAGTCTCCCAGAGTGGCTGCGGCAACGCAGTCAAGTGGGCCTAATAATAATAATGATGATGATGATGATGATGATGTGTGTATACTCCAAAACAGCAGTAGGAGTGGCCTAGATTTTGGGTACACAGTTTAAATAATGGGTTGGAAGATGTATAGTTTAACCTCAATAATCAATCTGACAAACTGGTTTAACAGAATTTACTTTGTTTCAGGGAATGAAAGACCCCTCATTTTGAGGGGTGCTAAATAATTTTCATGACAGCAGCCACGAAATTAAAAGATGCCTGCTTCTTGGGAGAAAAGCAATGACAAACCTAGATAGCATCCTAAAAAGCAGAGACATCACCTTGCCGACAAAGGTCCGTATAGTAAAAGCTATGGTTTTCCCAGTAGTGATGTATGGAAGTGAGAGCTGGACCATAAAGAAGGCTGATCGCTGAAGAATTGATGCTTTTGAATTATGGTGCTGGAGGAGACTCTTGAGAGTCCCATGGACTGCAAGATGATCAAACCTCTCCATTCTTAAGGAAATCAGCCCTGAGTGCTCACTGGAAGGACAGATCCTTTTTTTTTTTAATAATATTTTTATTGATTTTAAGAAATACAGAAAAAAGAATAAAGGATAGATATAAGAGAATAGAATAAAAGAATAACAAATTTCCATGTTCTTTTTTCATCAAGTCTAAAGGACTTCCCCACGTCCTCCAAACCCTGCATTCTCTGTCATATAAAACATCAGCAGTTTGTTAACTTATTTCAAAACTTATTGTATCTTCCATTTTATCATGTTCCCTGATTTCAATTTAACTGTAACCCAATTCCTGTACACTTTGTATTAAACACAATAAAGTTGTTTCGTTATTTTACCTCTAGATTCTTGTGTCTTAATTTTCATTTCATTAACTTACATTTGCTGAAGCTAGAGTTTCCTAAAAGGTGCATTTTTTTTTAACATTCATACAGCTTATAGTGTTTTTTCAAATAATCCTTAAACTTTTTCCAGTCCTCCTCAATTGTTTCTTCTCCCAAGTCTCGGATTCTGCCAGTCATTTCAGCCAATTCCATATAGTCCATCAACTGCGATTGCCATTCCTCCAACGTGGGTAAATCTTGTGTCTTCCAATATTTTGCAATCAGGATCCTTGCTGCTGTGGTAGCATACATGAAAAAAGTTCTGTCCTTCTTAAGCACTCTCTGGTCCACCATGCCCAGAAGGAAGGCCTCTGGTTTCTTAGGTAAGGTAAATCTCAATACCTTTTTTAGTTCATTATGGATCATTTCCCAGAAGGCCTTCACTTTCGGGCAGGTCCACCAGAGATGAAAGAATGTCCCTTCCGCCTCTCTACATTTCCAACATTTGTTGTCAGACAGATGGTATATCTTAGCTAGTTTGACTGGGGTCATGTACCACCGGTATACCATTTTCATAATATTTTCCTTCAAGGCAGTGCATGCCGTAAATTTCAAACCGGTGTTCCATAACCTTTCCCAGTCTACAAACATAATGTTGTGCCCCACATCCTGCGCCCATTTTATCATGGCGGATTTGACTGTCTCATCCTGTGTATTCCACTTAAGCAGCAAGTTATACATTCTCGAAAGTAATTTATTTTTTGGCTCTAACAATTCAGTCTCTAGTTTCGATTTTTCCACCTGGAATCCAACCTTTTTATCTATTTTAAAGACCTCCTGAATTTGCGCATAGTGCAGCCAATCTCGCACCTTGGTTTTCAGTTTTTCCAAGCTCAGCAACCTCCAATTGTCTCCAATTTTTTCAATTATTTCCCAATATTTAGGCCAATGGGCCTCCATGTTAAGTCTCTTATGTGCCTTGGCCTCCACCGGTGAGAGCCACCTCGGAGTCTTACTCTCCAGTAAGTCAGGTTTCCTCAGGTTTCTGAACCATTCTCCCTTCAATCTCTAGATTTGTAACTGTATTAAGCTTTTGTCTCTTTTTCAACTGCCAGGCTAGCAGTTTCCCACACTTATTCGCTGATTCAAAGGATCTTTGTTTCATTTGTTTAATTTTCCATTCCACCTCTTGATTTATCAATTTTGAATATTGCGCCTGGAAAAAATTCACTTCTCTTAGCACATCCTTCGACTTAGGCCTAGATCTTAATTTTTTCTCTCCTTCTCTTATTTTCTCCAATATCTTCTCCTTCTTTTCATTCCAGAGCCTTTTCTTAATCGTGTTTTGTTGTATTAGAAACCCTCTCATAACTGCCTTGCTTGCGTCCCAGATTATTCTTTTTTCCACGGTGGTATTCAAATTTATCTCAAAATAGTCCTTTAAAGTTTTTTGGGCCTTCTTAACAATCTCCTGATCTCTTAATATAGTGTCATTCATTTTCCATCTAAAGGATCCGGTTGTATTTAGTCTCAATTCCACTTTCAAAGCATTATGGTCGGAGCAGGTTTTTGGGCAGATTTCCACTTTTCTAGTCTTAGGTGCCAGTCCTCTAGTTGTCCATATTTGGTCGATTCGTGTCCATGTCAGATGAGCTTCAGAAAAGAAAGTTCCTTCTTTCCCTAGAGGGTTCTTAACCCTCCATATGTCGATTAAGTCCATATTGTCAGTCATTTCAAAAAAGGTTTTAGGTAGTCTGCCATCTTTCGATATGTTGGCACTTTGTGACTTATCCATGTTTACAGACACAACCCCATTCATATCGCCCAACATAATGATGTTATTATAGTCCAAGTAATCCAGCATAGTCTCATGCAGCTTCCTGAAAAATTCCGATTTTCCCTCATTTGGAGCATATATTCCTAATATCAAAATTTTTTCTCCTTGTGTCTGTATTTCAATCGCCAGAATTCGGCCATGTTCATCTTTGAATAAGAATTTCGGTGACAGGCTCTCCTTTGCATATATCACCACTCCTCTTTTCTTAACTTTATCCGAAGAAATAAATTCTTGGCCTAGTCTTTTATTAATTAGCACTTTTCTGTGGAGCCTTGTCACATGTGTTTCTTGTAGGCAGATAACGTCCAATTGTTCCTTTTTCAAAATGTGAAAAACTTTTCTTCTTTTTTCCGGGGAATTTCCGCCATTTATGTTCCAACTGAGAAGCTGCAGAGACATCCTGATTCAATTGACGGGTCCTACAATGGGGTGTCTAAGTTTCCCTCCGATCCCGGAGGAGGTAGTGCTGGTCCAGATCCAGGTGGTATGACTCTTGAAGGTGGTCCCGGTGGTGGTGGAGGCCAAGAAGCTGCAGCTCCTTTTTGCAGGTCCTCCTCGTGGTCGTGTAGGAACTTCTGCTGGTCTTCAGGTGATTTAATTTTTATTTTCCTTCCTTTGTAAGTAAATGAAAGTCCTTGTGGAAACTCCCACCTATAAGGAATTCCGTTGTGTCTCAACAATTTGGTCAAGTCTAAATAGGTAGTCCTGAGTTCCAAGAGATATTTGGGTATATCTCTGTAAATTTCAGCCTTTTTGCCTTCTATCTCCAAAGATTTCTTGAAATGTAGGCCTAATATCTTATCCCTCTCTTCTCTTGATCTCAGAATAACTAAGCAGTCTCTGGACTTGTCTTTCTTTACAGATTTTCCCAGTCTAAAGGCTGTCACATTTTTAAAGTCCTTTTCTTCCTCAATTCCCCAGAATTTGGAGAACAAAAGTGTCAGAAATCCCTCTAGGTTGTCTTTCTCCAATTCCGGGATAGCCCTTATCCTGAGATTGTTTTCTTTACTTTTCAATTCAACCAATGACAGGTAGGCTTGTTGTTCCCCTACCTGTCTTTTCAGAGGCCTTACTTCCCCTTTAATTTCATCAACCTTTATATTCGCCTGTTCTGCTTTTTGATTGGCTTCCACAGCTAATTTGTAGTTTTCAGCCGTAGCTCCTTGCAGTTTTTCAATCGCCTGGGTGTGCTGCGAAACCTGTTCAGTTAATCTGCCAATAGAGGATGTAGCTTGGTCAATTTTTGATGTTTGATTATCCACTTTTTGATTTAAAACTGCCAGTTGTTCCAAAATTTGCTTCAAAACTGTTTCAGATCCTCCAGTTGCCATATCTTCTGTAGCAGGCTGTACAAATTCCACCTCCTGTGCTGTCAGCACAGTTGGGACGGATGATCTGTGATGATGAGTTAAAGTTGTTTGCATGAGTTGCCCAGATTTTTTCTCTTTTTCTTTATCTTTGGCTTTAGCTGCTCTTGTTCTCCCTGGGCCGCTCATTCCACACCTGCCTCTGTTCAAGGTCAAATGATCTTTTGTCCCATGAGAAAGACAGGTCCAAAGTATAAACAATTAAACCACAAAGAATTTCAATAAAGTTCAATTCCCAGGCCACTATACTTCCACAATCCTCTAGGGGGAGTAGTTCGAAATTTCAAAAAAGGAAGGAACTATTTTCTGCCATTGAAGTTCCTATATTCCCCATGTTAAATTTTTGTAATTCCAATGCACAAAAGGAAGGTTTCCAAAGCTTCCAGTTTCTTAAACTCCAGCCACAAGGTGTCAAAGGAGGTCTCAGCAACAATGTTAAGCGTTAATATCTCAGTCCATGCAACAGTTTAAGTCTCTGCTACAATGTCGTCAGTTTGACAGCAGTTTGACAGTTCTCTTCTATACCCTGGCAGCCCGATGACAGGGTTACCCCTTTTAATTCCGTTTGGCTCAAAAATAGGGGGACAGTTCCAGAGAACAAAAGTCCATAAATTTCGCAAATCTTTCCCTTTTCTCCTCAAAGATACACAGTCTATCAATGCACTCTTTCCTCCGCTTTTACAGTCCCTTTTAAACACTTCAGCTCACTTCAGAGCCCTTGCTTTGATCTAATTAGCAGAGTCGGGAGGCGGACTTCCTGTTACTCGCCTCCCGTTTTCAGCCGAATTTCTCCAATTTGGTTACAAATTTACACCCTTTACTCACGGGTATGTTGCTCCAATTTCGATGTTTTCAGGTAGAAAGGTCGGCGCTCATCAGCAGCAGCAGCGCGGCTTTGCATCCACGAAAAGAGCGATGAACTCACAGCGCCGCTCCCCCTTTCACGTTCCGGAGCCTCTTACGAGGCTCCTTCTCCGCTTCTGGGGGGGCTCAAGGCGCCCGCCGAGTCCCACGGCCGCAGGCTCACTCTGCCTGCGGTTTTTCTTGATGGGTCTCCGCTTTGCCGTAGCGGACGACCCTTTTTCGCGGAGCCCCTCTTCACAGCGCGAAGAGGACCGCCATTGCTGTTTCGCGCCGCCTCCGGAAGTCTCTGGAAGGACAGATCCTGAAGCTGAGCTTCCAATACTTTGGCCACCTCATGAGAAGAGAAGACTCCCTGGAAAAGACCCTGATGTCAGGCAAGATTGAGAGCACAAGGAGAAGGGGACAACAGAGGACGAGATGGTTGGACAGTGTTCTCGAAGCTACCAGCATGAGTTTGACCAAACTGAGGGAGGCAGTGGAAGACAGGAGTGCCTGGTGTGCTCTGGTCCATGGGGTCACGAAGAGTCGGACACGACTAAATGACTAAACAACAACAACAAAATAATTTTCAGCATTCTTACCAAACCTCCTGTGGCAAGGAAGAGCGTTTGCCACATAGACAGCCCCCCTGAAATAAATATATCTACCTCACTAAGTTTCTGTGAGAGCAAAATACCAAAATACCAAAAATACAGCTTTTTTCCCTCTCCACACAAATTTCCAAGAAGTGCGAAATTATTTTCCACCAAGTGATCCTCAGCATGTTTACCTAGAAGTAAATCCTGCCAAGTCCCACAGGACTTACTTTCTAGTACCTTTGCTTAGGGTTGTAACCTTAAGGTGCTGAATTTTTTTTTTTAATAGCAAATCCAGGATACCCAGTCAAGAGGCGGATAATTTTCAACAAAATGCTTCGTTTTATAGCATGTCCAAATCGATTTTTCACATATAGATGCCTGCCTATTTTTCTGCTTCAAAAGCCCCATTAAACTCAGCCTGTAGCTTAGACAGCTGAATGAGTATTAAACTATCAAAGTCATTATATTTTGGCATCCGCCCCTCTTCTCTCCAGCAGAAAATGTCGGGTATGAATTATGACACTAGCTGTTTTCCTTTATTTGAACAGTGGAAAATTGCTCCACATTCACCGTTTCGTCAACATTTTGTTTCTTGCTCATTGCCAATATGAGATATAAATGAGGAAATGCATTTATTCCTCTTTCCCTAGAGATCTTTTCCATTTCTTTTTTTTTTATGATTAAAAAGCAGCGACACAGGGACCCGTTTAGCATCGGTGACAATCTATCAATCAGCTATCTTTTAAACGAGGTTGTCTTGGCAGAGAGGAAAGAAAGGGAGAAAGCAAGCTCTGAATTTCTGTTCAGTTCGATTTGTCCATCAAAAGTGGCGTCAGGTGGTAACAGAGGGTTTTGGAGGCGGCCAACACATCTCCCGTTCAAGCGTCAGCCTCGATTCAGCTCAGTGATAATATGTTGGCAGACGAGGTCATGCAAGAGCTGCCTAGAATTGACTACCCAACGCCAAGGTCAAAGCAGTCCAACTGGAAGTATGAAAACATATAATGCCCAAATGCCTCTGGAATGCATTAGCTTCCCCCAATACTGTTCACATTTCCATCCAGCCACCATGGTGGGGCTTACCAAGCTTCTCAGCATTTTTATTTGTTCGCCGTTGTTGCACAACAACGCCCGGTTTGAGATTTGTAAGAGGAGAAACAGAGCCTGGGCTGGATCCTGTCCCAGGTGCAGTGGGCCCAGCCGAGAACACTGTGCATACTTTGTTGGGAATATTGTGAATAAATTTAAGGAGATCTGCTGATGCTGAGTACTCTGTTCCTGCCAGAGTTACAGGGCTGCTGTGTTGCACACCAGGTCCCGACGGAATAGCCGTCACCATTTTTGGAGCTGTTTTGGATGCAACCCCTTAAAAGGACAGCCAAAGTGATCAAGGAGACTGAGCAACTGCCCTATGAGAAAAGGTTACAGCATTTGGGGCTAAGCTGGTCAGAGCTGATGTTAAGATTTTGCTTCTTTCGATGGAAAAACACTGCCCAGTTATGCAAAAGTGTAATACATCTGTACCTTCCATGCTAGAACTCTAAGGGCTTTTTTGTAACGGCACATAAATTTGTTTGTGCTTACTACAGATATATGATTCAAACATAAAATCACAAAACGTTGGCTAAAAATGGGCGCGTGATTTCTCCTTTGTGGTCTATACCACACTGCAGACGTTAACCAGGAACGAAGCACAATGAGAGAGCCTAAGAAGTGAGTCCTGTCATAACTTTCCTCAAGATTCCTGGATCTAGCTAGTGACAGAATTTAACTAATGCTTGGAGTGTTAAAAATGTGCTAGACCTGTGGGTATTTAAACTGTGTATTAGACACTTCTAATCATCTGGAATCAGCATGTGTCAACAGCTAATTAAGCCAGGACTAGCCTCCTGCATTAGGTGATAGCCTGGGGGTAATGAGGCATTAAGACATCAAAGAATCAAAGGAACTGGGGGAGAGATGCCGAATGAGTAGACCCCCCCCATCTACAGATAAAGAGAGCATACAATAGAGAGGGTGGAAGCATTATATGCCATGAAGGCTGGAAGCTTAGAGTAAGTTTGTTGTTTAGTTGTGTCCGACTCTTCGTGACCCCATGGACCAGAGCACGCCAGGCACTCCTGTCTTCCACTGCCTCCCGCAGTTTGGTCAAACTCATGCTGGTAGCTTTGAGAACACTGTCCAACCATCTCGTCCTCTGTCACCCCCTTCTCCTTGTGCCCTCCATCTTTCCCAACATCAGGGTCTTTTCCAGGGAGTCTTCTCTTCTCATGAGGTGGCCAGAGCATTGGAGCCTCAGCTTCAGGATCTGTCCTTCCAGTGAGCACTCAGGGCTGATTTCCTTCCGAAAGGATAGGTTTGATCTTCTTGCAGTCCATGGGACTCTCAAGAGTCTCCTCCAGCACCATGATTCAAAAGCATCAAATTGTGATGACCATGATCCTAGATCACTGGAGGAGACCAATGTATGGTTTAAATGCTACATAACATACATAATGTGTGCAAATACATAAATGCATAATGTCTGTTATGTACAAAAGGTTTTAGGTTTGTTCATTCCAGTGATGCATCACTTTTTTAAAAAATACAGTACTTGTGGCCATAGATTTTGTGTTTTACCTTTGAAGATGCATGTTATTGTATAGAATTACACACATCCCAACTTAGTTCGCCCCCCCCCATGAAGTTTTTGTTGTGGGTTTGATTTCCTTCATTCCTCCCTCACCCACCCAAAACTAGTAATCTACATTAACTCATCTTGACTAGTGTGCAGTTAAAGGGTTGGCTAGCGATAACTACCAATGCTGCCTGACAAATAAGTATGCAGTATAGAAGCGGTCATCATGCTACTTGGCTAATACACAGCATATTTGCCCAGATGTCCCCCAGTCTCCTATAGCTTCAGGAAGCTGTTGCTTTCAGAAAAAAAATATTTTTAAGGGGGGGCGTGGAACTGGCAGATACCAGGCTCCACTTGCCTCAGTTCCCTGGAAACACAAACAAACCACAACATCCCCTCCAAAACACTAATTAATATATTAAGAGAAACTCTTGTCTAAGGCTTATGTCCCTGGCAGAAAACGTCTCTTCTCGCTTATTGTCCTCAGGCCCCAGCTGGCTGCAGAAACGCTCCTTCTGGGAGATGCGAAACTATTGAATAGTGGGTCTCTCAAAGCAGCCTTGGTGGGAAAGGCATGCAATGGCAGGAAAGTGAAGCAGGAGGGGAGGAGGTTTTCTTGGCAGTCGAGAGATGGCTGGTTTCCAAGCCCAAAGGGCATGCCACTTGGCTAGGGTGATGCTCAGCTGAAAAGCCCTTCCCTTGGGCAAACTCACAGCATCACTTGCCTCAACACTCACGAGGGCTGATTCACACGACCCTGGAGCCTGCTTGTTTTCAGCCCAGAGGGCACAAAAACAGTGCCAACAGCTGTATCGGTGGTGGTGGCTCTCCTGCAAATCCTTGCAATATCTGCCCCGTTTTTAAAGTTCCGCTTGCACGGTCCCCTGGTTAGAAAGATGGTGGTATCAGGGAACACATAGATACAGATGCTGTCCCCCTCAGACCTTATCATCTTGTGCAGAATTCAACTCTTAGCACAGAGTGCCTGTGGCACGCCGCCCAATGGATGCTGAAATCATACACATGCCAGGGACTTGCCCCATCAGGCAGAGGGAGGCAGCTGCTACAGGCAATATATTTTGGGCACTTCTAAAGAGCTACAAAGAACACAAACAGTTCCTCATTATATTTTTGCTTCGGGTACACACGGGACTGGTTGGTTTATTTGCCTTGGGCACCAAAATACGTATTAGAGTGCTTTTCACTTGGCACTGGCAAGAGACCACAAGTTTGCTATCAGGGTTGCAAAGGCTTTCCTTGATGGCAAAGCCTCTTCCTTATGTTCCAACAGCCACTGAGTGAGGTCACAGTTGATACCCCTCTTGCCTCATTCAGGTGAGGCAGGTGGGATTCAATCACATACCTGCAAATGCAGGTTGCACCATCAATAGTTGACTGGGAGGTTCTTGCTCAAGAAACCTGAATCTCCAAAAGATCAGACTTTTTACTGTAAGGAAAGTGACAGGCAAATGCACTGGAACACCATCTAACTGTCCTGCAAACAAATCGGGATGAACGCTCAATAAAGAAGTGATCTGGAAGTGAGCACAGAGGCCTGATTTTGCTCTGTGCCCAAAGCTATGGCAGTGAGGAAACTGAATTTGAGTGGCAGCGCGCAAAATAGTAATAATAATGGTGTTGTGGGTTAAACCACAGAGCCCAGGACTTGCCGATCAGAAGGTGGGCGGTTCAAATCCCCGCAATGGGATGAGCTCCCTTTGCTCAGTCCCTGGTCCTGCCAACCTAGCAGTTCAAAAGCACGTCAAAGTGCAAGTAGATAAATAGGTACCGCTCCGGCGGGAAGGTAAATAGCGTTTCCGTGCGCTGCTCTGGTTCGCCAGAAGCGGCTTAGTCATGCTGGCTACATGACCTGGAAGCTGTACGCCGGCTCCCTCCGCCAATAAAGCGAGATGAGCGCTGCAACCTCAGAGTCAGCCATGACTGTACCTAATGGTCAGGAGTCCCTTTACCATATTTATATGGATACCAACTGAGAGCAATCGTGCAAAAAAATGGAATTTTTGTGAAAATAAGAAATATTTAGTGGGGAGGGGCGCCAAATTTTGTCCTTGCTCAGGGCCCCATATTACCAAGCTCACTTATCTTTGAGCTCTTTGGGGGGAAAGCTGGGCTATAAATGTAATTATCAAAAATACTGTAAAATAAAACAACCGGCCGCTGAGAGTGCGCAAAGCCATCGTGGCCAGCAGCCCTCGCCTTCCTCTAATCCTCTTTGAAAGCGATTTTGGTCTGTGAATGGTGGCGTGGGGGCAGACCGCAAATAATTTCTGCTGGGGGTGGGGAAGTCGGCGGAGGGACTCGGCCAGGGCTGGGCGTGACCGAAATGTGCGTGGAGGGACGTGGGGACACCCCTCTCCGCCTGTCCCTCCCTCGCCCCCCCAACCACCTCCCCAGTCTCCACCTCTTCTGGCCGGCGAACCTGGGATCTGCCGAACTGCCTTAAAACTATCGGCAGCCAGGCACTGCGGCTCCGAAGAAGCGAACGCGCGGTGCGCTGCAAGGGGAGCAGCAGGAGGAGAGAAGAGCGCGGCGTGTTTCTCTCTCGATCTCTGAAGCAGCCGCCGCCGCCGCCAAACCCAGCCCGTCGGGGCCTCCTTTGCCCGTGGGCTGCCTCTCCCCGCCTGCCCGGGGCTTTCGCTTCTCAGCAGCACATGGATCCCCGGGGATTCCCCGGCACAGGCGGTGCGCGCTGAGCAAAACAGCACCGGAGTTGCCTCCTCTCCGCGCGCGCTTTGGTTTTTCCCCTCCCCGGCTGTTTCCCGGGGACAGGTTGTTGCAAAGGCACCGCCGCGTGGGGCTTGGACCTGGCCATGCTCGGCTCCTGGTGGCTCGTGGGGCTCTTCGTAGGTAAGCAGTCGCGCGATGTTTATATTTTTTAATGGGCGCGTGGGTTTGAGCTTGCATCTGCGCCTGGGGTTCCTGACTGCCGCTTTGGAGCGTGGAGACCCGCAGCTCCCTCGGGCTCCCTCGGCTATGCCCGGCTGATGGTCTCCAAGGAGCTGGGTTAGCCGCGGCACCGTTGCGCCCGTAGAGCGTCAAGGGGTAAAGCGGATTCCCACGTGTAAAAGCAAAGCGCGGCTGCAGTCGGGAACGTCTGAACGGCTGGGGATGGGGAGTTGCGCGGGCAAGAGGATTTAGTGCGCGCCGAACACCCTCGCAGAGGCGACAACGCTTAAAATGGAATCGCAATACCCTTTAATTGCTCTGTTGGCCTCGAAGTCAGAATAATTAGGATAATAATAGTAATAGTAATAATAATAATATTAAGGAGTGCAAACCTACACGTGCCTACTCAAACGCAAGCCCCGCAAGTAGGTAGCAGTCCCATACATAAGAGTAAGTTGCATTAAAACCGGCGGAATTAGCTGAATAGGCACCCGGAACAATTGCGCTGTAAGGGTTATTGAGTGTGAATGTCCTGTGATTAATAGGAAGCGGTGGCTACTCCAGATTAATGCGGGGTTCACGGTTGTGACGCTTTATGTGTGAGTTTGTGTATTTAAGTACAGTCGGAACTGGAAGAAGTCGAACCCTCCCATGCAGCAATATCGATTCTGATTGGTATTTACACCCTATACACAAATGTGCATGATTGTACTCCGGAATAAGTTCCACCACCTACTCCAGTGTCCCGAACTGCTGACACCCATCAGTATGGATTGAAAAGTGGTTGGTTGCGGGGTGTTTGAAGTCTTTCTGAACAGGTCAGGGCAGTGAAATTGCATTAATGGAACAGGACAGAACAACCAAGTTGAAAGCTTAATCCGCCCAGAACACGAGGGATTGATATTGTGTGTGCGCATTTTCCAGAACGGATCTTCTTTTGGGGATTCCTAAAATTTACACTTCCCTGCTCGGTTCTGTCCCCCAGATCTTGGTACTGCGGCTCCCTGTCTTTCAGTGCTCGAGCCTGCTTTGAAAGGATGCAATTTTGCACTCATGTGGGGAGCCAAAGTTGCAAGTTGCGGAGGCTTTTAATAAATCTTGTCTCCTGTGTAGACTCAGCCACCTGGGCTTCCTTCTGTAATGAAAGGATGGGGGGAAATAATTAGGGGTTGTGTACAGGCATCCAAACCGCCGCCCCCCCTACATAAATGTACTGTGTGTGTAAAAAGACTTACCCCTTGTGCCAGATGCACAGTTACTTGTGGAACAGGCACTGCCACACACAAAGGCAGCCCTTCTCTCCTTGCTTCCCATGTCCTGGGGGTGGACAGCAGGTTCTCTCGCTAAGCCCCTGACTCAGTTTTAAGTCCAAATGGTTCCCCTGAGCTTGCCTGGCTCATCTGGGACAAATTCCAGAGAACTGCTTGCAGCTAACACGGCAAAAGGCTCCTGCAGCAGCTTAGAAGCCAAGCCAATATATTGCGGCCTGATTTTTATTTTATTTTTGGTAGAGAAGAGCCTCCTTTGCCAGATGTGCGTCTCTCGGCTCACTCAGTTGAGGACGGTGAATATGTGCACATGCTCTTTTGTCAATTTTGGTGTGGTCCCCGTCCCCACCCCCCTGGATGTCCCAAGTTGCCGATCCGTCAGCTTGCCGATTTTTTGCTGCAGCGAGAAAGGGTTACACGCAGACATGTACATGTGTTTGGGATCTGCTTCTGTTTGCCATGGCAGGGAGCATGCCTGGAGGAGCCAGCGCCAGTCTCCGACAGCTAATAAAAGATCACAGCTAATAATGAGGAAGAGACATTGCTGGCTTCAGCCAAACACCTGAGAGGTGGTGGTGCCAATCTCGATTGCAAAAGGAAGGCGGCTGGGAGGGAAGGGTTTTTCTTGGCTCTGCCTTGACGCCCCCACTGTCCGATATTGGTCAAGCTTAACTAGCCGGGCAGCAATCTTCAGGAACTGGAAAACTTCCATCCCGTTTGATTTGGGGATTCGTTCCACCCTCTCCCTTCACTTGAAATGCTTTCCACAGCTATTTGCAGCGTGGTGGCTTTTTTAAAACTATATTTTATTAATATTCATGTAGCACATAGTAAATACAGAGGGAATGGCCGCGATCTGCAAACAGTGGGCCAGACCTGTAATGTGCTTGTTCTCTTTTGCGTATCTTAACAGGGAAATGTGCACCTATTGAGGAATGCAAGTTTTGTAACCATCTGAAAAGTCGCTTGCAGGTCACTTGTATAGTCTGGAAAATGGGGAAATGCATTTTCGAGCCCTTGCAAAATTCGTCGCCTTTCCCACCTTGAACGACAGCTGGCATATGCCACAATTTCCAGCAGTTATAGTTAATGTGTCCTATAGCGTAGGATGTTTTGGACTACAACTCCTATCAACCTCAGCCATGACAACCAATGATTGGGAACAATGGGAATTGTAACCCAGAACATCTGGAGGGCACCAGGTTTGCAAACGTTTATATAGTGAGAGAAAAGATAGTTTGGCTGCACCCCAGAGTATGGAACCCCTTTCCCCTTTAAGAAAGGTTGGCTGCTCCTTCCCTGTTTCCCATTTGATTAATAAAGACTGTTTTATTCCAGCAGGCTTTTGCTGCATACAAGTAACACACGGTTCATACACATTCAACTTGCGTACATTCAACTTTTATGTGCTAGGCAAAAAAAGTTCTTTAATTAAAAGGGGGGCTGGGCATCGAGGGGGAAATAAACTTGGGGAATCCCACCTGCCATTGCACCCGGTATGTTTTGACTATACACCATTTTGGCTTTATCCCTGGAACGCAACCTCTCTGCAAGTTGAGAGTCACCTGTATGTTGCAGATAACATTTTTATGCTTGACTTTAAACTGCAGGTGCTGTCTCCTTGGTTGATAGTTTTATACTGTTGTTTTAATGAAATGGCAACAGTAAAGGTTGCAAGCTGCCCTGAGTACCGCTTTTGCCCCCGGACGGCAGGATAGAGATGACATTTGTAGCTGAAGAGACGTGATAGGTGAAAAGCTGAAATTGTCCCAAATGGAAAGGGCATAGAACGGGAAGAAGGATATGGAAGCATGACAGCAATTTTTATTGCATTGCTGTGGCCTAGTTCTCACAAATGGAAGATGAGTCAGTAAACCAGTATCTCAATTGGATCACTTAGAACAGGGTTTAGCAACCTTTTCCAGCCATGGGCTGGTCCACCATCCCTCAGAGCATGTGGTGGGCTGGACTATATTTTTGGGGAGGAAATGAACGAATTCCTGTGCCCCATAAATAACTCAGAGATGCATTTTAAATAAAAGGACACATTCTACTCATGTAAAAACATGCTGATTCCCGGACCGTCCGCGGCCCGGATTGTGAAGGCGATTGGGCCGCATCTGGCCCATGGGCCTTAGGTTGCCTACCCCTGACTTAGAACTATATTCAGGGACTCCCATGACTCCCAGGATTATATTTTACCCCCACCCCAACCTTGCCACACATAAAAAACTGTCATGCCAGGTGGAAGGGATAGCTAAGCTAGCCTTGGGAAGCTTAGCTAGGCAAGACCCTTCCTGCTAGCTTTCTCTCCATAGTTTTTTTTTAAGTATAGTGTTAAGTTGTGGGTGAACATATCAGACGACGCAGTGATTCTTCAAACAGCTCTTATTTATTCACAGGCCAGAACAGAACTGAACTGAAGGGTTCAGCCAGCCTGCTTATATAGCGCTCCAGTACAACGCAACTGTAACAACGTTCTGTAACTATCCAGTCACTGAACGTCATTTTCAATCCCTTATTTGCATATGTGGACCTGAGTGAAAACTATCTACAGTAGCCCTCTGCTAGCCCAGGGTGAGAACTTCAGTATATAACACATAGCTTTCTGTGCTGTGTGGCAGAGCTCATGGCACTTTGAGCAACCCAGATTCAGGTTCTTCGTCTTATTCTCCTGCTTGTGCAAACTAGACACGTGTTTAGGGTTCTATGAGGAGGCCATAGGAACACGGCCTTCTTTTTGAGTGGTCAGCTCAGCTTAGTATGTTCAACACTGACTGACAGCAGCTTTCCAAAGTTCAGACAGGAGTCTCTCCCAGCCTTACTTGGGCAGGTGCATTTAAGGCAGATGCTCTGCCACTGAGCTACGGTCACCTTACTTCTGAAAATAAGTCCTGGCATTTTCTGTCGTTTTGCGTCATTCCTTTCTCTGATATGCAGATCCACCACGGCTGCATACTGCCTCCTTCAGCCTAAAACTTGCATTTTGGATTCCTAATTTTGAGTTCCTGGTCTTTGCAGTCTTGTTTCTTATGCACGATAACACAGCAAGTGTCTTATGGTGGGATGGGGGCTGCAGGAGTCTGCCTATAGATGGGGCACTTGCCACTATAAGCGCAGTCTGTGCCGTTGGGTTAACAGAGAACAAAGTCTGGTTGTTGGCCAGCTGTAGTGAATAGCTAAATGCTGCGGCTAAGCCTGCCCTTGTAGAATGCTACAAGATAAGAATTGCCTTTGTTCTGAAAGGGGGGGAGAGCGTCATTTAGGAAATTGTGCTATTGTTGTCCAGATCCTTTAAAAATAATAATTGGAGTGTTTGAAAAGCTGTGAGTATTCTAAAACAGAGTACCGTACCTAAGTTTTGCTTGAAGTGTAGATCTTCATAGCTGCCCTGCAAAATTTGAGAGGCTGGGAGGACTGAGACTCCTCCATGCTGATGATGCTCCAGAACACATATAGTGCAGAAACAGTCTGAGTTAATGAGGATTACTGGAAGGCAGATATGAGATGAAGAGTTCTGTATAGTCTGAAAGCTTGCATACTCCGGCTTGACTATAAGTTATTGTGATAAACTATTGCCATATATACAACTGTTCAAGCTGTACGACAGTGGAACGGATTCCTTTGGTGGGTTGTGGACTCTCTTTCATTGGCGGTTTGTAAGCAGAGGTTGGATGGCCATCTGTCATGGATGCTTTAGTTGATATTCCTGCATTGCAGAGGGTTGGGCTAGATGACCCTCAGGGTCTCTTCCAACACTATGATTCTGTGTTTCTATGTATTAACAAATCTCAGGAAACAAGACAGAAATAGCCTTAAGGTAAGAGAGAAAATTGATTGAAAATGTAAAATAGCCCTACTAAGTTAGCAATGAAGGGACGCAGGTGGCGCTGTGGTCTAAACCACTGAGCCTCTTGGGCTTGCTGATCGAAAAGTTGGCAGTTCGAATCCCAGCGACGTGGTCAGCTCCCATTGCTCGGTCCCTGCTCCTGCCAGCCTAGCAGTTCGAAAGCACGTCAAAGTGCAAGTAGATAAATAAGTACCGCTCTGGTGGGAAGGTAAACGGCATTTCCGTGCGCTGCTCTCGTTTTGGTGTTCCATTGCGCCAGAAGCGGCTTAGTCATGCTGGCCACATGACCCGGAAAAACTGTCTGCGGACAAATGCCGGCTCCCTCGGCCTGTAAAGCGAGATGAGCTCCACAACCCCAGAGTCGTCTGCAACTGGATTTAACTGTCAGGGGTCCTTTACCTTTTTAAAGTTAGCAACTGCTCTGGTTAAAAGGAAATTAAAACCTTGGGAGGGGCAGAGGGTGGGGAGAGAGATTATTACTTGCAATGCAATTCTATATGTCTACTCAGAAAGACACCCCATTGAGTTCAGTGGAACTTCCTCCTAGGTAAATGGGCATAGGAATTGACAGGTATACAGAGATCTAAGGCAACTGAGGGGTCCAATGCATGTTGCCCTCTGGCATGTGGGGGTCAGGAGCAAAAGCTCAGGCCCATGCCCCCCCAATATAGAATATATCAATAATTTCATCGTGTGCATGCACATGAAAGGACATCTGAGACATCTGCCATAAAATGTCATAGTAGTTCAATAGGGCATATGAGAGTTTGTGTGCACATGGAACATCCTGGGTCACATATTTGGGGGATATGTATGAATCTGAAGCTTGACGTTCTACTTCACTTTGTTAATCAGCACACTTAGGGGAGAGGGGGAGGATGAGCCCCCTCCCCCATAGCCGGCCTCATCAAGTTAGAGCCGGCCCACAAGTTAGAGGTATGCCAGACACCCTAAAGTCCTGGATCCAGTAGGTGTTAGAATTTAATCAATGCGTGAAGTGTTAAAACTGGGTGCCAGACTCGTGTATATTAAGCAAGGCCTGTGTGTATTAAGATGTGTGCTAGACAATGCTAATCCCCTGGAATCAGCAAGCGTTAAAAGCTCATTAAGCAAGGCTCACTTTCTTGTGAGGTGATAGCTCGCAGGTTGAGCCATCAAGAAAACAAAAGGTTCAAGGGACTCTGTCTGAGCTGGCAAATGGATGGGGCCCCTCCCTCCATCTACAGATAAAGCCAGAGCTTAGAGGAGAGAGATTGAAGTTAGAGTTGCTGTGATGTGAACGAAAGGAAAAGCAAAACAGCAGGCAGAACACGATGATTGATCCAGAGCTGTGCCTATGGAAGAAGCAAGACCCTCTTGGAGCGTTAATGCTATGAGCCCCTCCATCGTAGGCTCAGGTTTTATATATATGTGTAAATAAACCATATATCATAAAGACACCACGGTGCCTCATTGCCGAAAGGAAGCTCAGACGCTGGGTAAATGCTCTTGGAACCCCTGTACCACTAGGAGATTGGGATGTGCAATAATATATTTAAATATAAAACAAATTGCAAACAATAAAATTAAGTAACACAATTAAGTAATAAGTGGCCTTGGGAAGAGACATTCAGTTGGTACTGCAGGGGTTAAGTAGCCTCTCCCTTTTGCCCCTGTCATTTCCAGGTCTGGACTTTCCTTTTTGGGCTTGATGCCACAACAGGACTGAGCTCATTTAAGAGATGCTGTGATTGCGTCAGTTGACATTCTTAGTTTGATGACACATGTGGATTTTTACATCAATAAAAACCGATTTCACTCTTAAGGGCTTTTTGGGTTTTTTTTAAATGCAATTAGTGTAACCAGTTTGGCACAGGTTTGGGGGCAACTCAGAAAGAATGATAAAGCTTGCAGAATGCGTATGCTTCAGGTTTCCTGTGTGTCCCAGCTTCTCAATGGGATTTATAAAGGTTGCAGAAGGTTATATACCCAAAGAGAAATGTGTGTGGACCCACAAGATCAAAGACTGAACTGCACTCAGCCAAATGCATCGCTTGGACAGTATTGCTGGGGGCTGAACCTCATCCCTTCACACCTCATTTTGAGCTTTAGATTCCTATCGGATTTTAAGGCAAACATTTTTTTTTTGGTGAGTAGCAGCTTACTGCCCTTCTTCTCTGCCTGCACATATGCTATACCCAGAAAAAACAAAACCTTGGTTCCCAGGACCTCCATCTTCCTGCTAAGCCTGCTTGGAGGGTCTTTGATTTGTGCGGCTTGGAACTTAACATTTTCCATCTTGGCTGAAGGCTCTTACAGTCTTCTCTGAGTCTGGAGAAGGAGTTGTTGGGACACCATGACCTGTTTTCAGTTATTTTGCAGACTCAGCTCCACACACACCCCGGGCACCCCAGCTTTACAGATCATTCTCTGTGACAGAGCAAGTAGATGGCAGGTCTTCAAACCAGGTTCTAGGACGACGACGAATGGGTTGTGGAAAGCTCTTTGGTCCATTGGAAGGAGAGGTGTAGTGGTCCGGGTTGCGCAAGGTCGAAGACCCATTACAATTTCCATGACAGGGTTTCTGTCTCCAGTGTCCCGGAGCCAGCCACTCAGCATAAAAAGGGGTTTCTTTAGTCACTGAGAAATAGTCTCAAACTTTGTGCTTATTGGAGCTAATAAAAGGGAAAAGGAGGGGAGTCAGTGTGGCAATCACACAGGGTCCCCGTACGTTTCACCGTCTAGTGATCCCTGTGCCACCACTTTATTTCCTGCTGCCACCACCCAGGCCCTACCTGGTACAATACTGAGTCCAGTCAGGGTTAAATTGGAACATAAACTGTTTATTTATTGCAGTTTAACAAGTGTGTGGTTTCATAAACGGTATCGGTCAATTACAATCATGGGGTACCTATCCAGACCTATAACATCCGCCACCTGCTCTCACTCACTAACCTGCCTCTCAGATATTTACTTGTCTTCCTAGCCCCTAACTGTTCCTGACTCAGCTTATTTCACTAAACTAACTCAACCTACCCACAAACTCTATCCCAGTTCACTCCCACTCCAACCAACCACCCAACTCCCAACAAACTCCTCCCAGAGCTGGTTTTATAGTCCCTCTGACTCCACCCCCTGGGTCCTGATTGGGTAGCCTGTTTAACTATTTCACCTCTAGCACTCTCTTATGTTAACGTCGCAGTCAGCCATTGTGGCCATGTTCCATGGTCACTCTGGAGCAACACTGGGGAGTTGGTGCTTGAGTTCCAAGAACAGTGTGCTCAGAATATAGTAGATCTAGCTAAAGGCTTGGAAAGCGTGAAACATAAGCTTGAAAGCTTATGTTCGCAAAACTTGGAGAGATGAAAGGAATTAAACGAAAAAATGTTCAGTGTAGCCAAGGAGGATGCTTGAATAGCTTCTTGCCCATCTCCATACCCAGCAGGAGCTAAGTCAGAAGTTCCCCTGATTTGCATTAACTAATGTGGGTTACAGAATTAAGCTTTCCTTGGTGGAAGATTTGGAATATCCTGTTGCAGAATGTGGGGTGTTTTTAAATAAAATAAAATACTTTTTTTCAACACCGATAATGCGCAATCCTAGCCTCTTGGTTAACACGCAAATTGCAGATGATTTAAGAACTGGCTGGAGCTGGTGGGAGAGTGGTTTAAAACATCTGGAGGGCACCGGGCTGGGGAAGGCTGTGTAAGAATCCTCCCAGCTGTTTTTCTGATCCCAGGCATGTGCATTTCATTTTCAAGTGCTGGCAACACCACCAGCTTCAAAGAAGCAGATTATAGAACAGATACACTTTATTGGCTGTGAATCTCTCGGTTTCATTGAAACGCTAGTACGTTTTATTAGAATTTGGAGACTGGAGATGTTGGTTGTTGTCAGCATGCTTCCTTCGCGAGAGAGCAGGCAAAATTTAGGAGGTGCATCATTTGGGACCCCTCTCAGCCTGGAATTAATTAGTGCAGCAGTTGTCTTATCTCTGGGCAATCACAGTCCAGTTTACTAATCAATTAAACTGTTGCAGAAGTCCTGCTTTGTTTTGTTTTTTAATTATATTTCATTGGATTTTCCAAAAATGAACACATACACTCCAATACATCATGAATTTTTATTTTGTTTTGTCGACTTTCCACCCCATTTCCCACAGTGTTTTTTAATTTCTCCCCTTTTGCTGCACCCTAAACATCTGTCTCTTAATACCATAACAACAATTCAGTGATCTCTAATTCCTTTCGTTGCTCATAGTTCAAATCCTGATCACGAGTTCATCATACTTACAGTGTTTCTTTTAAGTTGTCCAAAAAAGTCTTCCATTCTAGAAGTCCTGTTTCATGTGGTCTGATTTTGCTCAGGTCGTCTGGAAAATGATTTTCTTGCTTTAGCACAGGGGTGGAGAACCTGGGGGACCAGATGTGGCCTTCCAGGAATTTCTGTGCGGCCCTTGGCACTCTCCCCCAGACCACACCCTCCTTGCGCATTTCTGCCAGGCTGGACCATGTCCTTGAACTCTGATAAAGCTGGTTGCTTGCCTTGATGGAGGATAAAGAGGGATGTGTTCCATCCTATTTGTTCCATTCTCTTTTCCCTCTGGTTCTGCCATCCAGTCTACTCCAGAAGCTTGCCCTGAAGAGAATTCTGCCCTTTAGCTGAAAAAGTTCCCCTATGAACTGCTGCAAAGATATCCCAGGGCTTGAGGATCAAAAATTGCTTGGTGGAAGTTGTCTTGTACAGAATCAGACCATTGGACCATCTTGCTCAGTGTTGTCTACACTGCAGCATCTCTCCTAGGTTTCAGGTAGGGAATCTTGCCCAGTTCTACCTGGAGGTGTTTGACATGGAGCCTGGGACCTTCTGGATGCAAAGAAGATGCTCGGTCCCTAAGCTGTTGCCCTTCCCTGTTGGAGTGGGGAGAAGCCTGTCTCCACTTGAGTAGTGCAGTGGCCTTCGAAGGCACAGCTCTAGGTGCTCAGAAGTTCTGGTCAGGAGTCTCACAAGCAGACAAACTGCATTTTTTGCCACTGCTAGGACCCATATTTTGATTTTGTCAGCTGTGTGGATCTGAAAGCACAGCTGCTCAACAGGAGGAGGAGTGCAACAGTCTGATTCCAATTAAATGGCACTTAGGTGGAAATAGGAACGGCACATTCAGCAAAACTTGAGGCTGATCACATTCAGCAAAAATGAAAATTAAATGGTAGAATCCCCCTAGGACTATACCATTTCAGGCTGCCGATGGGAGAATTGCATTTCCAAATGCTAGCTACCCATTTTCCCCCAATCTTCCCTGCATGTAGAAAACTGACACATAAGGGGAAATAATTCCTGTCTAACCCTTTCCTCTGATATGCTAGCCTTCTACAAGCATGGAGATTTTTCTTTGTAGGGGTGGTGCTCCTCCAAACGGAAAATTCCCACTTGCGTTCTGAGATGCTATAGTCTCGAAAAGGCATTTGTGTATGCGCGTACACGTGCGCACCTTTGATGTACTGTACATTATCAGCCAACTCAACACAGATTTTATTGGAACTTCTGCAACACTATTCGTTGTATATAAATGACAAGTGGTACCTGCAGCAAAATGTTACAGTGTGAGGTGGGCCATGTTTATCAGTGTGCTAGCCAGCCACACCCTGTTCCAAGACACTCCATTCCGTTCCATTTCCTTTCCCACCCCCCATTCATAGTCTGCATTTTGTGACTACTGAGCATGCTAATTTCTCACAGGGAAGTTGGTTTCCCCCCTGTTTTCTGAAACAGAAAAATGCTTCTGCGCACCTTGAAGTTTTTTCCTGAGCTTGCCAACATTTTCTTCTTCAGTGTCGATGGTGCTGTTTTGGTTATATAAGCAACGGTGCTCCCTGTCAAGCTGTACTGTTGGGGTGGGCGGGGAGGAGATTTAGAAAATCGCTGCAAGCCAAACCTGTTTCCAAACTTTGTTCTGCCAGACACAGCCTCCTATAGAATAGGGTCCCAGCGCTGTTTTTCTTCCTAGCAATTTCTGGCTTTTGAAAATCTCCTTACTCATCAATCTGCGCTTGTGGAGAAAATATAGAAACCACAATATATTTCATTTCACTTGCATCTCCCTCCGCCTATTTTATCTGAATCCTGTTTTTATCTGGATCCATGTACTTTGTACTATCCAAAAGCTATCATTAGAGTAAAGAACAAACGGCTTCAGATCACAGGATCCAAAAAATACATTAATCATTGGTATTTTTCTCTACTCAGTTTTTTTTTAAGTACTGTACAGAATATATGAATAAAAAAAAAAGACTTCATCCAAATTAAACATGACCGGCAGCTGGAAAGTATGCATTTTGCTTATTAAGTGTGATGTGTTTGCTCAGCATTGTTTCATTAAACTCTTCCCCACATGAAATAATTATGCGCAACTGTTAATCTTAAGTCGAGTTTGACCCAAATTGTTTTCAGACATAAAACTTTTAAGCGTCGTCAAGCAACCAGTATGGATCCTTTGATGTTAAAACAGTCTGGATTGCATCAAAAAACATTGGTGCAGTCCATTGGAATTTCAATACTTTAATGAAAGGGTAGGTAAGATTTTTGACCATGTTGCGGATGACATTTCCAAGAAATAGTACTTACTTGGTGAGTGAGGGACCCAAAATTGGTGGCGGTAGCTTGGTGTTCAGAGAAATGAGAGTTGTTATTACTATTATATAGAATGTGAGTGCATGTAGTTTTTCCATCCATCATCAGAGAAATCCAGTACAACTCTGTCATTCTTTACCACATTCCCTTGTGAGGCTTAAAATTTGTCAATGATAAATGGGTATTTGGATTTCCAGGAGACATAGCACAGATACGTGTTCGACTTAAACAGAAGTTAATGACTTGAGATTAGCGGTGCTTTATTTCAAAATGAGAGGTCCTTTTCTGTGGGTCTGGTACCCCCACCTGCAAGACCAGGGCAAACAAAGGGGTGGGTGGTGTAAGTCCTCCATCCTTGGAGGATGGGCAGAATGAGACAGCAGGAATACCTGTGCAGGTATCCTCTGGCAAAATACGGCCAATATTGGGGACCTCTTGCTCCTCCAGATGTTGTTGGAGTCCAACTCCCATCAGCCCCAGCCTGCTTGGCAAATGATCACAGGAGCTGTAGGCCAGCAACATCTGCAGGTTCCATATTGCTGGACTACAGCATCTTCTTGAGATGTTAAACGGGTTTGGGATTGAGCAGACAAGCGGAAAACTGTTCCCTGAGAACAATTGTTGTAGGCTGGTGGGTAGAAGGGGAGCTCTAGCAGCACCAGGAACCAAGACTGGAGCAGCCAAGCATAGTTTCTTTATTACTTCATAGTATCACCAAGTTAGGGACGCAGGTGGTGCTGTAGGTTAAACCACAGAGCCTAGGACTTGCCAGTCAGAAGGCTGGCGGTTCGAATCCCTGTGACGGGGTGAGCTCCCGTTGCTCGGTCCCTACTCCTGCCAACCTAGGAGTTCGAAAGCACGTCAAAGTGCAAGCAGATAATATGTACCACTCTGGCGGTAACGTAAACGGTGTTTCCGTGCGCTGCTCTGGTTCACCAGAAGTGGCTTAGTCATGCTGGCCACATGATCTGGAAGCTGTACGCCGGCTCCCTCGGCCAATAAAGCGAGATGAGCGTCGCAACCCCAGAGTCGCTCACTACTGGACCTAATGGTCAGGGGCCCCTTTACCTTTATCTTTATCACTGAGTTGGATGGGGCTATGGGTGAGGCCATCTAGTCCAACCCCCTGCAATGCAGGAATCTTTTTCCCATGGTGGGGAATCGAACCCAAGACCCTGAGACCCTGACTGAGCTGAGGGATATACCGGAAAAGATGTTCTAGCTCAGCTCTTACCCTGTTTTGCAAGCTCTTTACTTGCAGGGAGTTGTTGGTTGCCTGTTTATGATCTTCTACTTGAAAGATGGAGTCAGCTGGATGCCACTTAGTTTCTGAGTGTGATTCAGGTGCAGTTGTCATTTTCAAAGCCCTAAATAGCTTGCAGCCAAGCTACTTGAAGCACCATCGCCTCC
Organism: Podarcis gaigeae; assembly: GCF_964106915.1. Classification (NCBI taxonomy): domain Eukaryota; kingdom Metazoa; phylum Chordata; class Lepidosauria; order Squamata; family Lacertidae; genus Podarcis; species Podarcis gaigeae. Next base: position 13,954,324 of record NC_139682.1, read on the forward strand.
TGTGTGACTCAGCCCATCCTTTCAGATCAGCCATTGAGGCCCACTTGCCTGCGCCATTCCTGTCGGACGCATGGGTGATGGCAGTGCATGAGGAGCCTTTCTGTGGTAGTGTTCCATTGTGGAACTCCCTGCTCCAAAGGTAAGGTCAGTGGGTCCCCAAACTCCCTACACATATCATAGAATCATAGAATCATAGAGTTGAAAAAGACCACAAGGGCCATCGAGTCCAACTCCCTGCCAAGCAGGAAACACCATCAGAGCACTCCTGACATATGGTTATCAAGCCTCTGCTTAAAGACCTCCGAAGAAAGAGACTCCACCACACTCCTTGGCAGCAAATTCCACTGTCGAACAGCTCTTACTGTCAGGAAGTTCTTCCTAATGTTTAGGTGGAATCTTCTTTCTTGTAGTTTGGATCCATTGCTCCGTGTCCGCTTCTCTGGAGCAGCAGAAAACAACCTTTCTCCCTCCTGTATGTGACATCCTTTTATATATTTGAACTTGGCTATCATATCACCCCTTAACCTCCTCTTCTCCAGGCTAAACATGCCCAGCTCCCTTAGCCGTTCCTCATAAGGCATCGTTTCTAGGCCTTTGATCATTTTGGTTGCCCTCCTCTGGACACGTTCCAGTTTGTCAGTGTCCTTCTTGAACTGTGGTGCCCAGAACTGGACACAGTACTCCAGGTGAGGTCTGACCAGAGCAGAATACAGTGGCATTATTACTTCCCTTGATCTAGATGCTATACTCCTATTGATAGCACCACTATTGATATGAACCACTTGAAAATTTCTGAGGGTTTTGTTGTAGCTATTGCAAGGTGCTGTGCTAGATGCTGTATGGCCTTTTCAAATTGCATTTTTATAGACACAGCACAGACCGCCTGAATGAAGCATGTGGCCGGTGGTGGTCCGTGGTCTGCAGTTTGGGTAGCCCTGAGTTAGGTTAATCTTCCTTCCCATTTCTTTCCCACCAGGAACTGAAGACCTTTTCCCCCTTCAAATGAGATTTTGATTCCGTTTGCAACTTAATTTAATGTATAGTTTTGTAAAAAAAGAAAGAAAGCATTTACTTATTTATTAAGACTTATAAGCTGCTTGTCACCTAAGAGACCTCCATCCAGCTTACACTGAAGAACATATAAAGGTAAAGGGACCCCTGACCATTAGGTCCAGTCGCGGACGACTCTGGGGTTGCGGGGCTCATCTCGCTTTATTGGCCAAGGGAGCCAGCGTACATGACTAAGCTGCTTCTGGCAAACCAGAGCAGCACACGGAAATGCCGTTTACCTTCCCACTGGAGCGGTACCTATTTATCTACTTGCATTTTGACATGCTTTTGAACTGCTAGGTGGGCAGGAGCTGGGAGCAAACAACGGGAGCTCACCCCGTCACGGGGATTCAAACCGCCGACCTTCTGATCGGCAATCCCTAGGCTCTGTGGTTTAACCCACAGCGCCACCCATGTCCCGAAGAACGTATACAAAACTATAAAAGAAAACGGAAAAGAAAAAGAGTCTTACAAAATGTTAACATTCCATACAGCATGTAAATAAAACACAAGGAGCAGCTTCTGCCCAGTAGCAGGGACAGCAACATGGGCAGCGAAGTAGCAATAAATAAATAAATAAATAAATAAATAAATAAATCCAAAATGATGCTTCCACCCACTAACCAGCAGATAAAAATAAAAGCTCAAACACGGTCACGCATCCCTCCCTAGCCCAGAAGTCAGCCGCATCAACATAGTGTTTTCTCTTTGTCTGTTCTAATCTCCCCACTCCACCCAGAAGTCCAGGCAATTTGTGTGGTGTGTGTGTGTGTGTGTGTGATCCTCCAGGGATGAACTTGTGGCTCACCTCTCTTGCAAAATGCAGAGCAGGAAGAGGAAGTTTCACCTGCACTACAGTTGTTCTGGCTGCAGATTCTCTCCTGGGGGGTGCGATGGGGGTCCAGTTTCAACCTTTTGTGTTCTTGCTCTGTAGACCCAGCACTATTATAAACCTTGTTCCGTTCAGCATTACCCAGTGCACCATTGTGAATGAATAAATATTATTTTGTGTGTTTATCCTGCTGGATTTGGGTGTGCCCGATCCAGCTCTTTCTATGCGGAGGGTGCTGTGCTGGCATAGAACGGATGATATCATCAGCCTGCATAAGCAGCTTTGAGTGTCTCCTCTGCCTAGGTCAGAGGCATCTCTCTCTTGCTGCTGCACATGCCACCCCGTTAGTTGGTGTCGTTAATTTGCGGCAGCGACATTTCCAGGCAAATGGCATCCCATTAAATCTGGACACCTCGGCTGGTTGAAAGCATTCCACTGGCATGAAGTCCGCGCTCAATGTATTGACATTGACACCTCAATTTTGCCATTCAAACCACTCCCTAAACACTTGGCTGAAGTCATGTTTGGTGGATGCCAGTTGAGATCATGGCTCAGCTGCCTGGGATTCATCCACCATGATAAAGCTTTAAACTGAATGTTGGTGGGTATGACGTCAGGTGGAGGGTGGTCAGGGACATATGTTGGAATCTCCAACCCGAGTCTTTCAGATCGTTTTGCACCATAGCTGTCAACTTGACGATTTGAAAATAAGGGACTAGCAGCCTCGAAAATAAGGGATCAGCAGCCAAAATAAGGGATTTTCCAAGCACAGGTATGTTCAACTTCTAAGACCCTCCAAGCCAAAGGCAGAAAGCCCAGCCAGCAGCCAAACGAAGCCTCAAGCGGTGGTTCCCACAGCGCAGCAACCCGGCAAAGGGGATGCAGCAAGGGAAACCACCGTCACCTCTCCGCTGGGAAGCGCTGAGCAAAGGTGAGTCCCCAGGCAACACGGCCAATTTGATTGGCACAAGGCCTGCAAGCTCCACCCCCCAGTCGTTCTTAGACTCCTTATTGGGTGAGCAACGCAGCCAAGCAACACAGTTGGAGCCTCCCTCCTCCCTGGCCGGTAGGGAGGGAGGGAGAGGAGCTGCTTCCTTTGAATCCCGGGAAATTTAAGGGACATCATCAATAAGGGACAGCAGCGGGAGACAGCGCTGGGATAAGGGACTTTCCCGCCAAATAAGGGACGGTTGACAGCTATGTTTTACACCTGCAAGAGCTTTTCTGAACTGGTTCTCTTGAGCCTGGGTGAGAGAAGAAAACAAGGCGCGTTAAATGAGGATTGTGGCATTCGTGTTAACGGCTGCGGATCCCTAGGAACGTCATGGATATTGCCATTTCCAAAATGTGGAGGTTCAAGTTGTCCCTACTTGGTTGTGGTGCTCACTCCCGGCAGGGTACTGATCGGATGGGAGGCATTGCTGTGAAGAAGCCCTGCCCATGCGATTCTGGTAACCACACAAGCGCACAGCACAGCCACTTGGAATCTTTCATGGAGAGGAACCAGATCCCATATCAAAGAGTGATGGGGGCCCCTGGTACCTCTCACCTGAGAAACTGATGGATGGGTTAAGCCAGGCAAACCCACATAAACCCCAGGAAAAGAGGTTAATAAAACAGTTCCCTGTAGACCGAGGAATTGAGAGTAGTTTATCTACCTTCCTATTCTTGTACTATAAACACTGTGCACACTGATGGTCACAGTGTTTATAGTACAATACAATACAATACAATACAGGGACGCGGTTGGCGCTGTGGGTTAAACCACAGAGCCTACGACTTGCCGATCAGAAGGTCGGTGGTTCGAATCCCTGCAATGGGGTGAGCTCCCGTTGCTCGGTCCCTGCTCCTGCCAACCTAGCAGTTCGAAAGCACGTCAAAGTGCAAGTAGATAAATAGGTACTGCTCCGGCGGGAAGGTAAACGGCATTTCCGTGCGCAGCTCTGGTTCGCCAGAAGCGGCTTAGTCATGCTGGCCACATGACCTGGAAGCTGTATGCCGGCTCCCTCGGCCAATAAAGCGAGATGAGCGCCGCAATCCCAGAGTCAGTCACGACTGGACCTAATAGTCAGGGGTTCCTTTACCTTTACAATACAATACAATACAATACAATACAATAGATACACCAGTAATTTTGTTGTTGTTGTTGTTTAGTCGTTTAGTCGTGTCCGACTCTTCGTGACCCCATGGACCAGAGAACGCCAGGCACCTCTGTCCTCACACCAGTAATAACACCCTTATAATGAAGAGCAGTACAGCTGTACCATGGTTCTCAAACATAATCCATTCTGGAAGTCTGTTCGACTTCCAAAATGTTCATATACCAAGGCGTGGCTTCCGATTGGCTGCAGGTGCTTCCTGGACCCAAGCGGAAGCTGCGTCGAATGTTTGGCTTCCGAAAAACATTTGAAAACCAGAACACTTACTTCAGGGTTTCGGTGTTTGGGAGCCAAAACGTATGAGTACCAAGGTTTTTCAAGAACCAAGGTACGACTGTATATAAACCTAATAAAAATTAAATAAATAAATAACAACAATTTGCCTTCTGTTACCATTCTCGAGATTAGAATACATGGTATTTGTGAATGGCAAAGGAGGAATGTGCAGTTTCTGGTGCAGTGCAGAGCTCGCTGGAATAAAGTGCATTTTGGGTGATAAAAAAACCCTCCACTTTTATTATAAGAAACAAGTAATATTCCAAAGTAACTTGCACAGCATAAGCACATCTAAACGGTATAACCATGTTTCACAATGCATGATAACATCAGATTCCCAGGTGCTGGCAGAGAGAAGGATTTCTGTATTGTGTTTGTGTGTTTCCTCAAGACAAGGTAAAAATAGCATATCCCAACTTTGGACAAAAGCTCCCAGGTTCAGTCCCTAGAACCTTCAGGTAGGTCTCACGTCCTCCTTTGGGCTTCCTAGAAGCGTTTAGTTGGCCACTGTGGGAACAAAGTGCAGGATGTTGATGGAATTTGTATCCTGTTCTTCCTCCCGATAGAGCCCAGGGCAGCAAATATCAAAATGTTAAAACAGTACAAATTAAAATAAATGAAAAGTGTTGTGGGTCAACACCAACGGGCCAGCAGTCGGAGGCAGTGGCGGACATACATTTTTGAGCCCTGAAGCTTGAACTGTTATGGGCTCCCCTTCACAACCAGCAACAAGTTCTGGGTAACCACTTCTTCACCGGAGTTGTTCCATGACAGATCACCACAATGTTTTTTACAAAAAAATAACTGCTACATCTCAGATTTTGAATAAAATTGCTGTACTGTACTGGATTATCTCACACGTCAAAGGCACTGGTGTGAATAAAAATTTCCTATGCCTTATATTTTTGTGAGTTATGGGAGGGAGGATGGAAATTAGGGGAATGTTATATACATGCATTATACATCATAGAATGATTTGAGTCGTGTGTCTCAAATTGGGTCTGCTAGACCCAAAATTATTAAGCATGATGGACTTAAAGTCCCTTCTGGGACCCCTCTGAGATTAAGGGCCCTGGAGCTTAAACTTCATTAGTTTCATAGTACATCTGCCCCTGGTCAGAGGTAAAGGTAAAGGGACCACTGACCATTAGGTCCAATCGCGGACGATTCTGGGGTTGCAGCGCTTATCTCGCTTTATTGGCTTATGGAGCTGGCATACAGCTTCCAGAGCAGCGAACCAGAGCAGCGCACGGAAACATCGTTTACCTTCCCGCCGTAGCAGTACCTATTTATCTACTTGCACTTGACGTGCTTTCGAACTGCTAGGTTGGCAGGAGCAGGGACCGAGCAACAGGAGCTCACCCCATCGCGGGGATTCGAACCACTGACCTTCTGATTGGCAAGCCCTAAGCTCTGTGGTTTAGACCACAGTGCCAGCTGTGTTTGTTTTGCTTTTGTTTTTCTTAGGTGTTTTACATTTACATTCTGTATTTTTATGTTGGGAACCGCCCTGTGAACACCCTTCGGAAGAACGGCAGTATGCAGATTTAATAAAGAACAACAATATATTATCTCGTGAAGAGTTTTTGTTGATTAAGCGGAATATAACTCTTGCCAGGCAAATAGATAAATAAAGTTGGGTGCTGAGGGGTGGAGAAGAGAAGCTTGGTTATCTCTTCTGACAGCAGAACCTCATGGTGGCCGCACCAAAAAGGGGCTTCCAGGATCTGGAGCCAATACATTGCAATGATTTACTGAAGTTCTTTCTTCTGTAGATACGAAATTTTGATGTGAAGACCTGGGAAGCGTATTCTGGGTGTTCATTTTCAGCGCCATTTCCCCTTAACGCGAAACGGGGCCTTCTATTCTTCATGTTACTAAAACCAAGCTTGCCCTCCCCACTCCCCAAATTAGGCCACCTGGATACGTCAAATGAAAAATCTAAATGACAGGCTGCATTTGTGGTGAGGAAGTCCTAAACTTTGTTATAATTTGAAGGAGCACAAGCTCTGTTATTAGATTATGCAGAGGGCAGGTTGAACGTCAGCTTCAATTTGAGCGTCTGTCGGCTGCGTTCAAGGGAGCTGGAATGCATCATACATCGGCCCACGTTGGCAGGCAAAACAGTAGGCTGAAATTTCAGACTATCTAGAAACCACACCCTAAGAGATTGCCCCCCCTCCCTGAAACAGTCTGCCTATTGAAACAATGCCAATTCTATGCTTTGACTGGACAAGCAATTTTTCTCCTTCTAGCCAACATGTTCCTTTCTTCCTTTATTTTGGTTTGTGTCATTGGTGCTGTGTGGCATGCATCACTTTAATAGCCTTCCAAGCTTGTGTTTTTTCCTTTCAAGGTGCCTTCTGCCATGACAGCATCTAATGCACTTTGGCTGTGCAAAGTGCACTTTCTGGATAGGGGAAAAAAGTACCTTCTTTTTCCATATTCTCTTGCCGTGCGAGCCATACTCCTGGGACACTCTCGGGGCACATTAATGCAATTTGCAAGCTGCTTGGGGAATCTTTCAAATTATCTCCAGCAACATAAAAGCAAGCCCCATGCCCTTGGAGGGTTTTTTTTGGAGGGGAGCGGGGTTCATGAAGCATGGAAATGTAATCGTAGAAGGGCTGGGAGCCACTGAGTTCACAGCTGAAACACATTTCCTTAACCATCTGCAGCACATTCAATTAGTCAATAAGGCTGCTGTCTTGTGACCCCCCCCCCTCAGAATGTGTCCCTGGGGCCATAGGATAACATCAGACCTCCCCCTCTGCAATCCAAGATCAAGTGGGGGATCCAGTGAGAAGAGATCATTTCCCCTGTTGTTTTGCCAACGTCTACCATACCCACCGTTTACCTTCCTGCCACAGCGGTATCTATTTATCTACTTGCACTTTGACGTGCTTTCGAACTGCTAGGTTGGCAGGAGTAGGGACCGAGCGATGGGAGCTCACCCCGTCACGCAGCTTCGAATCGCCAACCTTCTGATCAGCAAGTCCTAGGCTCAGTGGTTTAACCCACAGCGCCACCCGCGTCCCGTGCGCTGCTCTGGTTTGCCAGAAGCAGCTTAGTCATGCTGGCCACATGACCTGGAAGCTGTGCTCCGGCTCCCTCGGCCAATAAAGCAAGATGAGTGCCACAACCCCAGAGTCGGTCACAACTGGACCTAATGGTCAGGGGTCCCTTTACCTTTACCATACCCACCCTGTATGTACTGATGTTGGAGCTTCTATATGGGTAGTGGGCTATTTGAAAGGATGCAGACATTATAACAGCACTCTTCACACTTGTGATTCCTAGCAACTGATATTCAGAGAAATACTGTCTCTGACAGTGGGAAGTACAACATAGGAATATGTATCTGTCCCACACAAGGATCGAACCTGCGACCTTGGCATTATCAGCACCATGCTCTTAAGAGACTTGAATAAGAAACTGCGTGGCATAAAGCAAGGGTGGGTGACCTTTGGCCTTCCTGTTGGATTTGGTGTGTTTTACAACGCCCTGGTATTTTATGGGAAATGAAAAGTGGTATTAAAAATCCCTTTCAGTGAATACAAATTCGAATAATGTTTTTAAGGTCCCATGGATCATAGTGGCTGTGCGGGAAAATGAGAAGCTGCTCACGGTCACTTTACCTGTTGAAATAGTACTATTCCCTGAACGCTTCATGTGGCTGTGCGTTCCTCTCTGAATTGTACCACAAGGGACCAAATACTCTTGAGACCTTTCCCTTCAGTCTCTGGCAGAGCTGAAGTGTCAAATATTTTTCCCTTGCTTTCCCAACAATGTATTGCCTTTTGCAGTTCCACCCTGGACTGGTCACTTTCTCTTTACCATTAAAAAAAATCCCCACTCTTGCATGTCTCTACCCTTTGAATATTTATCGGTTTCTATCATTTCCATACCATTTGCTTGTCAGCCAGCCAGCCTGTATGTTACTAAGCTCCTTTTATCATACCTCATAACAAAAACCTCTAATAATTCCTTTGGCTGGACCTTCAAGTCTTGCCAGTACCCCTGTTTTGTGTTGCTTGGGATGAAGCCCCTATTTATTTTACTGTTATGTGGTAGGTGGTCCTTTTGCTTCCAGGCCTGCAATCACTATTAATTACTTAGACCCTGGAAATACTTATGGCAACCTGATTAATAGTTGCGCTCTTCAGAAAGCGCCATAGGAGATGAAGAACGAGGGAGGCCAAGTCCTTATGTATCAACGTAGAAGAGACCACAGTGGCCATTAATATGGCGCTTCCATGCTTGGGTATGCAAGGATAACATACGTCTTCTATTGGCTTGAAAGGAATTTAACTTCAAAAACAGTCTTGCGTCCTGTTATAGCTCCATTTCTTTGAAACTTAGAAACATGGAAATCTGCCTTATGCAGAGTCTGACCCATATAGTTCTGTATTGTCCACGCTTAAGAACAGAGCTTAAACCTTGACATCTGTGCAGTTCAGCCACTGACTGGTGCAATAAATCTGTTGCTGCCATATCCTCGACAGATGGCCATTCAGCCACTGCTTAGAAGCCTCTCTGGAGTCTCAACAGGATCTTAGCCTATGTGAGTTAAATATTGGTTAAGCTGGGGTTGGAAGCCTGTTCCACTTGTTCATGCATTGGCAACCTCACCGCAATGCACTCTATGTCATAGAATCATAGAGTTGGAAGAGACCACAAGGGCCATCGAGTCCAACCCCCTGCCAAGCAGGAAACACCATCAGAGCACTCCTGACATATGGTTGTCAAGCCTCTGCTTAAAGACCTCCAAAGAAGGAGACTCCACCACACTCCTTGGCGGCAAATTCCACTGTCAAACAGCTCTTACTGTCAGGAAGTTCTTCCTAATGTTTAGGTGGAATCTTCTTTCTTGTAGTTTGGATCCATTGCTCCGTGTCCGCTTCTCTGGAGCAGCAGAAAACATCTATGTGACATCCTTTTATATATTTGAACATGGCTATCATATCACCCCTTAACCTCCTCTTCTCCAGGCTAAAGATGCCCAGCTCCCTTAGCCGTTCCTCATAAGGCATTGTTTCCAGGCCTTTGACCATTTTGGTTGCCCTCCTCTGGACACGTTCCAGCTTGTCAGTGTCCTTCTTGAACTGTGATGCCCAGAACTGGACACAGTACTCCAGGTGAGGTCTGACCAGAGCAGAATACAGTGGCACTATTACTTCCCTTGATCTAGATGCTATACTCCTATTGATGCAGCCCAGAATTTCATCATCATCATCAGACCTTTTATTGGCATCACATACAAACATCCAAAACAAATCAATACAGAATTACCACTTCCCCAGTGGCACAAAGCATTTGCTAATAGAAAGGAGGCAGAGCAGTCTATCGTCACATCTCTAAGTCTCCAGGGAAATCAGACGTCTGCAATGTATTTCTCTGCCTTCCTTGTGCCACACACTTCTCCCATGTATTGTTATGGTGCCCTGGTCCTCCTGCTCCCCACAAAAAAAAAAAGATTAAAAATGGGGCTCTGAACGTTTTCCTTGCCCTAAGGGTCAACCTAAGTTTACCACACAGTTGCCCACTGTGGAACAGCCGTCCAATTCCCAGCCACCCTATGGAGTGTGGAGTGCCAAAATAACAATCTTTTTAGTTAAATAAATATACATTGTCACAGCCACTAGCTGGAGTAGTACATAACAACTGGATGTGTTTCTTGGTGGTTCTGTGGGTTATCTAAGGGTTTAATTTCTGTGCTAATTTTTAAATGCCCGCTGAAAACATTTCTATTCCTCCAGGCCTATGCAGGCAGTTAAGAGTACACCCCCCTATTGGACGATTGATAATTGTTTTTACCTTTTTAAAAAGCTTTTTTATGATTTTATTGTTTGGTTTTAGGTTTATTATACTGTTTTAAACTGCTGTGATATGTTTTTTAATGATACAGCGGTATATAAATATTTTAAATAAATAAAATAAACTGCATGCTTCGCACTTGCGTGTGACAAGCCTGCTAGCTGATTTTCCACATAGAGAAAAGCAACTTTGGAAAGGGTCAGGTTGGAGTAGGGAAGCTACAGTTTAATGATTTCCCTGCTTTTCCACTCAAAATGGCAATCTAAACACCCACAATGCTGTCTTTTCCCCCTGTGGGGATTCAAAATGCATGTTTGTGGCATGTTTGTATGTCCATGATGTGTAATTATTCCCTCAGACTTTGTATTTGTTAGTGTTTGTTTGTGTGCTTAGCACTGAAAGACCTGGTCTCAAGTTCGTGCCTGCACAGCTTTTAACAGCAGTTTAAAAGAGTCAATGGGTACAAGTGGGGCCCTGCAACAAAATGTTGCAGCATGGAGTGCTTTTGTTCAGGATTTCATATAATCCATTCCATTCAATCTCCAGCACCTAATAATAATAATAATAATAATAATAATAATAATAATAATATTTATTACTAAACTAGATGGAACATTGGCCTGATTCGGTATAATCATCACTCAAAGGTCTTTATGATCACCTTCATTCAGATATCTCCTTTTCCTTTATATTCATTCTTGGCGTGCTAAAAGTCATGCTCATCATGACCTTTGGCCATCACAGTTGCCTGGTGAGCATTTCTCCTTAAACTGCCCCCTTGTGGCGAAGCCTGGAAGTCCAACGTGGATTTCTACTATCACTTCAGTAGTTTGTATCAGAGAGCTTTATGCTTAAAACTCCTCTATCCTACCAAAAGGGACTTTTTCCTTTTAGTATTCTCGGGATTCTTTCTGGCGTTCCCCAGGAATTCTCCAAACCAGCACTGCCAACATTTCCCAGACTTAATCTGGTTAAGGGACAGTGTTAGTTAAAGGTGTCTAAACCTCTCTCTACATTTCCAGCTCACTGAAATGAAAGCAGTCAAACATACTTGAACCCTCCAGATCTTGTTTTTATAAAATTATTCCTTCTGGAAAACGAGTCTTGGGCTCAAAAGTCATTACTGACTGCAGAAAAACAGACAATTGCCCTTAGCTTAAACTTGAGATGTTCTTCTTTCTTTCATTCCTCCTAGCTAATGAGAAGGGAGGGTTGTTGTTTCTTTAAGCCCCCAGCGTTCATGTTGTGGGGAAGGGAAGGGTCACAAGTTCAGCCAATTCTGGACTTGAAAGGAGGTGGGGTTGCGGGCCCACCCCCTCTCACACGCGCGGGGGCTGGCCCTTAGCCCCCACGAGAAAGAGGGAATCCCCGAGCGTGGCTACGACCCAGCCTGCCAATCGGCGGGTCGGGGAGGTGGGACCTAGCCTATTTAAGGCTAGGGCGCCCGGGGACCACCCTCTTTCCTTCGTTCCAGCTGCCCAGTTTTCCTGTCCCACCCACCCTTTAGGATTAGCTAGATTTGACCTTGCTATGGACTTTGGTCAGTCGCCGCAAGGGGCCTGGTAGGAATTTTTCCACTTGGCGCACTTCCAGCCTTTGGTTTTTTCGCCTACCTCGTAGCAAACGTCACAACTTCCCCAGTGTTGGCGGTTAGGCATTGGCAGGGGTAATTGTTATGCAAATGAAGGGGGGAAGGAAGCGCCATCACCTTCCCCCAATGAAAAGGGTAGTCTGGTAGAGGACTCCGGGGGGCGTTGCCCTGTCCGAAACCTAGGGAGGTGAGGGCCTCCGGCACGCCCCCGAGCGGTGACACCCATGGGATCCTAGTTGGCATACTTCAACAGGACTCCCACGGCTTGAGGATAACCCTTCCCGGTCTCCATGCCAGGTAGTCGATAGGAGCCAATCCTAAGGCCAATACCTTTCAATTCCTGTAATCAATAAAGTTGTGGCCTTTTTATGCCCATTAACCTTATATACAGTGGTGCCCCGCAAGACGAATGCCTCGCAAGACGGAAAACCCGCTAGACGAAAGAGTTTTCCGTTTTGGAGGTGCTTCGCAAAACGAATTTCCTATGGGCTTGCTTTGCAAGACGAAAATGTCTTGCGAGTTCCTGCGGGGATTTTTCCTCCCCCCCTTTTTCCCAAGCCGCTAAGCCACTTATCAGCTGATCCGCTAAGCCGCTTATCAGCTGATCCGCTAAGCCCGCTAAGCCTCCGCTAAGCCGCTAATGGGCTTGCTTCACAAGACGAAAAAACCGCAAGACGAAGAGACTCGCGGAACGGATTCTTTTCGTCTTGCGAGGCACCACTGTAATGTGTCCAGTGTCTTCATTTCACATGGGGGGAGGGGACTTGCCACGCAACATCGACAGCACCTCTAGGAAGGGCTGTCTAAAACCACTGCTCTTCAGTTCTGAACTAGATGACCAGTGGTCTGATCTGGTATAAGGCAGCTTCCATATCTTGGCTTTAGCCTCAGCTGCTGTTATTTCTCCCCCAGTAGAAGAAGGAAAATTGGAAGGCAAGAAGGCTAAACCATTAGGCTAAACCATTAGGAGCCGAGGTTGGACTTGGCTCTTAATGGCCTGGTGATTTCTGAAATCGGAGGAGTTCGTTTCCAACTCTCCCATTTTCAAAATTCTTCTCCATCCCTGTCTCTTCCATATATGTGACACGGAGCTCCTTAACCCCACCTTTCATTGTTTCTTGGAACGTGTTGCCTTTGTTAAGATGGCCAGGTCAGTTGATGGGGGAGTTGTGCGCCCAGGTACATCAGCTCTGCTAGGGCCCATACTAACTGCACTGTGATGGCCTGGGATTCGGGTTCAGACTTGGAACCAGAGGAGTCTCAGTCTGAACTGGATCCTTGGCCTCAAGCGGCATCTGAACCAAGTCTGGGGCCTGATTCTGAAGAGCCCCAGTCTGCACAGGTTCCCCTGCAACAAGCACCAGCTGGGCCGAGTCAGGGGCCTGAGCCTGCCCTGGCTCCAGATGTGGGGATTACCTTGTTGCCTTCAGCTGTGCAATCGCTTACAGCTGCTCCGCTGCCGGTTGGGTCAGGAGAGGCTGAGGCGGCCTCTGGGTCTAGTAACCCACCGACATCTCCCGAGCTGCAGAGACTAAGGAGAAGGAGAGAACTGAGTACTCACCTTTGGGCGAGACAGGGAGGTGAGTCACCAGGGGATCAGGACCAGCCGTTACCCCGTCAGATATAAAAGGCTGTCGGAACCCTGCCCCAGGTTGCGGGAGCAACATTGCTGTTTGCCAGAACCTGCCTGAGGCCCTGTGTCTGACGTTGCCTGGTTTTCTGCCTCATGTCCTGCCTTGGCCCTGTTGGACTGACTCCTCATGGAACCCTTGGATTTGGGACTGGACCTGGACCGCATTACTCAGGTTCCCCCCAGGCCCAGCACTTGCACTTTGCTTCCTGGCTCTCCCTCCAAAGGGCACAAGAAGAGCCTGCTGGATGAGGCCAAAGGCCCATCTAGTCCAGCATCTTGTTCTCACAACAGCCAACCAGATGTACTCTCTTCACTTGTGATTCACTGGCTCCGGCAGTGGATTTGAATTAAATCTAACCTTGCTAGAAGCCATTGATAGCCTTGTTCTCTCAGTCCATTGCCTGCTCTGTTCCCTTCCTGCAGCCACCTTGCCTCTGGACTCCTTGCCTCTCCTGTCCCTTTAGCTTGCCTGAGGATTCAGTCCCAGCCAAACTGACAATCCCTCCCCCGTGAAAGAATTTGGACTGCAAATATTCTCTGAGCTTTTTTGTTTGACCAGTTGGAATTTTTATGAGCATTCTCACTTCAGTCAGTCGATGTTTGAAGCTTCACTGCCACAAGCACAATGCAGTACAGATTCTCCCAGAAGTAAAAACATCTTAGCCGGTTGCGCTTTCACTTTCTTCCCTTTGCCAAGTCTTATCTCCTATTAGGAAAGAAAGAAAACACAACCTTTTCCCTTTTTCAATGTGTCGGAGCCCTGTGATTATCTTGCCAAAGTGTCTGTGATGCAAAACAATGCCGGCTTGGTGCTTCTGCCAAGGAGACATAATAAGGATTCAATCAAAGAGCAGCGCCACACATTGGCTCAGAAATGTTAGCATGCGCAAACATTTCGGCGCTAAGCCATCACTAGTAAACATCTGGAATAACTACACTGATTCAAGTATGTATACACTGATGTAAACAGTAAGTGATTCTGGTCCATTAGCGCTGCACATTGAGACTTTTTTTTTTTAACTGTTTGTAGCGGGGATGTATTTTTACTCATTTAAGTAAAATAAAGCCTTTGTTTGGGTTTACAGCCTGTGGCAGGATCCAGCATCTTGGGACAGGCTGCTGGGCCTCCAAAACCCCAAGAGGGCCCACAACAGTTGCTGCCCCCCACTTGTTCCCTATATAGGTTGCTGGCCACTGTGAGCCACCCACCAGTTTAATTTCCCACAATGTTCCAACACGGTGTCCCTCCAGGGAGCAAAAGGCAGCATGCCTGGTTCTCCCCTTATTTAATCTGCACCACAACCCTGTGGTGCTGGGTTAGGCTGAGGGGCAGTGACTGGCCCAAGGTTAATCAGTGAGCTTCATGGCCGAGTGGGGGTTTGAACCCTGGTCTATCATGCAACACTCTAACCACTACACCAAACTGGACTGGCAATGTCAAGGCCAGGGGTCAGCAAACTTACACCGGCCCAGTGTCTCCAGCGCTGATCGCACGGCAGGGGAATGGGTGCCCAAACGTGTGCACACACACTATTTCCGGTGCACTTCCGGGTCGGAGGACCATCGGAAATAGCTTGTGTGCATGTGCACGGGCCTCCTCCGACCCGTATGTGCACCGGAAATAACACTTGCGCATGCGCAAATAACGCTTACGCATGGGCACAAGCTATTTCCGGTGCTCCTCAGACCTGGAAGTGGGCAACAGTGCAGTGCTGGTGAGAGCAAGCGGCGGTGGCAGGCAGCGGGATAAACGAGTCCCTCGGGCCTTATCCGGCCCATGGCCCTTAGTTTGGGGACCCCTGGTCAAGGTTCTTTCTTATGGTTCTTTGTCTTTTAACTGGACTTGGATCAGACAGCCCTTCAAATAACAGAGGGCTCCTTCAAATACAAGACTGTCCTTTAATAGCACTTCAAAGAGAGTCCTAGGCATAGTAGGATATGTGGCCAATCTACAGGAGGTGCCCATCAAAATAGCATTTGTTTGTTCTTGTTTGTGTGTTTATTATTTACAGTATTTCTAACCCACTCGTCACTGCATATTTTCAACCCCAGAGCAGGCGGGGTGTGTGTGTTTGTGTGGAGTAGTAAAAATAAACAGAGAAAACCAACAATATACAAAAGTTCCAAAAACCATATAAACAGGTACAATAAGTGGCATATTAACACTCCATTCATAAGGCAAACAAGCCAAACCATGAGAAAAAATATTTCTATATGTATGTATGTAAAAACAGATACCTACTGCAGGTAAAAAACACAAGACATTCAAATAGATTACAGAACTCGTGGTTTTAGCAACAGCTCCCACCTCATTTTTCAGAATCCTAACCAGCAGGCGGTTTATGGCAGAGAGAAATCAAATTCGTTAATGTCCCCATTTTACAGATGGGCAAATAGAAGCTGAAAGAAAAGTACTTCCGAAATGTGGTCTGGGGCCACCTTGAAAGGTTTATTGCCCAAAAGGAATGCGAAAACCAGCTTCATTAGTCCTGGTCCATAGTTTGTCCATTATTCTACATTGATTCAAACTTAGAGAATAATTAATAATAATAATAATAATAATAATAATAAGGAGGAGGAGGAGGAGTGGCAGGAGGTTAGCTCAAATGATTGAAAACATGGAGCAAAAGCTTATTCAGAAAAAGACACGGGTGTTAGAGACTAGGGCGCTATCTGTCTTCCACTAGTAGAAGCCCCACCAACTTCAGTTGTGTATTTTTTCCCCAAAACTATCAAGTTAAAGATTTGGTTTGGCTGCCTATTCTCCCATTGCCTAAGCCAGTAACATCCGCTGCTACAGGAAATTAGGTAAGTGACAAGATTACTGTCCTTGTAAAAGGGCAACAGGAAAGGCTTTATGTTCCTGTGTTGCAATTCAGCTGTTGCCCATCAGCAGTAAATTTGGCAAGGGAGAGGAGGCAGGGTTGGGAGGAGGGGGGAGTGTCTAGAGATTGGGCAGGCTAGAAACCTATTAAATTAAAACGGGATTGTTTATTGGACACATTTCAAAGTGGTGCTGTTTGTACGCGAGCTGAGCTTTTAATAGTTCCACTCTGGCCGCTGCGGAGCTTTGTGTAACTCAGATCTTGATTTGGTTAGCACACCAAAATAGTCAGCCTTTTAAAATGTCTTGCTGCATCCAGTGGCTGACGGAGCCATATGTTCCCAGAAACATGGGGGTCTCCCTAGACCTCGCTTTGGGAAGGGAACAAATGAGGCAACAGACATTAACCGTAAGAACATGAGAAGAGCCGTGCTGGATCACACCAGAGTCCCACCTGGTCCAAGCATCCTGCTCTCACAGTGGCTAACCCACTGCTTACGGGAAACCCACAGGCCTGATTGCAACATTCCTCTCCTGCTCATAAGCCCCAGCAACAGATCCCCAGAGACACACCATAAAGGCTTTCTAACAGTATTTTAAATGTATTATCAAATTGCTTCTTCACTGTTTTATATGGTATTGTGACATGCCAACCCCAGTCTCCAGGTGGAAGATTCCAGGGGTTGCAGGTGTGTTTACCAGAGTCTGGGTTCCCTTCTGGGACAATGAGGCACAACAGAGAGACGGTGATCCATTGCTTATTTACACTTACAGTGGTACTTCGGAAGCCGAACACAATCCGTTCCGGAAGTCCATTCGACTTCCAGAACGTTCAGAAAACCAATCTGCAGCCAATCGGAAGCTGTGGAAGCCGTGTTTGGTTTCCAAAGAACGTTTGCAAACCGGAACACTCACTTCCAGGTTTGCGGTGTCCAGGAGCCAAAGCTTTCGACTCGCAAGGTGTTTGGGTTCCAAGGTATCTACAACCTGAACCCACGGGATGGAACTGCAGAGTATTCCACATCCCCGGCGCAGCACGGCATTCAGAGAATAGCAGAAAGCCATATTGCGTCTCTTTGTTGCAGCTTTCTCCCTCCAGCCCGCATCATGTTCTGCTTGCAAAACTGGCAATTTTTCTATTCACTTAGGCCAGCCACACCAAAATCCTGCAACCCTTTGGTCTCTTCCCAGCCACACACAGCTGGAAGGAGGGCTCTCCCCTCCTGGTCTGGCAGTGTCCACTCTCTCTTGATGGTTTCCTTGGTGGGCCATTGCTGGTCTTTGTGCTTTAATGACTTTACTTACACTTATCTGGCCCTGCTTAGCTAGCTAGCCTGGCTCATTAGCATAAACTAAACCCAGAATTTTCTGTGTTTGGCAGAGTTTAATCAAACCTTGATTAATTCTAATTTTTACTAATTCTAAGAATTGTGTGCGACTTGCACCCACAAACCCCAGCACCTGTGACCTGTAACAATATCTAGTAATATCTATTATATGCATTATCACATATTTTTTATCATTTCTATGATGTTCAGTATACAATTACATATTTAGATTATTGCATATTATTAAAAATGCATTTTTTAAAAAGGAAGTATTTTATGCATGCCTCAAAAGGTAATTATATTGTTCACTTCCCAACAGTGCAGTGTTAGAAAATGTTTCATGATCTGCTGGGTGCTACTCAGATTTGGGGATTGTGGCCTTTTCACGTTTCTCTACTGTTTCCGTTGCCACCTGTTGGCCTTCCTTGAGACCCGGGCCTTGGGGTCTCCCTTTCTGGAAGCAAATGCTTTTTTTTCAACTGTCTACATAGTTGCTCTATATTTAGCCAGAGGATAGCAAATAGATCTGTGATCTTGGTGCTTAAATTAGAGCTAAGCCACTGAAATGGCCAGGATCTTCCTTGCTGAGTACTAGAAAGTTATGTATCCTGTAAATTAGAACCAGACTGTTGGAAACAGAGGCAAAGAAATCTAATCTAGAGCCACCTGGCTAGACATCCAAGGAGAGAGAGAGAGCCTTGTTGTTGTGCCACAGATTGGACGGATGGGTTTATTTAATCTCTTTCATATAAAATACTTATATCTCACCTTTCCACTTGATAAACTTTCAGAGAGAGAAAGGGTAACCCAAAAACACAAACTGAACATAAACCATGAAAACCTATAATGGGGCTGCTGCCTAGTTGAAGAAACCTGAAAACAATCAGTTTATTAAATTAATTTTGTGCACACAAATACACATATACATTAAGACAGTGCGCACACAAACAAAAAAAATGTGTGGGAGAAGTTTTGCAAATAGAATTATTAAACTAGAGGCAAGTTTGCCTTTTGGCTTTCACAGATGACTTCCTCATCTTCTCCCCTCAAACAGTCCTGGGAAAAATAGTTTGTTAAGGGTCCTGGGGGTTGTTAGGAGACCCCCCCCCATTCCCCTCTCAGAGCTAAACTTCCCAGAGTTCTCTGTGATGAGGGATCGATTGTTCAGCCACGCTGGGAATTGTAGCTCTGGGATGAGAATAGGGTATCCTAACAACTCCAAGCGTCCTTCACAAACTACAGCTCCCAGAGTTCTTTGGGAGAAGCCATGAGGGCTGAAAGTAGTATCATGATGCTTTAAACGTACAGTGCGAACATGGTCACTTGGTTGTGCACAAAGAGGGGAGGGGGAAGTCCTTTTGTGCAAGTGAAACTCTGTCCGTGCAGTGCTAATTACAACTCACCTTTTTTAGTAATATTTTAAAAATGATTAAAAGTTGCAGTCCTAACATCTGCTGCAAGCAAGCCAGTTTCTCTTTCTGCCTCTCTCGTTCATTTTCTCTCAGGCTGCGCTTCCCATTTGTAAAATGGGCACAACAGTGACGTAATCTTAGGAGTTTGTCTTCACTGCAGCCAAGACAGAGAGCACAGTGTATTTTGCAGCTAAATTTTGCATCTGTAAATTTTGCATCTGTAAATTACCAGAGAGGCAAAGGATGCCTGTAGGCAGATGCTGTGATGAGGGGGCTTTTTATTAGGTGAAATGCTGTGCTGGAGAGCACCTGTATGTGTGTCTTTTTTAAAAAATCTGATTTCTCTCTCTGTCTCTCAAGCTTACACATCTGGGAAGAAGCTGTGGGATGTCCCTCCATCTCACACAGACCAGCTCGGTCCAGGAAAACTGCGGTGGGAGCCGCAGTGCCAGCATCAATTGCGCCACCTCCAGGATGGTGCTAGAATTTCAGCTGTCCTGCCTCCCAGGCTGGAAGGACACTGGATTTCAACAGGGTAAGGAGTTTGTAAAGGGTAAATATGCAGCTGTTGAATACACTATCAAGTCCGCGGCCAGAAGGAGGAGGAGTATCAGGAAGAATGGACAAAATTTAATGATTATTTAGTTAAATATGAAAAATTAAATTAATTGGAAATAGCTTGCAGATACTTAATTGGCTTAGGATTTCATATAAGTTAAGTGATGAATCAATATGTTTAATTTTAAAATTGAAAGATATAATGATGTTAATGTTTTAATTAAATTTTATAAGAACTTTGATTTGGAAAACCGTTAAAAGGAAGTGCATGGAAATTCAACCAAGGGGAAGCGAGGAAGTCACTTAACAATGTTAATAAGTGTAATTTTAATAAGGTTATGATCCATGTTTGTTTGTTTATTTGTTTTGCTTATAATTTTGTGAAAATCAATTAAAAATTATATATATAAAAATGCTGTTGAATACACAATCTCTTGTGTATTTAATTGCAGGTGGGGAATTTTGACTAATAGAAAACATGTCTTTCTTTTGTTGCTTATTCCAGTTTGAAAGACAGTGAACGTCTGAGCTCCAAATTGCTTTGCCTTCTTTGGCAATTGCACAGAGTCCCAAATCTAACAGTACCATTAATACACTAAAGCAGAGTTCTGTGTTAGAGGATTGTCTATTAGGAAATATTTCCAGTGTGTACTTTGTCCAGTCTTTGAGGGGCCTGTGCATGACTCCTTGCGGCCAGGGGAATTTATTATCTGTTTCTCTTTATATAAAAAGTAATCCTTAACTTGTAAACAAAGAATTTGGAAATCTTAAATCAGGAGTGGGAGTTCTGTGGCTCTCCATTTGTTGCTTTTTCATTTTTTTAATTAATCATAAGATGTTCAGAAGTTCATACCCAATACAAAGTATATTTTTATAATACACCAGAATAAAAGAAATACTTAAAAAATCTAATCTAAAAAGAAACAGGGGCAAAGAGAAGTAAAAATAATAAGGAAAACAGAAAAGGAAAAATGAAAAGAAAGAGAGGGGGAAATGGATTTAAAAAAACAAACAAACAAACACCACAACTTCCAATTCTCTGCCTGTCAGCTAATTATAGTAACTTACGCAATGTATTCACTCAATTTGGCATCCAACTATTCCATTTTCTATAAGCCAATATTTTTTCAATCTTCAAATCCAGATATTACAAGTTCATGCATAAAGGGTTTCCAATAATGATTTTTCACTGATTAAACACATTAACTTGCCCATCTCAGCTAAGTCCGATAATTTTATCAGCCATTCATCCAGCCAGATGAGCGGAGCATAAATAATAAAATTAGTAGTAGTAGTAGTAGTAGGTAGGATGGTATCTGTCCGTATTTATGCATATATCAATCTCGCCCTGGAACGGGCAGATTGTTCCATGAGGCAAGGAGAAATGCTGATGGAGCCATCTGTTTAGCACTATGTTGACTTCCTCTCTATCCTCTGGAGGGGGCCAGTCTCTATAAGGTCTGCCCAAAGTGAAGCACCAGAACTTAATAAAACTCAGGCCCTGCCGAACTTGTAACTATCTGCTGCTCACTAGCCATATGGGATTGCCCACTGGAGACTTGGTAAACCTATTTGCTGCTGATATTGCCTACCTGGGGCTGTAAAAAAAATAGGCACAAAGGATCCAAGCACCTGGTAAGCCAAAATACATGGTCATTAGGCTGCATTCAGTTTGGGGTGGGGAACAATTTACATGGGTGGTATCCAGTTAAACCGCTCCACTTGCGCAAGGAGTTTTAGCTTTGCAGTGGAACTTACCAGCCCTGCATGCCTTGTAAAATCTGCTCTGGGGGGTTGAGGGGAGCTCCATAACAGATTTAGGGGTTGCCGCTTTAAAAAAGAAGAAGTTTGTGTACTTGAAATAAATATTGCATCCTTCCTCCAAGAAGCATAGGGTAACACCCATGGGGTTAGTTGTCCACATTGGCTCTTCTTTATAACCAAGGAGATTTAATTCAGATAATTAAATGTTGTTGGTTGAATTATATCAAATTAGATATGGTACACCAATTTCCTTGTCTTGTTTGTTCAATCATAGAATATTGAAAGACATTTTTGAGATGCCCTGAATTCAAGATGCTAATGAAAACTTTGCATATCTTCAAGGAAAAATGCATAAAACATTTGTTAATTAATGGACCTTCGTAGCCGGCCCTTCACCACACAGTCTAAGCGTAGGTTACATACAGGTCAGTTCAAATACACCATGTAACATTAAATTATGCTCCCATCTTCCACCACCAGAGGTCTCTCCAAAAAGGTCTCTGATGTTGAACTGTATATATAGAGTGTCAAAGCCAGACGTATCTCAGAAGGGAGGCCACCACAGAAAAGGCACTCTCACACACCCATTCTGTTTCCCCATCCCAGTTCTTAAAATCTCCTAAACTAAGATAGTAAGATGACCATATTTCATTCCAGTATGCCGCATATTTCAACCATTTGTTGGCATAACGTGATTCTTGAGCCATAGCAGCCCATGCCTATTGTGACAATCTGTCAGTGTTTTCCCACCTGGAATTCCCTTTGAGCTCCAAGTTATGCAACAACCAGAAAACACGTAATGAGGTTTCCGTTTTTCTAGCACATTCATCAATATAGTATATATTAGGGGAGATGTATTGCAAGGGCTGTAATTTAACCAAAACGTCCCTCTTCATTCTCAGGTGTGAGGTACGTCCAGGACCTGAATTTCTCACCCGGTCCTATATGTTCTACGCCAACCGCCTCTTCAAGGCCTACCAGTTCTACTACCGGGACCCTTCCTGCCGGGACCCTTCTTACTCCCTAGTCATCAAAGGGAAAGTCAGGCTCCGCCAAGCCTCCTGGATCACCAGGGGAGCCACAGAAGCAGATTACCACCTCCACAAAGTTGGCATTGTCTTCCACAGCCAGAGGGCCATGCGGGAAACAGTGGCGCGTATCAACCAGACTTCGGGAGAGCACTGTAGCGGGTTCTCGCCGGTTGGGCGGACTTGGGCTCCCGGTGCCCTCTATGAGCTCCTGAGTGCCAAAGCAGAGCGGGATTGCACTGCAGGCCTTGGCTTTGCCATGCACGAACTCAGCCTTGTACGAGTGGAGAAGTCCCACCAGCCCTTGCTCCTTCAGCAGAGCCAGGGGAGCAGGGAGGTGGAGGAGCTGTATTTGGGGGACATCCACACCGAGTGGTCGGAGAGGCTCCATTATCGGCCAACAGGATACCAGCGCCCCCTGCAGAATGCGATGGTAAGGGGTACATCTCACGTGGGATTGTGGCCAGATGGGATCTTCCAGGCTAAAACATACCCAACTCCCCCCAACCGTTCCTCATAAGGCTTGGTTCCCAAAACCTTGATCAGACCTAGCCATTACAGAATTGCCCAGGAAGGACTGTGCCCCTCAGATTTAGGTTTCCGAACACAATTCAAAGTGTTGGTGCTGACCTTTAAAGCCCTAAACAACCTCGGCCCAGTATACCTGAAGGAGCGTATACTGGGTAGAACCCCCATCGTTCTACCCAGACATTGAGGTGCAGCGCCGAGGGCCTCACCGCAAGAAGTGAGAATACAGGGAACCAGGCAGAGGGCCTTCTCGGTAGTGGCACCCGCCCTGTGGAACGCCCTCCCATCATACGTCAAGGAAATAAGCAACTATCTGACTTGTAGAAAACATCTGAAGGCAGCCCTGTTTAGAGAAGTTTTTAATGTTTGATGTTTTATCATGTTTTTAATATTCTGCCCGGAGTGGCTGGAGCAACCCAGCCAGACAGGTGTGGTGTAAATAATAATAATAATAATAATAATAATAATAATAATAATAATGGTCTCCTAAACCCTGGTCTGGAGGGGATGGCAGGCTCAGCGGACACTGATGTTACCTTATGGAGTCTCTGTTCTGACTGGTTCTCCTCTAGTTCATATGAAAAAAAGAGGAGCAGAAAAAGGGTGGGGGGCAGAGAAACATTATCCAATAAACCATTATCCCTCAGCAGAGAATGCCATTACCAGAGGAAATAGCCCTGAATGTAATTACGGGCGGCAGGCCTGGGATATACAGAAACGCAACTTCCAGTGCAGCTGAAACAAGCCGGCCTTGGTTTCTTTCTCTCTCCACCCCCCCACCCCCCCATTTTTTTGTCAGGAGCTTGGTTTCATGCCCAGAGTGTATTTTTTAATCAAAATCATAACTAATCAATTGAGAAATGTGATTGAACTGCAAGATAGGACAAGGAGCAATGAGCGGAAAAGGGCTCATGACCGTTGCCAGATGGGACCAAAGTCAGGGCTGAGGTGAAGAGAGGGGAGGAAAAGCAGCCCCCCCACACCTACACAATATTGCAGCCACTGGGATTCTTGAAGGACGAGGCGAAGGACGAAAAACAACCACCTTTCCGAGGCACATGCTCAGATTGGCATTAAAGCCAAGTTATCTGGGGCCAAAACCATATACGTATGAGCTAAACCAGATGGTAAACATGAAGTGCTTTCTTTAAAAAAAAAATTAATTTAAAACCCAAGCTGAGGTGCGCAGAAATACAGTGACTTCACTGCACTGCTGCAATTAATCAGCTCACAGTTCTACGCGGCTTGTTGCTGGCGGATGATGTCACTGCCTGGAGAGAGTTAGACAGTGTCACTTGCCTCCTTCGAAAGAGTTTCACGTAAGTGGAAGTGAGAAAGGTTTTTTGGCAAGGAAGAGGAGTCTGCAGATTTCTGGCTTGCCTTCATGGCCACCCTTTATTTATTTATTTGCTACCAATCTCTGGGGAAGGACAGTAGCTCCGGTGTGTTTGTGTGTTACTCTCACGCAAAGGGATCCTGGGTTTGTTTCCCGGTGGCTTGCGGGGAAGGGCAAGGAGAGGTAAGAGAGCTACTGTCCATGTCAGTGCAGACTACTCTGCGCTACATAGACTACATGGTCCAACAGCGTTGTATGTTCCCTCTTTGTATTTACTTGCATGTGCAGATAACTCAAAGGATGGGCACGGCAGTTTATGGCAAGCTTTGGAGAAGGGTCAGAAGGAGCATAAATTCTTTGAGGCTAGAACAAGATTGGAGAACAGCCAGTCTGTGTGCCAATCTTGGCCTGCCAAGGAGGTTCCAGTTTCCATGAGGCAATTTTCCTCAGTGACATCAGCTGATGAGTAGGAGGGGGTTTAGCCCATCAGGGAACAGGATTTCATCTCCACTCATCAGCTGCTGAGCCTGTGTTTAATAAAGCCCTTTGCAAAAGCACTCTTTGAAGCAGCTCCACGCTTCTCCTTTTATTTAGTGTGTGGTTGTGGGTAGTGGATCAGGATAAGAATCTCCAGAGGCTGAAATGGGAGCATGTGGGCTGCCTTAAAGCCCTTTGCAAACAGCAAAAGGGCTTTGAAGCCACTGCAGCTTCCCAAGTATCCAACAGAGAGCTAACTGTTGCACACTTAGAAACCCTACACAAGGTAAGTTAGACCACTCACCTGGTCAGTCATGTGATGTCATGATGTCATGTGATCAACAGGCGGGAGGCCTCACCCACCTGCCAAATTTGGCACACGATCAGGATCTGGCCTGTGAAGCCAAAAATGTTTTCACGCATCCTGCCTCTTTTGAAAGGAAATACGTCTATTGTTCAAGGTAGAAGATAACTTTCTTTTGTACGCCAGTGTCAACTTCATTCCCAGGCATTTTGAGTTTAAAAAGAATATTGGGTAGCAGGACTGGGAAAGACTGTAAGTTGAGATTGGTCTTTCCAACCTGGTAAAAGGTAAAGGTAAAGGGACCCCTGACCATTAGGTCCAGTTGTTACC
This sequence comes from Podarcis gaigeae, assembly GCF_964106915.1. NCBI lineage: Eukaryota > Metazoa > Chordata > Lepidosauria > Squamata > Lacertidae > Podarcis > Podarcis gaigeae. The sequence continues at coordinate 13,979,571 of NC_139682.1, forward strand.
GACTCTGGGGTTGCGACGCTCATCTCGCTTTATTAGCCGAGGGAGCCGGCGTACAGCTTCCGGGTCATGTGGCCAGCATGACTAAGCCACTTCTGGCGAACCAGAGTAGTGCACAGAAACGCTGTTTACCTTCCCGCCAGAGTGGTACCTATTTATCTACTTGCACTTCATGCTTTCGAACTGCTAGGTTGGCAGGAGCAGGGACTGAGCAACGGGAGCTCACCCCGTCGCGGGGATTCGAACCGTCGACCTTCTGATTGGCAAGTCCTAGGCTCTGTGGTTTAACCCACAGTGCCACCCACGTCCCACCTGGTACATTCCAGATATTTCACTGCAGCTGCCATCACCCTCAGCCATTGTGGCCTAAAGGGTGATGGGAACTGGAGTCTAAATAATCTGGGTTTCATAGCCCGGCCAGTGTAAGGCAGCATAATGCCTCTCTGCATTTTTCTTGCACTCCCATAGAAGTTCAACTCGCTTACCGACCTCGAGATCAGCCACCAAGTCAGCTGAATTGCGGCTGGTGGGTCAGAACCAATCACAAACAGCAGAGGTTTCTTCCAAGCCCCCTGCTCTACACAGAGGAACGTCTTTGATTTCCTCTTAAATATGTTTTAAAGAAAAACCACTCTTGGGAAATTATCTCCCAGTATTAAAGTATTTCCTGCTTTAAAAATGAAAAGGCTGGGAATATTTAGCTGCAATGCCCTGTGTACCGTCAACGCTCCTCAAGAGTGACAGTTGTGGTAAGGCGAGTTGAAAATGGCTTGGTTATTGCAGACTTCAGTCAGCGCACATGCAAATTGCCTGCTAAGTGCAGAGTTACTGAAATCTCATTCCCATGCAAACACGGCTGGCTGGCGTCTTTCAGAAATCAACCGTATGCAGCAACCCAGGCTTATGAAAGAAGATACGGTTCACTGTAAATTGTTATGTTGCCCATTTCTATAATTAGTACAGGAACACGTTTTTAATGCTGACTTAGAAACATTTCGGGTTATATTCCCCCAGTGTACGTCAGATGAAAATATGTACATTACTTCCCCATTAAACGAGGCTAGCTCCTCATAGTGGGGTAGAGAGGAAATTGCTTTTATACCATTAAATAAACTACCAGATACCACTCTGAAAAGTTAAACCATTCCCCTGCCCTGTAGAATTCCAACACAGGCTTCTGATGTTTTGATATATAAAATCTGTATTTGCCACCCCTCCCTTCTCCTTGATGGCACCTATCTGGCGTTCAAATACTAAAACCTGCAGGATTTCACAATTTAGCCTAGACCAGTAAAAGTAGCTGCATCTTATATTTTGCCAGATAATTTAAATAAGTCATTATGAGCCTCCTGCAAAGGATAGAGCTGGTGAGACCCGAATCACCATCTAAATTTGCTGAGAGATCTAAATGTACATTTGTTGTTGTGGGTCTCTGCCACCCCCTGCAGTCTTTTAAGCACCTTCCCACACCCCTGGTCTTTTTTGTATCCTTAAAATCTAAACCTATATGTTTGGTTTTAATTTTTTTGGTCAGAGAAGAAGAATAAAACAGCAAACATGTTTTACTAATAGTAGAGCAAATAGGCTGGTAAAGGTAAAGGGACCCCTGACCATTAGGTCCAGTCGTGGCCGACTCTGGGGTTGCGGTGCTCATCTCGCTTTATTGGCTGAGGGAGCCGGCGTACAGCTTCTGGGTCATGACTAAGCCGCTTCTGGCGAACCAGAGCGGCGCACGGAAATGCCGTTTACCTTCCCGCCAGAGCGGTACCTATTTATCTACTTGCACTTTGAGGTGCTTTTGAACTGCTAGGTTGGAAGGAGCAGGAACCGATCAATCGGAGCTTACCCCATCGTGGGGATTCGAACCGCCGACCTTCTGATCGGCAAGTCCTAGGCTCTGTGGTTTAACCCATAGCGCCACCCACGTCCTTAAGAGGCTGGTACAACCAGGGAAAAGGACAGTTTTGCCTTGCTCCCTCCCTCGCAGTCTAGTCTTTCATGCCCTAACAGAAGTTAACGTTTTCTGCAGAATCTCTTCCTTCCCCTTTGTGGAATGCAGCTTCCCTTGGTGAAGAACATGCCTGTTTTTAAACAAGCAATGAAAAGCCTTGCTGAGAACTTGTCTTTTCCTTCCCTTCCCGCAGCATCACATCCAGCCGTGCCCTGCCTGCGGGATTATATACCGAGCTGATGAACACCACCCGCCTGTATTGCCCCTTAAGCCGGACCTCCCCATGCTGCTCAGCGGCCGCTGGGTCAGCACTCGCTGCGAGGTACGCCCGGCCGTGCTTTTCCTCACGAGATACTTCATCTTCCACGCCAACAACCGCAGCTGGGAAGGCTACTACCGCCACTACTCCGACCCTCTCTGCAAGCAGCCGACGTTCACCGTCTACGCTCTCGGCCACTATACCCAGGGAGCGGCGTCCCTCATTGTGCGAGGAGGTACTGAGCTCGTCTTCAAGGTGACCTGCGCCCGGGTGACGCCAATGGATCCCGTAACCGTGGCGATGCTGAACTCCTCCAGCTTCGGGAGCTGCGGAGAAGCCGGTGCCTGGAGCGTCGGGCAAGAGCTGGACGTGACTCACACGAACGGATGCGCCGCACTGGGGATCCGACTGCCCCACACCGAGTACGAACTCTTCCGAGTCGAGCAGGATGCCAAGGACCACAGCTTGCTCTTCATCGGGGAGAGGCCGACCGATGGGTCAAGCCCTAGCACACCCAGCAAGCGGCCTACATCCTACCAGGCCCCTCTCGTCCAGTGCGGGGGCCCCTCAGGAGCCCTAGCGAGACACGTCAAGCCAAGTTACCTGGGAAGAATAGGCGAGGGCAACAGCAGTGGGGCACTGAAGACACTGCCTTGGGCAACCCTGCTAGCATCTCTAGCTGTGCATCTGGTCAGGTGGGACTAGAAGCCCAGATCTTTTGGTCACTGAGCTGCTGCATGGAATCCAGACAGCCTTAGCGTCCAGACTTATGTGTATGCACAACAAAATGAGCACACTGGGGAAACTGTTTCGTTTTCTACCTTGCCAATACGCACTCTTGTTTTTTCTTAATGATAGGTGATGCTTGTTGAATGTGCCTTCCCCTTTCATACCTGCCTAAGTATGGACACGGGCATCTGAATTGGGCTGCTTGGTCTCTGATGTAGAGGGCATCCTTCGGCTTCTGATCAGGTGGCTTAAATTGTACCTAACGGACCAGAACGGCCTGTTTCAATAGGTGTAGGATAGACCTGCACCCCCTTCTCCCCACCCACCCAAACAAACAAAAAATGCTTGTGTATCAAGAAGCAATTCTGCTTTCATGGGATAATTTCAGTTTGGTTGCTCTGGATTAGCGTCAGAGACCTATCATTTACTATTTTGTTCACAATTTAAACCAACTGTTAATAGTACAAAAGTTGGAATTAGGGATCCTGTTATCCAGTGAAATATACTCAGAGTCGCAAAGTGATTTCATGCTCTTTATTCAGCTCATAGTGGTGAGGAGGAATGAACGAAAGTCCCCTCAAGGTATCTGCTTTATATACATTATTTACACAATGGGCTGCACATGATTGGCTAATTCCGGAATTCTACTGTAAGCCAATCAGGTTGTGGATTCACTTAAATCTGGAGCATGATTGGGTGGTTCCTGCCAACCAATCATACTGCTGCATTGTTCTAGGACCAATCCGACTGCTGCATTCTGAATCCTATTGTTCTAGGACCAATCAGACTGCTGCCTTTTGGATCCTATTGTTCTAGGACCAATCAGACTGCTGCAGTTTGGATCCTATTCGACTCAGTACATAACACCCCTCCCCTCTAAGTTCCAGTCCTGCCCGGGAGGTCGCATTCATAGTCCTCAAGGTACGCTGGCGGCCTACGTGTCCGTTGCGGCCTGTGGTGTTCCCTGGTCCGGTGTTCAGGTTCTGGCTCGTGTTCCAAGGATGCTGGCTGTGATGGGGCTGTTTGGTCTGGCGCAACCGGCTCGCTCAGTCGTGGTTCTGGTTCCGGTGTCCTTTCGGCCTCACGGGTCCTCTCTGTATTTACTGATTCTGCCTCTCCTGCTGGCCCCTGCTGCTCTATGGGCCTCACTGCCCCACTGTTCCCTTGGGACTCCTCTGCCCTTTCCTCCTCCTGGGTTTCTCCCGGGAATCGTCGCCGTATCTGGTCGCAGTGGCGGCGCCAGCATTGCCCTCCATCCGTTAGCACCTCGTACGACACAGGGCCAGTGACCCTGGTGACTGTGGCGGGTACCCATGCTGGGCCTGCCCCAAAATTCTTTGCGTACACTGGGTCCTGGGCCTCGAAGGTCCGGGGGTTCCTGCCTTCCCCCACCACTACCTCATCCTGAGCTCTATCGGGGTGAAGGCGGTCCAATCTGATTGCAAGGCGCCGACCCATTAGTAGTTCAGCGGGGCTCCGGCCAGTCGTTGAGCTGGGGGTGCTGTGCTGTGCTAGGAGGAATGTGGCAAGGCGGTACTCCCAATCCCCTTGCGTCATGCGGCGAAGGGTGTCCTTGGTGGTCCGCACCATGCGTTCTGCTTGGCCATTGGTGGCAGGGTGGAATGGCGCCGAACGGATGTGGCGGATGGCGTTCTGCGCTGTGAAGGTTTGGAATTCTCCTGACGTAAATGCAGTCCCGTTGTCTGAGACGAGAGTGTCAGGGAGCCCGTGGGTTGCAAACAGCCTGCGTAGTACCCGGATGGCTGCGGACGTAGAAGTGGACGGTACCAGTGCGACTTCCAGCCATTTGGTGTAGGAGTCCACCACTATGAAGAATGTTTTCCCCTGAAAGGGGCCAGCGAAGTCCACATGCAGGCGTGACCATGGTGCTCGGGCGGACTCCCAGGACTGGACTGGGGCCCTTGGGGGATCTGGGCGGGATTCTTGGCAGGCCTGGCAGTGTTTGACCCAGGCCTCTATCTCTCCGTCGATCCCCGGCCACCACACATAACTCCTGGCAAGGGCCTTCATTCTTACTACCCCTGGGTGTGTCTCATGTAGGGCTGTGAGGACCCTTTTGCGGAGGGGCTGGGGAACAACGACCCTGCTTCCCCATAAAAGGCACCCCTTGTGGGCCAACAGTTCATGTTTGCGGGTTGTGTAGCCAGCGAATTCTGGCCCAGGCCTGCTGCTGGGCCATCCCCTCCACACCCAGTCCAGGACCCGGGAGATGACCCTATCTTTCTTGGAGTGGTGTGCCACTTCTTGTGCCTGAATGGGGCGGTCAGGAAGCAGCTCCAGGCTCATAACCTCTTGTGCAGGTGCTGGGTCGGGGCCTGTTTCTGGTAGTGGTAGCCTGCTGAGGGCGTCCGCATGGCCCATCGCCTTCCCCGGGCGGTGAATCAGCGCATACTGGTAGCTGGCAAGGAAAATTGACCACCTGAGGACACGAGGAGACGGCACTTGGGGGGTCTGCTTTTCGGGGGCAAACAAGCCAAGCAACGGTTTGTGGTCAGTCACCACGGTGAAGGGCCGCCCGTACAAGAAATCATGGAATTTTTTTACTCCCTTCACAATTGCCAGACCCTCCTTGTCGATTTGTGAGTAGTTCCGCTCGGTTGCGTTGAGTGTCTGGGAAAAGTATGCCACCGGTACCTCTCTCCCATCCGGGAGTTGGTGTCCCAGGACAGCGCCAATGCTATAGGGCGAGGCGTCGCATGCTAGCACCACCGGCAGCCTCTCGTCGAAGTGTGCCAAGACCGAGTTTGAGACAAGCAGGTCCTTGACTGCCTGGAATGCAGCCTCCTGGCGCTGGCCCCACACCCAAGGGGCCCGCTTGTCCAGGAGTCTGTGTAGGGGCTCCGCTACCGCCGCCTTGTGGGGAAGGAAGGAATGGTAAAAGTTCAATAGTCCCAAGAAGGCCTGAAGTTCAGTCTTGCTCTTGGGCGCTGGGGCATCACAAATGGCCCGTACCTTGTCCCCAGTCGGGTGGACCCCTTCTGCGTCCACCATAAATCCCAGAAAGTCCACCTGAGGCACTCCTAGTAGACATTTTTCCCGCTTCACCTTGAGACCCGCTGTCTGGAAACGGTGCAGAACGGTGCGGAGGCGGTCCTCAAACTCCTCTGGTGTGGGCCCGGCAATCAACACATCATCGAAGAAGGGGGTGACGCCAGGAATCCCTTTAAGGAGCGAGTCCATTAGATTCTGGAATATGCCTGGTGCCACGCTGACACCGAATTGCAGCCGCTTTACCCTGAACGCTCCTCTGTGCGTCACAATCGTCTGTGCCTCTGCTGTGGCCTCATCTACTGGCAGCTGTTGATATGCTTGGGCCAAGTCCAGCTTGCCAAAAATTTTCGACCCAGCCAGGGTAGCAAGGACATGGCTGACCACTGGCACTGGGTATGCATGGGCCGTGAGGGCCTTGTTTATAGTACATTTGTAGTCTGCGCAGATGCGGACCGAACCATTAGGCTTGACGGGTGTGACGATTGGGGTTTCCCAGGGGGCATTAGGCACCGGCTCCAGCACTCCTTGCTCCACTAGCCGGTCCAATTCCTCGTCTATACGTGGTTTCAGGGCGAACGGGACCCGGCAGGCCTTGAGCCTGACTGGTCGTACTGCGGGGTCAAGCTGTAGAGCAATGGGGGGGCCCGTATACTGTCCCAATTTCCCATCGAAAACCCCTGGAAATTCCTTGCATATAGCGTCCACATCCACTTGTAAGGTAGTGTGGTTCACTCCGGTGATGGCTAGTCCCAGTGGTCCAAACCATGCCAATCCCAGTAAGCTAATGTAGGGGCCCTTGACCACAAGCAAGTCCAGTTGCCGCGTCCGCCCTCGGTATTGCACCCTGAAGGTCCCCATGCCCATTGTGGGGACCTTACGTTTCTGGAAGTCCCGGAGGGTGAATGGGGCCGGCCTGAGTTTGGGACCCCCAGTAGGACACAGTTTCCTTAAGGTCCTTGCCGAGATTATGGATAGATTTGAACCCGTGTCAAGCTCCATGCGGCATGGGGCCCCCTCTATCCGTACCTCTACATAAATTTTCTCTATGTTGGGGTAGGGCAACTGGTATACCTGGAAGTCCGTGAGCTCCGTCGAGTTGCCTTGGTGCGTTGGGCCCCGGGACCTGGGGCTCTTGGATTGGTCATCTGATGCCTGGCGTCGGGTGGGCCGAGCCCGACACACCCGGGCGATGTGTCCCAATTTTCTGCACTGCCTGCACTCTGCATTGCGGAAACGGCAGGTCCTCCTCTCGTGAGTTTCCCCGCAGCTTGCGCAGTTCCCTCCTTCTCGTCGAGGCAGCTGTGGTATGTGGGCTGCTTGAGTGCGCTGCTGTACTCGGTGCACCTCCTCCCTGTCAGATCCTGAGTCGTCAGTGAGGTCTTCGTGGTGGACCCTCGGTTGGGATGGCAGGCTCGGCCGTGCCTCTTGCGTCGACCTCTTGGCAGCTTCCGTTGCGAGGGCCTCCTCCAGAGCGACCTGGAACGTTAGGTCCTTCTTAGCGTAGAGTCGTTGTTGCAGTTTCTCATCCCTCAGGCCACCGACGAGGCGGTCACGAAGCATGTTCTCCAGCTCTGAGAAGTTGCAGAACCGGGCGGCTTGGCGGAGAGAGGTCACAAACCCAGTTATGGTTTCCCCAGGGGCTTGCCGTTTTGCATAGAAGGCATTTCGACGAGCCACCACTGAGGGTTGCGGCGAAAAGTGCCCCTTCAGCTGTTCCATTATTGTTTTGTATGGAACAGTAGCGACGTCTTCAGGCGCAAGGAGCGCCCGGGCGATTTCAAACGTCTCCTCTCCGCAGACGCTGAAGAATATCGCCCTCTTCTTGGCGTCTTCTTCATCGGTGACCCCTTTGGCTTCTAGGAGGAAAGTGAAACGGGAGGCGTACGCTTCCCAGTCTCCCGTTGCTGGGTTGAACGGCGAGAAGCTGCTGTCGGTTGCCATTCTGAGTTCCTTGTGTCCCGGAGCTGAAGCCTGGATACACGGTGCGAGGCAGCGGTGCGGCAGGTGGCGGTGCTGCGGTGCTGTGTGTGGCAGTCAGCTCAGCGGGATCCCATCCTCGTCGCCAGTGAAATATACTCAGAGTCGCAAAGTGATTTCATGCTCTTTATTCAGCTCATAGTGGTGAGGAGGAATGAACGAAAGTCCCCTCAAGGTATCTGCTTTATATACATTATTTACACAATGGGCTGCACATGATTGGCTAATTCCGGAATTCTACTGTAAGCCAATCAGGTTGTGGATTCACTTAAATCTGGAGCATGATTGGGTGGTTCCTGCCAACCAATCATACTGCTGCATTGTTCTAGGACCAATCCGACTGCTGCATTCTGAATCCTATTGTTCTAGGACCAATCAGACTGCTGCCTTTTGGATCCTATTGTTCTAGGACCAATCAGACTGCTGCAGTTTGGATCCTATTCGACTCAGTACATAACACCCAGCTTCCATATAATGTACCATGTGTGACGAAATGTACCTGCATATTCGACTGCTTATCTTAAACAGGGGCGGTGAAGGTGTAAATTTGGTCAGCACAGAACAACCCCAGAGGCTGGGTTTGCACATAAAGCTATACCACAGCAGTGTTATGTGCACAAGCAGGCAGAAGGAGGACCTTGTTGGAGATTAGTTTTACTTCACGCTAATATTTCCTCGTTCTCTCAAGCAAACCAGGGACCATAGTTGTTGGTTTGTTTTGTTTTTCAATCTGGTCATTTTTAAGACAGGCCAACTTCAAAACATTTCGTTTCAAATATTTTTAGACCGCCTTTTAATTCAAAAGTAAATTCCAATGCGGTATACAACTATCAATTATCCAAATGCAATAGGCAGGGAAATAGCTACAACTGCAGACCAATAGCCTGAAAATGCATGGGTGAATAAATACAGAGTTTTAACGCAGTTTCAAACAGTCATTACTAGCAGTATGTGCCTTCTCAGAGCAGAGACTTCTACAATGTAGAAGCCACCTTTGCCTTTGGATGCTGCAAGATGGATTAATATAGGTCATGGCATTGGCAGAAGGACCTCCTCCAAAGATCTTAGTGGATAGGAAGGTTTAAATGGGATAAGGAGTCTTTTTTTCTGGTAGCCAAGTCTCATGTTCCTTAGGGATTTAGGTCAAAAGAAGAAATTACGAAGCTGGCTTGCTTAATGGACCAGTTTCTTTTGAACGGTCATTTCTCTTTTGTACGGCATGACAAGCCAGGATTATCGGAAGGCGAAACTAAACACTAGCAAAAGCATATTTTGCTGGTCATGTGGGAGGAGAGAGGAGAGCTCTGCCAAGCCTGGGGCTTTGCCTGGGCTTCTTCCTGCTCATGCAGTATTAAAACAATGGTTTTGCATTACGTGCGAACCTGGCCACAGTGTCTGCTTTGTAGGTGTCGTGGATTTGTTTATATGACCAGTCCTGAGGCCCTTGGTTATTCTGAAAAAGAGCGTGAATCTAGTCCTTAGGAATAAAGATGATAAAATGCTAAAGACAGTCACAGTTTAAAAGCCAGACCAGGTATAAGGTGCAATTCATTTAGCAATGTATGTGGAACTCAACCGAGGTGCTGGGATTGGAAGAAACCAGTTCACATAAGGTCAATGTATTGTGCAAACCAGATTTAAGCATAGGAAGCTGCCGTAGACAAAGTCAAACTATTGGTCCACCTAGCTCAGTAGTGTCTACACTACCTGGCAGGTGTTGCAAGTTCTAGATGGGGCATTCCCAGCCCCACCTGGATACGCTAGGGATTTTGCTGGGACCTTCTGCGTTCAAAGTGCCTGCTTTACCACTGAGCTGCGAACTTCCTTTTGTGAAGACTGACTTTTCCCACCCTGCCCCACGTACTTGATTATCCTACTACACCTGCAAAGATAGATAACAGCTATTGGTAAACAGAAAATGCTCAAAAGGGCATTTGTTTACAGCCTCAGCTGTTCCACTCCACTGTGAAAAATAACCCAGTGTGAGTTTTCTGGCATCCTTCATCTCTCTTAATCAGTCAACAAAGCAACATCCAATTGAGTTAACTCTGAAATACACAGCTGCTGGCAACAGGCGAAAACTCGTGATTTCTCGTCTGATCAAAACTTGCTTGGCAGCTATTCCTTGGAGCTGTAGAGTTCCAGCCGTTGCATTCTATGAAGCCTTTTTTATTTTCTGGCAATAAGGAGCTATGCGTTAAAAACATCCTTAAGGGAGAAAGAACAACCATGACAATCTTCAGTAACTCAGGCTAATGTGCATGGCATTGTATTGTCTCAAAACCACTGACTCCTTTTTAGCTATAGATTCCTAAAATAATCAGATCTCCCTGGACCAGTGTGTCTTCTCCAAATCACTGAACTACCCTGCCCCCCGCCAAAAAGAGAGAGAAAACCCTCCAACTATGCAACTACAATTTACATGGTATATTTACAACATTTTTGGCTAATATGTAGATTAATGATGGGTTTTTATACAAGTACCAGTGGGAAACTGTGCATTAACTGATTCAGATGTAATGCTTATCTTAATGTACAAATTTTTAAAGCACAAAATGTATTACAGCATGTTAACTTTTTTTTTCTACACAGGGAACTTTTTTTTTAAAAAAGTCATGTATATAAAACAGCTGCCCAACTTCTAAAAATGGCTACGTTTTGTTATAGGCACTGACATAATTACATAAAGTACTTCCACTTTTCCCTTTCGCTGGCCCATTTCTCTGCAATTCAAGATCTCTGTTAGAATGTGGGTACCTTTTCTGACTAGAGGGCCAGATCCTTATTTCCCCACCTGTGACAGGCCAAATTTGATCTGTCAGTCACCTGCTGTCACTATGATTCTATGATACTTCCACTTCTAAGCCCCGATTGCTAGGAATTCAAAATGCTGCTCAGGGCTATTTAAAAGCCCTTTTGCAAAGAGCTCTACACTGCTATTTAAACTTATGAAAACCAGAGTGTCAAGGAACAATGCAAAAGGACTTTCAAACAACCTGACACTGCATTTTGAAGCAGAACCCAGGATTGGACAGTTAAATTCTGCTGTTTTGGCTGCCCAGGAACTGCCTGTTCCCAGTAGGGGAATCAGTGTATGCAATCAGCACAAAATTTAACTCCGCCCAACTCGGCAGCTGACAGCACCGGCTGACTGGACTAACGTCAGCTGATTGGCAGGTGGGTAAGACTGGGACGCGGGCTGGTGGTTTCCTGGAGGATCTGGTCATTTCCCATCAGCACAGCCAGCGTGGCCAATGGAGTCCAACATAATATGGAAGGACGCAGATTTTCAACTCTTGGGTTAGTGTGGTGTCTTAACACAGCTAGTGTCTGGTGCTGGATCCATATTTCTGTGTGTCCTGGTAAATGTGAAAATCTATTTCAAGTAAATGGAACCAAAAATAAGGGGAGAAGTCATTACTCAGTGGTGGGAACACATATTTTACCTATGAAAAGTCCAGGTTTTTAATTCTGGCCACCATCTATTGAGTTCAGGAGTGCAGAGGGTCTCTACCAGAAACTTTGCAGTCACCATCTGGGGAAGATGAAACACTTGATTGGACTGGACCATGTGTATTCATGGAAATGTAACTTTATAGTGGGGAGCGAGAGACATAGCTGTCAACTTACATATTTGAAAATAAGGGACCAGCAGCCTCAAAAATAAGGGATCACCAGCCAAAATAAGGGATTTTCCAGGCACAGGTATGTTCAGCTTCTGAGCTACTCCGAGCCAAAGGCAGAAAGCCCAGCCAGCAGCCAAACAAAGCCTCATCTGTAAGGGACAGCAGTGGGACATGGCGCTGGGATAAGGGACTGTCCCGCCAAATAAGGGACGCTTGACAGCTATGGCGAGGGAACCTGCAGCCCAATTCCATGTGGGTGAGGAATGTTCAGGACGACGACAGGAGTGGGGAAGAGCCAAAATGTATGAAGCAATTAGTGACAGGATAGAAAAAAGGCCCTCTTGCAGGCGATCAGATCTTTGAGCAAAAAGCCATTTGTTTTCCTCTCTTCTGGCAGTGCACTGAGGGGAAGCAAAAACAAGGCATATTACCCACCATGTAGAAGGCTACCCTCAACAGCGTCCTCACTGACTGATTTACATGATCAAAGACTTCATAGTTGCATTTCTTCAGCCATTGTTCATTTGCTGCTCTCTGTGCTTGATAATACCAAATAGTGGTTAAGAGGTTCCTCAAGCCACATAACTCAGTAGATACTAAATGTAGTTTATTTGTTGTGTTTATTGAATGCATATACCACCACTCATCTTTAGTGACCTTGGGATGAGTCTCAACAATACAATAGCCAAGGGAAGACACAGTTAAAAATCCTAGTTGTTAATCCTTCTGTATAGTCCCACTTTGCTAACTTTTTGCCTGCTAGTTGTTTGGAGCTATAAAGCCCAGCAACCCCAGCCAGCACAACCAGTTAAGTCTACGAGTCATCAAAAACTTGCCAGGCCAAGGAGCAAGACATCAGAACCTGCTATTAGTGCTAGGAAGGGTCTGTTTTCCTTCTTACGGGGCTGACGCCTAGGCTTTAGAAGTGTAATCAATTTCCACATGACCAAATCCTCAGTTCTCTAAAATTTAGACAAAATGTTTAGACAGACCAATTAATGCCGAAGGTCTCGGTTCAATGTCCAAATGGACTAAAAAAAACCACCCCACAACCAAACCCTATAAAAACAGATTTGGTACTACAAATCTGAATGTGTGTGTGTTCAGTCTGCGAAACAGACACCAGATGTGTGTAATTAGCTCTTGCTATTTATTCCATCCAAAATAAATGCACACATCCTTTGCAGTTTCTTCCATTTTCATTTCAGAAACAGTAGTAGGTCATAAATGCGTAACAGTTTTGATTGAAGCATGAAGCGGTGCTTGGAATCGGTTTACGTTGAAAAATAAAACCCACAGAATACTCATTGAACAGAAAATGCTGCGAGCAAACTCTTAGAATCATGGACTCCTAGAAGTGTAGAGTTGGAAGGGATTTCCAAGGGTCATCTAGTCCAACCCCCTGCAATGCAGGAATCTCAGTTAAAGGACCCAAGGCAGATGGCCATCCAACCTGCTCTAAAATGTCCAAGGATGGAGAGTCGACAACCTCCTGTCCCACCGTCAAATAGCTCTTAGAAAGCTCTTCCTGATGTTGAGTCAGACCCCTAGATCCTTTTTCACATGTACTACTGACAAGCCAGATGCTCCCTCTCTAATACTGGGGCAGCTAGTTTCCACATGACCAAATCCTCAGTTCATCTACTCCAACCCTCCTGCAATGCAGCAATCTCAACTAAAGCACCCTTGATTTCTGTGGGTTAATCTCATGGCCTAGTTCTCTTTGGCTGTGGGCCTTTCCTTGTGCGGTGGCATGAACCCATACAAAACTGCACTTCCTGCAGCAGTACTGCTATGGTTAAAAGCACCACAGGTATGATGGACAGCACTGTCAACTCCCGGAAGATGAAGGTTGTAAAAGCTGCAGGCAGGCACAAGCTAAATCTGTGGTCCAAACAGGAGAAGCAATCTTAGGTGGCAGACTTTTATTTTAATGTGGTGATCACTTGTAAGCAACTCAATGCTGTCCATCCATAACTTCTATTTGTGCACGACACGTCCTCTTCAAAAAAAGCTAAGTCGCATTCTTACTTAAGTTGCTCCTTGTTATGTGTCTGGAAATAAAATTAAGTTAGGAAAAAGTGGTCATCATCAAAACTAGGCAACTTAACGTCTCATTACGGACAATTCACTTTTGCAGCATTGAAGCACAAAATGAAGCAATCAAAACAGGGACGGAACTCCATTCGTTTGGGGGTAGATTTATTTGATTTTTTTTTAAAGATGCTACATAGTCAAACAGGATTGGTCTTTTTGTTTTTAACAGCATAGAACTAATTCCTACTAATTTTTTTCCCCTACATAGACTTATTTTTATATACAAAAACAGTTTTCCTGACCGCTGTTTCCCCCAATGTTTAGATGGTCGAAAGTGAGAATTATGTCGTGCCCAAAGCATCAGGAGGAGGAAGAGTCCATCGTTACTACAGCAACAAAAGGGAAATTTAGTTCTATTCACCAACTTTGAACAGGTGCCTTTTCTTCTCTTTTTTTTTTAACCATTTATAACAGTAGTCAAACTTCTGTGACGGTAAAGGAAGCATGAGATGAAATACAGTCAGCTTGCAACTTAACGTGCATTTAAACTTAAAAACAAAAAAAAAATTAAAGAAAGGGGGGCACCAGCAATCCCACCTGCCACTGCAGTGAGGTTGGGAGAGCATTTGGAGGTCCAAGGGACTATGTGTTTTGAGTATATGAGATTTTGGCTTCATGAGCTATCCCTGGAACGTAAGTTGAGAGTTGACTGTGTATTAAATAAGTTAAATATGCATTAAACATTTGGATATAAAGGACTTTAACTCAGCTACGTGAACCAACAGCAAACAGTAGCTTGGTCCCCTTTTAGAACGAGGCATTGACCCTCCTCGCCCCATGCAACCTGCCACACAGGTGACTGTCCAGTGGCATTTTCCACATTGTTCAATGGGGCTGCATTCAGCTCCTTTCAGCTTTCCATTGACTGGTATGTTAATACCAGTGGTGCTAAACCAAACGTACCCAACCTGGTGCCCTGCGGGTGTTGCTGTTCTCCCAACTCCCCATCAGCCTCAACCAGCATAGCCATTGGTCAGGGATGAGGAGAGCTGGAATCTAGCAACAGCTGGAGAGTGGTCGAAAGGAAGGCTGGTCTAGACCTATCGCCCCACAAACGAGACAACCAGGTTGCTTAAGATTCATGACCTTTGCCCCCAAGTTCTTCCATGCACATGTCCCCTTTTCAGCCAGTTATAGTCCAAGAGACTCTTCTTCCTTTGGTGCAGCACCATTCAAGAAAGTCAGATGATGGGCAAAGGAGGAGCATGTTATTTTTCTCTCGAACTGAGCTGTTGAGAAATGGAGAATGCCCCAGAGACTGAACTAAGCTGTGCTACTGATGGGCACAGAACAGCAAGTCCCATTCCTTCTCAGGTCCAGGAGACCAAATCCCTGACAGCCTTTCTTCTAGGTTCAGGACAGAAACCTGATCTCCAAAAGCTTCGCGAGAAGGTAAATGGCAAAAGGCTGAAATAAGGTCATGTAAGTGGAAAGACACCCCCAATGTGCAATGCATTATGTGGCTAAGCTTGTGAGAGTCTGTCGAGGGTGCAAGCAGAGGAGGAAAGGTTTGCAGATGGAGGATGCCAAAAGGATGCGATGGATGAGGCAAGAGGTGCATGGTCCCCATTAAACATGATGCCATCTTAACTGGAAACACAGATGGACAGGAAGAAACTATTTTAGCAAGGTGGGAGGGTTGAGATACAAAATGTGATGGCTCCTTGCAACGCTCCTCTTTCCTACAAAGCCTGGCTAAGAAAATCACACCCGCAGTTCAAATCGGAGCACATCTGGTGCAACACGTTGAGTTGACCACAGCTGGAAAGTAGGCTCCTTGTGTTTCCAAACCACCACTGGCAATTAGGTTTCCTCACTGCTAGACTGACATGAGCAAAAAAGCATGTGGGTGACCCTCTCGCCTTCCACTCCCCCTGCTACAGCCTCCCAAATCTTTTGGTCGCCCCTTTTCTATACATAAGACTGGCCAGGGCCAAATTTCAGAAATCCGGTGCTGCTGGCACCCTTCTGGATCATGAACCTGCTCCAAGTCCTCTCTCCCCTCTCCTCCTCATCTTCCAAGCTGCCCAGTTAGTGGTTCACAGCTCCTGCGAATGACCTAGAGAGGCAGGGTCACACTTAAAGAGAGTTCAGGGTGAATAAATAGCTGCTTGGGGAGTTACACTGCTGAGACCCAAGTCACACCCACTTGACAGAACTGTTAAAATTTAAGAGGAGGAGGAATGGTGGGTTAGCCTATTTTACAATAACGCCATCAACCTCACCTGCCTGAAAGCCAACCTCTAAATAACCAGAAGGATCTACTCTTTTTCAACGGAGGAACTTTTTCTTTTCCCCCCTCCAAAGAAGAGAAGTCCAGTAATTGGGATGAAGGTCCAATAACTCTTTGAAGTTTAACTTTAAAAAAAACAAACAGAAAAACCCACACACGCACACACAAAATGCACCTTTATAGTGTTAAAATACATGATTTTGTCCTCACTGCTCGCAATCAAGATGCAACTCGCCTCTCTTCTCCTGCTCAACTCCTTGTACGTTTTATGCTTTCTAGAAGATTATGTTATGTTAATGTTATATTTGTGCAGGGGTAAAAATTTAAAAGGCAAGACCTGTGAGATGTCATACATTTTTTTTAAAACATTTGTTATGAATAAATTTAATACCAATGATATGGCAGATCCATCAATCCAATTTACAATCCTCAGCATGCTGCCTCTACAAGGCGATTTTCCCTATAATGACGCCAATGATGAAGAAGAGGACCACCAGGGCAAGTAGTCTAGTGCTGAGCCCCTCGTCCTTCGCAACAGGTGCTGAAGCAAAGCCCGGGTGGTTTGTCTGGGGCGCCTTCCTCATCCGCAGTCCATCTTCTTCCTGCAGCAAGGATGATTTATGGAGATTAAAAAAAATAAATGCACCGAGCAGAGGTGTGCATTAGAAGCTCAGCCGCAATTCTGTGCTGAGATGTAAACAATCTGGGGTGAGATAATGTGCTCCCTTTTCCAAGCAGAAAACTCTCTTCTGCGAGGCCCAAAATGTAACCAGGGTGCCTGCTAAACCTGGGATCCAAAAACAGTCGTCCCCCCAAGCTGGATTGATCAGGAACTGCAGTCAGTTCTAACCTCTGTTAATGCAAGTGCCAATGCTATAAGAAACCATGGGCAGCAAGGAGAAATTTGGACCAGAATGCAACTGATGGGAAAAGACAGCACACGATCCTACAATCTGTTACTAACAGATTAACCATGGTTTAAAAACCCCCAAGTCTTCTACTTAAGCTTGCTAGTTACTCATTTTGCCGTCATTCACTACTGCGGTAGATTTTATCCATTAACCAAATTCACAGATTCACTCAAATAATTTCTGCCCTGTTCTCTGGCCAAAAGGCACCTAGAGTGGCTAACAACTGTCTAATACACAACAATAGATCAGGGTAAAGGTAAAGGGACCCCTGACCCTTCGGTCCAGTCGCGACCGACTCTGGGGTTGCGGTGCTCATCTCGCTTTATTGGCCGAGGGAGCCGGCGTACAATTTCCAGGTCATGTGGCCAGCACGACTAAGCCACTTCTGGCGAACCAGAGCAGCACACAGAAATGCCGTTTACCTTCCCGCTGGAGCGGTACCTATTTATCTACTTGCACTTTGATATGCTTTTGAACTGCTAGGTTGGCTCACCCCGTCGCGGGGATTCAAACTGCCGACTCTCTGATTGGCAAGTCCTAGACTCTGTGGTTTAAACCACAACGCCACCCGCATCCCTTAATAGATCAGGGTAAGGCCAGGTTAAAACAACAAAAAGCTATTCTTTTAAACCATGGCTTAACTGTGAATGTTCCTGCTGCTCACCTTCTCCCAATAAGCCATACCCCAGAACAAGCGTGGTATGGCTTATCACATGAACCCAGATTGTGGTTTATTCCAAACAAACCATGATCAGTAAACCAGAAGTAAGCCAAGGACAACGAACCTCAGCTTATTTCTGGCCTACCGCTTGTGGTTTGTTGGAAACAAACAAGCTATAGTATCCGATGGCACAAACCATACCGTGTCTTGTTTGCACTGGGAGACACAGCACGGCAGCACCCAACATAATGAATGACTTAAAACAAATTATGGGTTGTATTCTATGTAGGCTGCACCAGTGCAAGGATTTTCCTTGCGAGAGGGAAGTTTCTGCCTCTCTCCCCTCCCCCCCGCCCAATCTCTTCTCCCTGGCGGGGAAGGAAAGGGCAGAATTCTCGTTGCCCAAGCAGGAATCTTTGTACTGCCCTCCACCAGCACAATAGTTTAGCTGAATGCACCTCTGTTACTTAGGAGTAATGTGTGAACCAGCATGAAACAAATCCCCAGCTGTTATTGAACACCCAACAAAAACACAACTATGCCAGGCAGTTTGCAATACATGCCAATACTTTAATTTTGTCCTAAGTGTCAGTAGGTTCACCTTACCTTAAATTGTTTATTCTCCTCTCGTAACCTCTGAACTTCTAACTGAAGCCTCTTACATTCTTCCATTACTTTCTTAACTTCGCTGTCATCCAAAGAAGAACTTAATGATTTAGACATTACAGAAGATTCTGTCTTTGTTGCAGCTGTGGATATAATTTTATTTATTTCTACATCATGCTGTTGAGACAAAAACAACAACAACAGAAAGTTTGTTTTCATTGAGGGCACTTCAAATCCTATCATTACACTCTTTACAAAGCACGTAGGACAGCCAACAATCTCAGCCAGCCTTCCCCAACCTAGTACATTCCAGATGTTTTGGACTACAACTCCCATCAGCCCCAGGGAGCCGGAACGCTTTGCATATTGTATCTATGGCTATTTTTGAAATCCCATTGCCCCAACTACTGTTCCCTCATCTCTGGGTTGCTAGATGGAGAGTTGTGCTTGTGTGAGAGACAGAGATGCCAAGAGCCGATACCTATTCTACTTGAAGTCTTAATGTTAGTGCTTTAGTAAAAGGAGTATTAAGTTTCTAGGGATATTTGTAATCACTGCCCATTACAACTGCCCAGACTCCTTCCTTATTCTCTCAATAGTTCCCAGCCTTCATTATTTTTCACATAGTACACAAAGACCCAAGTTCTAAACATGGGTTGCTCATTGCACCCCTTTTGCAATGGGTGACAACTGCGATTACAAACAGGGCCCAAAGATCTGAGTGACCAGCCAGGCACAAGGGTATTTATGTGTTCAAAAAGCAAAGCCAGAAGTGTCCAGGAACACCTCTCAGATTGTTGGAAGTGTGTCAAGCTGGTGAGGTAGCCCACCTAGATGGAAAACTATGAATCTAGACCTCCACTGTGTTGTGCGACATCTTCGGGAGAAGAAAGGGCTAAGGAATTAAACCCTACACAAATCCAGAGTGCAGTCCCTAAGGCAGTTGGATGGCGTCTTGTATGCCTCTTTCCGGCAACTCCTGCAGCCAAGCTGGTGCTAAATGTATTGCTCTGCTTTCCTTTGGACCACATCAGTGACTTGTTCTCTGGGTAGCCCAGGACCTCCATACACACTGTCCAGGCTTGAGGTCACTTCGGTGCTGTAAACGCAGCGAAAACAGTGCAGGAGGCAGCAGTTAAGCTAAACACAGCCTTCCTTGCCAACTTGTGGAATGTTCTATTTCTTATCTGACGCTGAAATTGCATCACGATCTGGAATACTAAGAGCAATGGCTAAAGCTGCTATTTGCTGCCTAGTCTCCTGCCATTACAACTTTTACAGATTAAAAGGGGAAAAGCAGAAACCTGGAATCCATAGGCTACTCTAGTGCAATATGCTGTAATTCCACCTTTTACATTGTTAGAGGACTAAGCGCCAGAAAAACCACCACCATATATCTAAAGGCATGGCTGTGACTGCAGAATTGCAATGCACAATCCTATGTAAAGCACAGGTGCAGCTTTAGTAATGATGTGCCCATGACATGATTCTGTGTGAGAGAAGAAAAAGCAGGGAACATACTGAAGAAAATCAGCTTCACCCACAGTAAATCGATCATGTTTAAATCAATTTTATTATAATCTACGAAAATATTTTAAATTGACTATAAAAGTGCCTCTTTGCTGGGAAGATTTGTTTTGAACATTTAATATAGTTTCTGAATAAACCACAGCCTTATGTTTGGGCCTTGAAATATATAGCTGGTTTAAGAGTCTAGATATTTTAGACACCACCTTTTACTTATAAGCAGTTGTGTCAAGTACAGAAAGCAACAATTGCACTCACGGGTTTATCGTTTTCTGCCGGCAGCTCAAACACACATCTAAGTTTTGAATCCATGAGTTCCTCTGGCTTTGCTTCTTTCCACTAAAACACACAGAACGGAAGAAAAAAGTTAATTTTAAAAGAATTAAGTCTTCTTCAGTACTACGCAGTTTGTTTCCCCGATGTCTCTCCAATGTCCAAGATACCTTCCAGAAGCAAAGAGAAACCCCCCTATTGCATGGGTCATTTGTA
This sequence comes from Podarcis gaigeae, assembly GCF_964106915.1. Lineage (NCBI taxonomy): Eukaryota > Metazoa > Chordata > Lepidosauria > Squamata > Lacertidae > Podarcis > Podarcis gaigeae. Next base: position 13,999,646 of record NC_139682.1, read on the forward strand.
AAAAATAAATAATTAAGGAAAAGTCTATCTAGCATTCTGAAACACTTCTGAGAAAGCTTCAGAAGGGCCAATAACAGGCTTTAATGAATCTCCCAGCCATGACAAGCATGGTGTCATCTTCTGTTGAATGTGACGAACAGCCGGCGTTTCCCTCTGACTGTGACGCTGCAGAGATGGGCGAAGATAGCTGGGAAGTCGTGCAGGGACGCCTGCTATCTTTCCACTTGAAGAGACTTGACTATGAAGTGCCAAAGTGCCTCCCCCCTCCCTGGGTCTTCTCTGCTTTGAAGCAGGAATGGTGGGGTGGTGTTGAATTAGAGCTGGCTGGCGCATGCCCACCGCTCCATGCAACTCTTCGCTGGCGGATATGGGCAGGGAGAATCATGGAACTGCAGAGTTGGAAGGATCATCTAGTCCAGGGGTCAGCAAGGTTTATTTTGCCTGGGCCAGATCGGTCCCACGGAAATCCCTCCGTGGGCTGGATCGATCGCGTGCACCCCCGCGATTTTCGATGCCTGCACCTGCGCAGACACGATTTTCAGTGCCACGGAAGCGAGTCGCTGCGCCGGTTTAGCACAGCGCGCACCTTGGTTTGGGGGCGGCTTGTGGGCTGGTCAAACAACCTCCACGGGCCACTTCTGGCTCATGGGCCTTAGGTTGCTGACCCCTGATCTAGTCCAACCCACAGCAATGCAGGGATTGAACCTGCAACCTTGCCCTTATTAGCACTCTGCTCTAACGAGTTGAGCTATCCACTTGGATAAGAGGGATTTGCCTGGGGAGAAAGGGGTGAGGCTTGCTCCTCCAGATTTTGGCTTGGCTTATTGGCAAACAGTGAGCATTCGGATGGAACATTCACACAGTGTGCTCCCAGATGGCACAGGGCGAACTGCACAGGCTAGTTCTACTTGCATAACTTTTTGTTTCCCACGAGGAGCACATGCCATTGAGCAAAAATGCAGTGGGACTGTTCTTAGCTAGGCCAACTGGTTCCACCTATTGTGCTTGGCTGTGGGTTGCATGCAATGTGCCCCAGAAGCAATCTGAACATCGCAAGCAGCAGGGCTGTTTGCTTCTGGTAAAGGGCAAAATCCTTCACAAATACAAGCCACTGGGATTAACCACAGCCTCCCACAGAGGTGGCACCCCCTAGACAGCAAGTCTGCAAATTAAAGAACAGGTAATGCTGACATTTTCAATTTGTGTGTGAGAGAAAGGGTTATTAAGACACTGGCAACTGCCTTCCAGATTATTTCAAATGACTTCTGCTCAATTCAAGGGGTATTTTGGTCTGTTGACCAGTTCTCATAAGCACCGTTCATTCAAAGTTCATGGTCAGGACCATACTTTAAGAGTTAAATATATTTTAATGCTACAAGCTGGGGTCAAAAGGACATGCTATTTATACAACTGATCCACATATTCCTGTTTTGGTTCCAAAAAACATTTTAGCTTTTTCAATGTAATTGGCGTTCTTTTTACAATCTTAGGCTTTGCTGCTTGGTTTTTTTTTGTATTTATACTGCTCTCCTGCTGCTATTAGAATATTTTGCAGCTGCTTTCGTGCTTTACAGATTGAGGATTTATTGTTGGCAATTACATTATGAGTGAAGTGAACATTACTGGTTGTATGCAATGAAGTTGCCCCGTTATCACGAGGGGTTCCACTTGTGTAATGGAACTTCCCCTCCCTCTGATCTCCCCATGGCCTCAACCTGCTTGGGAGAATTGGGGGAACCCACAGAACAGATCTGGGGGGGCGGGGCGGCAACATGAGAAGAGGAAGAGAAAGTCCTGTTGCACAAGCAATATATTCTTGCACTAACGGAATGACTTCGTTGGATATAACCCTATGCTAATACGCCGTGAGCCACTTTCGGAGAGTTAATCCCTGAAAGGCCGTCCGTAAATATTGAAATAAATAAATGTGCATAAATAAATTGTAGACCTTGCCGCTGGGCAAGATTCATCTGTACTTTTCACAGCAATACCATCCAACTCTAGCAACAGATGCAAAATCCATAGGCATTAACCACAACCTAATATGGATAAGGGTACCCTGAATTTTCCAATGTGGCTCAGCCAGCACTGCCTTCCTCTGCAGAGAATACGAAGCCACACCATTCCTACATTATGCTGTAAGGGTATTCTAGATGTGGGGGTGACATTAGTGCACTTGCGGCGTTCAAGCATGCCACAGGGCCAACATTATTTACAAAACCCTCTTGCTGGTTTGGTTCATGCTAGAGATGTAAAATGTCCAGAAATGTTGGAAGCTGTGGGGGAGGGAGGGGGAAATTTGTTTTGTTTCTTCATCTTTTAAAGAAGAAAAAACCTGGGATCTGTTTTTGCAAAATTTTAAAAAAGCACACCCCACCCCGCCCCCCCGGAACAGATTTAGGATATGCATGTGGGGATAAGAGGGGATGAAGTTCCATTGCACCTGGGAATGTCCTTGCACCAAGATAATGTGTTAGCAGGATACAGCCCAAATAAGCTTGCACAGTCCAGTTGCCTAACTTGTTATCCTGAAGCGAATAAGTGATTTCTCCTCAACAGACCTCTATGAATCTTGAGGCATCGGCACTCTCAGCAAGACTGCCAGTTCAATCAAAGGTATCCAGATTGTCTATTTCAATTTTCATTTCTTGAAGGTTGTCTGACTTCCATTCCAAGCCCCCACCCCCTTTTATACCGCTAGGTGCTCAGCCTTGTCTCGCTATTACACTGTGCCCTTTAAACAACTCAGCGGCTCTTGTTAAAAGGCTTTCTGCCATGTTATTCACACAGAAGAAAAACGCAGCACCTTGATAAGCCATTTCTCAATACTCACTACTGCTTCCATGTCTGAAGTATCGGGGGGTGCGAACATCGACTGAACCATGAACTTGTGTTTACTTTTTTCATTAGGGTCGTAATCAAAAGGCTGTAGCATCACTGAAAAGAGAAATCATTGCCATTAGGACCGCAGCCATTTATTGCCACGAGTGCATCTTTGCTCGTCCCCAGAAGCAATTCCTGGCAGCGTCGATAGATGCAAGGAAGCTGGGAGCACCACAACATTAGTTTCAGAAGCTTAACCCCAGTTGCACAGAGAAAATGCTGTAGCTTTTTTATACTTGCAAGCTACAGACTTGTGCAGCGCAAGGGCATTTGCCATGACTGCTGAATGGGAGAAGGGAATGCGGTTAGAAATACATCCACTTTGTGTAGTAATGTTATTTCTTGGGTGGCATTTACTCAAATTACCCCAAATAAGCTATTGTTTGCAGAGACCAGGTTCTCACCTCTGAAAAATGGAAAGCTGTTACTTCTTTTTACAAACCGTTAAAGACAGATGCTTCATGCCTCCTCATGCATGGAGGGAAGAGCGCACAAATGCTTTGCTGCAAGGATAATCAAACAAATGCCCTCTCCTCTTCAATGAGCTTATGAGGGAATAGCAGGGACTCTCCTGTTGACTGCACCCCTCCCATAGCGACAAACCTACAGGAGAGTCCTCCCTAGCAGCTAAAAGCAGTGCTTCTGTGTCCACATCAAGGAAAAATGGGTGATTGTATGCGCCTCGAGTTCATACACAAAATGTCTTTATCTACCTGCAATTTTCAGGGCGACTACGTTGCATCTCTCCAGATGCTGCTAAACTATAACTCCCACGAGCCCCACCCAACATGGCCAATGTGGTTTAGTTGTAGTTTATAGAGTTGTAGTTTAGTGACCTAGACAGTCACCCCTGAAGAAAAGTAACTTCTTCAATTTCACATTTTTCACTATTATCATCTGGTTTATATCACTTCTTTTCTCCCATATAAATCCTGGTCCAATCCTCATTTCCAGTTACAAACATCCACAGATAATTACATCTGAGGGCATAATAGTTTTCTGTTTGAGCTCTCCGGTAAAATTATCTGCCCCCCCCCCCCAAAAAATCGGGAAGTCTTTGGAATCGAACGTAAGCCTGGCTACAGGTTTGTGTGTCATTTCTGCTAGTCAGGGCAAATGTGTAAAGCATTTGAGTTGTCGACATAAACAATTCCTTTGCTGCCTGTTCCACCAGTTGTCACAACCCCAGGCATCTGGCACAAACCACGGCTGAGGGAATTCTACAAAACATCCAGAATGGAAAATTTAGGAACTTGTCCGTACAGCGTGGTATGCTGAACTATGGCATAGTGTGTTGTCTGAACCCAGGCTCCTGGTTCCTCTCTCCCCTCGCTAACCACAAGCTGTAGCCCAGAACCTGCATGCTCAAGTCATGCTAGCAAGTCACAGCAAGGATTACCATGTCCAGCAACCGATGATTTTCTACAGCAGCTTAGGTTTTGTTACGTAAAAAGAATGTGCAATAATGCAGCAAGGAAACGCCAAAGCTAGGAAAGAGAACAAGGCCAAGTTTGCGCTACTATGTGAAGGGGTGCACACATACTAAGTTGTTGCTAATAGCAACAGACTACGTTTTGTTTAAAGAAAAAAACAAAAACATGTTTTAAGAGTACAGAACATCCAGCTTTTCCAAAGCTGAATCTAGGCTTGCAACAGGCATGTCGCAATGAGACGTTTGGCCAAGCCCTGCCCGAAAATCTATGCAATGTTCTATAGTCAAGGACACATTCCAGTTCAACGTGCCTTTTCTACTTCCTGCAGATCAGATATGCCGGCTCAACTTATGAGACCTTGCACACCAGTCTCCACACAGCAAGCGGTATATAAACAGATGTGAGCCTATTGCCCAACTCCTGCTGCAAATCACCAGGCCCTAATCCACTTCTACTCTGATGCACCTATGACAGGGGGAAACCCCTACCGTATTTCCCCTTGTATTGGAAGCATCAGAGAGATTTTCACGCCAACAGGAAGTGCGAAGAGATGCGTGGCTGCCGGGAGTCTATGCAGGGAAGAAGGACCGGGTAGAGGAAAGGAGCTATGCAGGGACACAGTGTGGGGCAGCCCCGGCTTTAAGTAGCAGGGCAGTCATTTCCACCCATCCAAAGATGTCTTTTGAAAGCATAAGCTGGTTCCTCACGTTCTGCAATTTCTCAGGGAGATCCCAAGATATGCAAATCAGTAAGCTTTTGAGTTCTGAAGAATTCTTCAGCAGGCAAAATCATAGGATTGTAGAGTTGGGACCCCCCAGAGAACCATCTAGTCCAACTCCCTGCGATGCAGGGAGATCGAACCTGAAACTATGGTGATGCGGTGATCGAACCTGCAACCATGGTGTTATCATCACCACGTTCCAACCAAGTGAGCTTGCATGCTACTTTAAGCACGAGGTGGTCGGGGCTGCAGCACACACTCCCAGTGCTCTACTCTAGCATCCTTGGCAATGCCGCGGTTCAGGCTGGGGTGCCCTTTAAGGACTTTGGCACCATAGCCTTGCATGGCTTATCAGGATTTCTCCAAGGAAAAGAGGCGGCACCACATATCAAAGCAGAGGACCACAAACAGACTGAGAGGGACTGTCGAATTTTGCCAGTTGTAGCAACATCCTAAGTAGTTTTTAAAAAGCAGGTATTTAAACATTTATCTACGCCCCCCTCCAGTTTAACCAAAGCAGCAGAACCAGTAAAAACTGTTAGCGAAACCTAGAAACTGAAGGGCCAGGGCAAATAAACAGGTTTTTTTGGGGGGGGGGAGACGTTTGGTGCCAGGTGAATCTCTGGGGTGTCCCAGCCTGAAAAGGCTCTTCTATTTAAGGAAACCTGTCTGCAATCATCCTTGTCAGCACTCAAGGAATCCAATGAGGACTGAGCGTAAGGGTGCGAGAAACAGAAAAAAGCAGGAAGTGGGGAGGGAGCTTCCTGGAGTGTCCTGAATGGTTGCCTGGCACCCTGGCTAGAAGGACTCCACAATGAATTTTTTTTTTACTGCAGGTTCCACTTGTATTCTTTCATTCTGGAATCCAAAGGCTCCCACAGTCTTCTGAAGACCCCACCCTTCCTTGCATCAGGGGAACTTGAGAAGAGACAATTATAGCAAGAGCAGTGCAGCGAAACACTCTGAAAGGGAAAAAGGGCTGAGTTAAGCAATTCCATGACAAATCACAAGAACGTGCACAACGGATGTGCTGACAGTGCTGTTAATACACCAGCCATTTCCTAAGAAACTGAAGTGCAGGCATGCAACGGACTCCAGAGTCCCAACAGATAAGGATTCTCTCCCGGGCAATTTGCATTCCAGTTAAGGATAGCTTTAAGGAAGCGAAGAAGAGCGAGCTGCATTTCTAAGCGGCATCGTCTAAAATTTATTGCATGATTTCTGCTGCTAACCATCGTGATGCTAAGGAACCCTAGTGCATGTCAGCTGACACCGAGGACAGAAACGAGAAGACCACACGCAAGCCCCATGATGACTCAGTAAGGGGGACTCAGTCCTTGGGGCAGGATCCAAATAACATGTCCTGTCCATGCAAGGTTTATGTTTTATGTCTGGGGTTGTGGTGCTCATCTCGCTTTATTGGCCGAGAGAGCCGGTGTACAGCTTCCGGATCATGTGGCCAGCATGACTAAGCCGCTTCTGGTGAACCAGAGCAGTGCACAGAAATGCCGTTTACCTTCCCGCCAGAGAGGTACCTATTTATCTACTTGCACTTTGACATGCTTTCGAACTGCTAAGTTGGCAGGAGAAGGGACTGAGCAACGGGAGCTCACCCCGTCGTGGGGATTCGGACCACCGACCTTCTGATCAGCAAGTCCTAGGCTCTGTGATTTAACCCACAGCGCCACTCGCATCCCTATAAATCACCATAAACATCTATAAAATATCAGAACCTTCAAAATACAGAAATAACAGCTGCTGCTTTGAAAACCTGTCAGTAGAGTATGAGACTCCTAATCTCTGAGTCGTGGGTTCGAGCCCCACATTGGGGAACAAATTCCTGCATTGCAGGGAGTTGGACTAGATGGTCCCCTAGATGGTTCCTTCCAGTTCTATGATTCCATGATCAAAACAGTGAAACCGCAAGCAGTAACGGCCTGCATACAATATTTGGCTTGCCAGCTGTATGGCAAGCTGACATCTGATCAACCTGACATTAAGATGGATTCTGGTTTCAGCCACTCCAGATGCACACAGTTCTTTGCATGCTAAATGCTTAACTGAGCTCCTGCCATGGGGTAACACTCCCCTTCCTCCGTTTTTTAGGAACAGATATTTCCATGCTAGACCTAACCGTTAAGCCATTACATTAGCACTCATATGCTATCTTACGGTGAGGACTGACCATAGTTTGCACTTTAATCCTGGGTCTGAAACCATTACCTTTCATCATGTCCTGTTCCCTTCTTGTGTTTATCTTCGATTAAGCAACTGCGAGCGGTATCTTGCTGCAGTTTTGCGCAGGCAAGAGTCTCTCTACACAGTGGCACCTTGGGTTAAGAACTTAATTCATTCTGGGGGGCCGTTCTTAACCTGAAACTGTTCTTAACCTGAAGCACTACTTTAGCTAATGGGGCCATCTGCTGCCCCCGCGATTTCTGTTCTCATCCTGAAGCAAAGTTCTTAACCCGAGGTACTATTTCTGGGTTAGCGGAGTCTGTAACCTGAAGTGTCTGTAACCTGAGGTACCACTGTACATGCAAGCTCCTGACAGATCTCTAGAGGTTGTCCCTTAATAAAAACAAGCACTCTCCTTGGAATCTGCTTTTACCACTATCTGTAAGGAGATATGCAACGGATAACACCCTGTCGTGTTGTGACATAATCTTCAACCCTGCTGACAGCACTGAGGTTTGCCCCATTCCTGTCTGCTGATCTGCACAGAGGCATTCTCGATAGCTGCTCCAGTTATGGAACTCCCTTCCCTTGGAATCTCACCAGAGCCTAGGCAACATCATGCAGCGCTGTGAAAAAATAATAATAAAGTCTTCTTCTGGGCTGGCTCTTGGTGGCTCTGGTCCAGCCGAGAGAAGGGTGGAGGCAGTAGCTGGAATCTGGTATTCAGAAGAGCTTTCAATTAGATGCTTTGTCATCCCAAGTTTATTTTATGGTCTTAGCTACGAGCCCTCGGGGGCTGTGCAGGACAAAAAGTAAACAAGTATTAATTAAAGCATGCTTTGCAGAAGGCCGTGCGCGAAATGAAGGCCACATGCTCCCAAGGACGCTAGAAATAAGCTGCTTAAAGGTGCAGCACAGGTGGGAGATATGGGGAGCTACGAAGCAGAATTAAACCAGCAAACACCAGGAGGAGAGATGGAAATGGCCGTGCTAGCTTTGAGGGGTATAGCCACCCTTTGCTTGGCTGAAAGTGTATTGATTATCCCTGCATCCTGCCGCTTCAGTCCTGGAAATGGACTCTTTTAAGTGCATTACTGATTCAGCCAGCTAACAATTAAATGCCACGTCATTCTGTGAAAGACAAAGCATGAGAAACCCCCCACCCCCTTCACTTGTGGCAGAACCAAGAACTCCCATGTGAAAAACCTGACAAAGCGGCTGAAACTCTGGTTTCTCAGGCCTTCTTCTATTAACACATGTGCAACTGAAGGAGGAAGGTTCAGAACAGGGGTGGGGACATATTTTTTTTCTGCCAGAGGGCCATCATTTCCTTCTGGTTATTTTTCAGGGGAGTGGGTCACATGGCCAGTGGGGAGCAGAAAAAAAGGAAGTGGAAAAAGGACAGTGCAATGGATATGAATTTTACATTTGTGCAATAAGTTAGTTTACAACCCCCCACAAATCACCTCTTTATCCTCTACCCGAGCAAACAAGAAGTATATAAATATGAGCCCCATCCTGTCCTCTCCCCTTTATAAAGACCTGAGAAATAAGATCATTACCCCACTTCTACTCACCATCCCAGGCTGCCCATCTGCGGCCACATTGTTCTTTCTGTTATCAGATCAAAATGATCAGACAACAGCAAAGGTTGCTAGGTTTATCGAGGGTGCAATGAGATTAAGGGCCACTATCTGAACGATAGTCTTGATCATTTGATTGTCCTTTTTATCCATTGTTGTCTTTTTAATTGTATATATTGCTTGTTTTATGTTGCTATGGCCGTTGGCCATATGAGCCCCAAGTTGCAAAACTGCCATTGAGAATATATATCCAAATGACAGTGGAAATGAGGTGAGCATTGTCTCTTCCAAGCATGCTTTTTTTGAGGGGGGGGGTCCTAAAGTGAGAGACAATTGGATGACAAAGAACACAAATAATGGCCTATCCAATGTCATCTGGTGTTGTTGGTAGTCTGGAACACAATGAGGAACGCCTGCCAAATCAGGCTGTCTTAAGACACTAATTTTAATTTATATAATAGGGTTCTTATTTTTAATTTCTGTGTAAACCTGTAGTCATATATAATGGAGATGGAGGCACTCAAACTACAGTACATGAGAGCTCTGGGTTATCTGCCTGGTGGAGGCCCAGAGGCATTTGCCCACAGTAAATTTTCCACAGCTCTATTTTGCTGGGGATTTTTTTTTTTTTTTTTAGAAAATGCTTCATATATTCAGTATCACCAAGGAATGGATGCCAATCACAAATTTGGCATTAGGCAAACTTGGCAGCTTTACATTTTTAGTTTTGTTTACTAAATGCAAGTAAATCTGACATGATAAATTAGATCAGAAAGTTTTCTGAGGCAAATTATGATATGGAAATTATCCTAACTTGCACAGGAAATTTTCCGGATCATTTTCTGATTCAAAATTTTCTGGAAAGCCCACACCACTGCCTGTAGGGAACAGATTATAAATGCTCAAGTCTGCTGAAGTTTTAACGAGTTTCCGCTAAGCAGAGAAAAAGTCTGCCACAGGCATTTGGGAACTGGTGATAGAGAGGGTGAGAAACCTGTGGCCCTCCAGATGTTGTTGGCCTCCATATTCCTGCATTTCATGGGGCTGGACTAGATGACCCTTGGGGTCACTTCCAACTCTACAATTCTACGATTCCATATCCCTATCAGCCTAAAATGGCCAATCGTTTGGGATGAAGGAAGCTGCAGGTTCATCATCAAAAGAGTCACAGATTCTCTATTTCTGAAGTAGACAAAAGGACTGGAAATGTTCAGGGAGAGGGGGATTTCTTTGTTTCCTCCCTCACAGGCTCTCCCCCCCCCCTTTTTACAATGGAAAAGGGGGGGGGGGAATCTGAGGGAACACCGAAGAACATCCTATGGACAGGCCTTCTCCTTTGGAATGAGTGAAATGCCTTTGCTGGACAAGGTCTTACTCTTCCAAAATGTTCAGTATGAAAATTGTTGTGCAAGACAATCTACTGCATTAGAGGATAATTTCTGTGTAAACTTGCAGTCATATATGATGTTCAAAATCGTGTGTGTGTGTGTGTGTGTAATTTGCATTTAGAGGAGGTTGGCATCTTTATGACGGGAGCACAAGCTGTTGTGAATTGCTGCTTTCCTTGTTCTGGTGACCTCTGATCTAGGCCCCATCTAAAGCATACATTTAAAACAGTATTATACCACTTTTAACAGTTACGGATTCCCTCAAAGAATCCTAGGAAATCTAGTTTAAGGGGAATAGCCACCTCCTTTCAACTCCCAGCACTACAAAATCCCCACAGTTCCATGGCAAGAGGGATTGCCTGTTAAAACCACTCTGGAAGTGGTTGGAGATGTAAGAAAAATCTGCTATCCTTCTGACGAAATACCTCCCTCCCCCACATACCTTTCTAGAAGGCATTTATACTTTTGAGGTTGCAATCCTACCTGGGAGTTAAGTCCACAAAACACAACACACATTATTTCAGCATAAGACTGCTCAGTAAATTCCATAAATACAGTAGAATTCTATAGATGCATCTAAGTCTCCTTCAGCCAAAAACAGTTGTATTTGTTAGTGATATTCACAATGCAGCTATCAGCCAGGTTTAAACAAGCATTCAGATGAAGCCTTCCCTTTCAATAGAGAAATAGCCAACATGGCTTTTTAAAGGTGGCCATCACAGTCTGACAGACAATTCTTGCTGAAAGATACATTACCCAGGAGACAAACAGACCTAGTTTAAAACACAGATTTAAAAGCTGCCTATTTTATGCACTGGGTAGTAAAGAGTTTTACAAAGTTCTACAAAATTTTTACGAAGAAAATTAAATAACCTTTTTTGGCAGCCAATCAGAGTAATACCCACAGCTGAAGAGAAAGACACTGCATGCATTTGTTTGTAAGAAATAATTGCAGAAACGTGTACCAAGAACTAGCCTTGTGCATTACAAAATAAGGCTCTAGTTGCAATCAGATCTTTGAGCACCAAGGAACTAGTGGCAATTCTCATGCATATAAAAGTGTAGCTGAAGAGCACATTTTCAATAGAGCTGATGGTTTAATTAAGGAAGACATTAACCAAATTGATTTAGTATTTCCATCTGTCCTATTGAGCATCTGAAGTCTACAGACTTAGCATGCTTAAAAGGTCAAATATATCTATACCTGTTTTATTCCAGAAGTGAAATTGCTCTAAAAATCAACTGATAATGGTTAAGAGATACAGGCCTGTATTAAGCTAACAGCACAAACCTGCCAAAAACCAGGCACTTTTAAATCCCCCTGAAATCAAGGAGATTAATTTAATCATGTGTTTAATCTTCCACTCAAGTCACTACTAAGTTCACCTACTCCCAACTATTTATTGCGCAGCAGCAAACTATTGTTTTAATAGAGCTACCATCTGAAGCCATGGTTTGTTGTTGACTTACAAACCATGGCCCTTTAAAAATACGGCCTTGCATCGCTTGAGAACCTTGCATCCTTTCTTAAACAGTTTGGACACTCTGTCCTGTCCCAGGAAGGTTAACACGCTACAAGGGAATGAGACAAGATCAGCTGGAAAACAAAACAAACTTTCCATGCTGAAGGTTCCAGGTTCAATCTGTTATCTCCAGTTAACAGGATCACATAGGAAGTGATACGAAAAACCTCTTTCTGAGACCCTGTAGAGCTGCTACAGTATGAGCAGATAGAAGCTCGACTGTCAGACAGCTTTATGTACCGTATTTTCCGGCGTTTAAGATGACTGGGTGTATAAGACGACCCCCCAACTTTTCTAGTTAAAATATAGTGTTTGGGATATACTCGCTGTATAAGACTACCCCTCTTCCAACACACACCAAATAAAAATTTAAAAAACCAGTCTCCAGTCCAGCTCGGAAATCCGCTCCACTTTCCAGTGGCCGGGGGCTTCTGGGGCCAATTTTCAAGTCTATTTCTGCTTCATCTAGAGAGCTTGGTGTCTTCTGCTTTAATTTGCTGTCGTTTTATCCTTTGGTGGGGAGTTGCTGCAGGAGCTGCTGCTGTAGCCGGCGTATAAGACAACCCCCAACTTTTGAAAAGATTTTCCTGGGTTAAAAAGTAGTCTTATATGCCAGAAAATACAATATTCACCATTTGCTACTGAGTCCTCCTCATTTGCTAACTGAACCATTATTTTTCTATAATCTTTTTGTACCTCACTGTTTTCATTTAAGTTTTTATTCCTTATTGCTTTTGTGCAGTATTTGTAGTTCAGCAGATTTGCTCTAAATCATTTTAGAATAAATGATCGAAAATGGATTGCCTGCTTTGTAAAGTTCATTTTTCATTATCCCTTAATGAATCGCTTCATAAATGAAACGACATAATTAATAAAAAACAGAGCTTTTACTTAACATCTCTCCCTTTCTCTGTTTGCTGTCCTACTATACCAGGAGGCAAAGCAAGCAAACCTGGGGAAATGGATGGAGTTGTTAAAATAAGAGATCACCGTGCTCATTGCAATGTTGGGGCTGTTATGTCAGAATAACTTACCAGACACATTAATTGACGTTCCTGCATCTATAATCCCACTGTTGGGTCTTACGCAGTATCTGCGTGGTGCTGTGGTTTTCACCTTGAAGCACACATTTCTGTCTGTAGGGTTGCCAAGTTTCAAGTTCGTGGTGACGACGTCTGTGAATGGGCCTGCGGGACAAAACAAAGGACACGTCAAAACATTTTCCAAATATTTCAGAAAGTACCTTGGGCTTTTCTATTCCTACAGATGTGTGCACCTACCAGGAGGCTTGAGCTCAGAGTTCGAAATAAGCCAGGTGCCAATAACATTTTTAACCTGGCTATCGCCTACCTGCGACCAAGTGAAGGTGCCCAAACTCCACGATGGCGCCTGACATCTCCACCATCTGGAGGTCTATGAATCTTGACCATTTTCACACACTAGCAACACTGCCTTGTAGAATTCTATTTGTTATGTTTTACCAGCAGTGAGAGATTTTACTTTCTTGGGCTCCATGATCACTGCAGATGGTGACAGCAGTCATGAAATTAAAAGACGCCTGCTTCTTTGGAGAAAAGCAATGACAAACCTAGACAGCATCTTAAAAAGTAGAGACATCACCTTGCCAACAAGGGTCTATATAGTTAAAAGTATGGTTTTCCCAGTAGTGATGTATGGAAGTGAGAGCTGGACCATAAAGAAGGCTGATCGCCGAAGAATTGATGCTTTTGAATTATGGTGCTGGAGGAGACTCTTGAGAGTCCCATGGACTGCAAGAAGATTCAACCTATCCATTCTGAAGGAAATCAGCCCTGAATACTCACTGGAAGGACAGATCCTTTTTTTTATTTTAAATATTTATTAAAGATTTTATTAATACAATAAAGAGAAAGAAAAACAACAAAAAAAGAAAAAGAAAAAGCACTTACACCTTATACAAAAAGCATACCACAACAGAATCAATTAGATAATAACCATATTTTATTCGCTTTTTGGACTTCCTCACATCTCTCGTTCCTGCGTTCCTGATTTATAAAACTTTAACCAGCAATTTATCACCTTGTTTCAATTCTTATTTTGTAATTTTCCAATATTGTGTCCCTAACTTTAGATACTTTTATCTAAAACTGAAATACTTAATTTAAACATAAAATTTATCCAAAAAATTTTCTTTTCTTAGTTTTCACTTGTCCTCATATTCTTTTCAACTAGCTTAGTGGTGCCATGTTATTTTCAATCTTGCATCCTTCTTAACACTCATACAATTTGCAATATTTTTGTAAATAGTCCTTAAATTTCTTCCAATCCTCTTCCACTGCTTCCTCTCCCAGGTCTCGGATTCTGCCAGTCATTTCTGCTAGTTCCATATAGTCTATCAGTTGCATCTGCCATTCTTCCAGTGTGGGCAAATCTTGGGTTTTCCAATGTTTGGCGACAAGTATCCTTGCTGCCGTTGTTGCATACATAAAGAATGTTCGGTCCTTCTTTAACACCCTCTGGCCAACAATGCCCAAAAGGAAGGCCTCTGGTTTCTTAGGGAAGGTATACTTAAATACCTTTTTCAACTCATTATATATCATTTCCCAGAAAGCCTTAACCCTAGGGCAAGTCCACCAGAGGTGAAAGAACGGTCCTTCAGTTTCCTTACATTTCCAACATTTATTGTCAGACAGATGATATATTTTTGCAAGCTTGACTGGAGTCATGTACCACCTATATATCATTTTCATAATATTTTCTTTCAAGGCATTACATGCCGTGAACTTCATACCGGTGGTCCATAACCTTTCCCAGTCAGCAGACATGATATTATACCCAATGTCCTGTGCCCATTTTATCATAGCTGATTTAACCGTTTCATCTTGTGTATTCCATTTTAACAGCAAGTTGTAAATTCTTGAGAGTACCTTAGTCTTAGGTTCTAACAATTCTGTTTCCAACTTCAATTTTTCCACCTGAAATCCTATCTTTTTATCCAAATTAAAAACCTCTTTAATCTGAGCATAATGTAGCCAATCTCGCACTTTATCTTTTAATTTCTCCAAACTCTGCAGCCTCCAATTATCTCCATATTTTTCTAGTATTTCCCAATATTTCGGCCATTTGGCCTCCATATTGAGTCTTTTCCGAGCCTTGGCTTCCATTGGTGATAACCACCTTGGGGTCTTGTTTTCTAATAAGTCTTTATATTTTGTCCAGACATTAAACACTGCTTTCCTAACAATATGGTTCTTGAAAGCCTTATGACTTTTAACCTTGTCATACCACAAATATGCATGCCATCCATAAGCATTGTTAAAACCTTCCAGATCTAGAACATCAGTGTTTTCAAGAAGCAGCCAATCTTTCAACCAGCAAAAAGCTGCTGATTCATAATACAACCTTAAGTCTGGCAGGGCAAACCCCCCTCTTTCTTTAGCATCAGTTAATATCTTAAACTTAATTCTGGGCTTTTTGCCCTGCCAGACAAATTTGGAGATATCTCTTTGCCACCTTCCGAAACACTCCACTTTATCCACAATCTGTAGAGTCTGGAACAGAAACAGCATTTTTGGCAGTACATTCATCTTTATAGCAGCAATTCGGCCCAACAAGGAAAGTTTCAATCTTGACCAACCTTCTAGATCCCTTTTAATTTCTGACCAGCACTTTTCATAGTTATCCTTAAATAAACTCAGATTATGTTATGGCTGTTATGTTTACCCCTAGGTATCTTACTTTTTTGACCACATTTAACTCTGTCTCTTTCTGAAACCTTTCTGATTCTGAAGGTGTCAAATTTTTCCCGAATACCTTAGTTTTTTGCTTGTTTAGTTTAAATCCCGCCACCCGACCAAACTCATGAGTCAATTGTAATACCCTTTTCGTACTAGATTCTGGCTCCTGTAAAGTCAAAACCAGGTCATCTGCAAAAGCTTTAAGTTTATACTGTTTCGCTCCGACCTGAATTCCTTCAACCAACCGGTCCCCTCTAATCATATTCAAGAGCACCTCCAGGACCGAAATGAATAACAAAGGAGAGATAGGGCAACCTTGTCGTGTTCCTTTTTCAATTTTAAACTCTTCCGTCACCACATTGTTAACTATCAATTTAGCCTTTTGTTCTGAGTAGATTGCATCTATCCCATTTTCAAATCCCCATCCCACTCCCATCCCTTCCAGGTTTTTCTTCATGAACTTCCATGAAATATTGTCAAAGGCCTTCTCCTCATCTATAAATATTAACACTGCTTTTGTATTAATATTTGTTTGCAAAAGTTCCAAAATATCGATAATGTTCCTTGTGTTAGCAAACAAATGTCTACCTGGGAGAAAGCCTGCCTGA
This sequence comes from Podarcis gaigeae, assembly GCF_964106915.1. Taxonomy (NCBI): domain Eukaryota; kingdom Metazoa; phylum Chordata; class Lepidosauria; order Squamata; family Lacertidae; genus Podarcis; species Podarcis gaigeae. The sequence goes on from NC_139682.1 coordinate 14,015,679, forward strand.
TCCTTATGGATCACTTCGTTTAAAACTTTTTTAAATCTACTTGCTAAAATGTCTGCAAATATTTTATAATCCACATTTAGAAGGGAAATGGGACGGTAGTTCTTAAGTTGTGTCTTTTCAGTTTCTAATTTAGGTATCAATGTGATGAAAGCTTCTTTCCACGATTCCGGTGCCTTCTTCCCCTCCATAATTTCATTGCAAACCTCCATTAATGGATGTATCAAGTAATCTTTCAATACCTTATAATATTTGGAGGTAAGCCCATGGAAGGACAGATCCTGAAGCTGAGGCTCCAATACTTTGGCCACCTCATGAGAAGAGAAGACTCCCTGGAAAAGACCCTGATGTTGGGAAAGATGGAGGGCCCAAGGAGAAGGGGACGACAGAGGAAAAGATGGTTGGACATCTCAAAGCTACCAGCATGAGTTTGACCAAACTGCAGGAGGCAATGGAAGACAGGAGGGCCTGGCATGCTCTGGTCCATGGGGTCACGAAGAGTCGGACACGACTAAACAACAACAACTAGCACAATCAGAATGGATTTCAGGAAACAAACAACAACAAAAAAGCCTTTCAAACCGTCTGGCCCAAAAATGGCAACTAGGCATTCCGTTTTGGAGACTGCAACCCTGGTTTAAGGAGCTTATAAATCTGAGCTTCTAACACTGCCTCCTGTGTGCTGGGACCCCATGACAGACACACAAGAGGCAAGCCAAGTTATCATTCCTTCTATTTTTGTGGTTCAGACTGTGTGTGGCACTACTTAGGTTGCCAAAATAGCACAAAGGTCTGCACGATCCAACATTTGCAGAGCTATTTTTTTAAAAGAAAGAAAAAAGCCTACGGCAGGGGAGGAGAGCCAAAAAGACTACAAAGGACGGAGCATGCAATATGTGGTACAGAATATGTTGAATATGTTGGAGGAAACCAGGGATGTGGTGGGGAGAGGGTGGAATTGAGTGACCTGAACCTGTACCAAAACACTCTGCAGCACAGCATTTTGTTGCAGGCCCCCAGTTGCTGACCCCCTCCCAAAATGTAAAATGGGGATGAGGCCAGGGCACAGGCAATGTCTAGCTGCCACCCCAGCGAATTAATAGCTAAGCTGACCTCTGGCCCCATAACTTCCTGGCTCACAACCCTTGCTCTTCACTGTGCAGCACCAGCACTTGATTCCATTTGTGTATTGCTCCGGCAAATGTTTTCTAGAGCGGTGTTTAGACGTATGAGGTTCCCAACTTTAAATAGCAGGGCATGCAAAGCCTTGTTAGCACCAGTTATAAATAGCCCCCTAGTAAACTATATTATAACTCAGCTTGCAGATTCTCCAAGTTTCTAAATGGGATGTTGCTATTATGGGCAGATATGAAAGGTCAGGAGTTAATTACTTCTCTGGTCAATAGCTGAAGGAAGCTGCCGGAGGATAAAATTTCAGGTATGACTTCTGACTGCAGTTTAGATTTTTATGAGTTCCCTTCGAGCCTAGAACTGTTTTGGTTTACTTTATTTTATTTCAGTGCTTCTCTATGAGAAGATGCACAAAATTTGCACCAGACCACTGCAAGTTCATCTTACGTACTGTAAAAAAAACACAACACCACACACACAAAAACAACTCATTATTTTCCCTACCATTGCAGAATTTTGATCAAGATTGGCCACTAAAAGGTATATTAAGAAGCAACAGCATACTCACAGATAGATATGCTTTCTGCAAGTGGTTAACAGATTCCCTAGGAAGAAAACAAAATGGAGCATTCTTCCTTTCCTTTTAAAAAGCTCCAAGTAGGCACATGGCAGAGGTTTATAAAATTATGAGCAGCATGGAAACAGCTGGTATTCTCTCCCCCTTTCCCCGGTAATACTTGAAGTTAGGGGAGGCACCCTATGAAAGCTATTTGCTTAAGAATCGGGTCAATTGACTTATGGAACTCATTACCACAATATGTGGAAACAGTCACTAGTTTCATATGGTTTAAGGCTAGATGCTGGGATTAGATGAGAGCTGTTGCCTTCTTGACTTGTTTGTGCGGTTCCCAAAAACATATGGCCAAGTGGATTTATTTTTAGTCTCACCCAGCAAGACAAAATCTTGTGTTCTTTAATCTGCAGCACTGATGGCAAGCTAGGCAATACAGGTTAGTCTTAACAACCGATCCTATTTTCTTTGCTGCAATTTATTGTATTAATAAAAAAATTATACGGACTTCACCATAAGGTCCCAAGGTGGGTTTCAATAATATACAATTATAAACAAAATTAGAACTGTTCCACCCAGAAGAGAATGGTATAAATAATGGCTGTAAGTGTATATTTAACGTAAATCATAATCCTCTGGACTTCTAATCAGATGTTATTGGACACAGTGGACCTATCTGTGTGTCACGCTAAACCGTGGTCAATAAGTGGAAGCCAGTTTTCAGTCTGCAGTGCGGATGCCATCAATTCTTACCTGGCAACAAAGATCACACTGCACAGTACAGCCTTCCTTCCAAACAGGAATAGGTAAAGCACAACCACACACAAATCCAAGTCTAAACAAAAATATGTTATGTTTCTCCAGGAGAAAATAATGGGGCTCTATGCATCCTTTATCTGAAGGCACAGACTCATTCTAGAAAACTTGTTTAGCAGGAGGGATTTAAACAGCCATGGCTCGCCCACTGCAAAGAATCCTGGGAACTGTAGCTTGATAAAAAGGGTGCTGAGAGTTGTTCTCAGATTCCTCTCTCAGACCTACAATTCCCAGAGTTCCTTGGGAAGACAGACTGGTTGTCAAACCTCTCTGAAAATGGGGAGGGGGAACAAGGGTCTCGTAACAATCATCAACACCTTTAACAAACTGCAGGGGAAACTAAAAGTTAATAATGAGAAGATCAGAATGGTATTTTGGGGTGGGGTGGGTGGGGAACTGGCTATCAGCTTCGCTTTGGTCAAGAGAGCAAAAGGACATATTCACAAATTCACACCCTATTATATTGTTCTGAGAAATTTTACAGACTACAACAATAGTTAGCAGCCCAGAAGCCGGCGAACAATTCCTCCAAAAAAGAACATAGAATACTGCATAATTTCCAAGTTTGCCACAGTTCATTTTGTACTTAATATACCAGCGGCGCATCAATCTAAACTAACCACTTTGTGCAGTGGCATTACAGAACTGCATCTATTTTCAAGTAAAATGTGTGCTAAAGGAACTATGGCAAAAGAACATTATGTCTATTCTAAAAGTTCAACGTCAGCCACACAGCCCAAACAGTTGAGACCTTGCACTCTCTTACAAGGGGGCTTTGTGGCAGATGAGTCAATGTCCGCCAAGCTTGAAAGCTGGTACTCTGGACTGCCTCTACTGACAACAGCACTAAAGCAATCGTTTTTAAAATCACCACCAACGACAGGAAGTCGGCACAGAATCCGTAGCTACCGTATTTTTCGTCCTATAGAGCGCACCGGCCCATAGGACGCACCTCGGGTTTTTTTAGGGGGGGGAGCCTTGCACACACCTGCCCAAAGCACGGGGCACCCTCCGGAGGGCTCCCCGTGCTTCGGGCGGCAGGCTGCCACCCCAAGCCTCGTGCGCCCGTGGGACCTCCCGCCGGGCTTGCGGAAAGCTTCCTGAAGCCTGGAGAGCGAGAGGGGTCGGTGCGCACCGATGCCTCTTGCTCTCCAGGCTTCAGCGAAAGCCTGCATTCGCCCCATAGGACGCACACAGATTTCCCCTTCATTTTTGGAGGGGGAAAAGTGCGTCCTATGGGGCGAAAAATACGGTAAATGCTTTCGTATTTTAAGTGAGGCACTTTCTGTATTTTAAAACAAAGGAGCAAGCTAACACATCAATATAGACAGACAGTACTTAATGCAACACGCATTAAAAATAAGAAGCCGCATTATATACCTCTGCTGTAATTCTAGCTAATGGGTGGTATTCAAGTACTGTGTCCCAACTGTACAAGGATTTCCTCTTGCACAACAGGCCTCCCCCTTCATCCCAGCTGGCACCTTCCCCAAGTCTTTTCCAGGGAGTATGGGGAATCCCATGCAGGGGGAAGGGAGAGGTGGAGACTAGTAGCACAAGTAGGTATTGTCGCGCTGGTTAAATGTTCACTTAGTGCTATTTTGGATTCCACCCAACCTGCCTTACCGTTGGATTGTCTTGCTAAAGATCAGCCTTTCACGAACTGACGCCCTCTTGTGTGCTGGTTGAGGCTCATGGAAGTTGTAGTCCAAATCACTAGGCTGGGAAAGGCTGGTACAGACTGTAGGAAAGCACCCCAGGAATACACACGGGAGTTTGTTTGTTTTTGCACCTGCAACTGCCTTTGGCCCTTTCTTGTAATTTCCTGCAATGTGCTGCAGGGAGGGTATATATGCATGATGGAACTGCGACTGCATGTAGAGAAGAGGCACCCTTTTGCTCTCATTTGTACCAGTTAATATGTCAGTTTCCATATAGTCATCAATCTAGCCAGCATAGGCTTTGCATCCATGGTTTTTAAACTAGAGAAAATGAGCAGGGATTGTGGGGAGGGGTAATGAAACTCACGTTTATGCAGGGCTCTTTGGTGCAATGGGTCAGTGCGCCTGGCTTGGTGGTTCGAGCCCATCCGGGGGCAGCTGCAGGCAGGATTCCTGCATTGAGGGGGTTGGACTAGATGACCCTTGGGGTCTCTTCCAATTCTGATTCTATGCACACACATGCCATCCTTTAGCATCTCTAAAGCTGTGTGTGACAACTTTTCACCTTCGTCTTGCATCTCTGGAGACGCCCGTAATAGCATAATCTTATCCTAAGAACGTTGTGAAATGGGAAGCCAGGAGGATATGCAAAGTAACAATTTCTGCAAGTCCCTTGTTGGGAAACGTTCATTCGAAATATGGAAAGCTTAAAATCGCAAAGAGAGAATGGTAGTCTGCCTCTGCCTTTATCATCTGCCACCAACTTAAAGTTTCATACATTCTAGTTGCCAGGCATATTTCAAAGCAACATGCAGATTCTACACCCACCTAAGTCTATGTGGATCAGATCATGGCTCGCCACACAGCTCTTGAGCACAAAAGCTGCATAAGGAGAAGGCATGGGTTCTGCCATCCCAGATAGTACATGAACCAGGTTTTGTCTGAACATATGGCCAATCATCCACTCTGCAAGCCACGCAGCTACACCAGTCTTCACCAACATTCATGTTGACTGAGGCTGATGGGCCTTGTAGTCCGAAACAACTGAAGGGAATCAGGCTGGAGAAGGTTGAGCTACACCGGAGGAGTACATGGGGAAATGCTGAACCACTTTCACTTAGAACACAGGAATTGTATTGCAAAAGGGGGAAAAAAGAGAAAGGACAGTGATTCATCGAAGAGAGTTCTTTCCAGTTAAACAAAAGGAAACACTGCATAGGACAGAACCGTAATTAAAAACTTAAGCCACAATTTCTACATTCAAACCGGAAAGGGAAAACATAAAAAAACACAAACTGAACATGATTAAAATGCCAAACTTGAAACGCTGTGCATTGTTCTGCAGTTTATTTACTCTGGATTGATTAATCCTGTTCCACTTAAGTCCACTAGATGCACAGCCTCTGCTTGGTAGCAAAGCTTCCCACTCAGCGCTGCCCTCTCCCCCAGTTAAGATTTTCCTTTGGAAGAGCACAATGGAAACTCCAATGGACTTTTTTCCTACATACCGAAAGAACAAACAAAACAAGTTTTGTAAGCTCAAAATTCCTTGGAGCAGGAGTGGGCAGACTTCAAAGAGAATCTATGTTGTTTGCATTAAAACTCATAGGTCCACCAACCAAGGTAAAGGTAAGAGACCCCTGACAATTGACTCGTCACAGACGACTCTGGGGTTGCAGCGCTCATCTCACTTTGCCGGCGTTTGTCCACAGACAGTTTTTCCAGGTCATGTGACCAGCTTCTGGTGCAACACTATGCCGAAACCAGAGCAGCACACGGAAATGCCGTTTACCTTCCTGCCGGAGTGGTACCTATTTATCTACTTGCACTTTTTGGCATGCTTTTGAATTGCTAGGTTGGCAGGAGCTGGGACAGAGCAACAGAAGCTCACCCCGTTGCGGGGAATCGAACTGCCGACCTGCTGGTCGGCAAGCCTAAGAGGCTCAGTGGTTTTAGACCACAGAGCCACCCGTGTCCCTACCCACCAACCAAAGGCAGATGCAAAAAATAGGGGAGACACAGAAGTAAGGAACATATCCTGCCTTAGCACAGCCTCAAAAGTGGTTTTAGTACCAGAACTGGGCTCACCATCTTTTCACTCAAACTTTCGCTCCCAATCGCTCCATCCTGCCCCTACTTCAGATTTTGGTACCATTACTTAGAAGCATTTCATAGTTATTTCCATTTCTGGAAAATAAAAATATGAGGATCAAAAACACCTGGGAATTTACTGCAAATCATTCAGAAATTTACCAATAGATCCTGGTGTGTCTTCTGCCCATCTCTGCCTTAGGGGGCTGCTGGTTATTTGGCAAAACCACTTTAGGGAGATAATGCGAAGGTGATGAGATGCCTCACCTGTCACCGAGGCGGAAGCAAACACTCCTAGGAAACTGTCGTGTGCAACTCAAAATGACAATCTCCCAATATAATTTATCCGGTATGTTATTGTTTGGTGCATTTTGGACCAGCAACACAGCTGAGTGGGACTCTTAACAACTCTGCAACACAAACAAAAATAGCCACCCACACAGCAAAGTATGCACAAGTTTCAAAAGTCTTCCTTGCTTAGGTTTCGGTTTCAAACAAACATCTGTTTGGGGTTTTGTTTTGTTTTGAAAAAAAGGATTAACGTTTTGGATTCCATAACTGGGCTGTCCTATTTGTTCACAGGACATGAACTGTCTGTATGTTTAAGAGTTAGAGCAGAATTGTGTAGTCTCTCAGTGTTTAAGGTGTAAGAGAGATCTCAAGGCCTAGATGAACAGGCTGGGATACCCACCCCCCTATGTAACACAGACTTGCGAAAAAATGCGGACTACAGATGTTTTGGACTACAACTCCCATTTGTTTCAACCTGTGCAGTTTTGATGCCAGGTACTGATGGGCGTTGTAGTCCAAACACCCAGAGGGCAAAGGTAAAGGTAAAAGGTAAGGTAAAGGACCCCTGGATGGTTAAGTCCAGTCAAAGGCGACCATGGGGTTGTGGCGCTCATCTTGCTTTCAGGCCAAAGGAGCCAGCGTTTGTCCACAGACAGCTTTCCCGAGTCATATGGCCAGCATGACTAAACCGCTACTGGCGCACCGTGACAAGTGCCAGAACACACGGAAACGCTGTTTACCTTCCCGCTGCATTGGTACCTATTTATCTACTTGCACTGGCATGCTTTCGAACTGCTAGGTTGGCAGAAGCTGGGACAGAGCAACGGGAGCTCACTCCATCGCGGGGATTTGAACTGCCGACCTTCCGATCAGCAAGTCCAAGAGGCTCAGTGGTTTAGGCCACAGTGCCACCCGCGTTCCTACCCAGAGGGCACCAGGTTGAGGAAGAAATGGCCGTGAGCCCACCAAATCCCTGCCCTTTGCAATATTATTTATTAAGTATTAATCACAAGTCGATGTACAATATAAGGTAACCACCTTTCAAATGCAAAACACTCGGGATTCAAATGCAACTTGCAGTAAGGCACTCAGCTCTGGCGAACACACACACACAAATGTGCCACAGTTCATATGCAACACCTACCCACCCCCTACAAGCACCACAAACTTAAATCTTTAAAAGTAACTTCACACAAAGAAGCAGCCAATATAAGAGGTCTGGTGATACAAAATGTTTTTTGCCTGGCACTGAAATCAATATATATGAGTTGGTGAAAGGCAGACTTCCCTAGGGAGAGCATTCCAAACATTGGGGAGGGGGCAACAGCTGAAAAGGGCTTCTCCCTTGGCAGCACCTTTAAACCTTTTTGGAGAGCAAAGGAATAAATTGTTTAGAAAAGATTCCCTCATCCGTCACTGGATTCGTACTCAATTGCAGCAACCAGGCAAATTCATACTTACCAGTCTGATGCGGTAAAATCTTTCAAACACATCAAGTGCACTGGACCACTTAAGTATAAAGATATGTACGGCTCTATCTCCATTAGCCAGGCAGCAATGGGCCCAACATTACCATTGTCTACTTCATAGTTGTGTAGCATGTTCTAGGCTGGAGGGTATGTACTGCTGGCTTTACTAAAACAGCTCCTCATCCATAAAAAGAGAGAGGCATTCAAGCATGCAATCTCATGGAAGCTCTTTGCACTCATCACTGTGGCAGCTGCCTCACCTGTCACCGATTCCTGTGTGTACAATGTTGTACAACTGGCTTTTAACCTGGCCAGGGTTTCCCAAACTTAGGTCTCCAATTGTTGTTGGACTACAACTCCCATCATCCCTAGCTAGCAAGACAAGTGGGTCATGGATGATGGAAACTGTAGTCCAAAAGCAGCTGGAGACCCAAGTTGGGGAAACATTGGCCTAGAGCAGAGCTTTCCAAACTTTTCATGTTGGTGACACACTTTTTGAGACATGCATCATTTCGCGACGCAGTAATTCAGTTCTGCATCGTTTTGTGACACATTAATTCAGTTTTACTAGCAGACCGGAAGTTAAACTAACCCCTTTCCAGCCCCGGGAGGAGCGTGGGGAGCATTCGTGCAACATGCTGACACGCTAACGTGTCGTGACGCAGTTTGGAAAGTTCCGGCCTAGAGGAACTTCCAAGCCTTTCCTCACATTCAGCTAAAGAAGGAGTGTCAACCTTTTTACACCAGAGACCTACATTTAACAAAAACAACGGAGGCCATCATTGGAGTACAGTGGTGCCTCGCAAGACGAAAAGAATCCGTTCCGCGAGTCTCTTCGTCTAGCGGTTTTTTCGTCTTGCAAAGCAAGCCCATTAGCGGCTTAGCGGCTTTTAGCGGCTTAGAAAAAGAGGGGGAAGGGGGGGGAGTCAGAAAAACTCGCAAGACATTTTCGTCTTGCGAAGCAAGCCCATAGGGAAATTCGTCTTGCGAAGCACCTCCAAAACGGAAAACCCTTTCGTCTAGCGGGTTTTTCGTCTTGCGAGGCATTCGTCTTGCGGGGCACCACTGTATGTCATGTGCTGAAGAAAATGGCAAAACAAGACAGCCATCTGCACCACTTGGACTGATCTAAACCCATTGCACAGTTACAGTTATTTTATTTTGAGGATTTTTATTTTATTTATTTCACAACCCTTTCTCCCGAACTTGTCTGCTTCTCTGTTCATTGCATTTTACTTACTTGATTTATTTATTTGCAGGCGGGGGAAGAATGATGGGTGTTTATCACCATTCTGGGAAGACTCAACCCATCCAGAGTTTTCCTGCATGCACAGGCAACATATGGGGTCACAAAAGGCTTTGGAGACAGTCTGTATGCACACCATACATTTAAAATACAGTGGTACCTCGGGTTAAGTACTTAATTAGTTCCGGAGGTCCGTTCTTAACCTGAAACTGTTCTTAACCTGAAGCACCACTTTAGCTAATGGGGCCTCCCGCTGCCACCACGCCACTGGAGCACAATTTCTGTTCTCATCCTGAAGCAAAGTTCTTAACCCAAGGTACTATTTCTGGGTTAGTGGAGTCTGTAACCTGAAGCGTATATAACCCGAGGTACCACTGTAGATGACTTTCTCCAAAGAACCCTGGGAACTGTAGTTTAAGGGCGCCAAGAATGGAGGACAGACAAAGCCCATTCCCCCAGTCTTTTCTATGCAACAGAGCAAACTAGCAAGGCCTGCCCCCCTGGCTATAAAGCAGTGCTTTAAATGATTTGATGTTCCTTGTTTTCATAGGGACCAACAAGGCTTTTCCTCTTAAGTTTGCAAGATTTACACTTGAACCTGTGACAACCCAACACGAGTGGAGAACATAGGAAACAACTTCAAGGCTCAGGGTAAGAGAATAAGCAGAGAACAGAAGGACAGTTACAGGCATATATTGTGCTATTCTCTCCGAACAAGGGGGGGACGGACGTATTGTTCAGTACAATGATTTTAACAGTTCTGGTTGTGCTTACAACTTTTATCTGGCACGAGCACTCAAAGGACAGCCCTGTGCAGAAGCAGCAAAAGCAGAAGAAAGGAGGTTTCTGTTTGCTGGATTCTCTGACTGCTCATTGACCATTCCCAGTACAAAGCTGAGATAGCAAATAGGACAGTACCATCTTGGGCAGAAACTAGGAAAGGCTGTTTTCATCCATGCAGGAATCTTTTCCCCAATGTGGGGTTCAAACCCATGACCCCCGAGATTAAGAGTATTATGCTGTACAGAATGAGCCATCCCAGCTAGGACTTCAATGTGATCTACGAAAGTTATCTACACAAGAGCCAACTGCAGACGGGTAATTTTATTAAGCCCCTATGAGCTGCACTTTCAGAATGCAAAAGAAGACTTTGCACTGCTACTTGGGCTTAAGGATTCTTAACACTTTACTGCTGATGCAGGTGTGTTTGTTAGATGGTTCCCTGCGCTAAGGCATGGACAGCCAGCTTGAGGCATGGGAGGCACAAACAGCCCAGATCATGGCACCCCGAGACATGAGAACAGGCGGTAAACGTAGCACAACCAGATATGCAGCCCAGAAAATGGCTGCCCAGCAGTGGAACAAGCAATATTGTCACCGAGATTTTCTGCTAGTTGTAGCACAGTTAGAAGCTTTAACCAAATGAGGTTACAAGTTTCAACAGTTCCCCATTAAGTGCATACTACCACCTCTGAATGAATGGTAGGTATTCAGGCAAGCTGCAATTCGTATTAGTGAAATCTACGGTGGTGGCTTGCATTAAGATACTTCCTCCCCTTTGGAACGAGGGGCTTCATTAGCCAAGCATGCAAGGCAAGGTGGGTAGATGGCAGAGAAGGGACCACAATCTAGTTTTGTGTTGGACAACCCAGGTCAGGGTTTCCCAAACTTGGGTCTCCAGAACTTTTTCGTTCACCCAGGAAAGTTTAGTTGAGGAGGGTCTCCAGCTGTTTTTTTGACTAAAACTCCCATCATCCCTAGCTAGCAGGACCAATGGTCAAGGATGGTGGGAATTGTAGTCCAAAAGCAGCTGGAGACCCAGGTTTAGGAAACCCTGGCCTAGGCTATAGTTGTTTATTGCTGGGAGCAAGTCGGAACTCTGTCTAATATCCAGGATGTCACTTCTTAAGCGTGCATGAGGCTCGCTTTTCATATATTACTATTAACATATATACCTTCCTGTCCCAACACTGGACCCCAAGTTGGCCAACAACCAAATTAAAATCCAGCTTTTAAACTCCTGCTGAAAACTTTTCCATTATGTCAGGTTTATGCAGGCAATTAAGAACATATATTTCCAAAAAAGTTAACAGGTGTCTGTTTTTAACTGTTTATATAGTTTCAAAATTTTACGGTTCTATGTGCTGTTGTTGTAAACTATCTTGTTATCTTTTATGAATATTTTTAATAAAATAAAATAGAGTTATGTCTTCGCGATTAAGAAACTGTTTGTGCACTCTTTGAAAGTTTGACACACTTGCAAACAGGGTGTCGGTGTCAACATTCCAATATGATACTTATGGAAGGCAGATTTGAGTTGTGCATAAAATATAATTGAGACTGCACATGCAATCAGAGATGGCTGAACTCTCTTACAAGGAAAGAAACAAGCCCTATACAGTGGTACCTTGGTTTACAACCATAATTCGTTCCGGAGGTCTGTTTGTAAACCAAAACAGGTTGTAACCCAAGGTGCACTTTCGCCAATGGGGCCTCCAAAATAAAATAAAATAAAATTGTTTGTAATCCGAAGAAGAAGGGGGGTTTGGGTTGTAATCCAAAACGTATGCAAACCAGACTGTTTGTAAACCAAGGTACCACTGTACTGTTAAGAGCCTGATTCTGCAACCTTTTGCAACTTTCTGCATCTTCATACATTCAGCTGAAGCAGAATTTATGTATTCACCAGGCCAATGAGATTTTATAAATGGGGCACTCAAGCCCTCCCTCCAATAACTAGAAATGTTATTTCATCCCACTGCATGCTTCTAAGCTGTCACACTACCTATTGCCCCAAACGCTTTCAAGCCTATCCACAAGTAATCACAAGAATTAGGCGCTAGCTTCTTCCTTTCACAAAGCTGGAGAACTACCTAGAACTACACTGTTGTTTCTACCATAAACACCTCTTTGAAAAGCATTTAAGATGTTGCTATAAACATCCTCTGAGCACAGAAAGCTGGCCTACTTAGGCTTTCAAGCCCTGCAGAAACTGGAAATTATGAAGAGTGTTTTTATGGTATTCAAATTTCAGCTTTCCCGCCTTCCCCCTAATAAAACAGAACTGCAACCAGGAACATGCTGTTAAGTGTGTAATTGTTTCCAAGAAGTTTAAAACAAAGTCTAATTTATGGCAGGGGCACTAGAGTCCTCCAGCAAATTCTTGTTGCACAAACCACGTGTGTTCGAGGGGAAAACAGGGGGCTCAAAGTGATAGCACAAAAGAAATACTTGATGTGACTATCAGAGAGTGAATCACATACACAATAAGGATTCTGTCAACTGAGCAGAATTTATCAGCCGTATGACATACCTGTTGTCTGAATCCAATCTTAAGATTCTGCTACACAATCTAATTTCTGAAGGATGACACAGCTGCAATTCCCCAAAGCAGACAATTGTGCCTTTTAAAAAACATTAAGCTAATGGACAAAAAATGTCTTCAACGTTTTGTCGTTTCTGTGACAATCCTATTATCTGACGATATATATTTGATTTTGAATATTCATGGTAAGCAACAGAAGGTTTCTTGTCAATCTCAGGTAGGAAGAAGCAGTTGGTGAGAGAACAAACTGCAACTTTTTCTGTATTGCCTCATTAGAAGACAAGCTTCTGGCATTGCATTTGGCACTCAAAGACCGTTTTAGCACGTTCTACGCAAAACCTTTGTATTAGACCTGGCCAAATTAAATGAGAAGCAAGTGATGTTGCAGTATTCAGAACTGTTTGTTTTGGAACACAACCATTGAAGTCGACAGGATGATTCCAGAGGAAATGAACAGCACTCACTGGGTATTTAGACATTTTACCCAAAGGTGTGGAACCAGGGAGGGCAAAAGCAGAGTTAGAAACTCAAGATATCTAACCTAGGCACCAAATGGCTCCTAAAACCAAGGTTGCAGTCATCAAAACAGAATATCTTGCTGCCATTTTGGGGCAAGAAGGCTCTAAAGTCTTATTTTTCAAATGGTGGACTGACTGTGATTGATTCTCACTTAAACATCTGGATAGTTCAGATGACAACTTTGAGCTAGGTTAAGAACTTTGAGAACTTAAAAGAAGAAAAGTCACTTGATCCAGGGACAATCCACATATGTATTGGCCTATTCCGAACTCTTTTCCTTAATGATGACTGCTCCTGTTCTCAGGCTGCACAGAAAAAGCAATTTTGTTCCAGAAATTCATTCTGATTGTGCAGATAAAATATAACTGATAGAATTCTACAGGATGCTGTACTGACAGATTGCTGGATGGTTTGCAGGAGACAGACATGGGGTTTCTAATTCCCAACTGTTTACCAACAGCAACACAAACATGACCCCCTCTGCACCGAACTAAGCTGGGCTGTTAAAATTCCAAATCTTTAATAATTCTAATGTCCTCACTCCAGTGCATGGTTCATAGAGCACAGCTAGTTACAGATTCCAGCCCATCTCCCACCAGTTTGCATGTTGGCCTACCCCCAGAGCCATTATTTGGGTTGCACAAATCTGGTGTCTGCCCCACACCCAACAGCCTGCCTGCAGCCACAGACAGAATCAATTCAAACAGCATTACTCACCCCAAAACTGACAAAAACCAATTACTGATTTTCCTTTGCCAAAGAATCCCACACACAGACTCTATAGACATTCACACTCCAGCCCTTTCCTGCTTTCATTCAGGACAAAAATGCAAAAAGCTACCCCAATTTAAAATGGTCAAGTAAGCAGATCACAACCCAAAGAGAGGGACAAGGAAAATGCTGAACACTCCCATCCCCAGAGCATTGCAGCTTTAACATTAGACTATTGTTTGATGTTGCCAAGCTATGTTGGACGTGTCTGTGAACACACTCTGCTTCTTCAATTATGTTATATCTATCTATCCAACCAACCACCCAACCAAACAAACAATACTCTCTGGGTCTGGCAGATTTGGTGGTGGCCCCAACCACAGTCATATGCAGGCAAAATCTGAAGCACGCAAACAGAAAATTGGGGGTAAACACCCATAAAATGTTTGCATGCTATTATCAGAAAGACCCCGCTCAGCTTGGGAAGAAGCTACAGAGTATAATGTAAGGTTTGTGCTGCATGGATTTCCTGCTGGTGACCATTTAACACACCTGGCAACAAAAGATGTGAACCCCAAGTGACAAACGAGCCTGGGTAGATTAAACCTGCCCAAATTCAGATCAATAGATGCAAAGCTGAAGGTGACATGATAAAAAATATATGAGATGGGGGCTATATAAATATTTTATAAACAAATAAAATACAAATAAATGGATCATGCAATTTTATGTTAGAAGCCAACCAACTCTTAACAAGTCCCCGGTCTCATGAATCTAAATTATCTACAAAGGAGGCTGCAAAACTTTCACTGGGCTGTATTTCTTTGTGGTCAAAATCAAAGGCATCTCAAAATGTTCGATTCTGCAGTCATGCCATAGGTCAAACCAGAAACTGCACCCTGGCTGCTGCTCTAAGCACACCTAAAATAAGGTTGTGTATTAGATTCTGATAAACCCCATTCTCCCAAGAAATAGTTATGGACGCTTACTTAAAAAATAATAAACCAAAACTTTCACAAAAGCCTTTTTGGCATACTGATGTAAATGATTAATCAAATCATTTTAAAAGAAGAACAGTAGATCTAACCTAAAGGGAATTTCTTCCAGCACCTCTGAAACCCAGATACTAATGCTAATAATTTCATTATTTATACCCTGCCCATCTGGCTGGGTTGCCCCGGCCACAAATGCTACATATTCGTTTACAATTTTGTATGACAAATCAGAGCTAGCTGCTTCACTTGTATTTTCTGCAAGTTTTACTCCGTTAGACTTTTATAAAATCTTTTTTGCAATAATGCACTCTCTACCATATTTACTAAAATGCAATCACATGAAGAAGATCTCCTAAAAATTAAGCTTATCAAATAGAATGGCCTCTTCAGAACACTGCAATTTTCTGAATTCTGCAACTGAAATACCCTACTGCAACCTAAGTGCTCTGGACTACAAGGCCCATGAGCCTCTGCCAACTCCAGAATCACATGGCCATGTTGAACCGATTTTGTTGTTAAAGCAGCAAGTGTACCTGAAATAATAATGTACTAGTCTCCTTTTACCCTTGGCTGCAATTCTGTCCCCTTTCTGTTATCTGCCTTATGTCAATTTCTAGATCAGAGGCGGCCATGGTGGGGCAATGCAGAGGATGTTGGACTATGACTTTCATTAGTCCTAGCCAGCAAGGCCATAGTCCAAGAACACCAGCAGAGCACCACCTTGCTCTAATCTAGATTGCTAGCCCCTTGGGGCAGGGACCAGAGCTCTCATACTTTGTAAAGCACCATGTCCATGTTCCATGAGCAGAGTTGCAAGCTTCCTTAAAGGCTGTTGATGAATTCTGGGTGTTAAGAGTAAAGTAAGGTAAAGGTAAAGGGACCACTGACCATTAGGTCCAGTCGTGGCTGACTCTGGGGTTGCGGCGCTCATCTCGCTTTACTGGCCGAGGGATCCAGCGTACAGCTTCCGGGTCATGTGGCCAGCATGACTAAGCCTCTTCTGGTGAACCAGAGCAGCGCACGGAAACGCCGTTTACCTTCCTGCCGGAGCGGTACCTATTTATCTACTTACACTTTGACATGCTTTCAAACTGCTAGGTTGGCAGGAGCAGGGACCGAGCAACGGGAGCTCACCCCGTTGCGGGGATTCAAACCGCCGACCTTCTGATCGGCAAGTCCTAGGCTCTGTGGTTTAACCCACAGTGCCGCCCGCATCCCCTAAGAGTAAAGTAGAGCCCATTAAATCAATTGACTCAAGAGAGCTCCAACTAACTTCATTGAGCTCAATGGGCCTACTCAATCTGACTTAGTAAAAAACTACCCTTAATCTTTAACTACCGTATTTTTCGCCCCATAAGACGCACTTTTTCCCCTCCAAAAATGAAGGGGAAATCTGGGTGCGTCCTATGGGGCAAATGCAGGCTTTCGCTGAAGCTTGGAGAGCGAGAGGGGTGGGTGCGCACCGACCCCTCTCGCTCTCCAGGCTTCAGGAAGACATCCGCAGCCTGGGCAGCCCTGCAGGAGGTCAGGCAGGGATGTCTAGGCTGCGGATAGCAGCCTGCTTCCTGGAGCGTCGGGCGCCCTGAAAGCAGAGCACCCGGCGCTTCGGGAGCGCATCCGCAGCCTTGGCAGCCCTGCAGGAGGTCCGGCAGGGCTGTCTAGGCTGCGGATAGCAGCCTGCTTCCCGGAGCGTCGGGCGCCCTGAAAGCAGAGCGCCCGGCGCTTCGGGAGCACATCCGCAGCCCGGGCAGCCCTTCAGGAGGTCCGGCAGGGATGTCTAGGCTGCGGATAGCAGCCTGCTTCCTGGAGCGTCGGGCGCCCTGAAAGCAGAGCGCCCGGCGCTTCGGGAGCACATCCGCAGCCCGGGCAGCCCTGCAGGAGGTCCGGCAGGGATGTCTAGGCTGCGGATAGCAGCCTGCTTCCCGGAGCGTCGGGCACCCTGAAAGCAGAGCGCCCGGCGCTTCGGGAGCACATCCGCAGCCCGGGCAGCCCTTCAGGAGGTCCAGCAGGGCTGTCTAGGCTGCGGATAGCAGCCTGCTTCCCGGAGCGTCGGGCGCCCTGAAGCAGAGCGCCCAGCGCGCCGGACAGACATCCGCAGCGTGGGGAGCCCTACAGGGGTTCCCCGCAGGGCTCCCCACGCTGCAGATAGCAGCCTGCCTCCCGGCGGGTGGGGCGCCCTGAAGCAGAGCGCCCCGCGCGCCAGACAGACATCCGCAGCGTGGGGAGTCCTGCAGGGGTTCCCCACAGGGCTCCCCACGCTGCGGATAGCAGCCTGAAGCAGAGCGCCCCGCGCGCTGGACAGACATCCGCAGTGTGGGGAGCCCTGCAGGGGTTCCCCGCAGGGCTCCCCACGCTGCGGATAGCAGCCTGCCGCCTGAGGCAGACATCGGCCAGCCCCACAAGCTCAGGGAGGTGCAGCGCCCTTCCTCGACCTGGTTTGGTTTCCCCGACCTGCTTTTGGGGGGGAAATAAAGGAGAAAAAAATTCCTTTATTTCCCCCCCCAAAAAACTAGGTGCGTCCTATGGGACGGAGCGTCCTATGGGACGAAAAATACGGTAATTTCTGGGTGTAGTCAAATACTACTCTTAATTTATAGTTAAATTGCTACATACCCTGACACCCAGCAGACTGAGGGCCATTTTATACATTCTGGAGAATCAAATGGTATAGCTTTTCTGGGGCTGTAATACTTTCAGCTATGAGTGAGGGAGGAATTTCGAATGCTCTGCCCAGTCTTACAACATTCACAGGAGGAGCGTTCCAATATGCAATCTCTGGCCTGAAGTGTTAGGAAGCAGGAGAAGCTTTGCTACTTGATATTCCTCAAGGTATAAAGTGGAAGGAATAGTACACCCATTTATCCTTTGTGCAGGATTTCCCCCCCCCCCAAAAAAAATAAACCTCATCATCAATGATTAGTTACCTTTAACATCAGGGGCAAGGATTTAAAAACCCAACCTATACTATTGATTAGATGACCCTGCTAAAAATGCAACACTCAAGTATCTGGCTTTATTTTCGTTCACCCAGGAAAGTTTAATTGAGGAGGGTCTCCAGCTGTTTTTTTGACTAAAACTCCCATCATCCATAGCTAGCAGAACCAGTGGTCAGGGATAATGGGAATTGTAGTCCAAAAGCAACTGGAGACCCAAGTTTGGGAAACCCTAGAGTAGACATTTTTGCTTTGTGAAACTGATGAGAGGTGGAAAGAGCCATGCTCACTTTCTCTGCTAAGCAGAAAATTTTAGATCTCGTTTCAGTTCTCCACTCAGTGACAAGCGATAGCTTGGAAGGAGCACTGCTAAGCCTCAAGCTATTTCTGAAACACCATGCTTTATCTGGGGGAAAAAAGGCTGTTGGCAAGATATAGATATATATAAAATCCCAGGTTGAATGTTTAAATTCCTTTCCCTCCCTTTTTGAAGGCAATGAGCTAAATCTCCAGACAGTGGAGATTCCACTCAAAACAGGTATTTGCGTTCCACAAGTATTGACACCACCAACTGTAGAACCCCAAGAAATTTAAGTCTTCTATAGCCACAACCCACCGGAATGTCTCTCTTAAGCTAGCTATAGAAGTGAACATGCTCTCAGTAGAAAAAGATCGTGCCATTAAATGAAAAGCAAAAAGCAAATCTGACCTAAAGCTGCACAAAGGATGCATTTCAAAGGAAGTAGTGCTGGAAAGTAATGGAAAATTCATGTTCAGCATGCAGAAAACCTCAGGTACCATCCACAGCAGTTCCAGGTACAGCTGAGACAGCCCTCATTCTGAAACCGTGGAAAGATCCTGCCCAAACAGTTTAACAATGCTGAGCTAAATGGACCAATGGTCTAACTCTCTGGGCCACACTTTCAGAATAAAGATTTGCTCCAGCCATACCGAATGTTTTTATTGATAAGACTGGAAAACATAAGATTGGAAAACAAAAAGAAACAACTCCCAGCAGTGCTTGGTTTCGAAAAGGTATCCATCCATATCCAAATAAAAAAAAATATTTTGATACTATACTATACCACACTGAAATGTTTAAATGCTACACTTCCCATCATCTCCTGTCACAACCCATGAGAACCTCTGTCCTAACCTGTTTATGAACAGAAAAGAAAATTGGTTAAAATAGCTTCACCACAGATTTTTGTTTACTGCCTATCTAATTCCATTTGGGGCATGTTTCATCTACATGAACAGGAAGAGGATCTTGCGCTGTTCTGATAGTTGCACATCAGAATTAGCAGAAAGAAGCTCCAATCCCTGCTGAATCATCTCCTGGGTTTTTTCTAGTTAACATTCTTCCATCTCCACTGCGTGCATGGAATAAACTTTAGGTCTTGGTATCCGACAGCTTAATGCTTGCTCTTGATTAAGAAGAAAGACATTTAGCCAGGGATTTCAATGGAAGGGAGCAAAGAGAAACAGCAGCCATATGATAAACTGTCCTAATAAAAATAGCAAACAATTGCATAATCCAAGCTTTTTCCAATTCTAGTAAAAACCCACTTGGGAAAACCCACTTGGAGAAAAGATGAAGAAGATATGCCAAAAGATCAAAGGCTGTGCCAATTTTCTCCTCTCTCCCCTCCCATCATGCAGGTTTCAGTCAGTCGTGTGCAATTGAAATACGTTAGTGTGCTCCCACTGAACTTACGGAACATTCGACAAACTAGCTCATCATACTATGGTAGAACATGACAATTTTCAATAAAGAACACATGTCTCAGGAGAGCCTGCCTCCTCCGTTTTTCAGGATGAATGAGAGCCTAGTAAACCTGGAACTGCTACATGGTGCGTTATTCTTTGATGAGGAACACTGCATATTAAGCAAAGGTAACACAAGAAGTTTGGGGATGTACAACTAAGGATGAGGCTCCGTGCCACACCTGGAATACAATGTCTCCTACAACCCAGAAAAAGAAGAGGCAGGAATCTTCAGTCATACAACCGGAACTCAGGTGTTCTCAAAGTAATAATCACTCCAGTCTGCCCAAACAGGAAAATCACAGCCTCACCACCAGCTCTGGAAATACCAGCCTGCAATCATTTCCAATAAGAGCTAACAGCTGTTCTACAACCTGCTGACAATGGTTGCGTACCAGTTGCCTATCAACAGGGTGGAAGAAAATTATCTTCCAATTTACAAAATATTCTGTGACATTATCATCCAGCAGCAATTATTCCTTGCCAAAGGCTGGCATGCAAACAGCTATGTGCAAGCCTATGCTGCCTTGTCAAGGATAGATGTGGTCCAACTGCATCTGGAAGGCCACATGTCACTCAGCCTTGAACCAGACGCAGCTGTTCACTTTACCTCCATGTCAGGAAGACCTTTCCCCCGTTTCAACTTCTGCATGTGAGCTTCTAAAAAGCACAGGAGCAGGACAAGCAGAAGGAACAACTTAGCAGCCCTATTCACAGGTCTCTGTACTTATCCAAGGAACTAGCAACTTGAACCATCAGAGAGAATCACCCTGCTTACGTTAACGTAACTGCTAGTCTCCACGGCAATATTTGTTTTCTCTTCCGGCTCACTTCTAATGTATATTAACCAGAACCTCAAGTGTGTTCAAGGGCTTCCAATTGTATTTGCTGTGCTTTTCTCTCTGCCTGCAACGCAGGCATAAGCAGACAAGTTTGCAGCAGGCTGTTTGGTGAAAGCACAGGACCATATTCTCTCTGGTGGCACCTAGACTTTGGAATGCCCTCACTTGTGTGGGTCAAGAAGTGAACCAAGTCAGTAGCCAGCTTTAAATGCTTCTTAAAGACACTTAAGTTTATCCCAAGCTTTCATGGCGTAGAACTCGTAGAACTTATTTTTTTCCTTTTGGTGCACTGTTCACTTTTTGTCTAAGGCCTACAGTTTTTTAAAAAGTTTTATTTTATTGCAATTATATGAATTTTAATTATATTTTATGCCAATCACTGAAGAGGGTTTTTATATGTGTGTATTAAGCAGTTTATGAATTAAACTTTATGGAGTCCATCAATAACTGCACTGCCAGTCAGAAAACATCTTGCAATGCAGAACCCAGTGCCTCCCCAAGAGATTCTGAAAACACAACTTCTTCTGACCTTACAGCTACGAAGAGGAAAACAGGGACTGTCTACAAACCTGTAGGAGAAGGAACAGAAGAGGCTTCCTTATACTGAATCAGGCCACCAGTCCATCAAGTTTAGTACTGTCTACAATGACTGGGAGATCCCCAGGGTTTCAGGCAGAAGTTTCTCCCTGAAGATGACAAATACTGAACATGCATGCAAAATGTAATATGCTCTAGCAAACTCTCCTCCCTGTAAGAAGCTTCTTCACAGCTCCCAGAGCACCCTAATTCTGTCTTCTGCATTCTTAATTCCTGCCCGAGCAAGACTTGAGTAAAGACATGTTGGCCACCCAAGAACTATATATTTAGCGATGCCACCTAGGAAACCTGAATCACTTTTCCAGCTCTCATTCCCTTGGAGTCTCAAGCCCTTTTTCTCCTCTTATTATTTATTTACTGCACTGTTTTGCAATTAGGACAGAAGTACCTGCTGAAGCACTGGTGACATCTGCCTCAAAGATATGCAGCAATCCTAAGCATTCTTACTTAGAGAAGCCAGATTAAATCCATCCTTTTAAAATTGAATGTGTGGGTGCAAATCTAAACAAATATTCATGGCGTAATAATGTTCACTTCTTCTTCTATATTACAGAGTTGAGTGCTTTTGCTTGCAGTAACGACATGTTTTTGCTTACTCTTTTTTACCCCCAGTAAACAGCAGTTTATTTCCAGCAGAGAACACAGCTTACATATTATGGAAGTGTATGAGGTCTCACCTATTTCATTTTTATACCACCCAAAGTTAAAAACAAGGCCTTAAACTAAATTCGAAAAAACATACTGTCAATACATGAGAAGGCACTATGACTGTACACAGTGTCAGCGAAGTATGAATTCCTCTCTACAGCATATCTGCACAGATAAAAGTCACAGTCCATTACTTGATTAACAGCAGAGTAATGGGATTACTTTAGAGTAAGCGGGCTAAGAACTTAGGGAAAGCCTATAACTCTATATAAGAAGCAATTTGAGTATAGGGGCTGCTGCACTTTATTTCTGCTGCATCGCTCCTCAGCACTAATACATGGCAGGTGCTATCAACTGACAAACAGGGCAAATATCTATAGTAGAAAATAAATGTGCCAGAAACAACAACAGAAAAAACCCAGTTTTTTAATATCCCAGGAAATTTTATTTCTGTTGCCAAGGTCAAAGTAAAAATAAAAAGGGTGGATACAGCATGGGATTGGAGTTCCTTTGCCAGTTTCACTCAACTCAAACAAGCCTTAATCATCATTTAGGGTGGTTGTCTTACTAGAGACGGCCATGAGATCATGAACAAATTAAGCTCTAACCCAGAATTATTGGGTATGCTAGCACCGATCTATGGCCTTCAGGGTCTGATCCTTATTTACTTCAATTGAGTGCCTAATGAGTCATTGAAAGATGGTATCTCCAAGTTCAGTGTGTGTTTATTTTTAATCTCACCTTACACCAACAGTTCCATCACATATTCATTAGTTCTGTGCGCACACAAGTGTGCCTATATGGACATGCCATGTTTAATGAAGCAGGATTGAGTCTGGACTTGCCTCCACAATTAAACCAGCGTTTTCATATTCCTCAGATACATATTATAATGGCTGCTGTCTCACATGCATATGTACCGCTGATGTTTCATCCACATGTTTATAACTGAATTGCAGCTTTCAGTAAAGTGACAACTCTTTTCCTGCAAGGAGACCAAGTATGTGCATGAGGCAATTAGACAAAACAATTCGACCTATTTCCAAATACATGTCTAACTGCAACATCATGTATGTACGTTTGCTCAGAAGTTCAACTGAATTCAGTTGGACTTAGTCCCAAATAAGCATGCATGCACTTATTTAGGACTTACTCCTAAGTAAAGGTGGAGTCTGGGAACAGGAGCAACCCCACTGCAAGCAGAAACGTTTCTGATCCACTTTATAAATAAGTCTGCTGGTTGCTGCTGTGTAATCTCACCGTATTGTATTACCAGAAGTCCTGTCCATGAAAACACCAGTGTTTGATTTCTAAAGTATAAACCCGGTATAACACGTATTAAAAGGCCTCTCTTTAGTTAGGATTCCAAAAACAGCAGATGTTTTTATCTTAACATGCAAAAGGGGGAAAAGGAGGAGTCAGCCGTTTACTGTTACACACTGGGCCAAAGGTCTTAGAATTTATTGCCACACAAAGTGAAACCCGTTCCACACTTTCAGGCAGCTGTAAGGTTGCCGCAGGCAGTTAAAAGCAATGTGACTCAACCCCAGCAAGATAAAATTTCCAATTGTCATTCAGCTACCATCAATTGACAACAGATGCCCACGCAGACTCACCTGGGACTCACTGGCCACAGTGGGGCTTCTGAGTAAGCATGCACAGGACTGTGCCCTAAACCCTTAATCTGTTGCAAATGTTAGGCATGCTTGCTTGACTCCTACTGAACTCATTGGGACTTATTTCCGAATGAACGTAATTGGGATCAGGCCGATCAACGCACCCAGCGCCAGCCAGCTACCTTACAAGTGTGACACGTCATGAAGCGTTATTTGTTGCCTCTGTGCTTCTTCACATCCACAGCACACGCTTCCCTGGGGAGCCGACCTCACTGTCCCGACCCCCACCAGCGCGCGATTGTGCAACACCCGTAACTGCATTTACAAGTTTGCAAATGTTTGTTTTTCGTAAGAATCGGGGAGCCTGTCAAGTTTCCCGAGACTGATCTTCTGCGCCTTTCTGCAAACGCAGATCAGCCCCGTCATTGCCGCCGTCAACGAGGGATTCGTAGGCCCCCGCCCAAACCAAGGATCGAGAGATGCTCCCCCATTGCACCGCGGAGCATCTACAGCCTTAAAACTGGGCAAAGATATCCCATTCTGATCCCTCTTGGCTGCTCCCGCTTCTGAAAGGCTGCTGCGCCTGGCAAGGTTTTTCTTCCCCGGGCATCCAGGGATCGAAGCGGAGGAGAGGCCAGGGCCCGAGCAGGCCCGAGCACAGGGGGAAAGCGCAAATGCAACAAGAAAAACACCCCTCTCTCCGCCTTCTTTTGCACCCGAAGGAGAGAGACGCTTCGAGGGCTCCTCTCGCATCCCCAGCGAAGGAGGATTGCGCAGCAGCAGCAGCAGCCGGGCGATGCCTGCGCCCTGGGGACCCCGGGGAGGCGAAGGCGCGCCCGCCGCGCGCGGGTCCCTTCCTCGACCACGAAGGACATTTCAGCAAGCCCTGCGAGTTGAGCGCGGCCGCCGCCAATGCTTCTGCTGCTGCCCAACCCCGGCGGCCCCCGGAAAATGGCTGCCGCTGGAGCTGAGCCCTTTCTGGCAAAGCGGCTGCAGCAGAGCGCGCCGCCGGAGGAGCCACCTTGCCTTCCTGTTTCAGAAAATGAATAATAGTAGTAATAAAATGGGGGAAAGAAACAGGCGGGGGGAAGGCGAGGAAGCGTCGCATGGCTGCTGCATGGGCGGCCGCCCCCTCCCCGCGCCCTCCTTACCTTTGAATTTCAGCTCGTGCTGCGGTTCCAGACTCAGGACCTGCTCGGTTTTCGCCATGTTGTTGCCGCTGCTGCTGCCGCTCCTCCTCCTCGGCGGTGGAGGCACCAAGCAGGGTTGGAGAGGGAACAGCAATATATATATATATTATATGAGATATATATATATTTATACAAGGTTGCGATTTGGAGGCGGAGGGCAGAAGAATGCACACACGCCAGGGACGCACCCGCGGCTGGTTGGGTAAGAGCTCCTTCCTTAGAGGAGCCTGGGAAGGGAAATAAGCGCGGAGGAGGGAGGTGGCGGCGGCGGCTCTGGTTCTAGGGCGGAGGGAGGTGGGGGCGAGAGGCGGCAGCACCCACCGGAGGCTGTTGCACACAGCGAGGGGAATAAGCCGCCGCGCGCGCCCCCAACGCGCACACTCGCTCGCTCGCCGACGCTGCTGCTGCTGCTTCCCTCCCTGGCAAGGAGGCGGGGAGGACGATGCAGCAATGGCAAAGGGGGAGGGCGGAGAGGGAAGCTGCAAGCTGACGTCTCCAGCCGGCACGGGCGGAGTGAGCGGGGGGGGAAGGCGGCAGCAAGAGGCAAACCCAGCGCTCGGGGAGGCGAAAGGAACGGCGCGCGTCATGCTGGGCGGAGCTTAAAAGGGAGCCGGGAGGAGGCGAGGGCGCACGCGCCGCGGAGGAAGCGCGCAAGGGGCGGGGGGCGGGGAAGAGGTGCAGAGGGCTTACTCGCGAGAAAGCAGTAGGGGGCCCAGCTGGCATTCGAGTAAATGAGCATAAGCGTTGCACACTTCGGCTTTTGTTACATATTCTCGACAATAGGGAGATAATAATAATAATAATAATAATAATAATAATAATAATAATAATAATAAAAACTGCTCCTTAGGTGGTATCCAAGAGCCCTTAAAGAGTCTTTAAGTGGATGGTTTTCCCAGTAGTGATGTATGGAAGTGAGAGCTGGAACATAAAGAAGGCTGATCGCTGAAGAATTGTTGCTTTTGAATTATGGTGCTGGAGGAGACTCTTGAGAGTCCCATGGACTGCAAAAAGACCAAACCTCCAGGAAATCAGCCCTGAGTGCTCACTGAGCTGAGGCTCCAATACTTTGGCCACCTCATGAGAAGAGAAGACTCCCTGGAAAAGACCCTGATGTTGGGAAAGATGGAGGGCACAAGGAGAAGGTGACAACAGAGGACGAGATGGTTGGATAGTGTTCTCGAAGCTACCAGCATGAGTCTGACCAAACTACGGGAGGCAGTGGAAGACAGGAGTGCCTGGCGTGCTCTGGTCCATGGGGTCACGAAGAGTCGGACACGACTAAACGACTAAACAACAACAACAACCTATTGGTAGGAGAAAATAACAGGCCAACCAGAGAATATTAAGAAG
Organism: Podarcis gaigeae; assembly: GCF_964106915.1. Lineage (NCBI taxonomy): Eukaryota > Metazoa > Chordata > Lepidosauria > Squamata > Lacertidae > Podarcis > Podarcis gaigeae. The sequence goes on from NC_139682.1 coordinate 14,041,448, forward strand.
CAAAGCGACTAGTAAGCCAGATCTTTATTAAACTGTTGCAAAAGGGTCCCCACTTACCACACGCAGGAGGAAGAAGGGACCCAGAACAATGCTGTGCAAGCCCTTACATAGACTTCTGCAGTGCTTTTTATGTGCACTGCCACACACACACACATGTTTGGGGTACTCTCATTTTCCTACTCATAAACTGCTTCTGGTGCAACAGGACACCGTGGCGGAAACCAGAGCACATGGAAACGCTGTTTACCTTCCCGCTGGAGTGGTACCTATTTATCTACCTGTACTGGTGTGCTTTCGAACTGCTAGGTTGGCAGGAGCTGGGACAGAGAAACGGGAGCTCACCCTGTTGCTGGGATTTGAACCACCGATCTTCCGATTGGCAAGCCCAAGAGGCGCTGTGGTCTAACCAGCATTTCGAATTGTGCCTGGAAATGGGTCCGTAGCTAGTGAAGCTGTTTCAACAAGGGAGTGACATGCTCTTTGTAATTGGCCCCAGTCTCCATTCTGGCTGCAGGATTCTGGATCAGCTGAAGCTTCTGAACACATCACATAGACGTAGCGAAGGCATGTGACACCATGGCCAGATCCTGCATCCCAAGGAGCTGGTGCAGTAAAGCACTGTGCAAACTGGTGGAATAGTGATGATGATAATATCACAGAAGCAACTTTGCCTTTAAAAAAATTCCTCACCCCCCAAAAAAAAACCTTTGAAGTTTCAGGCCTTAACTAGGAGATGAACTGGAGCCTTCAATCATAGTATATTAAATGAAATAGAAAATACCATTTACAACAAGGCGCCATGCTCCTTATTCTGTTCAGAAGAAAAGCAATATATTTTATTCCTTCCATCTCGTGGCAGCTTTATCACACCCATTTATTTTCCTGCCTAGTTTTGCAGAGGAGAGGTTGCAAAACCAGATTCTTAGAATGATTTGGGTTTTCCTTGTTTCCTAAATGATTGGCCATTGCTGGTGAAGTTAATTACAATGTCCCGTCGCCATTTCCTGTAGGAACAAACTGGGAAGTTTGCCTATCAAGTTGGAGGCTAAACTAGGCCAGTGGTTTCTGTATTCTCAGAGGAACGATTTGGGGGGACGCCCCTGAACCCTAGAATTTAATAAATGGTAGGGTTTTCATTATTTGGGATGCAAAGGGAGAAATACAAGCTGCACAGGTATTCCTTGGCTAGCCTATGCAAAGCCACCTGGCCAAGCTAGGGCCATTAAGAAACAACAGAGGGCTGTTGAGAGCTTGCCAGGGCAACTGGTTCCGAGGTGACAGGAAAAGAGAGTTTTCAGCAAGGGTTGCTGAGAATAAGAAAGACTGGAATCTAGGGATATTCTGGGATCAAATTAGAAGCCAGGATGGCTTTCGGAATTCAGGCACTGTTTCTGGAAAATCAGAACCCTTGGAGGGTATGCTACAGACTGTCTGAAGCCCTGAACCAAAGCACAATACAGTGGTACCTTGGGTTAAGTACTTAATTCATTCTGGAGGTCTGTACTTAACCTGAAACTGTTCTTAACCTGAAGCATCACTTATAGCTAATGGAGCCTCCTGCCGTGCCGCCAGAGCACAATTTCTATTCTCATCCTGAAGCAAAGTTCTTAACCTGAAGCAATATTTTTGGGTGAGCGGAGTCTGTAACCTGAAGCATATGTAACCTGAAGCGTACCTGAGGTACCACTGTACCGTGGAGACGCGCTGCAAGCTTATGTTGCAGAGCCCACGTCGTAGATAAACCTCAGCTTTTAACCAAGGTCTAGAAGACTATTTAATTTTCTAGTGCAATGTGATGTATAAAAATAGCTACTGGTCTTAAAAACATTTGAATGCAGTTGGGCTCATTTAGTATGGGAGCCATGTTTTTCCAGAACTGGCTGCAAACAGAATTAAAGCAGTGATTTCATATGGCACATAGTGTAAGTGCGATGTTACTCATCCGTGCCCAGCCCCATGGCTCAGAAACATCCTGTTACAGGTCTTCCTTCCCCTCCTCCAGAGAGATTTATTATTGTTATTATGCTGGCCTTTGGAATTACAAACACACTTGTGTGACGCTGTGACCTGGCAAGTGCTCCCTCCCTACGTCCAGGATGTTAGCGTGACACAAAAATCACTGTGGGAAGGGCAAGCAATCTTCCTGATAAAACAGTTCATAAAGCAGTTGTCAGAGGAAAAGCTTGAAGCACACCATCTGATGGGGGAAATTTCACACATACCCTCCAACATTTCCCTAACGAAAATAGGGACGTCCCATTCCATAATGATAATTTTAGTATCAGACATCTTACTGGGTTTCCCCAGCCATTCTGGGCAGCTTCCAACATATATAGAAACATAAAGGGAAAGGGACCCCTGACCACTAGGTCCAGTCGTGACTGACTCTGGGGTTGCGGCGCTCATCTCGCTTTATTGGCTGAGTGAGTTGGCGTACAGTTTCCGGGTCATGTGGCCAGCACAACTAAGCCGCTTCTGGCGAACCAGAGCAGCGCACGGAAACACCGTTTACCTATTTATCTACTTGCATTTTGACGTGCTTTCGAACTGCTAGGTGGGCAGGAGCAGGGACCGAGCAACGGGAGCTCACCCTGTTGCGGGGATTCGAACCGCCGACCTTCAGATCGGCAAGTCCTAGGCTCTGTGGTATAAAACATTAAAAAAAACCTTCCCTATACAGGATTGCCTTCAGACGGCTTGGCGGGGGGAGTCAGATAATTCCATACCCTCCAACATTTCTTGAATGGAAATAGGGGCATCCTGAGGAAAAGTTGGATGTTCCAGGTTGAAATCAGAAACAGGGACTGCTTCTCTAAATCAGGGACGTCCCTGGAAAATAGGGGCACTTGGAGGGTCTGTTCTTCCCGCCCGGGGTGCCTTCTGCCTGCCCCATATCTGGTGCATCACGCAGGGCTGGCCTTAGCTGTGGTAGCTTCTCCAGCAGCTACTCTGAGCTGCCCAAAGGAGGCGACCGGCATCAGCCTCCTAACCATAGATACTCATTTGCCATGGGCTTTAGGAAACATTAACATTTTTTGTGTGCTAAATATCAGACTCTGATCAGGCATCACTTTAAGGCAGGGGTGCCCAAACATTTTTCAAAGAGGGCCAGATGCGGTGAACATGTGTGAGGGCCGACCAAAGTTGTTAGGAATGAAGTTGTTGAGCTTTTTGACTGCCACAGGAGCCGGATTAGGCCCCCAAAGCAAACTTTGCACATGCCTGCTTTAAGGCAAAGTCCAGGTGATAGTCTGTTAATAGCAATCAGGTAGTAAACCCACAACACTATTTTAAAAATCTAGTTTTGAAAAAAACGATCCGCTCAACATTCTCTGCTACCCAAGAACCTCCCTTGCATTATTTTGACTTGTGATTATATTTCCTGGGACCTCTTTCCAGCATGAAAATAAAACATACCTGATTTTATCTACCACACGACAGCAGTCATTCCACTGCTGAATGTCTTCCATTTGTTTCAGTAGTTCAAGGGTCCCTCAGGATCAAGGAAATGAATGGTTGTTGCACAGCTGTTTTGATCAATAAATCCTGCCCCCACCCCCACAACACACCATGACAAAATTGGACTTTTCATTGCTCTTCAAGCCAGAAAGCTGCCGTTCTACAACACTGGATATTTATTGCTTTGTAATGCAAGTAGAAAACTTGTTCTGGAAGGCAATGAGATATTAACAGGACAGTTGTTTCTACGATGAAGCAGTTTGGAAGAATGTTTGATGGCTCCTTGCAGAGCAAATGCCGACTTAATGAAATTGTCAATGGGACACATTTCTACTGGATACCCTTTGGTTTGGTTGTCATCCCTCAAGGCATTCGGCTTTATTGGTGTGGGAGCTGTTCACTTCTAATAATATTTTATAGCCAGGTCCTAAGATCTGCTGGGCCAGCAATCTGTGCCTGAGAGGGGGGTGTAGGAGGCACTGCTGAAATATTTCAAGCAACATAATAGTTTGCAAACAAATATTTTAAGCCTATCACTATACAGTGATACCTCAGGTTAAGTACTTAATTGGTTCCGGAAGTCTGTTCTTAACCTGAAGCGTTCTTAACCTGAAGTGGACTTTCCCAATGAAAGTAATGGAAAGTGGATTGATCTGTTCCAGACGATGAAAAACACCCCCTAAAACAGCAATTTAACACGAATTTTACTCTTTCACGAGACCATTGATCCATAACATGATGGCAATAATCAATGTACTGTACTATAAAATAAATAAGACAGTATTTTAGATGAAAAAAATTAACATGTATTTCTTTTCTTACGTGCACTCACTGTTTGGAGGGGGCTCAGGGTCCTCTTCCACAATCAACCCCCCCCCATGGAAGTCCCAGGAGGGACACTGAGGACAGGTCAGGGGATGAATTGGGGGCAGAATGTTGGATGCTGCAGAAGCAACAGGCTTGAGTGAGAGAGAAGAGCCAGAGGCAGGAAGCAGTTCAGACTCGGGACATGAAGCTGAAGGGCCAGAGGCTTCAGAAGCATCCACAGAGCTTGCCTTTTTGACTGTAGTAAGTTCCCCTCCCCACATGTCTCCAAGGACATGAAGAACCTTGCATGTAGCAGAACAAAGGGCTCAGATGGTTCCTCCCAGGCTGCTGTGGAGACATCCGGCTGGAGGGGAGACTTAGCAGGAAGTAGGAGGCACAGATAGTGTCCGTCCGGGCAACTGTATTATTGGGGGCCAGCCTTGCACTGAGACTTCTCTGCTTGTATGCTGTTTTCTTGAATAAAGAATTCAGAAAGAACTTTCTGACAGCAAGAGTTGTTTGACAGTAGAAAGGTCTCCCTTGGGAGGTTGTGGACTCTCCTTCCTTGGAGGTTTTTAAGGAGAGATTGGCTGGCCATCTGTCATGGATGCTTTAGCTGAGATTCCTGCATTACAGGGGCCTGGACTAGATGACCCTTAGGTCCCTTCCAACTCAACAATTCTATGGTTTTTCATATGGAAATTCCAGAGAAGCAGACATGTTAGCTAAATGTTCAGCTGAATGACAAGACAAGTATTATTACTGGTTGTTATCAACCACCTCCACTAGCCTGACTATTACCACTGATTTCATCAAGAGATGGCAACTATATGGTTGTGGCAAACACAGATCCACCCTCCCGGAAGAATGGTGGCTGATTAATGCCTTGAGGTCACTTATATGGATATCTGTGTCCATGTATCACTCTTATCAGCGACTGCCTGTGATGCCAAGACTATAGACTCTCAGGTCTTTGGATTCAAGGCAGGATAATCAATCATTTACCACTGGGGAAGTTTATACACTTTCGCGTCTGAACTGAAGCCTTTTAGAGGGTCTCTAAATCAAATCTGAAGCATTCAGCAGGAATAGAGACAATCACTAAGCCACTGGTTGTTTGTGGCTGTTGTCAAGGGAACTAATTCAACTTGCATCTTTGGTTTGAAGAATTAACATATTATGATGATCTGCAATCTAATGCAGCTCTCCCACCCCAGGGAAGAAGTTTGCAGAAACAAAATCAAGCTACATCGGGGGGGGGGGTTATACACAACTAACTGGGTAGTAATAACAAATTTGTAGCCCACCCATCCGACTGGGTTGCCACAGCCACTCTTAAGTACTCAAAGGACTTGGATGACTATTTGTAAAATTTTATAAGGGTTGTGTGCATTTTGTATGCGCGTGTGTTTTACAGTACTTCTCTTCCTATTGTGAATTTTTGGGGTCACAGCTTTAATCTTATATGAGGTGGGCTTAAATAAATAGGTTGGGGACACTTCATTGTGATTTCTTTCCAATTCCATACAGAAAGTTGTCTATTTTCTTCTTTTTATTAAGTAAACAACACAGGCTCCAACTGCACAAGCAGCAGACAAAATCAAACCTCCTGCCTATCTTGCACACCCACCAACATTTCTCTGATGAAAATAGGGGTGTCTTGTTCCATTATTATTATTATTATCTTACCCATCTGACTGGGTTGCCCCAGCCACTCTGGGCAGCTTCCAACATATATAAAAACACAATTAAACATTAAAAAAAAAAATCTTTCCTGTACAGGGCTGCCTTCAGATGCCTTCTAAAGGTTGTATATCTACTTACATCCTTGGCTTTGGGGTCGCATAACCCCATACACTCCAACATTTCTCCGATAAAATAGGGATGTCCTAAGGAAAAGTGGAACATTCCAGGATCAAATCAGAAACTGGGAGGGCTTCTGTAAATCTGGGACTGCCCCTGGAAAATAGGGACACGTGGAGGGTCTATCTTGGCAAATTCCAAAAGCAACAGCTGAATTTCAGGAGGGTTGGAAGGTAGTAGAATAACCCCAGATCAAGCAAAACAAGGTTCAAAAAGGAGCTGACACTTACCTAGCTAGGGTCCTCTCCAGTGAGATGAGTCGCTCAAATGAATACCATATGCCGGAGCCTTTATAAAGTCCGATGGAGCCAGATTGGTGTTTTGGGCCAGCTGACTTGGGATGCAAGCTTTGTGTCAATCTCAGGGTGGAGGTGGATTGGATGGAAGTGACCCTCTAGCTTGCTCTGCTGGCCTGGGCTCATTGACACATTGATCCTCATTCCACCTGCCAAGTGTCTGGGCATGGGTGTTCCAAGGGAGCTGGATCCTCACTCTCTTAATAAGCAAGGTTAGAATCAAACTACCGTGCCATAGAATAGAATCATGGTTCCTCCCCTCTATCATCTCCAGGCCAGAACTGTGTTGCTAAAAAGCTGTTAACTGTACTTTCTATAACTGCTTAGATAGTTGTATTTCCCCCAGTAAGCATCTCACTAAGATGTGAAATTTTGGTGTACTCAGCATATACTGCTGGGGCCTATATATGTTGCTATGTCAGTGCAGAAGGAAATGGAGTAGGTCACAGACCTTTAAAAGCAAGTAAATCACAGCGTGAACCCAGCATTCTGAAATGCTTGGCTGTAAAGTACGCTGCTGGTGGCACTGGCCATAAAGCATCATATTCTTCGGTCTGACACCCTATGTGAATCACAAACATCTTCATATGGGTTCTTCTGACTTCAGGCTGAAAGGGGAAGGCATTGTATGCCTGCTAAAGGGGGGAAAAACCAATAGGGACTACGAAATTGCACAGGCATTGGATGGAGGCGATGCAATGCAATGACCTTAAATGAGTGTGGAGATTTACTTTTTGCAATGCATTTATAGAGCACCATTATTTTTCTTGAATGCACAAGAATGGTGAGTTTTGTAGTCTTGTTTCTGAAAGGGGGAGGGAACAGCCCTACCTTTGTTTCCCTGCGGAATGAGATAATGAATGCAGAAAAGATCTTGCTAAGACAGAAGGCCAAGATACTCAATTCTGGCACCAAATCAATCATGATAAAGCCATTGGGAACAGAAATGCCACCTTCTAATTTTAGTTTTTCTTCCAAGAAAGCTTATAACAAGATAAAGAAAATAAGTAATTTTGTTTAGTTTAGTTTACTGGCCCATCATATCCTTTAAGACAAGATACCAATGGAGCATAAAGCCTGGTCAAACTGCAGTTTTAAATTCACATTCTGAATAAAAGCCAGATCGAACAGTTCAGTGTTGCTGAGACTTGGATTTTCACTCACTCACTCACTCACTCACTCACTCACTCATGCATTCAATAACAGAGTTCAAATCTTTGATTTTCACTGTAAATATAGAATGGAGCAGAAGATCAAATTCTTTTCACCTTCATTCTGATCAGATTTCGACCTCTCTGCAACCAAAATGAATAAAAAACACACAAGTAAGGGAGTTGCTGTTCATAGATCAGTGTTTGGATACCTCTATACTTTTTCAGCAGTTAGTTTATAGTACAGGTCAGCCTTTTGCAATCTTGGGTCCCCAGATGTTGTCGTACTACAATTCCCATCATCTCTAGCAGGACCAGTGGTCAGGAGTGATGGGAGTTGTAGTCCAACATATGGGGACCCAAGATTGATAAAGGCTGGTATATATTAACATGGAACATATAGCCTCTTGTGAATGGCACGATACCTGCCCACAATTTGTTAGGCAAGCTTGAGAAAATGTCCAGTTAAAAGAGTTAACATTAACTATAAAGACTCATGTCTTTGTATCTCTTGGGAATGCTAATGCAAGGTAGAAAGTGGAAAAGGGTCATTTAAATATAAAATGTAATGTCAGCCTATGAAGCTTTCTAATTTGGTTTATTTACATACATTGGAATTGCAAATATTCATGTTAGTAATTGTGAAAATGGAAACTATTTCTTAATGTCTCAACAACGGAAAACACTGAAATCAAAGTGGCATGTGTTACAAACAGACAATTTATTAAATCAATTACATCTTTATTTTGCACAATACATCCAGCTTGTGATTTAGCATGTTGTTGTGCTGCAAGAGTACATTTGTTCACTGGAAGTAGCACAAATGGGCAAACAGGTATGGTTCAACAGGTGAAGCAGTCAAATTATGTGAATTGACCCCTGCCTCCCCCAAAATGATGTCCTTTATTATGTATTAGAACCATTTTGATTTCAAACAGCTAGATATATATTTATGTATTTGAACAATTAAAAAACAACAACACACAAAAAATTGTTTAAGCTGAAACAAGGCTGTTTACTATGTTAAAACAATGACTCCTTAACAAAAGTATAAGTACAAAAGGAACGAACAAAACCCCTACAAATACCATGAGATTTAAGTTATGAAACCCCACAATATCTGCCTTTACAAACCAACAATACAGACACACTTTTCACATAATCTTAGGACCAGCCCAAGAGCATTTAAAAAAAGAAAAAGAAAAAAGAAATCAAGTCTTCGGACTTTCATATGCTTCGCTAATAAAGATTATTGTTTTACCAGTTCTGTTTCAGGCTACATTTCATGCAAAGAAATAACAGGCACAATCCATTGCAATGTCCAATATGTTTGGTGCAAGCCTCACCAAAAGAAAATCTGGAATTCTGCACCCCAGGATTCCAGCAGCCCCTGTGTGGAGCTCTGTTCATGTTCAGGCTCATCTTTGCATGCATTTACTTCTAGACGAGGCTGCCTTAACACCCTTGAATTAGGTTTATATTAATCCAAGTGGGGTTTACGCAGGAGACGAACCCAGTGACTTATAACCCTTCCAAAGTTTAGGAGTGCTAGGAATGATGTCTGCAACTGAAAGGATGTTGCTGTTTTTTAAGAGTAAAGTAAGAACATTACAATCCGATTAATTTGTGCTTACCCGAAAGCAAAAGGTAAACTTAAAATAGGAGTTGGAGGGTGACTATGCTGCAAGGCTATTTCAGGGATCGCAAAGCTCAGCCTTGAGTGTCTCTACCAGGATGGAATGTGTCTTTCAATGCGTTTATATACAATTTGCTTGTCTGGATGGAGCATAGAGGGGAGTGTGTGTCTTTAGAAATTCATCTATTGTACTAAGGTAGAACTTACATCCGCTGCTCTGTCCACTTTTGCCTCTGGCCCTGCTGACCACTAGCATGTGGTCCTCAGAACTGGCATGTAATCCTCAAAAGGTTTGCCCTCCCTTGCTGAACCTGACAATACATGCAGTGTTCTTCTTAGGGACACTTTTAACAGTTTGCCCCACAATCAATTCACTTGCTCCACTGATCTTATGGTCCAGCTCATGGAGTCTTTGGATCTAGCTCCTAACTATGCACTGCCATTGTCAACAGACACCCACCACAACCAGACACCACATTAGACATGGGGGGGGGGGGGAGAGGTTTCACTTGCCAAATCTTGGGAGGCTAGCTGGTTTACAGACGAGAAGAGCCTGAAGGCTACGGTCCTGAGAGATCGGCATTGGCTCCCAGTACATTTCCAAGCACAATTCAAAGTGTTGGTGCTGACCTTTAAAGCCCTAAATGGCCTCGGTCCTGTATACCTGAAGGAGCGTCTCCACCCCCATCGTTCAGCCCAGACACTGAGATCCAGTGCCAGGGCCTTCTGGCGGTTCCCTCATTGTGAGAAGTGAGGTTACAAGGAACCAGACAGAGGGCCTTCTCGGTAGTGGCGCCTGCCCTGTGGAACGCCCTCCCATCAGATGTCAAGGAAATAATCAGCTATCCTATTTTTAAAAGACATCTGAAGGCAGCCCTGTTTAGGGAAGTTTTTAATATTTAATGCTGTATTGTTTGCGAGCTACCCAGAGTGGCTCGGGAAACTCAGTCAGATGGGCGGGGTTTTAATAATAAATTATTATTATTATAAATTACTATGGCGCACTCCTGTCTGCTTCTCCTGCTCTGTCCTGCTACCAGCTCCCCAGCTGAGCAAACGTGAATCAAAAGTCACCCCCAAGACATAAGGGATGTATGTATCATGCACTGCAGTACATATTAGGACGGCACTGTCTCATACTTAGCATTTCAATGAAGTTTAAGCACAATTACTCCTTTCTCTACCCTCTACAGACTGATCAACAACTGCTTCTCTTCTTCCTGGTGTCTTTTCAGTTTTGAGAATTCTCACATATCTCCTTAACCCACTTCCTTAAATGTCTCTTCTCCAAGTATACCCAGTTCCCTTTGCTTGTTTTATTTTCTAGAAGAAGCTCATAGCTCTTCTCCGAATTCCTTTCCAGCTGCACAACTTTCTTCCTGATCTACAATAGCCAGAACTGAGCATCAAGGTTTCAGGTGAGATTAGAGGCCACACCAAGTTGAATGATACTTCCTGATTATTTCAGCCACGCATTAAAGGTAAAGGTAAAGGTACCCCTGCCCGTACGGGCCAGTCTTGACAGACTCTGGGGTTGTGCGCCCATCTCACTTAAGAGGCCAGGGGCCAGCGCTGTCCAGAGACACTTCCGGGTCACGTGGCCAGCGTGACATCGCTGCTCTGGCGAGCCAGAACCGCACACGGAAACGCCGTTTACCTTCCCGCTGGTAAGCGGTCCCTATTTATCTACTTGCACCCGGAGGTGCTTTCGAACTGCTAGGTTGGCAGGCGCTGGGACCGAGCAGCGGGAGCGCACCCCGCCGCAGGGATTTGAACCGCCGACCTTTCGATCGGCAAGTCCTAGGCGCTGAGGCTTTAACCCACAGCACCACCTGTGTCCCCTCAGCCACGCATTAAGACAACCCAAAATGCCATTGTGCCTTCATATTACAGCACCACACTGGACACAACGGATGTTTTGTTTGATTCTTTCTGCAAGCCTGAGAGATCACTGATGTGTTGCTGCCTCCAGATTTGTCCCCCATTTTATACACTGCCCCCCACTACATAGTTTTTCCTGAAGGTAAGTCAGTCAAAATAAAGCAGGGTTTTTTTGTACCAGTATATCACCAACTATGCTTTCCTAGCAACTGCTTCCCCAAATGTTGGATAAATATAATCTTAGGTTTAATGGTCTAAAAAAGAATATCCTACACCTTGGACCCCCAGATGTGCTTGAATTACAACTCCCATCATCCCTGACTACTGGCTAGGAATGATGGGAGTTGTAGTCAAACAACATTTAGGGACCTAAGCTTGATAAAGGCTGGTTTAAAGCATCAAACGTCACTGGAATTTCAGTACATATCTGCTTTTAATATTCAAGTTTTTTAAAAATGCAAGTAGCATTGGGGTAGGGTAGAATCCTCTATTGGAACAAATAGAGGGGATTTATTCCAAATGCAACTATTAATTTCAGAGCAGAGATTTTCTTCAGGACCTCAACAGGGGAGGAAAGGGTAAAATTCCCCTTCCATACCTGCTACAATCCTTATAATTACCAGCCCTCAGCTGGTGCTATTTGCATTTTAAGAACCTGCACATTAGCTGCAAAAATGCATTTACATCCATGCCTAGTTTGGTGCTAAGGCATGCAAGTTTATTCAAAGTGGAAATGTATTTTGTAGAAAGGCACGGTTTTGAGTGCAGCTGCTCCTGTTAAACATTAAATAATAGAATCATAGAATTCTAGAGTTGGAAGTGACCCTGAGTATCACCCCTGCAATGCAGGAATCTCAGTTAAAATCTGCTTAGAAACCTCCAATGAAGGAGTCCACAACCTCCCGAGTCCATTCCACTGTGAACATGATTACAACCATTTTATTTTACAAATACATTCTCGAGTAGAGAGATGGCCTTCTCCCTACTTCCATTAACAAGGCAGAAGGTCAAATTTCTAAGGCTGTGCCCAGACAGCAGCTTCATGTGTTGATTATTGAGCAATAGGGTGCTGAACCAGAGCAGCAAGAACAGTACCAGAAAAGTGATACTACTATTGGACAAACCTCCCTTACAGTCCAACAACCTATTTGTATAGTGCTAATCATATGAAATCTTACCGAACCCCTCTGAACTGCCACCAGCGTTCCTGGCACTTGCAAACCTTTCCATTTCGAAACACCCTTTATTAATGAAGTTGTGTTGGAACACATGTAACAATGTATTAAGACTCTTTTAGTCCTGTCCCTTACTATAACAACAACAAAAAAGTGAGCCCATTTATCCTACAGTACCTTAAAATGTTATACCTGCTACAGCCAGTTTTTATCCGAATTTGAAACAGTAAAGTTTGTCCTGGGAGACACACGGAACCTCCAAGATGACCGAAAACATGGTGGTTATAGCATATTGCCTTCTCAAAGCTGAGAAAAGCATTGCATGTCAGGTCCAAACTTACATGTGGGCTTTTGCAGCTGTCTGCATATCTTGGGCAACTACAACCAACCATGGCTTCCTAGCATGTGGTCATTAAGCAAACTAAGGAAGGTCCATAGCTCATTGATGCTGGTTAGCTCAGTTGGTTAGAGTGTGGTGCTAATAAGGCCAAGGCCACAGGTTTGATTCCTGCATGGTGCATATTCCTGCTTTGAAGGGTGTTGGACCAGATGAGCCATGGGATCCCTTCCAATTCTAGGATTCTACCATTCTATCATACAGCACATGAATACTTTGAGACCCTGGAACCTCTAGCTAAAGGATCTTTGGAAATATCTCAGGCCTTGGGAAGGACCTCTGCCAGAGATTTTGGAGAGCTGCCATCACAGTAAGTAACAATCGGCAAGATTAGGGATGTGGCCCTGCAGATGATTTTGGATTGCAACTACCAGTATGGCCATTAGTTCCTCATTTCTGGGCTAGATGGAGAAATAGTCCAGCAGAATAGCACGAACATAAGATGCTGCTTTTTACCAGCTGACTATTTGTCCATCTACCTCAGTAAAAAGGCATCACCTCCTTCTTACCTGATCACTTTGTTATCTGGAGCCTTTTGCGTGCATATATGGCTAGCATGTTTTGCAATCTTTGTGCAGGCTTCAAATCCTGTACAACAAACTAGAGCAGATTTTGTTTTCTTCATCCCCCCAGCTACATTTCTATATGCAACAGTGCTTTTGCTATGCAGTCAGAAAACACGCAGGTGGGAATGAGATGTGAATATCAATATCATTATGTTATCTTCAGGGTATTTTATGCCAAGCTTTTAAATAGCTTGGTTCCGGATGCATGGTTCTATAGCATGAAAAATTGAATATAGTTATATATGGATCCAGGAAGAAGAGAATGAGAATGCCCTATTGGTGATTTCAGATGAGAAAAATCAATTGCAGGCATTTATTTAGTGCTCTGTTCTTGCTACTCCCAAGCAAGAAAATGAATTATGATCAAATTTTGGAAGTTTCTAAGCACAAGCAAGGAGAGCTTGACATTACACAATAACATCAATACAAGGGAGATTTTTTTTTTTTTAAGTGACCGCACAAAAGCCAGCCAGTTGACATTATTTGCTGGGATATTTCCTAAATTTTGTTTAGCCTGGCTTGCTGCTATTTATAAAGTGAAACTACAGACAAGGGAGTGGCAGGTTGTGCAGTTCAAATGGCAGCATGCGTGCTGTAAATCAGCAATCCCCCCCCCCAAGTTCATCTAGAGGAAGACTTGCTGATCTAAGATGCTAAAAATAAGACACCTCTCCTTAATACACAGGAGGAACACCATCCAAAAAAACCCCTTACCTATTGACAATGCCAGTTTTCACCATTGCAATATCTATGAAGCTTTATTCCAAGCTGTGGTGGGGCATGTTTGCACTGGCCCTTAAAGCCCATCCATGCCTTGAGGATGGGTAATGAACAAGCTCCCCTCCTCTGCCTTTGGACCTGGTCAATATCACATTTAACATAATAAAATGAATCATCATCATGAAAAGCCTTTGGAAGACAGCTTCCAAAGCATCTGAGACATGCACTTTTCAAACATCATCATATTAAAGAGGTCAAGAAGCCTGATGGGAACTGGCTGTTGAATGCAAAACATTTGGTCTCTCTACCTATATAAAGGAATTAAGCTTCTACTGGGAATTAAAGAAATGACATAGCAGCCGTGTTAGGCAGTGACATATTCTTATTTTATACTTACACCCTGTTCTTTGACGGTGGCTTACATCTAGTAGTTGCGCTTGGTTTGTGTTTACAGGTTCAAACCTTATGCTCTCCCTGGGACCAGCTGGGGCCAACATTTTATAGGAAAAAAGACCATACATTAATAGTGGAGTACTTCAGAAAGCCTCAGGTTTAACCCCTGACTCATGGGCTAAGAAAGAGTTCTACTCAAGGCTTTGAGCATTAGAATAGCTAACACTGGGCTAAGATAGGCTAAAAGTTTGACTCAGTCTAAGGCAGCTCTTTATGTATCTTGTGTTGCCACGACAGCTGCAAGGGAGAAAATAGCTTTGGATTTGTCAAAGGACTAATAGAATAGCTCCTTGATCATGCGTGTGGCTGGTAAAGGTAAAGGTACCTCTGACCGTTAGGTCCAATTGCGGACGACTCTGGGGTTGTGGAGCTCATCTCGCTCTATAGGTCCAGGGAGCCGGTGTTTGTCCGCAGACAGCTTCCGGGTCATGCGGCCAGCATGACTAAGCTGCTTCTGGTGAACTAGAGCAGTGCACGGAAACGGCGTTTACCTTCCCGCTGGAGCGGTACCTATTTATCTACTTGCACTTTGACGTGCTTTCAAACTGCTAGATGGGCAGGAGCTGGGACCGAGCAATGGGAGCTCACCCCGTCGCGGGGATTTGAACCACCGACCTTCTGATTGGCAAGCCCTAGGCTCTGTGGTTTAGACCACAGCGCCACCCGCGTCCCTTATGTGGCTGTTAGCTCTGCACAAAGTTGGATCAACCCTGTGGATAAGGATTAAAAACAACAACAGCAAAACAAGAATCTATGTGGGTGTTTTTTTTTTTTTTAAAAAAAATTGAATTAACCCAGCAGTTGGGAGGGAATGCATAAACACCTTAAAGACCAATCACTAATGTGAATCACAACAGACAGATGACTCACATGACTTAAGAGGCATCCTTCCATAAGTCTCCGGGGTTGTGCTTAAAAACTCCCCCACCAAACAAACAAAAAATTCCAGCAAAATAAGGATGATGATATTAGCATTTGGACTATAATTTGCAACAAGCTCAGTATTTCCCTTCTCCCCTCCGTTCTTGTTTTTCAACCCATGTTAGGCAACATAGCTTTTTCAAGTACAGTGCCTGGAATGTTTTAGATATTCTATTAAGCAATAAGCTCCCAAGATGCATTTACAAGTTCCACTTTTGCTGCAATTTCTAATCTAAAGGGTCATTTTGCACGAAGGTGGAAATATTCTGCCTACTGCTAGGGACCATTACTCTGTTCACTTGCAGAAACCTCAGAGGCTTTGCATGCACACTTAAGGCTGCAGCCCTGCAACACTTATATAAGTCCAATTGAACTCAATGGGGCTTGCTCTTGAGAAGGCATACATACATAGGATTGCTCTGTTAAAATGGTCTTCACTCTGTAGGAGTATTTTTGAAGCTCACCACATTAGTCTTGGACAGAACACAAATTCCTGACCTCTTTCCAAATAGTTGTCTTCAGCTCGGTGTTTAGTAGAAAATAAAACCAGCTGTGTAACTTTTGGTTTCACATTGATCTGCATGCCCTCATTCCCAATGTCCCACATCTAATTTACATCTTATTTTTCACTTTGGCCAGGTGTCAAATCCTGCTGGGGTAATGGATTGTCCTGTGGGATGGGTGTTAAGTCCAAGAATGTCACCCTTCCAGTGCCAGATGCCTTTTTTGTTTAAGCTCTTGCAAGTTCTTTCACAATACAGGTATGCTGCGGCATGCAATGAATGAGAGACCATAAGGCACGCAAGGACAACACAAAGATAACCCACACATCCCGCAGAGGGTAACTACTATGACACAGAATTAATGCAAGATTTTTGTTGCCACATATTTCATTCCAACAGCTAAATGAAGTGGTATAATTTGAACTGTTTTAAACCAGAGACAGATTTAAGCACAATAGCAGAGAGGCTAAAAAGACCCCCAGATGTTTACGGAGCAGACGCTAAAGCTCAAATATCTATCAATTTGCACAATTTGAGATAAGAAGACAGCAGTGATGCATTGCAGACAAGCCCTTTTGCTCGGAAATCTATTAGGATTAATATTTAAATGATTTTAATGCAAATATTTGATTAAACAAGTCCAGTGAACTCTAAGGCAGGTTAACACACTGGCAACGTACCTGATAACATGGATAGGGAGATGCTTTGAAACACTGCCAAGACCAACAGCTTGTGAGTTGAAGTGTCACATTGCATAACCATGTGGTAACAGAAGACAAGGATATAGTAACAACTTTTAAAAGATGCTACTGGATGTATGTAAAGATATTCTTCTTTGCACAGTAGGTGAAACAAAAAAACTAGTTATGCATAATTGAAAGAAGGGAGCTATTTGGCATCACAATGACACCAGTGAACTGTGAAAGCCACACTGGAGGGCAGTGGCAAGATGTTATCACTGTGCAGAGATAAATTAGGCTGCTATGACTGTAATATCCAGGGGGGGGGGGGCAACAGCCTACTGCTTTTCTTTCTTTGCACAAAACTTACTTTGACTAAGCAGTCAAGCACAGAAAAGTACTTCAGGACAGCAAAGGAACCCCCCTCCAATTGGAAAAAGGCCATATGAACAAAAATATAAAGCTTTAACAGCCACCAGTCTAGACCAGTATTTTTACAACTCGGCACTGGCACACCTATCCTAGATTTATGCGCTACCACGCTGGGATGGAATGGTTTGTCCTAAAGTATCTATGGAGGCAACCTGCTAATGAACTGTAATTTCATAACCTGTTATTAAAAAAAAAAATAAACACACTAACTGGGGACTATTGAGTACTAACAAGGACCTGCATGCCTGTACCAGAGATTCTCATTCTCCCCTTCCCAACAGAAGCTCATTGCACTGTACTGAATGAGGTATCAGAATTTCAAAGGTAGTTTCTAATGAATGCACTGTAAGATGCCATCAGAAGAGGGAACTCTGAGGCCCCTGCTGAAGTCCAATACAGCTCTTTGAAATGGAGCCATAAGGTTCTCACTTCACTGGACTACACTAGCTAAGCTGCCTTGAAAATGCTATGTAGAAAAGTTACCATTACATCCTTGACACACTTCCATTCAGTCTAGTTTGTGCTACTGAATTGGCTGGCAGCATTACCTTTGCCAGAACCTTGATTAATCAAGGGTACAGTGCCAGTAAGACACCCTGAATCAACTTGTGATATCAATCTGCTCCAAGCTATATTTGACCAATCCTAGATGCCTTCTGCCAGCTCAAAACTCTTCACACCAGATTACAAAGCAGAGTCAGCTGATTCTTGAAATTAAAACAAAGAGAAGACAGGCGCTGCAAGCTATTTGAGGTATGGAGCGTGCTGCAAATTTCAGTGTTAACATATATGCACATTTCATTTGGAATAAATGCCATGCTTCAAGCTGGATTTGTTGCAAACAAGACCTTTAACATGCAAATTAGTACTTGCTAGCACTGTGCAGTGATGTTTACACAATGCAATATAACCTTAGAACTTTGAACGCTAGAGAGAAGTTTCACTTACCCTCTAAACCTTAAAGTTAGCTTGCTCATTTGGACAGAATAATTCCACTCACACAAGTTAACTATAGTAGTTCCGTTGTGTTAAGAATTGGTCTGAATAATATGGTCTAGTATTTTGAAGTGCAAGCTGTTTCATTTCCTATGTATCCTTTGAAATTTCCTTCTCAGCTGAAAACACTTAAGATGGTAAAATGCCAAGCTAGAGTTTGGGAACAAGCCACCATAGATGCCTCTAGGAGCATCAAAAATCAAAGCCTTATGGCTTATTTTACACATTGTGAGTTTATTAAAGTGGTTATATTCTCAAGGGGGAGAACACACACGCCTTTGCACTGGCAGGCTGCAACAAAAATAAATAATGAGAAATAGTATAATAGGGCAAGATTAATTTATAGTTTAATATAAAATGGAAACACAATACAAAGCCAAAAGATAATCTGCTTAAAAACAAGGCTTAAAAAGAGTTAAATCTTCAGGATAGGCCCAAGAGCAAGGAGGCAACGATCTACACTGCCCTACACAACTTGGCTTTGGATCCCTGTTTCTGTTTTCATCATGCAGAAGTGATTTGTTCTGTAAGCAAACCTCAAACTATACGCACAGCAACCTCTACTGGACAGAGAGAAGAGTGTTTTCCAGTACCGTACTAGTAACACGAGGATGCCTGATAAGGCAAGGCCATCTGCGTACAGGCTGGAGTCCACAGTAATTCTGACCCGTGGACTGTCCCCCCTCCCCCCACCGCAGGTGAGGGACTGAAAGGAAAAGAGGTCATCCATGGCACTAACATAATTTATAATACTTTAGGCATTGGTCTCATAAATAAGAGAGTATAAAAACTTGCTCATGCTAAGCAATTGGGAGTGCCCCCTATTCAACATGCTTGTTCTAAAACGACTGACAGCAACTGATGCCTGCCAGTTGTACTCAAGTTCATTTTGGTCAATTTCATCTAGGGTTTTTAATGAGAAGCCTACTTAAAAAAAGGTTTCTATCTATTTTCTTCTATAGTAATTAAGCATAAAATGGCAAGATTGTCTAAGCTCCCCCCGCCCCTCCCCTTTCTGAACACATCTTCAATATCATCAGTAAATAATAAAAGTGCAAGTAATGTTGGTGACTGGATTTGGTCATTTTATCAGCTTCATTATTTTGGCAGCTGTCTATTAAATCAGCTGCTCATTCTGTACTTTGGAGAAGCAACCATGAAAACAGTAAGGCTTATTATAGCAACAATGACGAGGAGTGTAGAACTGCATTAAGATCAGAGCTAACATTTCTATCCACAGGGCTTGCCCACTCCCACAAAGTGCTAGTTTCCCTTCCCTCCCTCCCTCACGAAAAGACATAGCAAAGTTTTGTTTATAAAAACTATGAAATATTAAGTCTTACAATCTGTATTTTGGAGTTCCTTTCTCATGAGGCTAAAGAAGAAAGTGAAGATGAATTCCCTTTGAGTACAAGAGATAATCCAGACGTTGTATGCAAGGAAGCAGTCCAACAGCAGCATGACTGCAGTCTCCTCAGTCTGTAAAAGCACGCCAGAACTGGCCCATTTCAGGGTCTATGAACACCAGGCAGATAGGAATCCAATACGAGTACGATATACCCAAAATAAACCCAGAACTTCCAAGGCCAAATACTTTATAAAAGCTAGTCTGGTATATGATCGTATCAGTCAACAACAGCTGCGTTTTGTCACTGAAGGTTGTCTTCTAAGTTTGAAGCCCTTACCGCTAGATGGGGGGTTGGTATCTGTTGATGGAATTCTACGACCTACAGAGAGAAAAAAAGCAGTGTGTTATAAGAGAGATTATGAGACACCTTTCCACATTCTCCAGAGTTCCCTGTAGTTTAGCCTTATGAGTAGGCACAACTCATCACTAAATAGAAGCCTGACAGGCTATAACCACTTGAAAGAAATTTTGTAGGTGACAATGCTGAAACCATTTGCAAGCAGTTCTGATATTTGTTTCTTAAGAAATATATAGTTTATACTGGTAGAAAAATTGTGCTTTTTTTGCTTTAGGATTAGCATCTAGTCACTGTAATCACTGTAATCAGAATCACTGAATGGAGGGGAGAAGAGAAACCAGATGTTCTATTGCTCAAGGAGATTTCCATTGTGCCAGTGGTTGAATAGCACTGGATGCCAAACTAAGTTTGTACATTTTCTGAGCTAAGTAAAGAATACCAATAGATAACTCTGCAGTTATTATTTCAGCTGTTTGAAATTCATCTTTTAAGCTGCACAATCACTGAATGGTTACGTAGCACACTTTCTGCTTTGAAGAAAAAAAATCACCCTGCATACAGAGGATTTAAATGTGGCATACTTTACAGATGCACAATCAAACACTGAAAAGCCCAATCATCTTAATTCTATTAAATTATAAATAGTATTGAGAGGGTGGTATAGAAATGTTTATCACACAATCATTACTTAAACACAGGGTTATTCAATTAAACCGAATGCCAGCACATTAAATGCAAAATTGTCTTGTTGAATTTATTACCACAAGTGGTCTATCCAAATATATTAACCACAATAACTAAATTAAGCCTTCACTTACAGTATTCTCTGTCCATGACAATGTGGAATCTAACCTGAACTGTATCTTGCAGGATTGTATGAAAAACTGTCCATGGGATTAACTGTTAACAAAGTATTTCTCTATGAATTTCCAGGCCTTTCTCCCCTTGCTGATTTCAAATGAACAAACTTTTCTTGGTATCAGTGTACTTCTTGCTATTGATCCATCAAGCACAACAGAAGGATGTAGAGGGTTAACACTCAAGCATACAGAAGCTCTGACGTGAATGACCCAAAGCAGATCATATTGCACTTTCAGTCCCTATCAAATGCTGACATACGTGACATCACGTACAACTGGTAGAAACAGAACTTCAAGCCAAAATACTTGTCAGGTTTCGTTTGTTAATTGGAGATTGGCTAGAGAAATCCCAATGCTTTGATACTTACTAATTTCTATGAACAGTTCATTTATGTTTATTGCATTTTTTGCACTGGTCTCTACAAATATTGCGTGGATGGAATCTGCATAGTCTTTAGCATCTTTTTCCATGACTTCCCTAAGGAGAAGAGAGAGAATAGTATAAACAAGCCGTACCAATTTTTAGAAAAGAAAAAGTAGGTGCAATTCAATACAGGATTAAAATCTATATCAACAACTAATCTAAACCATGCTTAAGACTATGTACTTGGGAAACATGCTAATAAAACCAAAGATTTTAGTATTTTAACTTTTTGCATGTTTTTAAGTATTGTAATCTTCTTGAATTTATTGTTCTATATTTTTGTAAATCACTTTGAGGTCCCCTCCCCCTTACAATCAAGCAGAGTATTAATTTATGAAATAAGTAAAATTCCAATATAACTTAAGTCCAGGTGTGAGCACAGTGTTGAGACAAATTTCACACCTGGAAATAAACTTTGTTTCCAACATAAACTTTGTTTCCAACATTACCAAACCATTAGAGGAGTTAATTCAGAAGGAAGACAGAATGGTTAGAGACATTGCAACCACCCACGATCGCACTGGGGCTCACAGCCAAGTTCTCTAACATAAGCTTTACATTGTTGTAGATATTCAAAGGCAACCCTATTCTATCAGCAACTTGTCTGTCTTCCCTTACCCAGTTAAATCAGTCCAGAGCTATTGTCTCAGGCACCTTTTTCTCTAGCCTCCCTTTCCCAAGAGATCTAATATCTTAATCTTAAGATCTTAATATGGTGCCTGCCTCCTGCCACCCTAGCTTGTTCATTCTAGATGCAGCCCACACAGCACCCCCTCCAGGACTTCCATCTCTGAGACACAGGCGGCAAGAGTAAAATTCATGTTGTGAGCCAGTTTCCTTCCCTGCTAGACTTTAATAACCTTGAGAATGTACCTGGTTCAATAGTCAGCAATTTATAAAACCCAAGAGTCTCAAAATATTTCTGAAAATTTCTAACTACAAAGAATGACCGCAATAGCAGGCAGCAAGATAAGATGAGGGTTAATTTACCTTACATCGTTAAGATCACATTTATTTCCAGCAATAGCAACAACAATATTGGGAGGTCCATGCTGTCGAAGTTCTTTCACCCAGTTCTTTAATGTTGAAAATGTTTCCTATGAGTAAAGTGATGGAATTAGCAAGCATGTTAACTATTGCCAATAGATAACTTTTTTTTGCAAAAAAATATTTTGGTTACCTCTTTTGTGATGTCATAAACTATAATAGCTGCTGCAGAACCTCGGTAGTACATCGGTGCTAGAGCACGGAACTGCAAAGAGAAGAAATACGTAAAAAAAGGCTTCTGGGTCATATTAAAGGTCATACGGTAAAAAATAACTTAGGTCTGGGACAAAGGACATGAATGCCTCATAAAGAATGAATTGTACTTATTGTCACATTTTTATTTTACCCTTCCGTCAAGCTCAGTATAGTGTGCATGACTCCCCCTCCTATTGTATCTTCACAACAACCCAGGGTAGGCGGAGAGAGAAAGTGACTGGCTCATGGTGATTCAGCAGGATTCAAAGCTAAGTGGTTATTCAAACTCAGATCTCTCTAGTCCTAGTGGAACACAACAGGTGGTCAACCCACAGCCTGCATGTGGCAGCAAAAAAATTGCTTAGCAGCATGAGGTTAGTGATTTTTCAGCCACCCGGCAAATTGGGTAAGGTAGGAAGTATATGTGTGTGTGAGTGAGAGAGAGCAAGAAATAGAAGGGCCCTGTCCACCACCAGTGCCACTCCCATGTGTGGGACTTTGGGGCAATGAAATTGCCCAACTGTGCTCTACTCGCTATGCCACATAACAGAAACCTCTGAGCCATAACAGAAACCTCAGCCAGCATTCGTATACTGAGGAAGGTGCGTAGAGAGGGGTGGCAAGGAGTAGATCTCTGCCTTGTGTCATATCCAATGATGCCTTAGAAAGCAAAACATGAATATACTATCTGCGATAGTGAAGTTAATGGTAGTAACCAGAACCATTTACTTTAAGATTAAGAGCCCAGGAACAAAGGCTGGATACCATTTAAACAAAGAAGCTTTCCCCATCCATGTTTCAAGCTCTCACTTGTCATTTTGCAAATGTTCTTACCATTTATTTATTTTTTGAATTTGAACTTGGGCGTATCCAAGAGCACACCTTTGAGCCATGCTTACACTCCCCCACTACCATCTTTTTTGTATACTCCATCCTGAATACTGAAATGCCACCTCTGCAGCATGAGCCATGACATGGAGTGCATAGAGCTGTGTTGTTTTTAATCAATCTGTGAAACTGCTCTCAGTAAAGGAGTAGAGCCATGAAGCAACTGGTATCTTCACTAGAGCTGTATGAACAGTTGCTTTCTTACTATTTGTACCTTTAACAGTGTACACAGACACTGTGCATATGTGATGTGTAAACTTCAAACACCATTTTGAAACCTTAAAATAGTTTACGACAGCACTGGCATTTATAAGTAAAGGTGTTGTTCGTGAAACTCATGAAGCAAACCTAAGTTTTCCTAGTTATGAAAGCTCACATAACAAGCGTCCATGCTGCTTTGTAAGCCATATGTATTCTGACTCAGCAAGTGCGCAGAGCACCTATAGAGGGACAGCATAAAATAGGAGTACAAGATATTGCGTCAGGGCTCAGTGACTCATCCTAGCTGGACACAGGATAGCACTCTTATAGCCAGGTATAGATCCTAATGCCTGTCCCTGGTCCTCAGTATAACATTTATCATCAAACATATTGCATATTTCAGCATGAGCTTTCATAAGCCACCCACTCCAAGGGTTAAAAACAGAGTGCTGAATGTGGCGACAGAGATGCAGTAAAAGTCTGCTCTTCGTTCCTAATTGTCCATCACAATAATGGGCATTTCGCTAGTACAGTTAGGGAAACTGCATATCACATTAACTGGAACATGGAAGATATTAATTTGCACTTCCCTTTGTGTTCTGGTAAATCTAAACTCTAGGAGAACAAGCTCTAGAATGCATTATTTAAGTTGATGCTCAGTTAACAGGAAGAAAGAGAAAAGATTTCGTAACTAAATTCATGTTTCAGACTTACTGCAAGCATGGCGACTAATAAAAAGTAGTCGACGGAAACACCAAGCTACTTACAACAACAGCAAGCAACTGTTTCACATCCTAGTAGCTAAACTATTTTGAGAGGAGGAGTTCTGGAATACTAGGCACAGGTGTTTTAGAGCATGGCAGAAGACCACACAGAAAGACAGAAAGGCATACAGATAAGCAATTTTGAGTTGCACCTTTTACTTAGAGAAAGAGAGAATACTCTTGTTCGAAAGGGATTACGCTAGGTAGAAAATGAAGCTGGCAATTATTTTGAAAAATAATTAGAAGCTCAGGGAAGGCAAGGCTTCATCCATAACAGACTAGTAAGAAATGCACAGGAAAGCTGATAAAGGAATAAACTCAAAATCTGCAGCAAAGCAACTAAAGATGTACTTCATAGAGGTGGTTTTAATGTGAAGTCAGTACCAAGTATGGCCTTTCAGGAAACAGAGAACTGGAAATTAATGTGGATTAATTGTGAGGCAATTGTTTCCTTGTTCTCTGATTTCTCTCTTGGAATTAGATTCATTCTGGCCAAGGCTTTGATCACCAGCTGGAGTGGTAGGCAAAGGCTGTGCCCTGTCACCACCCCAATAAGCTCTATAACGTTTTCTTCTTTTTTATACCATGCTGTAGGGTAAAGGGAGAAGACTGCAGTGCTGAGTCAGAGCACTGACAAAGGATCATGTTATTTCCATTGCAAAAGTTGCAAGTTTTACTCCAAGAGTAAAAATAGAAAAGAGGATCCTGCTTTTTCCTCTCTTGAAAGTACTGCACAATCCGAGACAATTAGTTAACAGTGACATGTAGCTAGTTTGATATAAAATAAAGGGTACAAAGCCTGTGTTCTTGTGCTGCTTAAAGAGAATAAAAACAAGACTGAAGAGTTTCAGTATTAAATGAAAATTCTCTGTCAAGCAGCTATTGGCCAAATGTTTGATTCCTCAAAAGCCGAAAAAAGAAAAAGAAAAAGAAAAGCTATTCAAAGGAAGTCACCCAATATCTGAAGTGCACATTTTGTTTCAGGTACAGTGGAACCTTGGTTTTCAAATGTAATCCATTCTGGAAGACTGTTTGACTTCCGAAATGTTCAAAAACTGAGGATCAATGAGCTGGCTGCAAAGTCAGTGGGGAAAAAATGAAAAATGCGCCTTGGAAGCCATTTGAATTCCGAGGTGTGTTCGAAAAACGGAAGCAATTACTTCAGGGTTTTCGATGTTTGGGTTCTGAACTGTTCAGATTCCATGACGCTCGAAAACCAATAGTCTGACTCAGTAGAAGGCAGCTTCCTATGTTCCTAAGAAAGCTAACAGCTGACTGGAGTCAGGGGCTGGGGGGGAGGGGGAGGGGATTTAAGAGGCAGCACATACTAGCAAGACAGAACTTATGGAAACAGGACAGGTTAAGGAGTGAGGACATGGTATTGCAGATCTTCAGTTGGATGTGGTGGGTGGTGGAAAGAATGTCCCATCTCTACCTTCCAGCCCTTGATTTTTAACACTTCCATGAAAGTGAAAGCTCTACCAATAATGTGTCAAATGATAAAGCTTGAAATGCAGAACGTTCAAGATCCCATTGTATGCAAAAATATATACCCTACATTACTTTCAAGCTCTCGTCAGTCACAGAAAAATTTTAAAAATATACAGTTATGCAAATCAGAAAATTGGCTTCCAAATTAGTTTAATGTATGATCATTCCACCACAGGAACACAGATCATTAACTATGTATTAAAGGCATAATTGCTGCCTATCACCTTTTCCTGTACATTACAATATGCATGCATCTCAAACAATCTATCATGTCACTTTCCTGATCTGAGAAACCAGCCATGCTGAATTATAAACAAAATCTTTTAATCCTTGGAATGAATCATATAAATTTCATAAGAAGTAGACAAATTTAAATCTAGAATGTACAATGTATGACTTTATCTCAATATACAACTTTTTGTTGGGGTAATCAGAGGAACATGTATTATAGCCATCCATGGCACACTAATAAAGGCTTTATAATGTTTCATCACAACTTTTTGCAAATAAAAAGTAATGGGTTATCTACTTACTCGTTCTTGCCCTGCTGTATCCCATATTAGGAATTTATGCAACTCATTCTGATACTGCACTGTCTTTGTCATAAAAGATGCTCTGAAAAATATTTAATACATAAACGTATGAGAAAATCCACCACCTTATAAACTTCCCCATTCATAAATATTAAGGATCATATTAATTCCATTGTACAGAATCCAGATAGGTACAACCCTCACATGCTGGCTACATAGATCCATTATTTTAGACATGGAAGGAATAAAGTTTGTACATTTTATCTTTTCTCTATCTACTGATAAAAAAGCATTTATTTAGACAGGAAAATGCTGCAGGCAACAACAATCCAATTGCACCTTAGAAGGGCTAGTGTAAGAAGATAAGCTAGATTACTCTCTTTTGGATCGTTGAGACAAACAAAATCAATTTGGTTTCAACAAGAAGAGGTCACAAACTGTACAAGAAAGTGAATAGCTGCACGCTTAAAACGTAACCTCGCTGTTGTGATAAATCTACAAGGATGGTGGCTGCGGTAGGACTCTAGTCTCCAGACATTATGTGTTACTGTTTTTAGAAGGCTATTGAGACATGATTTGGCTAAAATTGGGGGGAGAGTCAGGGATTGAAGCTTGAGGATTTCCTTAACGGTCTTCTTAACCCCCCCCCCCACCAATTCAGGCACTACACATTGTGCACTGAAACTGTAAAAGCCCCTCTACACCTTTTGTCTACTAAGACAAAATGTTCATTTTATGAAATGTAAAATAGTTTATTTGCAAGATCAAGGTGGGCAGTCATCCTACATGAGTCAAGAACAATAGCCTAAGCTGTAAAAACAGTCGGTTTCATGTTTAGAGGGACCAACTTTTCTACACCACAAATCCACTTACACCGATCTAAAAGAGTGATATGTGAAATGAAAGGAGTCTCAAATAAAAAGCGTAGCTTTTTGAATTCATTGATGCTATCAGATGGAGGAAAATACAAACTGCTGTGAACATTCTTGATCTGCTCAGGATTGTTTACTATTTAGAAGCCACTTTGAAAATTAATATTTTACTTGATACACTGGCCATTTAAAAAAAAAGGAATGAAACTAAAAGTTGTAATTCTACATGATTCAGGTTCTGCATATCTATGAAAACTGTGACACATTTACTCAGACAGCATCTCAGTATTAATGGCTGCTAGCCAACAAGGCAAAGTAGATAGCTTTAGAAATGGATGTGGATTCAACTGGCTTTGTGGAAATGTAATTGCCAGATGCCACCCCCCCACCCCCGTTTCCCAGCTGCAAACTAAAAAACTCACAGGGTTGTTCTAAGAAAAAGAAAAGAGCTGCTGATTCTACTGAAAAATATCTATACAATTAATTGTGGACGACACTCTTTTAATAAAAGGTAAAGTGGCTTAAACAAATGCTTAATCTTCTCCCAACGGGGCTGCCGCTAAATTTTCCCCATGGTCTCGGGCAAGTTTGTAAGTCATGTAGGAATAGTACTGGAACTGTACAGTGCTACCTCGAGTTAAGTACATAGTTCGTTCCGGAGGTCCGTACTTAACCTGAAATTGTTCTTAACCTGAAGCACCACTTTAGCTAGTGGGGCCTCCCGCTGCCGCCGGAGCACAATTTCTGTTCTCATCCTGAAGCAAAGTTCTGGGTTAGCGGAGTCTGTAACCTGAAATGTATGTAACCTGAAGTGTATGTAACCCGAGGTACCATTGTACTCTCAATCTCTTAACTGTGGTGAAAAAGGGTTCAGCATTAGATCAATACTGGTCCCAGATTACTGATTTCTACTTTCCTACTTATCTGCCATGGAACACACAGCTTACTTGGATTTTAGCATTTGCATCAAACTTTATACTCCTACATGAGACATTTCTATGCACAAAGTTCCTACATTGAACTGAGCTGGGATAGTCTAGCCCAGTTGGCAAAGCACAAGACTCGTAATCTCAGGGTTGTGGGTTTGAGTCCTACATCGGGCAAAAAATTCCTGCATTGCAGGGGGTTGGACTAGATGATCCTTGAAGTCCCTTCCAACTCTACATTCTATGATTCTATGTTTAGTGCTTTATCTCCCTAAGTTGTTAGTTTCGTTCACTGTCTCACCCAATTGTTGGATTGATGTTGGGATCAAAGCTGTCTTCTACAAAGCGCCACACAATGCTTGACTTGCCCACACCAGTGTCCTGAAAGTAAAATCAGACAGACAATTTAAAGACCATTTAGGCATTGATAGTAGAATTTAAGTGATTTTTGAAGCAATTGCAGTACAACCCTAAATTTTGATGAAATAGTAGTTTCCTTTCTCCTCAATGTTGACATTGTGAAAAATAAAATAAAAAGTATTACAACAAGCAAATAGATATGTTTAAAACTAAACTAAGCTGTTACGATTCAAACATGTATAGGAAATAATCAAGAACTCAATCTCACATTTTAAGGTAGTAGCTAGAAGTTATTTTCCTCTCCTGAACTATGGGGTATTACAATACTTAGTTTTACTAGAATGAACAAGGCAGAATATTTCCTTCCAACTTATCATACAATTGTAATGTGCCTGAATGGTTCCACGACCACTCCCTATAATATAAATGTGCCACAAACAGAAAGGAGTGAACAACTTCCCTGCCCGATAGATGGTGTAGTTTGGGTAAAAGCTATGCAACTCCAGCAACTAAGTTGAACAACACATTGAAATGAAGGGTGATCCTTCTCCAATTAACTATCTATATGAGGGAGGTAATGTGAAAAAGAAAATTAACCATAAGATAAATTATTATTTATAGCCAGAGAATGAAACAAAGCTTCAAATATTGCTGACTTCTGGGCAAAAGAACTCCCCACATTTGATTTCCAGCTGCATCAGTCTGAGATAGTCTATGAATCAGCAAATGGCAATCCCTGCTCCAAATCAAGCCAACTGAAATGTGCTGCCTGGCCTCCCCAGGCTAGTTAAAAAGTAGTGTGAAGAGACAGATCTTGCCAGAAAGTTATCCCTCCTTTTCTCAGGTGGCCCACTGATAAGACAAGTTGTGGACAAGGGCTCCAGAACAGAAATGGCGAACTTTGATATAAATCTGTTTAAGTGTCATACAACCGTTTTTCTGTTTGTTGTAACGAAAAGTTGGTCATCTTGAATTTACCTATGTTAACTTTGCTTAATAAAATCCCCCCTTTTTTATTTGACTGAACAGGCAGTGGCTTTTCAACCTCTGATACAGTTAAACAGTATGGAAAAATTTCAGTTATTTTACAAAAACTTTTCTACTAGTGGAGAAGGGTAGAACAAAGAACACGCCTAAGCTTCCTAAAAAAGCAAACTCAGTCAACCCCAGCCTGCAGCAAAGCAGAATAGCAGATGTACAACCACATCTGCAACCCTACAGCTTGCACCAGTCCAGGTGGAAGGTGTTTTGCCTTTATTTTTTGGGTAACTGAACTCTAGGCTGGTGCAGCTGAGAATCAGGCCCCTTGTGGGATCCATCAGGCTTTGAATCCTATGGATCCAAAGCAGCTGTGCACTTGCCTTGTTTTTTAAATATTTATGCATTTTCAAATTTTTGTGCTTGCCTTGTTTGGGGGCTTTCTGAATGCTAGTGGTAGCTTCCTATAGAGACCTCAGCTCCAGCACTCTGCCCACTGCCTTACCCTAAGACTGAACTGAAAAATTGCTTGTGAGATAAAGAACTCTATACCTATTGAAAACTGGTCCTCATAATTTTAGGTTTACTATTGTGCACCTAAGTTTAACACAATACACTGTGAGCTACTTCAAAGTAAGTTCCACTGACTTTCTTCTAAGTGACAAGTATTGAGCTGTAAATATATAACCAAGTGGTCATTGCCTACTCCAGTCCAAACAATGGCAGCGCTGGATTTTTCTATCCAAGACTGGACAGTATTTTGTACATGGATGCAATACTCATGGATGTTCAACTGAATATATGGAAAAACTTTCTGACAGTAAGACCTCTTTGACAGTAGAATGTTTTCTCACCAGAGGTTGTGGACTCTCCTTCCTTGGAAGCTTTAAAGCAGAGGTTGAGTGGCCATCTGTCATGGATACTTTAGCTGAGATTCCTGCATTGCAGGGGGTTGGACTAGATGACCCTTGGGTCCCTTCCAACTCTACAATTCTGATTCTATGATCATATTAAAAAGCCAGCATTAGATAATGCCATGATGCTTCCATGCTTTCAGTGAATGTGCATCACTATGGAAACATTTGCATTTGCATGTTTAAGAGAAGCTCTCATTCTCTACTCTATGATGTGTATAACAAACAACTTAAACTCAAAGGTGCTAAACTAGTTGGAGAGTTTCTGCAATGCCTCTTACTCATACAGCCCCACCCTATTTAATGAAAGGCTATACGTAGTTCCAGTAACACACCTGGAAGAATACTAAGGAGCTATGAACAGACTAGATAGTTTGATCTGTTTCTTCTTCAGTACTGTATAAATAAGGACAAAAAAATCAACTAGGCAAAACTCCATACAGTAGTTTAAAGCATCACAGCCATGTATGGATCTTAAACGTATGCTTATACAGTTTCATTGTGACAAATGGCAAATTTTGAGAGGAAGTGGTTTAAGTCTTGTGGACAGCCTGTGCCATAAAAATCCAATAACAAGTCTAAACATTCAAGCTACTTAGTAGCCAAAGATTCTGGAACTTGTGAATACTACTGTCAGAAAATATATGAAGAATGTACCTTTTCCAACATTCTTAAATTTTAACACTAGTTTGACATATACTACCAACCACAGAATGGATTGAAGGGGAAAAAATAGCAGATGTCAATGTTATCTCATCAAGCCTCTTTTCTCCATCATATGCAGAACAAAGCCTATTTCTGCAAAAAATCAATCAATCAGGAAGAAGGGAAAACACACCCTATGTTTGATTCAATGCTGCAAAAAAGTATTGTGAAAAGAGAGAAGTCTCTGAAACTTTGGTTTCTATCCTTTCTCCTACTCAGAGAGAAAGTATTTTACAAAGCAATCCTATGCACACCTACTCAGAAATAAACTGGAGTTAGTCAGATGGAACTTTCTCTCAGGTAAGCATCTAACCATAGGGTTAAATACTTCCTCTCTTTTTTACAGTAAAGGATGTTGTTTATCCTTAGAAGATGTCAATAGAGGCTTCTTCTGTTTGCTTATTGGATTCCTGTCCCTATGTTTTGAAACTCAAGTTGTGAAAAAAACAAACAAACCCAAGAAGTTTCTTGGTTTTTAACAAGGGGTAGGCGCGGAGACCAGCGAGGAAGATAAAGGGGCAACAGTTTTCATAACTATGAGCAAAATATCTGAAGAAGTGTGCATGCACACGAAAGCTCATACCAAGAAATGACTTAGTTGGTCTTTAAGGTGCTACTGGAAGGGATTTTTTTGTTTTGACTATGAGCAAAATACTTCTCGTTGGCAGGAAAAACAACACACACACACACACACACACACACACAAAATGTGTACATCTACTTTGAAGTAAGTCCTATTGAAGGACGTGGGGCTTATACCTGGCTCGGAAACGACAAAAGTGGTATCGCAGCAAAACAATACAGGAATAGCTGCAACCGAGTTCCAACCAATTCAAGGCCACAATCCGAAGGTGGTGGTGGTGAACCTCGTTGTATCACATTTGGACTTACTTCCGAGTAGACAGGAATGGAATGGTAGACCCCATCTCCCCCGAAACCACCCCAACCCCCTGGTAACTATATATGTTCAGGCGTGTAGGAAACCCGCATTTGAAAGTCCCTTTGTGGAAAGTGGTAGCTAAGGGAAAGAAGAAAAGGCCAAATTTCCAAACCCTCTTTCTATGGGGATGTGTGTGTGTGTAGGGGGTGTGTGTTAAGGGAGACACTCGCCACCACTCCAGCCCCAACTTCCCTCCCCTGTTACTTACCCCCAGCAGGCAAACTTTGAGCTCCCTCAGAGCCATGGCTGGGGAAGGAGAGACGGCTCTCTCGTCGGGAGCGCAGCAGGCACAGCCCGGGTAGCCCCTCCTCGGAAAAAGGCGCACATCGGGGAATTAAAAAAAAACAAAACACCGCCTCCTCCTCCTCAAGTCTACCCTTCAGGCGAAAGTCTCCCAGGAATAAAATGAAGGCGTGGGAGGATTTGACCCCAAAATAAAAATAAAAATCAACTCCGAACCTCCTCCTCCCTCAGCTCCGAGTCACAGGTAAAAAAAAACAACCCTCCTCTTCCTCCTCCTCAGGCTCCGCAAACCGGGCGCCATCTTGGACGGCCCATTGACAATCACCTGACCCAGACTCCCCACCCCTTTCGGCGACACTGGGGGGGAGGAGGAGAAGGCGGCCTGGGCTGTCACGCCTCCCCACACCGCCTCTCTCGCTGTTTTGCCCCGCGGGGCGAAAGGGGCACCGGCGGGGGAGCCGCTGTGTGGGGCTGGCGGCGGGGCTTGGGGCCTGGGGCTGAGGTGGGCCCGGGGCGTCGCGCTGGTTCAGTGGCGGGTCAGGCTGGAGCGCTGAGGCGGCCGGGCGGCGGGCTGCCGCTGCTGCTCCTCCTCCTCGGCCCGGTCCCTCCTCTCCCTCCTCCGCCGCTCTCCTCCCTCCTCCTCGCCCAGGACCATTTCAAAATGGCCGGTAAGTGGCTTTCGCTCCTGCTGCTCCTTCGTGCGGGGTGTGAGGAGGCGCGCAAGGGCTTTCTCTGGTTTATGTCGTTTTAAAAAAATGGCTTTCCTTTATTATTATTATTATTGTTGTTGTCGTTTGCCTTGTCTTTTTTCCTTAAAAACACACATCAGAGGGTGCTTAAGCGCGGCGCAAACGTCGGCCCTCTTTTGCTGGTTTGTTTGCGGATGATGATGATGATCGTGTATATTTATTTATTTTTAAAAATGTATATATATATTTCCGACTCCTATCCAAGGGAAAGAAAACGCACCAACCCCCTGTGTCTTCTCTCTCTCTCTCTTTCTTCTCTCTCTCTCTTTCTCCATCTCTCTCTTTTGTTTTTGTTTGTAGGGATCCCTTTGTATTTTGTGGATTTGCAGGATGACTTAGATGATTGTGAGTACGGTAACTGTTTTCATTTTGGTTGTTTCTTTTTAAAGAAAAGGGGGGGAAGTAGGAATGAAATCACCACGTATCTTTATTATCTTCCTTTTGAAAGGTCCCTTATCTTCCTCCTCACGTCCTTCCCAAGATTATGGGTATGGGGGGAAAGGATGGCAAAGATGGTGATTTCCCAGCCATGGGGACACCCCCACTTCCAACCCCCGGCTTTCACCATTAAGGGGATTTGTTATTTTTAGAAGAAAAAATAAAATGCATTTTAAAATAGGGAGCTTTGATTTGATTCTGCTTACTACGATCCGAAGTAAGTGCCTTGGCTAGACCACATTGGCGGAGACAATGTAGTAGTTCTGACAGGTAGACTGTCAAGTGTGTTTCTGTCTTGTTTTGACCACTCAGAGGAGATGCAGATTTTTATTTTATTTTTTGCCTTAATTATAAGGCTGTTAGAGAATATTTTGTAAATATATGCATAAATTTAAGACATGGTGAGAGTTTGGCGGAATATTGATAGGGGAGGAGATGCAGCCTCCCCTCCCCCTTTTTAATGGCTGGTTAAAAAGTGGAGTTGGTTGTTGTTGTTTTTGCTGTTCATGGAAACAAATCACTCAGAATTTTATTTTATTTTTAACATACTCTGTTAAAATATTTAGCATTTAGTGTGTATGGTGGTGATTGTGAACATATTAGGGTTTCCAGATGAGATGGGGGGTGGGGAGTACACATTCATTCAGGTCAGCATAAACTTATCATGTGCCAAATAAGCAACATCATTGGTGTATTTAAGAAAACAAAGCTGTATCTCATCTGGATATGTTAGCATTGTAAAATGCCTGACAGAAAAAAATTATGCAGTAGCAAATATATTAGAAGAAAACATCCAGCTGCAGCTGTCATTTGAAGGAGCTGTTCTTTGATGAATGCAAACCTAGCATAGCTTTGTTCCATCTTGTCTTGCAGAAACTTCAGTTGGGCAATGTATAGTCTAGATTTTTGTAAGGACACTTATTGCTTAGGTAGATCAGCAGACGTGATACAAGGATGCAAGTGCAGATAACTCTGAGCTTTGCATTGTTCACTTTGTTTCCATTTGCATATGACTTTTGTTCAGAAATAGCTAGTCCTTGAGATTATCTTGCTTCCTTATTGATCATGCTGAATTCTGGAAAGCTTTCCTATATGCTGTACAAAAGCAGGGACCAAAGGGGATGAAAAACTTCCTAAACATAACTCATTGACCACCCAGTGTGGCTGGGGCAACCCAGACAGATGAGCAGAGTATAAATAATAAAATGAAATGAAAAGAAATTGACTTCCTGGTACTGAAACTTGACAGAGGTAATGAATAATGGTAATCTGCAAACCCTTCAGGACTAGGAGCATTTCTAGCATTTTAAAAAAGCACCCAGGACAGGCTAGAAGTTTAATGCTAAGGTTCCCTAATAACTGATTCTTACATGAGAGCTAGTCAACACATGGATAGTCTCCAGGCAGCTTTGGTAGGGAAATAATACACATTACAGTATGTGGGGAAGTTGTGTACTGAGCTGCTTCATTACATGACTAGGAAGACATGGTGTCAAATTTTGGCTGTCAGGAAATTTAATGTCAAGTCATTCATCTAAGCCTACCTCATAGGGTTGCTGTGAGGATAAAATGTTGAATGCCCCAAGCACTCAGTCCTCAGCTCCTTAGGATAATAAAAGCTATAGTTTCTACTTGATGGTAGTTATGTGAGAATCGATTCTTTATGAGTCATTTTAGAGTCAGTTTTGTTGAGGTGACTATGACCTTTAATTATCGCATTGTAACTTTCATGCTTTTTACGTTTGTCATGCAATATGATGCTTTCAAATGACAGTATTTCCACTGCATGCAATTTGAATCTTGAGCTATATGCGCTGTCGCTCTATTAAAATTGTTAATCAATTAATTGTGTGAGTTTTAGATGAGGAAGTAATTAATCAGTTACGTGCCACATTGATTCCACCCCTTGTGTCTACATCTGGTCTTAGATAGGGGAGAAGGTAGCAAATATTGAAAGAAGACTGCTTAAATGCTAGGTAGATATGTATAGAGTATGAAGCCCTACTGGGAACAAGATGGTGATGGTTGACCCCCATCGCTGGAACTACAAAAAACTGCTGTTGCTGATGTCTGTCTCCATCCTTAGGCCAAACACATAGGTAGAAAATGGGGATCAAGAGAAATTTGGCAATTGTACATTAGCAGAGCTGAAAATTAATGTTTGGTGGTGTGCTAGATAAAAAGTCATCACAAGCCAAATTAAGTAGCTTTACCTAGCATTTAGAGGGGATGTTCTCTTGGGGAATCTCATATTTGTGGTAATACAGTAATAATAATTTTATTATTTGTACCCCACCCATCTGACTGGATTGCCTCAGCCACTTTGGACAGTATTAGTCATTTTAGAGTGACTACATTAAGTATATTTCAAGTCTCACAAAAAGTCAAGGCATCTATGATAGCTGATAATAAAATTTTCAGATTCCATCTTAAAAGATAGCAACCAACTCTGCCAGCCCCCAACTGCCCTGGTTTATCATCCAGCCTGATGAAGAGTTATAGAGAACTTGAAAGACAGCACACTATTTTGTGATATTTTGGTTTTGCCTAATAAAGATTTTGGATCTTGTTTTGTAGGCCAGCATGGTGGCACTGTGGGTTAAACCACAGAGCCTAGGACTTGCTGATCAGAAGGTCAGCGGTTCGACTCCCCACAATGGCGTGAGCTCCCGTTGCTCAGTCCCTGCTCCTGTCAACCTAGCAGTTCGAAAGCATGTTGAAGTGCAAATAGATAAATGGGTACTGCTCCGGCAGGAAGGTAAAGGGCATTTCTGTGTGCTGCTCTGGTTCACCAGAAGCGTCTTAGTCATGCTAGCCACATGACCTGGAAGCTGTACGCCGGCTCCCTCGGCCAATAAAGCAAGATGAGCGCCACAACCCCAGAGTTGGTCACAACTGGACCTAATGGTCAGGGGTCCCTTTACCTTTATGGCTATCTTTACTTTTTGTATGTATTGGATTGCATTCTGTGTCGTTTTCACCATTCCAGGAAGTTGGCCTAGATAACCCTTGGGGTCCCTTGCAACTCTATATTTCCTTAATTTCTTTTTTAATGTGCTTGTTGTCTCGTCCAAAATTGCCAGCTCTTAGTCATTTGGAAGGAGAACTTGATTGTGAAATAATTTTTTGATTCTTCTTGTTTCCATTTATATTGACATACTTACAGCAGAAAAGCTGCCAACTCTAGCTATTTTCATGAGAGTCTTGTGACTTGAAAAGTAAAAATAGTAGAAATCCTGGCTCCTGTTTGTTTCAATAGAAATTATACCCCCTAGTTACAGTCAAAAACTTGACTTCAATGTGCCACACCCATCAAATTTGAAGTGCTAAAAAGAACCTATTATTTGTTTGTAACTTTATTTGATGGATACTGAAAGAACTTCTAAATGCAATCTCAGAATCTCTGTTTGAAATTTTGGGAAATTCTTGGAGAACAGGTGAAGTTCCATGAGATTGAAAGCAGACAAATGTCCCCATCTTCAAGGTGGGATGTGTGAAGGATGCAGGCAACTGCTGACTAGACAGTCTGATATTGATACCTGAAAAGGTTCCTGAGTGAATCATTTAAGTAGTTAGTTTGCTAACATTTGGTTGCTATGATTACAAAACACTACCAGGGGTTTCTCAAGAATACGTCACAACATACCAACCTTTTTTTTTTTTTAAATGTTACTAGCTTGCTAGACAAGGGAATGCTGTGGATGAAATATTAGCAAGGTTTTCAGTGAAGCCCAATATGATACTCTTGCTGGCTAGCTGGTGAAATCTGGATTAGATGATGCTACAGTTAGATGGATTTGTAGCTAGTTGAGAACTACAGGTAACTGACCGTTGAGTGTACTGTATAAGCAAAATCCCTGAAATGGGTTCCCTATTGCCATATTGAGAATTGAGACTGGGAGGTCACTTACTTGCCACCTATTGAGTTCAGATTTGCTAGACATGGGCTGCGGATGCTTTAGGGAAGGAATGGACTGATGCAGCACTTGAAGCTTCTGAAGGTTCTACCAAATGTTAACCAAGATAAGGTAAAAAGCTTTTCATTTGTAAGGAAAAGGGGATGCTTTCTCTTTTTAAAATATATCTAGGCTTTAAATCTTGTGTTGGATTTTCTGCATAATACCCTGGCAATGCATACACATACATGTTCTGTAGCCATGCAGTGCTTATGACTTGAGGGCATCAGTTTTATTTATAGATCCTGTTTATTCATTTTTGTGACAAAAACACTATGTGTTTTTAGGAGATATGGTTTTGAACTGCATGACTAAATGGGTGTCTTTTTAATTTCATGATTATGTGGCACGGTCACAAAGCAGTCAAATCCATATAGCATATGCAAGTGTGTAGGAACTATTCGAGCTTTTTATAGTCCCAATTTACTGGTACAAATTTGTTTTCTGCTCAGCATAAGAACAAGCTTGCATGACCTTTGTTAGGGTGGCTGTGCAGTGAAGCCACAAGTTGCTGTAATGTTCAGTGGAAGAATTTACACTTCTGCATGCCAGTAACAGTTTGGGTATCTCTTTGTTGCAGGGCTCAGTGGACAAGATGATGATGATGATGATTATACTATTATTAATTAAATTTGTGATCTGTAGATCTGAGGCCAAATCACAGCATAAAAATACAAGATAGTAACAAGATTACTAATTTTTTTACTTCTAAATATACAAAAATGAACTTTCTTTCTGACTAGTTCCAGATGTCTCGAAAAAAGTCATGCAGTGTGATCATATACACATTTATTCTGAAATACAGTATGTCCCCCTGTATTCAGTTCGGCTTACTCCCAGATAAGACTGTATAGAATTGGGGCATGAAAGATTTTTTTATCCCAAGAGAGCCCTCAGTTCATTACAGTTCTTATTTTGCTCTAATGCGTCTTGTTCCTGCATATCTGTCATATTTGTAAATGTTACCATCATTCAGCCAGTATTTTAAAAAGGTTGCACAAATTCATTTTAGTAAAAGGGAAATCATCAAAGGTTGATATTATTCTGATTTAAAATCAGTTAAAACGGTTTACAATCTTGTATTTTTACATTGTTATAACCCACCCCTGGAATCTTCCTGCTTTACCTGCAGCTTTCACTGGCTTAATGTTTGTTTTATTTTTCCTTGTTTCTGGCTGCTTTCACCTGTGCTTTGGTTGCATTTCAATAAGTTGTGGTCAGTATTATTGATACTGTACTGTACTGCTGTTTCCTCTTGGAGCTCCTGCGTTCTTTTGCATGATTCCAGCTTACTTTATCAGATGTTAGTAACAAAAGCAGGCTAATTTCCTTTCTTGGGCTGCAATCATATACCCAATTACCTGGGAGTAAGTCCCATTCAACTTAATTGGACTTACTCCTGACTAGACATGAAGGGAAGAAGAACCTCAAGCCTGGGTGCCAAATATGTCCCTTGAGGGCACTCTGCTTGTCCCTTGGGTCTCTCCCAAGCCATGCCCCTCATTAGTCCTGGTGTTGACCCTCCTTGGGAGTTTTTAACTAGGAAGTACAGTGGTACCTCGCAAGACGAAATTAATTCGTTCTGCGAGTTTTTTCGCCTTGCGAATTTTTCGTCTTGCGAAGCACGGATTCCAACCCAAAATCCAAAACCCCCCAAAAAAGTTTTAAAAGTTTAACTTACCAAATGGCTGCAAAAGAAGTTTTGGAAAAGCTTCAAAAATCACCAAAGTCTTCAAAAACCTCAAAAAAGCCTCAAAAAAGGAAACAAACTTGCAATACGTTTTCGTCTTGCGAGGCAAGCCCGTAGGGAAATTCGTCTTGCGAAGCAACTAAAAAAACGAAAAACTATTTCGTCTTGTGAGTTTTTCGTCTTACGAGGCATTCGTCTTGCGAGGTACCACTGTAGTGGTAATTTGGCAATGAGGGGCTAAAAGGTGGGATATACATGTTTTCACATATTTAATAAATAAGTATTTGTAGACAGCAGCTGTAGCAGCACAGTGAAGTACTAAGTCACCTTCCCTTAGAGATGAATTGAAACTGCCCCTGGTCTGGGGTGCTACCATACTCTCATTTTTCTACAAGGACAGAAAGAATGGCTGCAAAGACAGCTGTGTTTACCCACTTCTGTATTTCCTTTCCTAGAGTGAAAGAGGAAAGAGTGAGAATGTAGGCAGGAGTGCTACACAGCTCTGCTGTTTTCAGCAGATTGCTGTTGCTGGTTTCATTTGCTCTTTGCTTCCAGGGGCGCTTCCCCTAGCTGCATGGAGGTACGTAGTTTTGGCAAGCCTTCAGTACTGAAGGGTGGCAGGGGAAAGCAAAACAGTTCTGCAGGATTTGTATGTTAGATTCTGGTTTTTCAAATGCAACATATGCCTGTTCTCTCCTCCCCACACCCAGATTTCTCCATTCTTTTCTTTAAGGAAAATAAACATCTAAGGTAGCTTTCACCTTGGTCAGCCATTTTGGCAACATAGTTCGCAAAGATGCTTAGCTACTGCATTTCACTCCTATGTCCTGAGACATTATGGCAAAATCTCTGCTTTTCCTTCATAATTTTGCCAACTAACAGCTTTTTCACTTTGTGCCTGCTTTGAAAAAAGGTGACTCATTATGTTTCATTTTTTAAAAAATCACATTGCAGTAGCTATATCATACCTATCTCTACAAAAAAAATTCCTTCCAGTAGCACCTTAAAGACCAACTAAGTTAGTTCTTGGTATGAGCTTTCGTGTGCATGCACACTTCTTCAGATACCTATTTCTAGTGATTGTATTGGCTTCTCTCACATACAACACATATTTCTGGCTTTCAGATCTCTTACTCATCTGGTCCACCCATCCTGTTGGCTCCTGTTTAAGACAAGAAATTGGGTTGGGTAAAATTGGTTTCCAACTTCTTAGGTTAGTTTCAAGGCATTAATTGTGTGCAGCTAGTTAAAACATGACGTAGGTATGGGAAATATTTTCGTTATCTAACACTGTTTCTTGGCCTAATCTGGGAGTTGTATTTAAATAGTTCAGTTCCTCATTTTGTAACTAGTTGCAGCCTTTGTATATCACCTAACAGATGTATATCTTTAAAGATCTTAAACCTTTCCATTGCATCTAAGTATTCATATCTGTCTGCCATTGTGAGAGAATGCATAGGCAGACATACTCATACATTCCAAACAGCATAGCATATCCCTCTTGTTTGGGAATTGCAATAGAGCACACTGGCTGGTACATCTGCATCTGGAACTCATTTTTAACTCTCCAGAGATGACAAAACAAGCACCTTATTTATTGCATAGTTAACCAAGTATAATTGGCTAGTTTTGCCTTTTACAACGTGCACCTTTTTTTGGTCATACACAATAGAGATGTTTAAGTAATAATCATTTCAATAGCAGCAGGAAACACACTCTTCCCCTACACTCCATACTTCAATTGACAGTTTTCCCTCCCCTACCCATAAATCAAAGCAAGAATCATGACATTTGCCTTTGTGAAAACTTCTAATGCAATTACGATAAGCAAACTAAGTTATACAAGAGGGTAGTGGTTGATCGGTTACAAACAAATTTTAAATATGGAGACCAGCAAGCAGAAACCTACTGTTAAAAATGTCAGCCTGAAGCTTTTCCCAAATGCAGCTGCCTGACCAGCTTCAGATGCCCTGTTCCCTATCCCATTATTAATTGAGGTTTGGGTGGTATAAAGAGCAGGGCCTTTTCAGTGGTGGCACCGAAACTTGGGAATGCCCTCACTGATTAGATGCCTCAGGCTTCCTCTCTTCCATCATTTAGTTGGCTTCTGAACATTTATTTTACACAGGTTTTCAATGTTTGCTATTTAG
Organism: Podarcis gaigeae; assembly: GCF_964106915.1. Classification (NCBI taxonomy): domain Eukaryota; kingdom Metazoa; phylum Chordata; class Lepidosauria; order Squamata; family Lacertidae; genus Podarcis; species Podarcis gaigeae. The sequence goes on from NC_139682.1 coordinate 14,082,414, forward strand.
TTTGTATTGGCCAAAGCATTTTTTTTTTGCATTAGTTGTGGATTTTGAAATTGTGTGTTTGATATCTCCCCCCCCCCATTTATTGCTTTGTTTGTATCTTTCTTAAGCTTCTGTGGAAATAAATAAATAATCACAAGTTTGCTTGAGTAGGGGAGTTTCTCAGACAGAAATATACTGGTCAGACAGAGGATCCTTTAAGTGAGGAAGTGATAGCCAAAAATGTGATCAGATAAATTCCTGGGTCAGATTTCACTTTAGCCAGGAATTTATTATGGTGCCTTATGCAAACCATTATCTCCAGTCCACACCTGCTGTATGGAGATAAAAATGCTGCTTTTTCTTACAGGTTTGCTGTAAGGATAGCTGAGGTTGTATATAAACTCCACCGAACAGTCAAAAAGTACTATGCAAATACTGTTCTTAGCTGTTATAGTTCAAATCTGATTTGTGAATCGGTGTTTTGTGAATAAGCAGTGTTAGAAGCTGAGATATGAAAGCTAGGAGCTAAATGGCACCTTAAACCTAGGTTATGAGAGCAACAACGGAATGTCTAGGCATGCTTTTTTATAAAAAGAATGCAAAGCTGAAAATGAATGAACTGCAACTAAAATATTATGTTCATTTTTCACATGGTTTAGTCCTTCCCCTTCCCACCCCCTAATATTCTTAAGAGGTTTCTTCTCCAGTTTTCAGAGAGTAATTGGAAGTGGGAAGGCAGAAAAAGGTCCTCCTTTCCTTCCACTCTGCAGTTTTAATCTGAAATCTAAGGCACAGTACTGCACCCAGAGCTCAGAAACTGTTTGTGCTAATGAAATTCCCTGTCACAAAATGTGCCTAGAATAATGGGAGTTTCGAACACTGTGAAGAACCTTTGGATATGTTTGGTCCAAATAAAGATATAAAACAAATGTAATAAGATAAATCAGGAGGATATTATGGTATCAGTATATTAGTAACTGAAAATGTATATATCTTTTAGTGCCTCACTGAACAACTTTTCCAACTGTCTGGCTTTAGAGAATCCCCTTGAATTCAAGCTTTTAAAAAAGTTGTAAATTGCGTGTTGACCGCTTTATTTCCAAGTTCATTCCAGTCTTACCAAGCCAGTCTCTACACTAATAAGAGCTAGTTACATCATGTGAATTCCTTAAAAGTTTTATCACAAATCTCATTAGTTTAGGCTTTAAGAAGTGCCAACCGTTGTGAAACTTGGCAACCTTGTTATTTTTTGTGGATTAGATTTAAAGACTTAAGGTTTCCCCACTAGAAATATTTGGTGCTGATAATTTATTTTTTCCTTGCTTACATGCTACTTTTCTTCCATTCAAGTTGGGTTTGAAGACTATGGACCAGATTGTGATAGCATGAGGATAACTGCATTCTTGGACATTCCAGGACAGGATAACTTGGCTCCACTTGCACGTCTGGAAAAATATGCTTTTAGTGATAATATATTTAACAGGTAACAGTGCAAATAATTATGCAAATGTTGTCATGTTCATTTTTCTCTCCTTTTCATAGATGTTCAGTGCAGGTAATATTCTTATTATAGGATTTAACCACATATATTTTTAAGAATAATATTGTGTTGTATTAATGTAGTATATTCAATGTTTCTGTTCAGTAGGTTGAACTCCCCACATTCTTAGAATGGGGTAGCAAGATTCTGCCACCAACCGCTGTCCTCAAACAATTTTTCTTTCTCCATATCCCAGTCTGCCTTCATTCTCTTCCTTTTAATTTCCTCTTTTTAGCTGTTTCCCTGTAATTTGCTTTTTATTTACTTTGTAAATTGTATGCACTGCTTGATTGTAAAGAAAAAACCTTCAGATAAGTGGGGAGGTAAAACCTTAATTAAATCCATAAGCGCCTCCCCCCCCCCAACTAATGCTGTCTTGGCACGTTGTGCCCACCAACCAAAAGCCTTATTTTTTTTTAAGCTCTCATGCAATTTGAACTCTGATTCCTTGGTATAATTTGCTTAGCTTTTTGAACAGCACAGCTTCAAATGTTTTCTATGGTCGGAGTGGGCCAGAAGCGGAGAAGGGAATCAGGGCAAAGGGGAAGATGCAGTGAATGAAACCACATTCCCATTCTCTAGCGTTGCCATATTTCAAAAAGTGAAAATCCAGACAAAATTTGCTGAGCTTTTTCCCTTTCTTTTTCTTTAAGCGATTTCTGCCCAGACATATGGTAACCCTACCATTCTCCAAACTCCAGTAGTACCAGAGCAAAGCACCAGCCACAACAAGATGTTTTAAGACATAATTATAGGTTATACTTTGTACAACCCTGTGACATGTTTTCATATTTTTCCGAACAGTGAACATTGTGGCCAACTTTTGCTTCTGTTATGTAAATCTCCATGCTGCACTATGTTGCATTACATTGTAAATATTTAAAAAGTCACCTTACGTCAGTAGACCACCCACACATGGAACTGATCAGATTCCGCTGTTTTATATTGCTCACAATGCTTGGGTTACGTATCTCTTCTTATTTTTTTTTTTTTAACATTGCCTTTACAGGCAAATCATTGCCAGGGGTCTACTTGATGTCTTTCGAGATTTCAGCCACAATGAAGAAGATTACTTGACAGTAATGGCAATAGTGGTCCGACTGGCTGAAGATACAGGTGAGAGTTCCAGTTCTTTCTTGATATACTATTGCATATGGATGTTTGCATGGTCCATCTAGATCAGCCAGGTTTTGACTGCTAGTGGCTCTCTGGAGTTGCGAACAGAAAACTCTCAGAGCTCTACTTGAAGATAGCTGAATTGAATCTATGAGCTTCTGCATGTGAAGTATGTTCTTTAGCTCACTGCTAGAAAATGAATTATTGCTCTGTGCCAATATTAAGTTCTGTAATTCCAAAAGATTTTGCTGCTTATGTAGAAGTTGCTATATTCAAATGCATGGCATTCTGTTCATTGAATGCATATGTTTATCACCTTCAAATCAACTAACACCGTTACTTTATTCTCTAAATCCCCAGAGCCTACTGTACGGACAGAATTAATGGAGCAGATACCACCCATTGCTATTTTTCTACAGGAGAGTAGACCAAACTTTCCTACCTCCTTTTCTGAATACCTTATGCCTATTGTGGTGAGATATCTTACAGATCCAAATAACCAGGTAAAAAATTATGGATTGTTATTCAGTGTAATAACAATGACTTCAATTGGAGAACCTTAATTAGACAGTGGCAAACTGTCATTTAACAAGAATGAGCTGTGGTGCTTAGGCTCATATGCTCCCCTGTCCTCCTCCAGCATAGCAGTGAGGAGCAGTTTGAAAGCTTTAGCTTTTGTTTTAGATTAACCAATTTATTGTGACATCCAAACCTGGACAAACTGTGGTTAATCTTAACTATGGTTTGTTGAAACAAGCCAGCTTCAAAAAATAGTTTATGAAGCTAGCTTGTTTCAATAAACAATAGTTCAGAGTTTGGATTGTCGTTAATTGAAAACAAAAGTTAACGTTTCCGAGCTCATCCTTTCTGTGCAATGGAAGGAGAGCGCACTAGCCGAAGACTTGCTGTGGCTTCTCATAAATGAAGGCATAATTTTGTGTTACATTTACATTTTTTAAAAAATCAATAAAATGCTAAACAAAACCAATACAGTTTTCAATGTCTGCTTAAAGAGAATTATAAAGAAATGGGGCTGTCAATGAAAAGGCCCTGTGTTTGGTACCTGCTAGTCTGCTTGGTGGTAGGCAACAGAGCAGGGCCTCCGAGGATAATCTCAGAACCCAAGGAGGTTCACATGGAAGCTGATTCCAAACTATTGGGGGATTTAAAAGTCAAAACCACCACTTTAAATTGAGCTGAGAAACAAATAGGCAGTCAGTGCAACTGGCAGAGTATTAAATATATTAGCAAGTTGGAATTCCTTCTCAGGTGGCAGCTGTTTCTGCAGATGTGAGTAAGAGGCTTGTTTATATCATTAGAGTATATGAGATAGTTCTAGGGTGGATTGATTTAAGGTTGTTGCCATCATAATAAATAACAGTTATATAGATAAGTGAGAAAACCCCCAATTTTAGTCCTGCACGCTTGCTATTTTCCTTGAGTCACATTCAGGTTCTTGCATTACATCTCCTACCCAAGGTAATAGCTTTTTTTACCATCTTAAATTAAGTGATGATGTGACAAAAGCTCTTAATTTTTTTTGTCGACTTTGTGTTAAATATGTATTCTGTAGTTGACCTCTTTTGTAATGTTTTATTTTGAAATCTTTAAGATAATATTTTAGTTTTCTGTTAATTTTGTTGCTTTGACTGTATACTCTATATTTGACTTTCTTCAGAAATGTTTGATTCTGGATTGTTTTATTGATGTTTTAATATGCTGCAAACTGCTTTGAGATTTTTCTTAAAAATATAAAGCGGTAGAGAAATGAAATAAATAATAATAATAATAATAATAATAATAATAATTAGCATAGGGAGGAGGTCATTTGTAGCTCTGATATACTCTTTAAAGCAAGTGTACAAATCTAAGACAGATGTGAGTTTGGAGGTTATCTTTCAATAACTGTTCAGGAAATGACTGTTCCTGAACATTTCCAATTTAGTGTCTTTCTAGCTAGCAGGAAACCTTATCTAGTAGTTCTAGTGTATGGATGTAACTCTGGTGCTCACATGTATTCTGTGTGAGCTAGACTGAATTGAATCTGAGATGACCTTTTTCACAGTGCCCTTATAATAATACTTTTACAAACAAAAGGCAATGATAAGCTGTTAAATGCAGAAGAACATGAATTAGCTTTTCTGATTTTCAGTGCTGCTACTGCAACATTTATTGCATATTGGGGGGGAATTCTTTCTTACTGGTTTTCATTTTCTCCTTTGTACATTGATAGGTTAGAAAAGCAAGCCAGGATTCCCTACTCATACTACTGGAACAAGGTCTTGTCGGTCAATATGATATTGAAAATAAAGTGTGTCCAATCCTGTTAGATCTTTCTGCTCCTGAGAGTGATGATGAATACAAAGTGGAAGCTGTAAACGTAAGTAGCAGTTGTCTTTCATTTGGAAATTCTTCTAAATTTGCAGTAGGAAACTAAGTCCTATATCTACCATCTTAACTTGTTTGTACAAAGTTAAATAACTGAAGACTATACAGGTGTAATTCCACCTTTGTTATTGGCTTCTTATTCTTGACTGGTCTAGTTTTAAATTTGTTGTTTAAGTGACGATACAGTGAGGGAGAGAGAGAGAGGAGTAAAGGATGTGCCAGATGTGCTTGATAGTGTATCAAGCCACATGACCAGGCTTAGCCCCTGCTGACCTCATCCTACAGGTGAAGTGAGTTCTAAGGTGAATGTAATAAGGGAAGGGGAAGTGCGGCACTTGTAGGAGAACCTCTTTATTGGACTTTCTGAGTACAAGAGTGCTCATCCTTTTTAGCATTCGGGTCACAAGCTGGTAATACGAGGAGGGCCTCTGTGTAGGTGTACTAGAGCAGGGGTTGGCAAACTAAGGCCCATGGGCTGGATCAGGCCCAATTGCCTTCAGGATCCGGCCCGCAGACTGTCTGTGGATTGGCGTGGGGATTTTGTTCGTTTGGGCTGTGCCATTCCCCCCCCCCACTGCGCCATTCCATTTCCTCCCTCTCCCTCACAAACACTACAGAAGCACCTCCTCCCTCCCTCCTCCTGGCTTCTCCCCGCCCTGCCTAGAAGAGGAAGGGGGCTGGGCTAAGCTGGCTGAGTGCCATTTTAAGCAGCAACTCTCCGGAACCAGCCCTTTCACACCGCTCATCTTCTCTCTGCCACCGCTACCGCCGCTCTGGTGCTCCTGTGGGCCATAGAGCGGAGCGGACAAGCTCGCTCTGCCTACCCATGAGAAGTGGCAGTGGTGGTGGCAGCCCCAGGGAAGGTAAGCGCAGCAGCTGGAGGTGGGGTGTGTAGAGGATAACTACTTGCCCCCCTCGCCTCTTCTTCCAGCTCCCCCCTACGGTGCTGCTTCTCCAGCCCACCACAAGGTCTGAGGGACAGTGGACCGGCCCATGGCTAAAAAAAATGCCAACCTCTGTACTAGAGGGACTGAAAATTACCTTTGACAGAGAGCTGTAGCTTAAAAAAACGCACACAAGAACACTTTTTTTTTTAAAAAAAAAAAGCCTATGGAGGGCATTCCACAATGATGAGGCCACTGCAAAAGAGCCAATTTCTTTGCCTCCATATTGCTTACTAAAAGAACCCACTCATAAAATTTATCTCTTGGAAGGATCTATCAATCATTCTTTCTGATTTGTTGTTGTTGTTTAGTCGTTTAGTTGTGTCCGACTCTTCGTGACCCCATGGACCAGAGCACGCCAGGCACTTCTGTCTTCCACTGCCTGCCGCAGTTTGGTCAAACTTTCTGATTAGGGAGTCACAAATCAACTCCTTTTTCACACATTACTTTCAGCACAAGCCGCTTGCCACTTGCTGTGTCACCCTCATGAATATTCTGTGACCTGCAATTAGTTCACAGTCTACCATTGCAAATTGTTGATCTAGAGTCTAGAGATGGGTCATATCCGCACATCACAGTAAGCCACAAACCATGCTTATCTTGCACAAGTGAAATTTAGCTGGTGTTGTGAGAAAACAACTCTAGCTTAGTGTTACAGCTAAACCAGAGATTGTGCTTGTTTTCCTCCCAGCAAACTGTAGTTAATAAACTAAGAGCATACTTTAACTGGAGATCATAGTTTTTTGGGAGTGAAATAAATCATGACCCCTGGTTTCTCTGTAATGCTATTCCATGGACCACAGTTTGTTTCCTCCCATCACAGGAGTAGAGGTGAACCCATAATTATGACTTACAATGACAGGCAAACATGACTATTGAGTCTGTAGGAGCTTGAAGTATTTTTAAGTATTAGTATTCGTATCTCCTCCTGCTTTCCTTTTAAAAAAGAGGAATCCTAGATTAGTGTCAACAAAACACAGCTGTTCTGAAAGCACATTGAAATATGTTGTCAAATTTAAAAAGTCTAAGTAAGCTCCAACATAACGGACACTGGCAGCCACAAAACAGACCACTTCTTCGCATAAGAACTGTGTATCAGCCTCAGTATTAGTTTTCAGTTGCTCTTGGGCTGCAGAAATTTAAGAAGAACTGGGCATGTTATACTCACTTTCCTTGGCTCTGAAGTCACTGCTGTGAAGTGTTATCTTAACCTGTTATCCATCAAAATTGTTATATTCCAGTTCAGTTAAACCCACAATGGACCAATAATATAACTGGAGGAAAAGGTCAAAATAAGGAAAAAGTGTTATTTTATTTTCCAGCTGCTAAAAGAATTAAACTGAAAGAAAATATAATCCTTCCAAGTATTCACATATAGTTCTATTAATGGGTTATAAATTCCAGCATTAAAATATTTGGCAATTTTCCCTAAAAGTACTATCTTAAAGCTATGTTTCTTCTTGATGTGGTGTCCAAAAATCTTTAGCATCATTGCTTCTTTTAAATTTATACTTGACTATAAATAGTTGCTTAAATTTTCTAATTCCTAAGTGTATTGAGTTCTTCAGATCATTTGCAAGAAATCCGCTGTGTATCCACAAAATGTGAACATTCGTAATTTCATTTTACCATGGCTGTCTGACACTTCACCCATAAAATGACTTTACCAGCAAGACTGCAGTTTCTTGTTTGGGAGTTGCTTGGGCCAATTTCCAATGTAACATCTGAATGCCATATGTCTTTTTCAAGGACTGACAATTCCATTAAAGTCAGAATAGGATAATGTTCTCCAAGTTCTTTCTTTGCATTTAGTCACAATGACTGAACCATTTGAGAAGGAGGAAGCTGTGATTTTTAAAAACCATATACTATTTAATATATTCTATAAACATATTGAGACTTTAAAAGAAAAGAAGCAAAGTTTAGGAGTCTTGTATTTACAATATTTGAATGAACTTTTGTGCTATTGGCAATTTAATAATTTTACAAGAGTCAGGATAGGTAGTACAAACATTCATGCAGTGTAACATTTTTTAAATGTTTTTAGAAAATGTTCTAATTCTTAATGTTTGAGAAAAAAAACTGATTCTGCTTTTGGAAAAGGTGTTATAGTCAAAGATGCACAGAAATTATTTGGTTTGCTCTGAGGGATGGGAGCCTTTTATGGGTGGAAAAAATGGGATCTGAATGTTCACTGTCTGCTAAATTTATACCCTGGTTTTAAACAAAAATTGGTTCCTAAGCAGGGCCTTTCCATTGGCTGAACTCAGAAACTAGCAACATTTGGCTCCTTTTCTCCTTTGAACTCTTTCTAATCCAACTGGTTGTTACAGGAAATCTTTAACAAAGAACTAGCAGCTGAGTTTGCTTTCTCTCTCTCCCCACTTCCTGTCCCCTTTACTTCTGTGTCAAGCTTTTTAGATTGTAAGCCTGAGGACTGGGGCTATCTTACTACTGATATTTGTAAGCTGTTCTAGGAGCTTTTTCTTTTTTCTGAAAAGTGAGGAAAAATTGCTTTAACCAAATAAATAAGTAAATATCTGATGAATTTGATTTCTAAGCCATAAGAAGTTCATATACAGAAGTCACATTGTCTAACATAATTTTTAACAGAACTGCTAAGTTTCAAGAGGAGAACTTTAAATGGAGAGAAAGAATTGAGATATTTTTCCCCTATTAGATAATCTGCAAAATGGCTTCTATGGTGAACAAATCAACCGTTGAACAGTTGCTGCTTCCCCGATTCTGTGAGCTCTGTGGTGATGGGAAACTATTTCAAGTCCGGAAGGTTAGTGCTTATTATTTAAGACAAAAAAAAATTCCTTCCAGTAGCACCTTAAAGACCAACTAAGTCAGTTCTTGGTATGAGCTTTCGTGTGCATGCACACTTCTTCAGATACACTGAAACAGAAGTTTCCAGACCCTTCTATATAGTGAGAAGGTGGGGAGGGGTATTACTCAGAAGGCTGGTGGGAATGGGTGATTGGCAGATAGCTGTGATGAGCCTGTTGACGACTCTTAACGACTGCAATAGGTCTTACAGGAAGAAGCAAGGGGTGAAAAGGTGAAAAATGGCTTTGTCATGTATAATGAGATAAGAATCCAAGGTCTTTGTTCAGGCCAGGTTTCTCCATGGTTTTAAGTTTGGTGATAAGTTGTAATTCAGCAGCTTCTCTTTCCAGTCTATTTCTGAAATTCCTTTGTAGTAAAACAGCTACTTTGAGATCTTGTATAGAATGTCCTGGGAGATTGAAGTGTTCTCCTACTGGTTTCTCTGTCTTGTGATTCCTGATGTCCGATTTATGTCCGTTTATTCTTTGGCGTAAGGTCTGGCCTGTTTGTCCAATATAGAGAGCTGAAGGACACTGTTGGCATTTGATGGCATACACAATGTTAGACAATGAGCAATTAAATAGTCCCGAGATGGTATGTGTGATGTTGTTGGGGCCAGTAATGGTGTTGTCCGGGTGTATGTGGCAGCAAAGTTGGCATCTGGGTTTATTGCAGGCTCTGGTGCCAGTGTCCGTGTTAGGTCTGGTTGTAGTATTATTGTGGGTTAGGAGTTGTTTAAGACTGGGTGGCTGTCTGTAGGCAATGAAAGGTCTTCCTCCCAGAGCTTGAGAAAGAGAACTGTCATTGTCCAGGAGAAGTTGTAGATCTCTGATGATGCGTTGTACTGTTTTAACTTGGGAGCTGTATGTGATGACTAGAGGTGTTCTGTTATTTTCTTTTTTGGGTCTGTCTTGCAGCAAGTTCTCTCTGGGTATCAGTCTGGCTCTGTTGATCTGTTGTCTAACTTCATCTGTTGGGTATTTTAGTTCTAAAAAGGTTTGCTGTAGATCTCTTAGGTGAGAGTCTCTGTCTGTAGAATTGGAACAGATGCGGCTGTAATGTAGTGCCTGGCTATATACAGTGGACTGTTTGGTATGTTTGGGATGGTAGCTAGAGGCATGTAGATATGTTTGTCGGTCAGTTGGTTTACGGTATAAGGTGGTGTCTATGTGCCCATCCTGTATTTTTATAGTAGTGTCCAAAAAATGTATTTCTTGCATAGATTGATTCATAGTTAGGTTGATTGTGGGGTGAAAATCATTGAATTTCTGGTGGAAGGTGTTCAGGGTCTGTTGACCATGTGTCCAGATGATAAAAATATCGTCAATGTATCGCAGGTACAAGAGAGGTTTGAGTGGGTAGGAGTTTAGGAAACGTTCTAAATCTGCCATGAAGACGTTGGCATACTGTGGGGCCATGCGGGTGCCCATTGCTGTGCCGCTGATCTGAAGGAACAGGTCATCACCGAATTTGAAGTTGTTGTGGGTAAGGACAAATTGGCAGAGTTTGGTGGCAAAGTCCGCTGTGGTTTTATCTGAAATGGTGTTCCTTATAGCTTGTAAACCATTGTTGTGTGGGATGTTGGTATACAGAGATTCCACATCCATAGTAGCTAGTATAGTATTGTTGGGAAGATTATTTAAAGATTGTATTTTCCTCAGAAAATCTGTGGTGTCACGTACATAGCTGGGAGCACTGATGGCATATGGTTTCAGAACAGAGTCCATATAACCGGAGACACCCACTGTAATAGTGCCAATACCTGAAATGATGGGGCGTCCTGGATTTCCTGGTTTGTGTATTTTAGGTAGAAGATAGAAAGTTCCTGGTCGAGGTTCTGTTGGTGTGTTAGTGAGGATCTGTTCTTGGATGTGTGGGGGTAGCTCCTTAACAATCTTGTTCAGTTCTTTTTTGTATTCTTGTGTTGGGTCTGAGTCCAATTTTATGTAAAAGGCGGTATTGGAAAGGTATTGGCGGTATTATTTAAGACTTATTTGTGCATCTACATTAGAATTTATCTGTTCAAATGTGGAGGTTAAATTATCTTCAGCTGTAAGTACCAGTAAAACTCAATGTGTTTCTCTCATCTCTCTGTCTGTATGCCATTAAAAAGCAACATTTTCTTTTTCATATATTGGCCAAAACATAGTTTCCACTTTAGTGAAATGTACAGGTAACTCGCAACTTACACTTATTTAAAATAAGTTCTTGCTTCTTTACACCTGTTGCTGAAAAATAATAATTGCGAGATTGCTGTTCTGGCTTTACATGGTTTTGCTTATACACACAATGACGAGGAATGTAACCCCACATAAGTTGTGAGTTACCTGTACATTAAGTTAATCATGTACTTGTGCTTTCTTGAATAAGGGCCACAGAATTGATGATCCTATATTTCCTTTCAGTCATTTCCTGCTTATCACACAATCTCTATGAAATCTGTTGAGCAGCTGTTAGTATGCATTAAAATATTTGAGTAGCATACCCCGTAGACTTTTATGCAGTTAATATGATTAATAATGCCTGCAAGTAGGAAACATACCATAAAAGTATATTTTCTGGGTTGGGAGCATAGGTAGCAAGGTTCTTTCTAAAACAAATTCTTACTCTGTGAAGAACTGTAATTTGATCAGTTTAAAGAAAGACATACGGATTCAGAATTGATACATAAAAGCAAACAAAGTTTTTGTTTCTCTTGTTTTAGGTTTGTGCAGCAAACTTTGGAGACATTTGCAATGCTGTGGGGCAAGAAGCCACAGAAAAGAACTTGGTATGTTAAAGTTTTGGGTCTTGAAGCTGTGTCATTTTATTAAATTAAAGAGCAGCCCATCAGTAATATCTGCTGAGAGTCTTACATATTAAAGTATCTAAATACTAAAAATGCAACAGATAATCAATAAAATCCACAATAAAAAACAGGGGGAAAACTCCTAACTGCACAGACAATATAATAAAACAATGTGCAGTCTAGGTGAATAAAAGCTTTTTCATCTAGTACTAAAAACACCACAGAGAAGGTGTCAGGCTATCCTCTCTGTGGAGACTATTCTGTAGCCCACATGCCACTCGTAAAAAGCCTGTCTTTCTGATAATCAGCTACATCTATTCACTTGGTAAGGGCACCTGGACAGGACCTCTAAAGAATATATTTAGGGTCAAGTAGGCAAATGTGGGAAGACGTGATTTTCAGGGAACCTAGTCCTAAACCATTTAGGGCTTTTAATACACTTAAATACATTTAACACAGAACTGGTTTAAGCCAAATCTCTAATGAAAAGAGAGAGAATCCAGAAGTGCATGCTTTCTTTTGATGAAGTGTGTCTGATGCACTGTCTCTGGACACCCTTGAAATCAAACCTTGGAGCAACTCCATCAAATGCACCAAGGCACACATATAACACGGCTTATGAATAGATGATACTGGGTGGGTGTTGGGTGGCTGAAGAATACATCAATGTTACTTAAAAACAGCAACCCATGGCATGCTCATAGCAGCACTGTAACAAGGTTGTTTTGATCCCAAGCTAGCAGCTCTCTTTCTTTTTTCCTCTCTCCTCCCCCCTGAGACTTGTAAAACTAAAGTCTCAGAAATTCAGCCATGTGTCAGATTTCTCCCTCAAGCTAAAACTGTCGTGCTTGATCTTTAGCTAGCCATGGTGGTTGCTATTGATAACTTCAATTTGCAAGGATAATCCTTCAGCATTAGCATTCCTTCTTTAAGCCTTGCTGAAAGGACATTAATATTTGTAAAGGTATCTGACCCTGCTGTCAGCTTCTCTTCACGGATTGAAATAAATCAGATTGACGGTCTCAGGCGGCTTAGCTTTCTTCTGTGACATAAGTATCTGTTTATGTGCAACTGCACGTAGTATTTGTAGCCAGAATTACCAAATTACCAAAATAAACCTGAATCCTTTAATTTATTTGTTAACTTGATGCCATTTGCTGCTGTTTGCTAGAAACTGCTAGCCAAATGATGTTTTCAAAAGAGAACCCTTACTCGAAACCTCAAATAATTATTTGGAAGTAAATGTCTTCACAGGAGATGTGTTGAGGGCTGCAGTGCAATCAGTAAAATTGCTATTTTAGAACTGTTTGATCTGATATGTCTTTATTTTGGTAGATTCCGAAGTTTTTTGAGCTCTGCTCTGATAGCGTTTGGGGTATGCGAAAAGCTTGTGCTGAATGCTTTATGGCGGTCTCCTACACCATTTCACCTGAAGTTCGGAGAAGCAAGCTGTCTCCCCTCTTTATTAGTCTCATCAGTGACCCTTGCAGATGGGTAAGTAGAGAGTGAATTAGTCCATCTTAAATTGCAGTTGTACTTTTCTGTCTTTTGATAAATGACCGTGACTAGCTCAAGTGACAATTATCGAATGTTTTATTTGACTTGCTCCTCTCAGCTAATTAATTGCAAGTCATTAAAGCTCTGTTTCTGTTAGCTGAAGCATGATGGAAGCTTTTTAAGCAAGCAAATAGTAGTTCAGCTGTCAAAAGCAGACTTTAATCAACTCTTCATGATTGCATATTGATCAGCTTTCTCCTTTTGCTTCCATACAGAGATGACTTGTGACAGCCCTTTTAATTTAGAGTTTATTCTGTTGTAAATGTTCATGGTCCCGATGGGCCATCTTACTTTTTTGAAACACATCTCTTCAGTGAAGCCTTTGGCATTAAGTCCTTAGCTGCAAAACATAAAAGTAATTCTGTTATGCTAAGGGTTAAAGGAAATTATCTTTGTGTATTTTTTTGTTAAATCCATACTCGTAATAATATCGTATAGTTTGCTCAAAAGTTATTTTTATTCTTTAACCATTAGGTTTTTAAGCACTATTAGTTACCTCAAAGCATTATCTTATTTGTTAACAAGTAATAATATGAATCATACTGATATTTTTCCTTTTTTTTTTTTTGAACCAAAGTGTAGTAGTGTGTTTGATTTTTCTGCTGGTGTAAGCTCCTTAACTTGAGATGAATGAAATGTCATTCTTGAAGTGTTGGCTATGAATTCTAGCATCTTTTTGAGTGAGGAAACTTCAGTCTCAGTGATCTCTTTCTGGACTGGCTCCTTGACATGTACATACATACCATGTGTGGTTTCTGTTGCTGAATGTTCATAGCCCAGGCATCTGGGCTGCATGTGCATTTTCTCCTGCTAGACTGGAGAGTTGTACATGAAGTGCCTAATAGCTGGTCAGTTGCTAGCTTTGAAAGCACAACAGACCACCTACTTGGGGGAGAATGTGGACTTAATCCAGGCACCAATCACCTCATAGAATCATAGAATGATAGAGTTGGAAGAGACCACAAGGGCCATCGAGTCCAACCCCCTGCCAAGCAGGAAACACCATCAGAGCACTCCTGACAGAGCATACCACCTGTTATGTTTCAGAAATGGATTCCCCTCCCTCCAGTAAGTAACCCATATAATACAAAACAGTGTGCAGCTGCATTCTCATGATATCTGTTGATGCCTTATATCTAGCTGTTTGATGTTTGACATTGGTCCAAATCCCTGAAACGGTTAAAACTTACCTCATTCTAGCAGTGAAAATACTGTATACCATTATCCTTGCCCTAATGCCTTCCATTTAGTTGATTGGGATACTTTGGAATCATATTGGAACAGCAAAGTGTACACTTGTCTCCAGAAGTATAGTTATCAAGCCAATTGTGTCTTCTTACTTTTCCAATACCGTAGGTTCGTCAAGCTGCTTTCCAGTCTCTCGGGCCATTTATTTCTACTTTTGCAAACCCTTCCAGTGCTGGTCTTTATATTCGGGAGGATGGGACACTTAGTATCCGGCCTTCCAGTCCATGCCCAACAGGCAACAATGCAAATGACGTGCTATCCAGGTACAGTGATTTGGCTTAGTTTAGTTTATCGCCTAGTTCACATGTCACATTAAATCATGGTCTTTCCCCATCCCACTGCCACTAGGAAACAAGCCAAGATCTGACTTGCTGTGATGCCTGAACCCAGGTTCATGGTCCCCCTCCCACCCCAAATAAACCATGTGCAGTAAGTCAAAAACAAATCTTGGTTACTGTTTGTGACTCCCTTGGAGTGAAGCAAACCATGAGCCTGGGTTCAGATGTTGTAACAAGCCAGTAAGTTGTGAGTTCACATTAAATTATAGTTTGCAGATTATATTAAACCATACTTAAAAACAAACTGGGCCAACGGTGATTTGAACCTTGAACTCTATTCTTTGGTCCAAGACAATAACTGGTACACATATACACACCCATACCCTAAGTAGTAGGGTGTCTTTTACTTGTTTTTCAAATCAATTAGTCTGCAGTTTCAATGCAATTCATATTTTTAAGTTCTTAAAATAAAGTGAGAGAGGGCTTCTATTAGCTATGTAGATAACATAAACTTCAAAATACACAGAAAAGTGTCCTTGTGATAAAAGCTGGTAGTTTCAGATGTCATATTTGCACACCTCAGTATCAGCTAAGGACATCTTAGGAGGTCTGAAGCATCTTTGAAAGGAATATTTAGAGAAAAGTTGAAATTATTGCAGTTAAAGTATTACTTAAGATACCATGTTTAAGTGAAATTTGTTTTTTCAATTTTTAAAAAATTCTGCTTCTGTTTTCAGTTCAGAGGAGCAAGTGGGGGGAAAATTGGAATCACTGACAGACAGGCCTTCTGCTAGCTGTGAGAATTCAAATTCAGATGCAACGGAGGAAAGTTCAGCCATACAAGTAAACATTGGAGTAGATCAGACTATATTGACTCAGAGTGATAATGCTGATCCTTATGTGACCAAGGATATTAAGGAATGTCAAATCAACAGTTATCAGGAAGTGAACTCAAGGGTCCAATCAGCAGAGGATGTGTTCAATACCTTCTTATACTGGCGTCCTCCTCTTCCTGACATAAGTCAGGATCTAGAACTGCTTCAGTGCAAAACTGAAATACACGAAGAGAGCTGCCCGGTGTCGGAAGTTCTTTGTAATAATTGTGTTGCCAGCAGTGAGATAAAAAAAGTTCTGCAGAGTTTGCAGGAACACATGGATGACCCAGATGTTCAAGGTAAGATCTTACGCTCTTGTGTTCTTAGACCCTTCTTCAAAAGATTTTGCTCTGGGAAACATGTTGCTCACAATTGTTTTATTATAATGAAGAACTATTCTGTCTTAGGATTGCATGCAGTTCTCTTTAACCACAATACATTCCAGCTACATCTCTCTATAGTTAACAAATGGGAAGTGCCGTCTGGCTCCAGCAGCATTTGATGAAAACTTCTTGCTGTTCTAAAAAGCATTTTACTGCTTGAGTTGTCGTAGGAAGGAGGGCAGTTGTGTTGGCACTTGGGTGCTGCCACAGTACAGCCTTCACTGAGGTCCTCAGCTTCTTCCTTTCTGTTTAGAATTGCATCTAAAAGTGGACTGCAGCCCTGGAAGAAAAAAGAGCCGTTAGGGTTTTGGAGGTTGATCTCATAATTCCTAATATCAGCTCTGAATTCAGCTGGCTTCTAGTGTAGTTTGTCTACAGAAGCTAGATCAGGTGTCTGGTTGTTTGAACTTTAAATAAAATCAGGATTTAAACACAGTCCTGTTTACTCAGAAGTCTTCAGTAGGGTTTACTCCTCAGTAAGCATCTATAGGATTGCTGCCTTAGTCACTTTACTCCTAGCTAATCACCAAGGCAAAACTAAGCCTGTCTTGTGTAGTAGTAGCTCTTGGTAAAACCAAGATGTATGGTATATATGATAACACAATAGTATCTAATAAATGAGGCATAAGAAATGAGAGCAGAGGGCAAAGCAGCCCAAAGTAGAAATGTATTTATTAGGACCAGTGAAGAGGTTTTAGTTATTGTACTAAAAATAGAAATAGTGGGATTAGCTTGGGATCCAAAAAAATCCTGGGCCAGGTCTTCTCTACATCTGTGAACTTTAAATTTCTGTATTGTCATCTTTGTGGTGTTTTATGTATCTCACAGCAGAATCCCATATGCTTACTCAGAAGTAATTTTTTTGAATTCATGTAAATGTTTACAGGATCGCAGCTGAAAACCTCCTATACTTAATCTGTAAATAAGTTATAATCTTTCAAAAATGCATCTGAATCTAGAGTTTCCGTATAGGCACAGAGGCATTGATAGGCAAATTTGTGAAGAATAGGTCTTATCCCTTTCAAGAACTACTGTGTAATAAGTTACAGATAGGTAGCCGTGTTGGTCTGCCATAGTCAAAACAAAAAAATTCCTTCCAGTAGCACCTTAAAGACCAACTAGGTTAGTTCTTGGTATGAGCTTTCGTGTGCATGCACACTTCTTCAGATACACTGAAACAGAAGTTACCAGACCCTTCTATATAGTGAGAAGGTGGGGAGGGGTATTACTCAGAAGGGTGGTAGGAATGGGTGATTGGCAGATAGCTGTGATGAGCCTGTTGACGACTCTTAACGACTGCAATAGGTCTTACAGGAAAAAGCAAGGGGTGAAAAGGTGAAAAATGGCTTTGTCATGTATAATGAGATAAGAATCCAATGTCTTTGTTCAGACCAGGTCTCTCCATGGTTTTAAGTTTGGTAATAAGTTGCAATTCAGCAGCTTCTCTTTCCAGTCTATTTCTGAAATTCATTTGTAGTAAAACAGCTACTTTGAGATCTTGTATAGAATGTCCTGGGAGATTGAAGTGTTCTCCTACTGGTTTCCCTGTCTTGTGATTCCTGATGTCAGATTTATGTCCGTTTATTCTTTGGCGTAAGGTTTGGCCTGTTTGTCCAATATAGAGAGCTGAAGGACACTGTTGGCATTTGATGGCATACACAAGTTGGCATTTGATGGCATGAAAAACAAACTTAATGGGACTTGTTCCATTTGATCAGCTCAGGTTCAAGTACTGTCTGCTGCACTTAGAGCTGCTCACCTTGATTCTGTTGGTTGCTATGAGATCAAGCAGAATGAAGAAGTTAATGGGAACTACCCAGAAGATACACCAGGTTTGGTCCTTGATCCCAGTTCAGTGAATGCGAGCACCTTATCATCATTGCCAAGCCAGGATGAGGCAATTAACCCACCCAGTCCACCTGTGATTAAAAATATGGTAAGTTTTGGTTATGGTAGGAAAAATAAGTATGTTTTTTTTGGGGGGGGGGTTAATGGCTTGTCAGTCATTTTGTACCACTAAAGACTTCTACTTACTTATTCTGACTTGTAGTCTGCCACCCTGAAAATGCAGGGCACTGGGCCTAAACTTAAAATAGCAGCCAAATGTAACTAGCAGAGTGCACTAAATCATGCCTGTGTATTTATCCAAACACAACTGAGTATGAGTACTGGCTTTATCCCAGCCCCTGAAATCCAGTCCAGATACCAAGGCCTTGCAATGCTTCAAATAAATGCTTAGACTGGCAGATCCCCAGGAGAAAGGAGTCTGAGAATTATAGATGGGCCACTGAGAATGACACCTTCAGTAGGATGTAGGAAATGTTGAAAGTAGTATCATCATGGTAGATGGGGTAGAAGAACGAATGAACCGTTGAATTTTCTACAATATGTACCAGAGCAAATTAAGAACCTGGCTCCATAAATAAGAATAGAACCACTGCAAAACTGCCTCCAACCCAGAGCTGGTCCAGGGAGATACCATGATCAGTGGTATCAAAAGATGCTGGGATATTGAGTCCCTTTGCTAATAAAGGCCATCATTCTGGCCATCAAGTAGCCAAGCTAGACCTGGATCCAGATTGAAATGGACCCAGAAGTTACTGGATTCCAACTCCCATAATCCACAGCCTTTGACCACGCTAGCTGGGGATGATGGGAGTTGGGAGTCTAACAACATCTGGAGGACCACATCCCCATCCGTGGTATTAGCAATCATTTTTCTCTAAGTGTGCCTAGAGCTGAGCCACCACTACCCTCTCAAATACTTTGCTTAGGGAGGGCATGTTTGCAACCAGGTTATAGTGGTTGTATATCTCTGTGTCAAAGGTGGGTTTTCAAAAGGAGAGTTGCATTGCCCCTTTTATAAGGTTTCAGGCAACACCCCTCATGTAGTTGTGCATTCATCGTACCCTGGACAGCTGGTCATGTCCCCTGGCTACCTCAAGTTAGCCATGACTGACAAGGATTGAGAGGACACACAGTTAGTCAAATCACTGCAAGCACCTTGTCCACATCCTCAGGCCTCAGAAGCTGAAAATTATCCCCCCAAAAGTCTAGGTGGTGCATTGGACACTTCATCAGGACTGATCACAACAGTGGCATCTAACACTTTGCAGAGGTAAGTAATTTTATCCTCATGGTGCTTGCTGCTGCAGGCTTTTGAGAATTGTAATAACCCATTCACCAGGTTAGAGCTTAATAAACTTCACACCACTCAGTGTCATGGCAGTGGGGACAGTAAAGTAGACCTTCACTGCCACCGAAAAGGTATGATTATGTGCTATAACACATGTTCATTCATCTTTTTTTTTTTTACCCATCAAATTTATATCCCACCCTTCCAGAGTGGCAAACATATTTGTATTAAAATTAAAAGTAGAATAAACACATTTAAAAACATCTAAAAGAATGAAACGCAATAAAACATGTAACCAGTTATGTGTTTGAATAGGCCAACGAAAACAGAAACGTTTTCATGTGGCAAGTTCTTTGCAGAGTTCCATGTCATTTGTGCTCTAGGCATGATCCAGCCTGCTCCATTGTCCACAACTACATGGGCTATTGATACGATTGAAAGAGATCACATCAATGGCCCATTGCATCTTGTTATTCAGTAGCAAGACAAGGGCCTTAGTGGAGCTGCCAGCTCCATCAGAAAATACCCCAGAGCATTCATGAATTCATGGATTGCATAGGTCTCCAGTGAGGAACTGCTGCTGTGAGACCACTGGGCTAGACTCACTGGGCTAATAACAAACCAAGACAACCCCATGGGTGTCATGGAACCTTTGAAGTCTCGTATGAATAAAGAACCTTTTCTCTGTGCTTACATCTTTGTATGGCTTAGCATAGTTTTGATTACATTTTTTAGCACTGCAGCATGGATTCAATTTTTACATAGATGTTCACTGTTCATGTTGTACTGAATTTTAATGCGGTGCCCCAGATACTGTTTTGTTCTTTCCATAAATGCATATTATGCACTTTTACAGGACTCAGAAGAGCAACACAGTGGGGACAGCAAAGCTTTAGAGGCAGAAAAGAATGATCCACTTCATGAAGAAGAGAAATCAAAATTACAGGTTGTTTCAACTATTTCTTAATGATGTGCTATAGGGAAGTTCATCTCCCATAAATTAAACATTTTAGACCAATGTCTAGAAGCCAGCCTTAGTATTTTGGTTCTGACAGAATCTGAAGTATAATCTTTTTTTGTGAACTGCAATGAATATAGGCTTAAAGGCTAATCAGGCCTTCTTTTCTCAGCCTGGTTATGAGCGTGGATCGTTCTTGGACATGCACCCATGTCCTGCTTTCTTCCTGCTCTGTCTCATTCACCAGCTTCAGAAAGTAACATGTGACCAAGGCCCTAAATCAGGTTTATTATGGGTATAATTTGCATAGTTAAAATATACAAACAAATTTTCTATATAATTTAATAATGCACACAAATTTCTATTTTCACCTGTAATTTGTAACTCATATCCGTCTGAACTTCATGTGTATGAACTATTTCCCATGATAGAGCTGACAAAGTTTGGCCTGCTGTGTATTCTGTAACTGCTGCTGTTTTGCACATGCTTGTTTTCACTGTGCAGTTGCCATCTGGAGCGGGGAGATGGAATGCTATACGTGAACAGATGTCTTTCAGTGCTGACACATTCTTTCTCTGGTTTAATTTATTATTATCATCAATAATTTACTTTTTTTTTGTCTCCAGGATATCATACCTCAGCCTTTATTGGACCAGTACTTATCTATGACGGACCCTGCTCGAGCACAGACTGTTGATACGGAAATTGCAAAACACTGTGCGTACAGCCTTCCTGGTGTGGCCTTAACACTTGGTAGGCAGAACTGGCATTGTTTGAAAGACACCTACGAGACCCTGGCATCAGATGTACAGGTAAAGCACATGGCAGTCAAGTATCACTTAACGCCGCATGTTTTGCAGGTGCATGTGTCAGATTTGTAAGGAGCATGAGATATTTAGTGCACATTCGTCTGTGCTAGTTTGCCTAACGGAGCCCCAAAAGTTCCCATCAGCTACAAGGACTGGGAGAAGGAGAAGCTTCATACAACTTAAACCTTTCAAATTCCATAAAGTGCTTGCCTTCCTCACTGGCCCATAATAAGATTACAGTTCATTTTAACTAATCCAGCTTCAGTCTGTCAGGATAGCAGGTTGAAGAGAGCACCTTTCCTAGCCAATATCGAGAGGTGTGCATATGCACAATGCAGTCAAAGAACAAAGTTCATTTTATGCTTAAAAATAAAATGCCCCATTTACTTTCCATGAACTCTGTGTAGCTTAAGATAAAATGAAACAATCTATATGACATACAGTGTCTGCATGAGTCAGGTTATTATGTTTTTAATTAAACTTGCTATATATGTCCCTCCCTCTCAAATTCTTTTCGAGTTAAGAAATGATATTCCTGGCAGATGCAATGCTAGTGGTATTTGGGGCCCTAATCGTTTCCACCTTGAGGTGGAAGGTTGGCGAATAATTCTACAGAGGTATAACTTTATGCTATGGAATGAGACTAAGGAAGTTTTTGCTTCTTGCAAAGCTTCCCAGAAGCACAGCTTTTTACTGTCTTCATGCAAAAAGTTCTACTATTTCCAGGGGGAAGAAGTGGGCATTATAGCTAATTAATCCTGTTATCCTCCTGTACCCTGTTGCGTTCAAAGACCAAGAATGAAGTTAGAATCTGGCACAATCAACTAAGGAAACCGGAAGGAGAAGACAGAGAAGAGGCCTTTAGAAAAAGCTAATGCTCTGTGCTTGGTTGCCCTTGTGGTTTGATAGCTGTTTTAAATTTGCTATATTTGCTCAGCAAAGTTCAGTCTTGTTTTCCATTTTTGTTAACTGTTTACAGTGGAAGGTGCGTCGGACACTCGCTTTCTCTATTCACGAGCTGGCTGTTATTTTGGGAGATCAGTTAACAGCAGCAGATCTAGTGCCTATTTTCAACGGCTTCTTAAAAGATCTGGATGAAGTGCGAATTGGAATCCTTAAACATCTTTATGACTTCCTTAAGGTAGATGGAGCTAAGTTGTTCATGTTTGCTCTGTTTCAGCTATATTTTTCTTAGATGCATGCCCCTGGTCTAGAGAGGCACATGGAAAAGCCAAAAAAGAGGGGGGGGAAACGTTTCATTTCTGAAGATTAACTTCATGCTAACTCCTCACTCTCTAACTGCACCTTCAAAATCTGCTCCAGAGGATTGAGGGATCTTCCAGAGCTGATTTAGGGAGTGCATAAGGGCTGCAGGAGGAAGGAGAGGAAAGTGAAGTCTGGTTCCTTGAGCAGAAATCTGCTATCACAGCATTGGATAGCAACCCATTGTGTTGG
The DNA here is from genome assembly GCF_964106915.1 of Podarcis gaigeae. Lineage (NCBI taxonomy): Eukaryota > Metazoa > Chordata > Lepidosauria > Squamata > Lacertidae > Podarcis > Podarcis gaigeae. The sequence goes on from NC_139682.1 coordinate 14,104,700, forward strand.
TGTGCGGTCCATACCTGCATTGTTATGTATTGCTTCATATGGTTGAAGAAGTGTCAAAAATGGATGTACTAATTCAATAGAGAGCCCAGATGTTAAATTTTTGAAAGGGGAAAAAATTGATAACTAATTCATAAACATTTTCACCACCATCATCACCACCACCACCAGAAAATATATTTCCCAATCTGCACTTTCATAGTGGGCATAATGGATGATTGTCCATTGTTAATCATACTTAGAGAAGTCCCACTGATATCACTCTGTGACTGAAGGCCCCCTAAGTCTGTGTACCAGCCCAAACCTCTGTAGTATCTAACTGCAAATGCTATATATGTCCAATTCAAAGGTGACCCTGGTGTGTAGATAGTATGCATAGATAGGACTTGCTTTTAAGTATTTTGCTGCACTGATACTGGTGAATGGCTTAGGCAGCCACTGTACAGGGACTGTAATGTATAAATTGGTCTTAAAATCATTAACACATTGCATAAAGAAGTTGAAGTTATGTGAAACAATAATTACTGGTCAGCATTATCAGGATCTGCTTCCTAATTGAAATATCTGCAAATGTTTTGACTACTTGAACCTGTGAAATTAATGACAAATGAAATGGGATACTTTATATTAGCCCTGTGCTTCCATTGTCAGAAACAAATTACTACTGAGATTTCTTTGTTATATTATTGTCCTTCTGTTAGGGTAGTGTACATACCTCAGGGCATTGGGCGTTGTTTTCTCTCTCCCCATTTTATCCTAAGAGCCCTGTTTAGTAGCTTAGGTTGAGGTCTGGTTCCGCCATAATTGGAAGGCATGGTTTCCTACTGCATGAGCAGCCCTTGTTGGTCTTGGGTTTGTGGGCTTCCTTCTCTTTCTTCTTTCATGTACCAGAGGAGGAGATTGGAAGCTTATGCTTCATATTTCAAGGAAGCCACAGTTCTTCATTACATCACAGCTTAGGGAACTGTGGCTTGTTTAGTAAGAACAAACCAGGATCAGATTGTGGAAGCTCACATGTCTGATAGATAGATAGATAGATAGATAGATAGATAGATAGATAAATTTATTGTCATTGTCCGTATATACACAGTATACACAACAACGAAAATCAAACACCCGAGACCGGATTCACATACACATTCGCACGTATCTCCAACACTCTCATCCTATGCAGACATAATCTATTAGAACATAACATAATCCAGAATATAACATAACCTATTTGAAGCATAGCATAACCTAAAACCTATCTCATTCCTTACTACTCACTGCTTGCTATTTCTTACAACTGGCCCTGAGATCATTATTTAGTGCAATCAGAGCTCTTGGATAGAAACTATTCAGAAGGCGTGTGGTTCGTGTTTTCATTGTCCTGTATCTTCTGCCCGAAGGCAACAGTTCAAAGAGGTTGTGAGCAGGATGGGTGGGATCTCTCAGGATATTGTGTGACTTCTTCAAGCTGCGAGACGTGAAGATCTCATCCAGGGTTGGTAGTTGGAGCCCAATAACATTCTGGGCAATTTTAATTATTCTCTGTAAAGCTTTTTTATCCATTTCAGAGCTGCTCCCATACCACGATAATATACTATAGGTTAAGACACTCTCAATGGTACTGTGATAATAGGACAGAAGTAGGTGCTGAGATAGATTCAATCCCCTGAGCATTCTCAGGAAATACAACCTCCCCTGCACCTTCCTCACAACCATATTAATATTTGCAGTCCATGAGAGGTCCTCAGAGATGTAAATGCCCAGGTATTTAAAACTACCAACTGTCAGAGCCACCCGTGGTCCCAGCTCACAAGAGACCAAAATCCAGTCCAAGTTATATACAAAAGGTTTTATTGAAGAACATTGTTGTCGTTACATCCAAGCTCCGTGGCTCAGCATCTGTTACCCTTAGATGTTTGAAGTCCCCTCTGAGTCAGTCCCGCCCCTGCACCAGCTTAAGAGGCTTGTACTGCTCCACCTTTTCCTCTCCTTCCTTTTCCGCAGGGTCTTCCTGCCCCCCTGTGCTCCCTCCCTTCGGGACTCCCCCGAGGCTGAGTCTTCTGACGCCTGCTCCCCCCTCCTTCGTGCTTTGGGACCAGGCTCCTCCTCAGGGCTCTCCTCATTTCCGCGCGCCTCCACATTTGAACTTGGCGCGCGTACGTTGCTTCTGACCTTCCTTTCGACCGTTACGCTACTCTCGGTACTACACTCCTCCCCTTCCTGCAGGACGTTCTGCTCCGAACTCCTTCCCCTCTCTGCTCCCTGTTCTGCTCCTCCTGACACACTGGTAACTCCACCCCCTTCACTCCGTTCCGACGGAGAGGCCGGTCCCGATCTCCAACCCCCACTGGGGATTCCCTCTTCGTTCCCCTGCTTCTGACTGCTTCCCTCTCTACTGCCCCTTGGCCTGACCAGGGGGGCTCCCTTTTGGGAATCCTCGGATTCACTTGACGGACTCACTGACAACCTCGGGTCATCGTCGTCCTCTTCCTCGTCACCCTGGGACCCCTCCCCCTCGCTCTCTGTCCCTGAAACCCTGACACCAACCCTCTCCACCTCCTCGCCATTTATGTGCAATGGTAAAAATACACTTTTCTTTCTCCTAAAATCAATTATGAGTTCTTTGGTTTTTTTGGTGTTAAGCATAAGATTATTTTCTTTACACCATTGAATTAACCCCTGTACTTCTTTCCTATAAGCAGCCTCATCATTCTCACTAATGAGCCCCACCACTGTTGTATCATCCGCAAATTTGATGATTGTGTTGGACTTATGCAGTGGGGTGCAATCAAACGTGTACAGGGAATAGAGAAAGGGGCTTAACACACACCCCTGAGGGGCTCCTGTGCTTAATACTAGAGTAGAAGAATAGTAAGGTCCCATTCTCACTGTCTGTGGCCTATCGGTCAGGAAATTCCTTACCCACAAACATGCCCACTATTGTTTATTCATGAAGTTGTGTCTGAGCTGACAAACCCAAGGTCAACCAACAGGTTAGCTTCATGGCAGAGCAGGGTCTAAAGTCCAGTCCTGATCCAGCACACTAAACTCTACAGCAGACTAGCATTTAACCTGAATGAGGAAAAGTTGTTCTTAGGAAAGAAATGTTTAATGCTTCAGAATTGTGCTAGATTAATATTGAATATGGTCTACTACTCTTCATGCTCAGTTGCTAATAGGTTCAGTTGTGAAGTATTAATTCATTTTGGATTTTGTTTTGCGGGGGTAGTTGCTTCATGCTGACAAAAGACGTGAGTACCTTTACCAGCTACAAGAATTTGTGGTTACGGATAACAGCAGGAATTGGCGGTTTCGTTATGAGCTTGCAGAGTAAGTGAAACTAGTTTCGGTTTTGTATGTATTTGCTATTTAGTGGTTTCCATTTGGCTTTGAATTATAGCAAGGGTCACTTAAAAGCAGGACTATAAATCTATGCAGCCGATCATTCTGTGTAATAACACTGACATCTAGTGTAGAACCTTGTAATTTCAGTACAAGGTTCTCAGTTCTAAGCGACAAGTATCATATCCGTTGACATTTCTTATTATGGTTGTAATATTGGCTGTGTGGATTCCAAAATATAAAGTGTTTAATAAAACAGTGGTAGTAGTTTGTACTTTGCTTTCAAAATTCGCTGATGTTCTAAACATTGCAGCACATTTGCTGATAGGAGTGAGACCCTGCCAGCATATAACACCTCTTCTCAGACATCTGCACTGGTTTCCAATTTATTACTGGGCCAAGTTCAAGTCGTTACTGTTGCTGTATATAGCCCTTAAGAGCTTATTTACAGGATCCCCTTACCCAATATGTGCTCACTTGACAGCTTTGATTTGTGGAACTGGCACCATTACAGATGCCACACAGCACTCGTGCACTTGTAAGAAATTGTTCTTTTAGTGTGGCCCAACCGACACTTTCACAACAGGCAGGTGCCTTCACTGTATGCTTTTTGATGCCTGCTTGAAGCATTTTTGTTTAGGCAAGCATATCCAGACATGTTGATGTTGATGTGTTTTAATCTCTCTTTGGTTTACAGCTGGTTTTAATTGTTTTTAAAATAACTTGGTTTTTTACTGCTTTTATTTTGGGGGTTTTTGTGTGTAAACTTCTCAGATGTTTTGTAAACTACTTAGATGAAATAGTATAAATTTTTTGCTAAATAAATTACCAGGCATTGTTAGTCACCCGAAACCCCCTCTTGAGCAAGAAGATAGAATGGCCATCCTAGTGGCGCAGCAATAAAACTGCTAGCACACTTGCAAAGCTAAGCAGGGTCTGGTATGATTTTGGATGGAATTGAGATTCCTGCATTGCAGGGGTTGGACCAACTGACCCCCAGGGTCCCTTTCAACTCTACAATTCTATGATTCTTTGACCAATAAGACAGTGTTGTAAATTATTATTTCTGTTTTATTTTAGGCAACTCATTTTGATACTGGAGCTCTATAACCCCAATGACGTATATGACTACTTGCGGCATATTGCACTAACACTCTGTTCAGATAAAGTTTCTGAAGTCAGGTGGATCTCCTTCAAGCTGGTAGGCTTTTTGCACTTTCCCTGTGTCTACATTTGCTATAGGGACGCAGGTGGCGCTGTGGGTAAAAGCCTCAGCACCTAGGGCTTGCCGATCGAAAGGTCGGCGGTTCGAATCCCCGCGGCGGGATGCGCTCCCGTCGCTCGGTCCCAGCGCCTGCCAACCTAGCAGTTCGAAAGCACCCCCGGGTGCAAGTACATAAATAGGGAACACTTACTAGCGGGAAGGTAAACGGCGTTCCGTGTGCTGCGCTGGCTCTCCAGATGCAACTTGTCACGCTGGCCACGTGACCCGGAAGTGTCTCCGGACAGCGCTGGCTCCCGGCCTCTAGAGTGAGATGAGCGCGCAACCCTAGAGTCTGTCAAGACTGGCCCGTACGGGCAGGGGTACCTTTACCTTTACATTTGCTATACATGTTATATTTTGTTTTACAAGACTGCTTTAACATATATATTTTTTCTTGCTGCCCTAATTTTCACTATAATCTTCCTGTGATTTGTCCTGTGTATTTAAAGACTAAAACATTTACTATTAAGGGACAAATATGGAAAACGTTTAGGCATTAGTTGCACCAGCATTGCCACCTTTAGTTGTTACTATTCATGACCTGATTCTTTCCTTTGTTGTTTTTTTTCCTCGCCAGGTTGTGGCAATATTACAGAAATTTTATGCAAACAGTGCAAACTCTCTGGGTTTAAATTTCATTAATGAGTTGATTGTGAGGTTCCGCCATTGTTCCAAGTGGGTTGGAAGACAAGCATTTGCCTTCATCTGCCAGGTGGGATTTTCTTTCTTTCTTTCATGACTAGGGTGTGAATAAAGAACAGAATTGCCTTCACACAGTTATGCTGCTGAAGCTAAGCAGGGCATGGAAGCTAGCTGGATGGAAGACTACCTGGGAAACTGTGTGCATGCTACTCTTGAGTTGTGTGAAGTAAGAAAGGGATAGGAGTTATGACATGAACATCTACAGGAGGAACCATGTATAATCTTGAATTGATGTAATGGAATCTTCTGCCTTTTAAATTTGTGCCTGTTTGGATAGATACTAAGGCACTTTGGGGTTCTTAATGATAAAGGATTTAGTTTGAATGGTTCCGATTCAGAGGGGCACCACTCATGACTGAGAGAACACAATTAAAACCAGCAAAAGAGTTCTCAAATCCATTGGCAGCAAGTCCTATCAAGACTCTCAGTGGAGGTTCTGCCATCCCACTTAACTACTACACATTACCCCCCCCCTTTTCTCCACTTTTCTCACCTGTTTTGATACCATTTACTTAGGTGCTCTGATGTATCAGAGCCTATATTGCTGCTTAAAACTGTACCACGAGGGAAACTGAGGTGCCCCCTTGGAGAGGGATGTTGAGAATACTTCTTATTAATAAACACTTTGCATTCAAGTACCCTCCTAGGGTGTTCCAAGAGCCTTGAAAACGTTATCTTCTTGTAATCATAAGATCGGACCAAACACCCATGCAGTCTAGCACATTATTTTCACAGTGGCCAACCAGATCCCTAAGGGAAGACCAAAAGCACACTTTGTCCCCTAGCAATTGGTGTTCGGAGACCTGTCACCTCCACTACAGGAAGTAGGACATAGCCATGCTGGCAAATATCCATTGCTAGCTTCATCTTCTGTGAATTTGTCTGGTCACATTTTAAAACCATCCAATTTGATAGCCATTGCTACATCTCGGAGTAACAAATTCCATCATATAACTATGCACTGTGTGAAGAAGCACTTCTTTAGTTTGTCCTGAATCTTTCAACACAGAGTTTCAGTTGGATAACTTTGGGTTCTAGGACTTATATGAGAAGGAGAAGAACTTTTCTGTGCTCAGTTACTTTGCCCCATGCGGTACTTTGTACACCTCTAGTGAGCCCTCTTTTTCTTAACTAAAAAGCTGCAAATATTGCAATCATTGCTTGTGATGGAGTTGCTCCATCCGCTTGAATCATCTTGGGTACCATTTTCGGAACCTTTTCCAGCCCTACAGTGGCTTTTGTTTTTTTGAGGTGTGCTGATCAGAACTGTTTGCAGTATTGGCAGTTTTATTTTCAGTCCCTTTCCTAGTGATCGCTTTTTCACAAATGCAGCACACTGACTTGTCATTTTTTTCCAAGCACTCCACCATGATGCCAAGGTCTTCTTCCTAGCCAATCACTACCACTTTAGACTTCATTGATGCTTATGTGAAATTAGGCATTTTTGCCCCGGTGTAAGCTTTATGTTTGCTTACACTGAATTACACTTTCCACTTTACTACTCATTCGTCCAGTTTGGAGAGATCCTTTTGGACCTCCTCGAAATCTCTTTTTGTTCTTAATCCTGTAAGGCATTATTATTATCTCCTTTTTGCAGATGGAAGCTGAAAGAATTTGTGGCTTTCCTAAGCTACTTACTTAGTGCACAGAAGATGCCACCTCTTGATGCTTGGTGTTTTAGCATTTATGTGTGATGGGTTTCTCTTGCAGGCAGTCGTTGAAGAGGAGTGCATGCCTGCTGACCATTTTGTTGAACACTTGTTACCCAGCCTTCTAAGTCTGGCTTCCGATCCCGTGCCAAATGTAAGGGTTCTGCTTGCTAAAGCTCTGAGGCAAACATTGTTGGAGAAAGGTATGCTAATTCCTTCTACACATAAACTGTTTTCTAGCAGTGTGATCTCCATAGTTAAGTAATAGTGCTGTCTTTTGCTACTTGTTTCGGATTACAATCGTATTGTAATCTGAAAAATTGAGCATTTCAATTGTTCATTCCTTTTCAACAAAGGCCTTTATAGAGATGGTTACTCACCAAACACATACATCCTACTGTGGTTCACAGCTTTGACCCCTGAATTAATCAGTTGGACTTGTGTCTTCCTGGTTCTGGTGTCCCAGAAAACCCACTGCAAATTGAGATATCATCATAAGGAGAACCCTGCTAAGTCAGACTGAATATACTCCTAGTCTAGTCCAGTTTCCCGAGTGGGTCTTATTTGGCCTTTTCCTTAATGGCCTTTCAGCAAGCTGTAATTTGTTCATTTGTTTCTCCAGACTTTTGTCACTGTTGTGTTTCTTTCCCTTGCTGTACATGGTTTTAGGCTGCAATCTTGTACCCATTCACCTGGAAGCAAGTCCCATTGAAATCGAGGGGACTTGCTTCTGAGTATGGTTGGCACTGTTAGTAATTTTAATTTTTTGTATCTACTTTTTATTGGCTCTTGTTTTTTATAATTTGTGTGTTGTTGTTTGTTTTAAGTTACTGTAAGATCCCTTGTGGGCTCATCTGGACAAGAGAGTGTGGTAAAAGGTTTCGGAAAAATAATAAATGAACAGCTAAACAATGTGGCTCAGACTAAAATGTTCTCTTTCACTCCCCTATTCTAGTATATTTTAGAAATGTTGGCAACCCTCACCTTGAAGCCGTTGAAGAGACTGTCCTAGTTCTGCAGGCGGACAGGGACCAGGATGTTTCCTTTTTTGCCACCATCAAACCAAAACACAATAATATGCACATTACTTCACTTGAGAAGCAAAATTAACTTCATTTGTCTGTGTGGACCACAAATTGATGACTCAGCTAACAGGTTGCTGCTTTGGCAACGAACCTGGAGGAAGGACTGCATCAAGCAACCAATGTAACCGAAGGGAAAAGGGCTTGTTCTTAATACTGTCATTTAAATGAGGAACACATTGACCTTTTATCTACAGACTGGCAATACTGATATGGAATGCCCACCAATCATTCAGCTTTTGGTTTTTTGCCTTTCAAGGATGTGGACAGGGACACTCCTCTCTACAGAAAGTATTTATGTATTGCTTGTGTGAAGTTGTACACGTTCATTGCTTCATCGTCACCCCAGATAACAGGAATATGCCTTTTGAACATGGTGACTCAGAGACAAGGGAAGGCTAATCACTTGGCTTCCAGTTCAGAGTGGTGCACAGAGCTATATAGTCAGTGAACATAGAAAATGTGGAGTTTCACCCGTTTTGTTGTAATGGACACTCACTGTTGCATTGCTAATGGCATCACATTTTATTATATAAATTCATCCAGAAAGTTGGCAAAGAGTTCGGAAAACTTGAATCCATATCTGTAAGCCATTTTTTTAAAAAAAACCAAACAGCACAGTTGTTTTATTAGAGCAAAAGTAAATTTTCATTCCCCCTGGGTGGAGGTGACATTTTTAAAAAACAACAGAGGGCTTCACTTTTGTGAATTGTAGCATTTTTTGGTTCTTCTGTGTTTGTGAGTATGTCACTGTGTGTGTGTGTTTGTGTGTGTGTGTGTGTGTGAGAGAGAGAGAGAGAGAGAGAGAGAGAGAGGAAATTCATTTCATAGTGGTAGCTTTTCTTCATTCTTGCAGTTATCTCTCAGTCTTTTTCTGATAAAGCTGTTACATTAATATAATATAAGCTGCAGTTCTCAAACAACTAACTCTGAAGTAGTTCTTGTATATTTGTTGGGCCTACTCCAAAGTAAGTGGTTTGAGGCTTGCGGATATAGACTGTTGGGCCTTCAATCCTGGGCTATGATTGGAATTTGTTCAAAAGTCTGGAGAACCACACAAAAGCTTTTGCTTGTTTATGAGTGCAAGGTCAGAGATCTGGGAATCTGGGTTTCTCTACTTTGGGTCTTGAGAGTTGCTTCCCCCCCTCCTCCCAAAGATCGGTGGAAAGTTTGGTACAAAATGTGTCCTGCCCAAAGAGCTGTGCGTGACCTTCTCTTCCCACGTGGGGGCTTTTCAACCACCTCCTTCCAACTGCATCCTTCTCAAAAAGATTGTTCTGAAGATTAGGAGCAGCATTCCATTTGGTGAAGGGGACCACTGCTAGAAGGGAAACCCAAGACCTTTCTGTCTCCGTGTGGAATCATGTTGCATGTGCCCACAGACCTCTCTGGATTTCCCACTAATTCTGGCTTACGGCTATAAACTCTAATTTGAGTGACATTGTCTTGGAAGGGATATAAATCAGTGGAAATATAAATGGGAAAGGAAAAACGGAGGGGGATCAGAGCAATCTGAACATTGCATGGTTCATATACTATATGCAAGAGTCCTGGAAAATTAATGACACCAACTAGCTGATTCACATTGTGTTCCCAACTGTAGGCCCATTCTCATGAGTTTTCATCTTTGGATACCCATGAAAATATAATCTTTAAATACATAGTAAACAACTTCTCTAGGGACTGTGGAGTCCAGAAACCCAGATTATACTGTATGTACAGAAGCAAATTATGTCTATGTTATAGGTCTTCAGCAGGGAATATTCAGGGGAGTGATTGCTGCTGGAATTTAATATTTATTTATGATTTGACCATAAGTAGAAAAGTTCTGTAGTAGAGTCTTATGAAATAGTATCCTCTTCAAGTTTTCTTTACTTGAATATGCAAGCCTCACAGCGCAATTATACATAAACGCAACTTGGAAGTAAGGCCCGCTGATCTTTGTGATAATTACTTCCAAGTAGATAAGATATAAGATTGTGCTGTTTGGAATTTAAATGCAGAAAACCTCACAGGAAGCACTGTAACCTTTGGCTAAGCATAACTGAATCTCTCTCTCTTTTTAAAGGTATCTGACAAAATCACATTTAGCAGCAAGTAAATATTTTCTGTTTAGCATTTGTCTGGTATCTAGCTAGGGCATAACTATGGTCTCTCCAATAACTTTGATTCATTAAGTGGTTGTACTGTCAGAATTGTCAGCTTGCTTCCTGGTATGTTTCTCAATTTGTTTATTTTATGGTTTAATTTGCCACAATTGCCTACTGAATTCTGGACATAATACTATGAAATATTGTGCTCCAGATTGCAATACAGTGTTTAACGTTTATAATAGCGTTTTGCTTTGCAAGATCCTAAAATGCTTTTAGAAATGTGTCCTTGCTATTTCAGTACAAAACGTTTAAACTCTGTGAATTCTGCAAGGTGGTTCTACACTTAAATGTTTTAATATGTTTAAAACAAAATGCCTCTTCAATGCAAATGATTTTTATGACTGCAGTTTTCAGCAAAATGTCAGTTTTTTTTGTAGTTTTAATATCTTTTTCTAATGCTAACATACAAGTATTTTTTAACAGTTCAGATTTTTCTAAAATTGTTCTAACCAGTTTTTAGTTTTGTTGACCATAACAGGTCGTTAAATTTTTTTCAGCACTGATCATCTTTTTTTAAGTGTATATAGAAATGTTTGAAAAGAATTGTATATGGTCTGCTGTTTGGACATTAAAATAATCCAGTTTGGGCTGCCATGTTGTTAGATTTAGATTGATAGGTACCCTTTGCTACACTAGCCTAACTAAATAACCTAAGTATCCATGTGTCTTTAGAAAGTTGGAGTAGTTTTCATGAAGGTATTGTTTAGTTAGTTTCACTTATGCATGACTAAGCTGTTGAACTTAATTTTGCAGAAGCAACAAATCAAAATTTTCATTAAAAAATAGCACCTTTTTCTAAATCCAGGAGTTTTGACCATTTTTAAAATGGGATTTTTGTTCTTAAATTGTTTTTTTTTAATGGTGTTTAAAAATCTAGAGTTGCATGCACTTGAGGAGAGAGAATTCTGGGCAGTTATTTTCGACTTTTCCCTCTCTCACCTCACCTTTCCAACATTGAAACCCTCCCCCCTTCCGATTTTGTGTGTTTTGCATTCCATTTCTTATTGGCAATAGGTGAGAGTAGCAAAGAACTTCACTGTCACAACCTCCATTCATTTCACAGTGGCTTGTTTGTCGCTTCTGCATAAACAACTGAAATGACTGAAAAGGGGGCAGCAACAGTTCTTGACTTGCTCCCCAATGTAATTTGTGCATGATGACAGCACCTTATAGATCACTCTCTGGGCAGATGGACATATGCTGTGGAGTAACATATTCATTCACTCTGTTTAAAATTATGTAAAAAGGAATTTGGTGGACCTCACAAAGAGCAAAAGTTGCCATCCCTCGCACAAACGTTGCAAAGATTTTGCTTTTAGATAAGGGATGCGAAAAATATAAGTGGTGCAATACTGAAATATTGTAATCCAAAGCACGCTAGCCATTTTGCCTCAAAATCAAACCTGCTGTTATCTGCTGTATGTGGTTATAAATTTGGCGCCTCCTGGAATCCTGCCCAAGTGGCAGTTGTATGTCTGTAAAAGGTGATGTTTAGGACCCAGAATAGATGAAGACACTCTGGAAGTGCCGCTGATTTTGTCAAAACATAGAATCTATGTAACTTTTTATTCATATTTATCTCAATAAATCCAATGACTGTTTTCCCAAACTTCTCTTTCTTTTGTTGACTCGCACCATAACATAGCACCTTAAAGACCAACTAAGTTAGTTCTTGGTATGAGCTTTCGTGTGCATGCACATTTCTTCAGATACACTGAAACAGAAGTTACCAGACCCTTCTATATAGTGAGAAGGTGGGAAGGGGTATTACTCAGAAGGGTGGTGGGAATGGGTGATTGGCAGATAGCTGTGATGAGCCTGTTGACGACTCTTAACAACTGCAATAGGTCTTACAGGAAAAAGCAAGGGGTGAGAAGGTGAAAAATGGCTTTGTCATGTATAATGAGATAAGAATCAGTCTATTTCTGAAATTCCTTTGTAGTAAAACAACTACTTTGAGATCTTGTATAGAATGTCCTGGGAGATTGAAGTGTTCTCCTACTGGTTTCTCTGTCTTATGATTCCTGATGTCAGATTTATGTCCGTTTATTCTTTGGCGTAAGGTTTGGCCTACAAAGGAATTTCAGAAATAGACTGGAAAGAGAAGCTGCTGAATTGCAACTTATTACCAAACTTAAAACTATGGAGAGACCTGGTCTGAACAAAGACATTGGATTCTTATCTCATTATACATGGCAAAGCCATTTTTCACCTTCTCACCCCTTGCTTTTTCCTGTAAGACCTATTGCAGTCGTTAAGAGTCGTCAACAGGCTCATCACAGCTATCTGCCAATCACCCATTCCTACCACCCTTCTGAGTAATACCCCTCCCCACCTTCTCACTATATAGAAGGGTCTGGTAACCTCTGTTTCAGTGTATCTGAAGAAGTGTGCATGCACACGAAAGCTTATATCAAGAACTAACTTAGTTGGTCTTTAAGGTGCTACTGGAAGGAATTTTTTTGTTTTGACTATGGCAGACCAACACGGCTACCTATCTGTAACTGGAACCATAACATAGCAAACCCTTCTAAGCAATTTAATAGGGCTACCTTCAAAATATGTCAGGCACCCCATAATGTCAGGCTTCGGGGAAACATCTTCCTCTCTCCCTTTGGCCGTGGATAAGCAGAACAAAGGAAAAAATGTCTTTTACCATTGAAATAGATTTTAATGATGACAGCAAAAGAACAGAGAGTCCATTCTTGGAGTAAAGGTGCTCCTAATTAAGGTTTACACCTACTCCCCCCGCCAGTCACCCTCGTCACTTCCTCGTCTTGCAACCTGATCTCGCAACTACTTTGCTTTCTGTGCTGCCACCTTATTTGCTCATCGTGACCTTGGGCTGGGCGGATGTAGGCTCTCCAGTGAGACAGAATCTGTTAACTCTCTTTCTCCCAGTTCTAGCTGTTCACCACCCAGTTCTTCCCAACTTTTGTCTTCTGAACTATGTCCCTCTGCGAACCACTGTTCCAAATCTATACTGTCCCACTGCTCCTGGGAAGATTCAGGATCCTGATCCAAGGGAGGGGGCTACTCCTGCCATTCCTCATCTGTGCAGCCCTCCTCAGCACAGTCCCTGACACCTAATATCTTATGTTTCCCAGCTGTGGGGGATACATAGTGAAGGAAAGGAGATTTAAGTGTCTGTTATCTGCCGGGAGTTCCAATTGCAAGTTGTCAAAGGTGTGTCCTAGCTGCAACATGACATCACACTGGCTGTGCCCTGGTGATCTGCCAGCCATGCATTGTCCTGTGTCATGACATCATTGCTTTGATGTCCTAGAGGTTCAGATAGCAACAATCTGATGAGTGGTTCAAAGAATGCCGGCCAAGAAAAAAAAGCCAGCGAGCAGTTCCTCCCTCAGAGTGGGGGCTTCTCGCGGCGGCATCCTCTTACGGCATAGGTCATTACGTCCAGGGGACTTTCAGTCTCCCCTGATCCGATATTTTAACATCAAGTTGTATCTGGTGGAGGCTGATGAGGTCTATACGGTGCCCGAGTGTCACCGCGACTTAACCATAAGAAATCTGAAGAACCGTCTGGAGCTCTTAGTCGGGATCCCTGTGAATTTCCAACGCCTCCACTACCTGGATAGAGGTGAGTTCCCTCTTCTACAATCAGCAAAAGTGTTACGGGAAATGAATCCACCTTTCAGAGTTAGACCAGCTAAGCTGGGAGTCGGCATCCAAAACTGGATACAGTGGTACCTCGGGTTACATACGCTTCAGGTTACAGACTCCGCTAACCCAGAAATAGTACCTCGGGTTAAGAACTTTGCTTCAGGATAAGAACAGAAATCGGGCTCTGGCGGTGCGGCGGCAGCAGGAGGCCCCATTAGCTAAAGTGGTGCTTCAGGTTAAGAACAGTTTCAGGTTAAGAACGGACCTCTGGAACGAATTAAGTACTTAACCCGAGGTACCACTGTAGTTTCAAGAGCTGTCTACCAAAAAGGGTGACTTTGTATTGATGGTTACCTGTTTATTGCCAGCTTCAAGTATTGTAACATTCATGACTATATGATTTTATATGCCACATATACAGCCTGGGCTGTGTGTATTCTGTGATTAAAGTGTCATTCTGGACACAAGCAATCCAAATTCTGTGCTAAGGAAAGCTGAATTGTATTAATTATACCAATATACATAATTTCATTTAGCACAATTCCCTACTTTTTACTCCTTTGTATAATTCTGGTTCTTCTAGTTTTGAGAGGGGCAAAGATACCGAAGCCCTATCCTTAATCACTGAAAATTTTATTCAGTTGCACCTTTCTGGCTTCTAAGATTTGTGCAGGCAATGCCCACGAACTTTGAAGTGTATTTTTTCAGCCTCAAGGAACCTGAATTAATAACCTTTAGTGTCGGTTTTTAGCTTCTTTTCATCTTGCAGGTGGCAATTCTGTCACACTATATTGTTCCGTAATGTTTGGCAAATGGAGCCGAGAAGCAGCGAAGTCTTTTTTTCATATAGGAATATTGGTTGTCATAACATGAAATATTTTTTGTTTAGTTGCTTAAGGAGTCATCATTAGCTGTTTGCTTTTAATAACTGTTATAAAATACGTTACGTGAATTTGTAGACTGTTTAGCAGTTGATCCAATTTGTTTTGCAGTTGATCCAATACAACATTTGCAGTTCTACCTCCCTAAATCTTATCATTTTGAGATAGTTTAACTGTACATGGGTGGGTTAGTTTACTAAGCAAGTCATTATTTGACCAAGAAACAAATGTTCACGAGAAAAAGGATATTATGGTACAAGACACAGAATTTTCATGCTGGTAATCTCTGCTGCCATTAAGCAATCATAGTAAACCCTAGCCCATATGGGTTTGAAGACAGCGTTGAAAGAATGTGGTCAGAATCTAGAACAATCAAAAAGATTTGGCTGTTCCTGCAGAGACATGTGAAAAGGATCTAGGAGTCTTGGTTGACCACAAACTTGACATGAGTCAACAGTGTGACGCGGCAGCTAAAAAAGGCAATGCAATTCTGGGCTGCATCAATAGGAGTATAGCATCTAGATCAAGGGAAGTAATAGTGCCACTGTATTCTGCTCTGGTCAGACCTCACCTGGAGTACTGTGTCCAGTTCTGGGCACCACAGTTCAAGAAGGACACTGACAAACTGGAACGTGTCCAGAGGAGGGCAACCAAAATGGTCAAAGGCCTGGAAACGATGCCTTATGAGGAACAGCTAAGGGAGCTGGGCATGTTTAGCCTGGAGAAGAGGAGGTTAAGGGATGATATGATAGCCATGTTCAAATATATAAAAGGATGTCACATAGAGGAGGAAGAAAGGTTGTTTTCTGCTGCTCCAGAGAAGCGGACACGGAGCAATGGATCCAAACCACAAGAAAGAAGATTCCACCTAAACATTAGGAAGAACTTCCTGACAGTAAGAGCTGTTCGACAGTGGAATTTGCTGCCAAGGAGTGGGGTGGAGTCTCCTTCTTTGGAGGTCTTTAAGCAGAGGCTTGACAACCATATGTCAGGAGTGCTCTGATTGTGTTTCCTGCTTGGCAGGGGGTTGGACTTGATGGCCCTTGTGGTCTCTTCCAACTCTATGATTCTATGATTCTATGACTCTTGTCGTGAACTGCTTTAAAGTTTGGCCAGAATTCTAGCTTTAAAAATCCATTTTAAAAATAAATTACAACCTTTCTGCCAACAAGTTACAGGGAACCAGGCAGAGGGCCTTCTCGGTAGTGGCGCCCGCCCTGTGGAACTCCCTCCCACCAGATGTCAAAGAGAACAACAACTACCAGACTTTTAGAAAATATCTGAAGGCAGCCCTGTTTAGGGAAGCTTTTACTGTGTGATGTATTACAGTATTTTAATATTTTTTTTGGAAGCCACCCAGAGTGGCTGGGAAGCCCAGCCAGATGGGCGGGGTATAAGTAATAAATTATTATTATTATTATTATTATTATTATTATTATTATTATTATTTAACCCATGATGGTATACACTGTTCCGTCTATCCCTGCCCCCTCCCTTTACCCATACAAAACCAATCCTGTGAGATAAGGTAGACCTATAGGCAATAACTGGCCCAACATCACTCAATGAGTCGCATGACAGTTGGTTAGAGCTGATGTGCTGATGCTGATGCCAAGGTTGCTGGTTGAATCCCTGTATGGGACAGTTGCATGTTTCTGCATTGCAAGGGGTTTGGACTCTCAGGGTCCTTTCCAACACTACAATTCTATGATTTGAACCCTGATCTCCCAGATCCATGTCTAGCACTTAAGTGCACAACACTGGAGACAGCCTTCTTCGTTTTCTCTTGGTTGCTTCAATGTTTTGATTAAAAAACAAACAAACACGATGATGGCAATTAATTGCCTTTCTACGAGATACCCAGATTACCGTGGGCTGTGTATAGATGGCTCAAAATTCAGGGCTGGCTTGTAAATGGCTGCTTTGTGGAGGCACAGGTGATCCCTGTGCATATTACAGGAAATTATTTTGTGTGTTAAGGGTAGGGACTAGGGAGAAATTCATGCCCTAAAATAGAGCTGTTATGGTAAATGTCATTGCCTTTCAAGTCACCCTGAGACCTTCAAGTGGACTGATGTTTGCTCCCTTTCCTCCCTGCAAATTGATCTTGGTCTTTCAACCCTCCTTTCCACATCTCTATCATCATCTTTTGCCTTGCAACCTTCTGAAGTTTTTCGTATTATCTCCTCCCGCAGTGGATCTCAGTGACCACTCTATGTTCAAGCATAATGACATTATTCCTGGAGGAACCATCACTATGCGAATATGGCCAGAAGACTCCTGGGGGCAATTGGTGACTGCTGCTGTGACAGGAAACAACAAAAAGGTTGGTTTTCTTTTCTTTTCTAAAGGGGTGGGGGATTTCTTATACAGAAACTGCAGCGGGTGATTTGTGAGGGTGTCTTTATGTTGAGGAAATCAATGTTTCCATAGTAGGAGAGGGGATGTTAATGTTGTCCCCATGTCGCACACTGCTGCTGTTTCCCTTCTCAGTTTCTCTTTTTGCACAAATGTTTTACCGTATCATAAAAAGTCAGAGGATATATATGCATTTTTGACATACAGTGGTACCTCGGGTTAAGTACTTAATTCGTTCCGGAGGTCTGTTCTTAACCTGAAACTGTTCTTAACCTGAAGCACCACTTTAGCTAATGGGGCCTCCTGCTGCCGCCACGCCGCCGGAGCCCGATTTCTGTTCTTATCCTGAAGCAAAGTTCTTAACCTGAAGCACTATTTCTGGGTTAGCGGAGTCTGTAACCTGAAGCATATGTAACCTGAAGCATATGTAACCCGAGGCACCACTGTACATCCTCTGCCCAGTATCAAAGTACACCTTGAATACAGCACAAGTTCTCAAAATCACAAAGTGCTTAGCAGAAACAGGAAGTTTGATACTTCTGCCACCTTGTTAAAGCAACCAGTTACTTGAGACATTAAAAGCAGCCACATAATAATCTAGAGATACTGCCTTGGTGCTTGTTTGTATCAGGCAGCACCAGTTTGGCTCCTTTCCTTAAAGGGTAGTGGCATTTCTATAACTTCCTTTACTCACTCTTTTTCACAGGTTGTACAATGACAATAAAGGCATTATTATTATTAGATGCACAAGAGAGAGAATCTTCAGGGTCACCATTTTGCTTACTGCGTGAAGTTAAAATTGGCACTGCTTAACTTGCTTTAGCTTAATATTTTGCCAAGTCTGATGAAACAGGAACAATATCAAACCAATAACCCCTTAAGCCCCCTAAAACACATTTAAAAGGGCATCTGATATAGTCAGCCAAAGGCTTGGTTGAAAAGGAACATTTTTGCCTGGCACCTAAAGATGTATTATGAAGGCGCCAGCTGAACCTCCCCAGGGAGAGCATTCCACAAACAGGGAGCTACTGTAGAAGAGGCCGTTCTTCATTGTCAACCTGTAGCTCCCTAACCTCTCTGCTGCACACCCCCATCTTGATGAGTGCAGCGGCCTGTCATTGTTGACCCCTGCTGAGACTATATTATTGGCAAAACCTAGCCAGACCTAGCAGAGTAAACGCAGAATCCACGGAAGCAATTGGCAACTTGACTGCAGACAGGATAGACAAAGCAGGAACCAGGAACTTGTAGTTAGGTGTTTATTATATACAGTGGACTATTTACAGGAACAGAACATGGATCTTTTGCTAGCTCTCTCTGGTAAGACTCACAACTCGTATACTGACACAGAACTCAAGCTCCAAACTCTGAACACTGAACTCCTGAACTAGCACATTCCAGTTATCACTCCCTTGAGAGAGCTTGACCAATCAGGGAGTGGTCTCCATGTCTCTGTTATCACCAGGCAGACTTACTCCTTCAGATTGCCTTCTGGCTGTCTGCCAAACCTTAAATGACTCAAGTACACAGTTTCCCAACATATATAGGGAAAAGTTGGTTTTTTTTTACTTACGGCATCAATAGCCAGGCTGCTTTCCCCCTACCCCTTCACAACTTGCTTAACATAGAATCATAGAATTGTAGAGTTGGAAGGGACCACGAGGGTCATCTAGTCCAACCCTCTGCAGTGCAGGAACCTTCTTCCTAACATGGGTGCTTGAACCCCTGACCCTGAGATTAAGAGCGTCCTGCTCTACCGACTGAGCACTGATGGAGTGTTCTGTTCGGACTTGAAGGCTTGCTCGCTGTTTTGTGAGGTGCTCAGTTGCCATAGTAAATAAAAGGATATTGAAATGTTTCAGAACAAGGGTTGCAGTTTAACCCTTAGCCATGCAAGGTTTATGTAGTTGGTCTCTCCCGCTTTATTGGATGAATTGCCTTCTGAGACAAACTTCTTTGGCCTGCAGTGGAATTGGCAAACAGCAAACAGTGACATCATTATCCCTGCTGTAAAATAAACAGAGGAGCTTCATCCCTAGCCCATCACTGCTGGGAGAGAACGCCAAAAAAGAATGAGATAACTGAGTTCAATACCAGTTTGGGAGTGGCTGCTGGGACCACATAACACCGGTCCTGAGAGATCTGCATTGGCTCCCAGTACGTTTCTGAGCACAATTCAGAGTGTTGGTGCTGACCTTTAAAGCCCTAAACAGCCTCAGTCCAGTATACCTGAAGGAGCGTCTCCACCTCCATCGTTCAGCCCGGACACTGAGGTCCAGCTCCGAGGGCCTTCTGGCCGTTCTCTCATTCAAAGAAGTGAGGTTACAGGCAGAGGGCCTTCTTGGTAGTGGTGCCCACCCTCTGGAATACCCTCCCATCTGATGTCAAAGAAATAAACAGCTATCTGACTTTTTGAATGCATCTGAAGGCAGCCCTGTTTAGGGTAGTTTTAAATGTCTGTTGTTTTATCACATTATTATTATTATTATTATTATTATTATTATTATTATTATTATTATCATTCCTGTTGGGAGCCACCCAGAGTGGCTGGGGAAACAGATGGGTGCGGTATATAATAATAATAATAATAATAATAATAATAATAATAATAATAATAATAATAATAATTTGAACTCTCTATATAAGCTGCCCTGGGAAATTTGGGCTCTGAATGAATAAATACCATACCCTAGCAATATCTCTGTCTCCCTGAAACCATCCAACCTTCACATTCACATTAAATCAGGCTTCCTCAGCCTCAGCCCTCCAGATGTTTTTGGCCTACAACTCCCATGATCCCTAGCTAGCTGGACCAGTGGTCAGGGATGCTGGGAATTGTAGTCTCAAAACATCTTTGAGGTTGAGGAAGCCTGCATTGAATAGCCTTTGTCTGCTAATCTGCATGCATTTGGGAAAGATATCAGGGTTGCCATATTCTGAAAAGCGAAAAAAGAGGACACATTTGCAAACTTCTACTTTGAACTATGGATCGCTATGACGACTCTCATTTTACATACCCATGAGAGAAAGGATGTGTCCTGGGAAAAGGGGACATATGGCAACTCTAACATTTCCAGCATATTGGCTTATTTTCTGCATTGCCCTTCCCACAATGATTCAATCCTCACATAATGACGAGTCTGGCAGAGAAGTCCAGAAGCCAAATGGAAGGTGATGCCGCAAACCCGCTGATAGATAAACAGGAAAAATATTGCCCATCTTCTACTGCCTTTCCAACAGCTTGGGCTTCGCTCACAGTGTGCAATAGGTTTCCTCCAAGTCTGTTTAAATAATGAGTCAATACTTGTTTTGTGTCTTCCATTGCCAGATTGTTGTTGCAGGAGGTGCAATGTCTTCCACATTTTCCACAGCCTATTCCACATCCCTAGGACCAGCGGAGAGGAGCGAATGGTTAGAACACCGAACCTTTGTGGCTTTATTTATCAATGCGCGCAGGGGTCGTTTGGATGCAGTGGATTTCCTGATTCAAAATGGTAGCATCCCTATATTCTGAAGGGGCCCTTGTAGCTGTCTAAGGCTGATGTTTTCAATATTGCAAGTCTCAAAGTTCAAGGTGGTTAGGAATAAATAAGTCAATTGCTTCCAAACATTGTAGGAAAGTGAAACACAGTTTCAGTCCAACGTAAAAACCAGGGTCAAAATGGATAAAATTACAAAGATAGTATAATAACAAATGGACTTGTCTGTTGAGCTGAAACTTGATCAAAACCATTATATGACCGATATAACCAAAATTTGTCCAAGACCAGATGTGTTTCAGCCCAGCTGGTCATCCTTAGTGGTCAGAAGAAAACTATTACATACAATTTGATCACAGAGCATTAGTCCAATAGGTTAATTTGCCTAAAATGATATGGTGAGCTGGTCGTCATATAACACATGGCTTTCACACCAAAGAATGCTCCAACTATCACACAATTGCAGTCATTTCACACACTTGCAAGGTTATGGTTAAAATTCTACAGGCCAGGCTTAAGCTGTATGTGGACTGAGAACTCCCAGAAGTGCAAGCTGGATTTCGAAGGGGCAGAGGAACCAGAGACCAAATTGCAAACATGCGCTGGATTATGGAGAAAGCTAGAGAGTTCCAGAAAGACATCTACTTCTGCTTCATTGACTATGCAAAAGCCTTTGACTGTGTCGACCACAGTAAACTACGGCAAGTTCTTAAAGAAATGGGAGTGCCTGATCATCTCATCTGTCTCCTGAGAAATCTCTATGGGGGACAAGAAGCTACAGTTAGAACTGGATATGGAACAACTGATTGGTTCAAAATTGGGAAAGGAGTATGGCAAGGCTGTATATTGTCCCCCTACTTATTTAACTTATATGCAGAAGTCATCATGCGAAAGGCTGGGCTGGATGAATCCCAAGCAGGAATTAAGATTGCCGGAAGAAATATCAACAACCTCAGATATGCAGATGACACAACCTTGATGGCAGAAAGTGAGGAGGAATTAAAGAACCTTTTAATGAGGGTGAAGAAGTGTGCATGCACACAAAAGCTCATACCAAGAACTGACTTAGTTGGTCTTTAAGGTGCTACTGGAAGGAATTTTTTTTGTGGTGAAAGAGGAGAGTGCAAAATATGGTCTGAAATGCAACATCAAAAAAACTAAGACCATGGCCACTGGTCCCATCACCTCCTGGCAAATAGAAGGGAAAGAAATGGAGGCAGTGAGAGATTTTGCTTTCTTGGGTTCCATGATGACTGCAGATGGTCACAGCAGTCACAAAATTAAAAGACTCCTGCTTCTTAGGAGAAAAGCAATGACAAATCTAGACAGCATCTTAAAAAGCAGAGACATCACCTTGCCAACAAAGGTCTGTATAGTTAAAGCTATGGTTTTCCCAGTAATGATGTATGGAAGTAAGAGCTGGACCATAAAGAAGGCTGATCGGCGAAGAATCGATGCTTTTGAATTATGGTGCTGGAGGAGACTCTAGAAGAAGAAGAAGAAGAAGAAGAAGAAGAAGAAGAAGAAGAAGAGTAGTAGTAGTTTGGATTTGATATCCCGCCTTTCACTCCCTTTAAGGAGTCTCAAGGCGGCTAACATTCTCCTTCCTCCCCCACAACAAACAGGTGAGGGGGCTGAGAGACTTCAAAGAAGTGTGACTGGCCCAAGGTCATAGAATCATAGAATCATAGAGTTGGAAGAGACCACAAGGGCCATCAAGTCCAACCCCCTGCCAAGCAGGAAACACAATCAGAGCACTCCTGACATATGGTTGTCAAGCCTCTGCTTAAAGACCTCCAAAGAAGGAGACTCCACCCCACTCCTTGGCAGCAAATTCCACTGTCAAACAGCTCTTACTGTCAGGAGGTTCTTCCTAATGCTTAGGTGGAATCTTCTTTCTTGTAGTTTGGATCCATTACTTCCCTTGATCTAGATGCTATACTTCTATTGATGCAGCCAAGAATTGCATTGGCTTTTTTAGCTGCCGCGTCACACTGTTGGCTCATGTCAAGTTTGTGGTCAACCAAGACTCCTAGATCCTTTTCACATATACTGCTCTCAAGCCAGGTGTCACCCATCTTGTATTTGTGTCTCTCATTTTTTTTTTGCCCAAGTGCAATACTTTACATTTCTCCCTGTTAAAATTCATCTTGTTTGTTGTGGCCCGGTTCTCTAATCTGTCAAGGTCGTTTTGAAGTGTGATCCTGTCCTCTGGGATGTTAGCCACCCCTCCCAGTTTGGTGTCATCTGCAAATTTGATCATGATGCCCAGCAGCTGCATGTGGAGGAGCGGAGACACGAACCCGGTTCCCCAGATTACGAGACTACCGCTCTTAACCACTACACCACACTGGCTCTTGAGTCCCATGGACTGCAAGAAGATCAAACCTATCCATTCTGAAGGAAATCAGCCCTGAGTGCTCACTGGAAGGACAGATCCTGAAGCTGAGGTGAATGTGAAGCCTGCACCTTACACAACTTGGAAGGTAGCAATGGCAGCAGTGGGCACTGCCAGGCCTGTATGGCAGAACAACAACAACAATTTATTTATACCCCACCCATCTGGCTGGGTTTCCCCAGCCGCTCCCCTTTGCCGCTCCCCTTTGGCAGGCCTTGCACACAGCAACCACAAGCAAGGCCAGTACGATGCCTGTCCATAGCTGTCAACTTACAGATTTTAAAATATGGGACCAGCAGCCTCGAAAATAAGGTATAAGCAGCCAAAATAAGGGATTTTGCTATTGTAAAGAGTTACATACATTGGTAGGATTGGCAGATGCTGTTAATCCGGCATAAAGCGGTTGTGACGCCGTGGCACCCGCTGAAGCGCTGCCCTTCTGCGTCCCTCCCCATCCCCTCCTCTTCCTCCTCCCTCAGGCCGCCTCCTCAGCTGCCACCACCGCTGCCGCCTCCGGACTTGTGGGCTGCGTGGGCGAGAGTCTCTCTCCCTCCCCCCCTCTCTTGGGCGGGGAAGGGCCGATGGAACTCCTCGTGCCAGGACGACGGCGCCAGTGTGCGCTCTCTCTCACGGCAGAGGACCCCAAGCCGCTGCTTCCCTCCTGAGCCGGGCGAGCATGAAACCCGGGAAATTTAAGGGACATCATCAGTAAGGGATAGCAGCGGGACACGGCGCTGGGATAAGGGAGTTTCCCGCCAAATAAGGGACGGTTGACAGCTATGTGCCTGTCTCCCTGCCCGGCCTCCCACTTTTCCATCTGTTCCCAACAGCAAGGGCTGGTGGACTGTTTGGCTGGGCTCCCTCACCCACTTACTTGTTTACTCTGAGGCCGCCTCAGCTCCTGGCAACCAGCACCCCCTGGCCAGCCCCAGAGGCACCATTTGCCTAGGGAGCTCATAGCTGGGGCTGCTGCAACAAAGCCATACAAGCCTTTGGGAGGCAGAGATGCAAGAGGGCATCAGAGGAGGGAGGGTAGGGAAGAGGGACAGAGGCCAGTGCTGCCCACAACACCCCTGACTATCATTCAAGGCACCCCAGGGTGCCAGGGCACACTGGTTGAAGACCACTGCATTAGAGGGTTAAAGAGTTTACAGTGGACGCTTGGGTTGCGAACGTGATCCATGTGGGATGCACGTTTGCAACTTGCAGCGTTCGCAACCTGTGTCTGCGCATCTGTGCATGCGTGGGTTGCAATTCAGCACTTCTGCACATGTGCAAAACGCAATTTAGTGCTTCTGCGCATGCGTCACCGCCGAAACCAGGAAGTAATCCGTTCTGATACTTCCAGGTTTTGGCATTCTGCAACCTATAGAAACACAACCTGAAGCATTTGTAACCTGAAGTATGACTGTACTGTATTGTCTTACAAAAGTTTTTTGATATGTTAAACTCTGGTCTCTTAGAACCCTTGTTTTGTCTGCTTCCCCCTCTCCAGGTGCTGATTTGGCATATAAAACGCCGCTGGGTAGAACAGCCCTCCACGTTGCCGTCACCTCGGGCCACTGCGACTGCATCGACCTGCTTCTTAGCTACGGGGCCAAGATTAGTGATGAAGACAATGATGGCCAAAATGCTGTGATGCTGGCCCGCCTGTGGGGGCAGAAGGAATGCGAGCGGAGGCTCTTTCGGTACCAGTGGAAGCTGCGGGCAGGCGCAAGTGCTCAGCTCGCTGCTATCAAGGTCAAATCGGTGGATAAAGTGGAACCTTGATTCCGAGTCTAAGATCCAGTGGAGGGGCTTTGATCACTTGCTGAGAAGCGCCTGGTCTGAGCATCATCGAATGTTTATCTGGGAAGAAGTGCAGCATGGACTCTAAATTGTTCAGTTTAGGTTTTGTTTGTTTGTGTAAGTGATGGTTGCCTCTGTAAGTTAACACCGCCCTTCTCAAACACACAATTAATGGATGACACTTTCATCCCTGTGTGTGTTTGTGTCTGTTTAATGCAGGTTTATAAACTGCTTCACCACCCAACATTACCAAAGTGCTGTACAGTAGAATGAATTATAAAGTTAAGAGCAATAAAATGATTTATAGAATTGTGCAACTGACATCCCATAAAATGATTGGGTCACAAACAAACCAGTAGGTACTTGTCTAATTTAAGCTGGTAACTGATTCTAGAGGGCTGAAGCTACAATACGAAAAGCCTGGTTTCTAGGACACACTAAGCACATCTCTGGGATCTGTGGAACTCACTGCCTATGGGCAATGAATGCAACTACCTTAGTGGAGGTGTAATATGGAATCAATGGTGTTCTGCACCAGCTGCAGTTTCAGGACTAAGTACAAGGGAAGCCCCATGTAAAGCACATTGCAGTAATCCAACCTTGGATTTTATTGGATTTGGGGGTGGGGGTACTTTTTCTCATTACTTCTATCTGCATGTCATGTTTATGGGTTATTACTGGCACAAGCCATGTGCTCATCTAATGCTTGGAGGACCCTGTCAGCAGCACTTTTGGGAATGGCTAGAAGACAGCCGGATCCATTTGCAACCAGAGGTACCACTGTAGTTTGGGAAATAGCCTTATTAGAAAAACTAACCAATAAACTGAAACTGACACGGGGACAAATTGAATAATAATAATAATAATAATAATAATAATAATAATAATAATTTTTTTTATACCCCGCCCTCCACGGCCAAAACCAGACTGAGAGCAGCTAACATCAAATATATATTACCATAAAATCAAGCAATCAATTAAAATGCATCCTAAAATCAAATTAGGATCAAAGTGAAATCAAATCAGATGGCAACCCGCAAATTAGGGATGGGGACTTTAAATGCTCACCAGGCCTAACTGTTTATACTGATCTTATATGAGCCTGTGAGAAAAGTTTTTTTTGGGGGGCACTTTCATGCAAGTTCTTATAAGGAGAAGAGGGGGAGACAGCACCCCGACCAAAGGCCTGGCAGAACAGCTCCGTCTTGCAGGCCCTGTGGAAAGATGTCAAATCCTGCAGGGCCCTGGTCTCTTGTTCCACCAGGCTGGGGCCACAGCCAAAAATGCCCTGGCCCTGGTCGAGGCCAGTCTAATCTCCTTAAGACCCGGGACCTCCAAGATGTTATTATTTGCGGACCATAAGGTCCTCCGTGGGGCATACCAGGAGAGGAGGTCCTGTAGGTACAAGGGTCCTAGGCGGTATGGCTCCCCTTTATCACATACACAGTCCAACAAGACAACGACAAGAACCCATTCCCTGGTTTTGAAATATTTCGCCACTGAAGACACCTTTTAGTTCTGTTTTGAATGTCCATTCTAACAGTACCCAGTAGAGGGCGCTCAAGGATCAGACACCAAGCAGCTAATCGCTGTTTGGTCTTTCAGATTCCTCCAGAGACCAGGTAGGATACTCCAAAGATGAACCTGCAAAACTGAAGGTTGGCTGCAGGCAGGAGCATCCAACACAGCCAGATGAAGAAGGGTCACTTTGGTATTTGCCTTGTGGCATGGGATTGTCATGCACACAAAAGGAGGAAGGACACAAAGCAGGGCTGCTTCACAGCCTGCAGCTATGTACACAGCTTATCTTTTCACCAGAACTATCCCAGGGGTGGTGGTATTGATATTATTATTATTATTATTACTATTATCATTATTAATTTATTTATACCCCACCTTTTTCCCTAACTCAAGGCAACTTACAGGTAAAATAAAGATAAAGGGACCACTGACCGTTAGGTCCGGTCATGACAGACTCTGGGGTTGCGGTGCTCATCTCGCTTTATTGGCCGAGGGAGCCGGCGTACAGCTTCCGGGTCATGTGGCCAGTGTGACTAAGCCACTTCTGGCGAACCAGAGCAGCACACGGAAACGCCATTTACCTTCCCGCTGGAGCGGTACCTATTTATCTACTTGTACTTTGGCATGCTTTCGAACTGCTAGGTTGGCAGGAGCTGGGACTGAGCAACGGGAGTTCAC
Source organism: Podarcis gaigeae (assembly GCF_964106915.1). Lineage (NCBI taxonomy): Eukaryota > Metazoa > Chordata > Lepidosauria > Squamata > Lacertidae > Podarcis > Podarcis gaigeae. The sequence continues at coordinate 14,131,607 of NC_139682.1, forward strand.
TCTGTTGCGGGGATTCGAACCGCGACCTTCTGATCAGCAAGCCCTAGGCTCAGTGGTTTAACTCACAGCGCCACCCACGTCTTTACAGGTAAAATAGGAACAGCTAAAAAGATTTTTATTAAATGCCAGATCATTAGAAAGCAATTAAACTTTCATAGAATCAAAACTACTTGTAAATCTGTAAGATCTATTAAAGATGATTGCAATTAAAACAGCACAGCACCAGCCCTTTCATTAGAAGCAGCCTGTTTCCAAAAGCCTGTTGGAACAAGGAGATCTTTACCAGTGGACGAACAATAAGGAGGGAGCCTGTTTATATTCCCTCGAGAGGGAGTGCCAGAGTCTGGGAGCAACCACCGAGAAGGCCCTGTTGAGAAGGGCAAATTGCATGGTGTGGACCTCCTGCTGTCTTCATCTTCCCATAGCTCAAGGACCGTAGCTCAGTTGCAGATAATCCATTGCACCGAGAAGGCTGTGAGTTAAATCGCAGTATCTCTAGGCAGGGCTGGTGCAATGGAGACCCTTTTCTGAAGCCCTGATGAACCAGTCAGGGCAGACATGTTGAGCTAGGTGGACCAGTGATCTGACTCAGTGCAAGGCAATTTCCTATGTCCCCCCCCCCCCCCAGCTTACTGTATTTTGCTGTTTCACAGTTACTTGTGGCTGTCAGCACTGGGTATGCATCTCCCCAAAGCGTGGGCTTTTCTCCCCACCCCAGCCTAAGAGAGCCCTGTAGAGCCCTCTTGTTACATTCGGTTCAGGTTATGTCTTTTCAGGTTGCGTCCTGCGGCGACCCAAAAGTACCGGAAAGGGTTACTTCCAGGTTTCGCTGCTGGTGTAGTGTGGTGTAGTGGTTAAGAGCGGTGGACTCGTAATCTGGGGAACCGGATTCGCGTCTCCGCTCCTCCACATGCAGCTGCTGGGTGACCTTGGGCTAGGCACACTTCTCTGAAGTCTCTCAGCCCCACTCACCTCACACAGTGTTTGTTGTGGGGGAAGAAGGGAAAGGAGAATGTTAGCCTCTTTGAGACTCCATAGGGTAGTGATAAAGCGGGATATCAAATCCAAACTCCTCTTCTTCTTCTTCTTCTTCTTCTTCTTCTTCTTCTTCTTCATGCGTTCTTCTTTTTATTGTGCATCCCATTCACAACCAGAGGTACCACTGTATAGACCACTCGCTATGAGGACACCTCAGAGCAGTTTTCAGTGTGTGTGTGTGTGTGTGTGTGTGTGTGTTCAGGCCCCACCATCTCCAAGTAAGGCTTGGAAGTGTCCCCGTCTGAAACCTTGGAGCGTTGTTGCCAGTCAGTGTAGACAATATTGAAATAGATGGACCAACGGTCTGACTTGACATAGGACAGCTGCCTATGTAGCTAAGACTCAGTTTGTCATTAAACAGGCATGTTCTGCTGTGGAACATGGGAACAGCAAAACCATAGAAAGAGACTCATGACACATCCAGATTGGTTTGGGATACAGGAGCCAGCTTGTTGTAAACCTTTTCAGCTGATTACATGCCTATCTGATTCTGCCCCCCGCCAATATCTGATTATGCCTAGATCAAGGGTGGGTTGGAGGAAGTGACTGTGGGTATCTTTGGATTCCCCTTCCTTTTTACTTAATTTGTAAGCGACAACAAACAGGATAATCAGAGGAGAGTTAATGCAGGTGCAGGGATGGCGCGCCGAACCGAAGAGCGTTTTAAAATTCTGCACAATGACCTTGAGCGAGATGTAATTTCAAGAGTGTCTTAAATGTGCTGAGGCTACAAAACAGCGCTGTGAGTGTGGGGCTGGAGAAGGAGCTCCTGAGCAGAGCAAACATATTGAAAATGATTTGGCTATATTGGGATTAGGGTCTGATAAGTGACTTATGGGGCTCGCAGCAGAGAGGAGAAGAATGAGGTAATGAGGCCAGGGACCAAAAGCAATAAGAGAGTGCGGTCTGAGCAAGAAGAATGTGGAATATAGATCAGTCCATCACCGGGAGAAATCACGAGCCGCATGAAAGCAACTACTAAATTGCACCCGATCGAGGCAACTGCCTCAGGACCACACAAGCTACATTAGCAGGAGGGTCATGGGATGCTGCTCTGCGGGTGCAGGTTGGGCACCAAACATTTTCAATGCACCCCCTACCTGGTCTTGCATGCAGAAATCTAGCATGTCAAGGAGAAGTTGTAGTGCTGATTTTCTAAGTACGGAGAAACTTTTTATATGATTGCCAGCTTTGGCACCATCACTGCCCATCGGGAGTTGTCACCCTTTCATGTATGTAGCATAGCTGTCAACGTTTCCCTTTTTTTAAGGGAAATTCCCTTATTCTGAATAGGATTCCTCGCAAGAAAAGGGAAAAGTTGACAGCTGTGGTATGTAGTGAGATGCATGTGTTACTTTGCACACAGGAAGGAGGTGTGGGTGCTTTTGCTGCATAATTTATTTTATCCTATTTATGTTTATATTCCACTCTTTTTCGATCATGGATCTCAAGGCAGCATACATGCATTTCCCAAGTGGTTACACATTTAGGAACCGACCAGAACAAGACCTGCTTAGCTTCATAATGTGCCTTCAGACCATACCACAGGACCTAGTTATTTTTCTATTTTAACATAGCTGTAGGTTAAATTTCTAGGCAATGCTCATCTTAGAAGAACAATAAAAAACCCACCACACAAAAAGAACATAATTATGAAGAAAAGCAAAATAATAAAACCCATTCAATTTGTTAGTAATCTGTAGGATGGTAAAACATAACACAGTCGACTATAACACTAGTTCAGCTGGGGTGGTAAGTGGACCCAGAATTACTCAAGGGAAGACCAATTAAAACAAGTCTTTAAGGCCCTTTGAACTCTTGGGAATGTTAACAGCCTGCTGAGGGCCTTCTGGCGGTACCCTGACAACGAGAAGTGAGGTTACAGGGAACCAGGCAGAGGGCCTTCTTGGTAGTGGCGCCCACCCTGTGGAAGGCCCTCCCAACAGATGTCATGGCAGTAAACAAGTATCTGACTTTAAGAAGGCATCTGAAGGCAGCCCCTTTTAGGGAAGTTTTTAATGTTTGACGTTTTATTCAGTTTTTAATGTTCTGTTGAAAGCCGCCCAGAGTGGAAGGGTATGTATGTATGTATGTATGTATAAATATGAAAGATAACAAATGGCCCCCTTTCTCCTGTAGATAGGGATGTTGGAGAATTCTGTCAGAAACAAAAATAGGAGTGGAAACTGCCACTATATACACATTCCTCCGAGGCTGGATATCACACAAGTGAACAAGAGCAGTATTCCATACAGTTATTATTTTTTCAGACCACAAATGTTACATAAAGAATTATGTTGTTTTCTATGTTGCTTTTGGTGTTTCCCTTCCATTGCAATACATAGAAATCAACTGCATAATAATTAATTGCACACAGCGCATAGCATGACAAATAAGGTAGGTTTTAGCAGAAGTCGAACTGTAGCAGAACGGGAACAGCGGCGATTGCGCTGAATGCAGGAGGGCATGGAAATCGCTGCCTCCTTACACGCCTACCTGTGGGTATGATAACCTTGAGCCATCCACATTTCCTGGCTGGTAGGTGAGGAGGCCTCAGATCTGAGCAGACGTAGCCAGGCTCCTTTTAAATGTGTGTGCAATGGGTAGCCTGCCCCTCAGAAGCTGCGAGGAAGAGGTTTATGAGTTTCTTGTCTAGCAGTACTCAGTGATCATGATAAGCCCATCATTGGGGTGCTCAGAACTCCCACTATAATCATGAGCCCTCCACGAGGGACGGTCCCGGCTTGCTGGATTTAACATAGCCCCAGTTCCGTTGTCATCTCTGTTGTCGCACACTTAAGCAAGTACCCTCTAGTAATTTTATTCCTTATTCACATGCACACTTAATGTCCTTAGTCATTAAGCTGAAAAATGTTAACCTTGTCATGGTTAGTGACTAGAAGCAGAAAAGTCCATTTAATTCCCAGGGGAATGAATTCTAATTTTCTGCCTGTCAGATGCTGACATTTTACATATTTTCCTCCGTCTCCCACCTCCACCCTCCACTTTGCTTAGTGCTAAATTTAAATATGTGTCATAAGAAAGGACCTTTTTATTTGCTCCAGAAACCCCGGAGGCTTGGAGGGGAGCCAGCAGGAGCTCTTCTTGACCAATGGCTGTGGTCGGAGCTGATTTGTATTTTCTAAAGAGCAGGGAGAGAGGTGAGAACGCGAACTTGCAGACAGAAGGTCACAGCAAAGGACACATTAGTGCTTCATGTCAAAATAGATTTGGCCGCCCCCTTTGCAATCCCCTCCCCACAACCCATGCACTTAAATGAGAGGGGAAACAACTGATCTGGAAGTAATTTTTGATATATGTATATATAAAAATCAACTGCAGGAAGAAATTATGTTAATCAAACAGACCAGCATCTAATGTTTGTCATTAAGATGTGGCACTTTCTATTTGACTTGCCTTTGGATATATATATATATATATATATATATATATATATATATATATATATATATGCAGGTTTTGGTGTCCTCGGGTGTCTTCCCGTGTAAAAGTTGGGGTGTCTAGGCGACGTTTCGACGAGGTCTCACTCGTCATCTTCAGGCTGGTGCTTTCGGCTTCTTGTTACTGGAACAGAGCGGGATCTCAATGTTTGAGTTCCTATAAATACTGTAGAGGGGGTGTGGTGTCTAGCCTCCAATGTTCTGGGCAGAGAGGAAGTTCCCAGGCTAGTGTGCCTTTTCTTCTTTTGTTCCTTAATTACTTGAGAGATACCTTGAGTGATTTCTTGAGTGATATCCTGAGTACCACTTAGGTGGGTCATTAGGTGTGGATTAGTTGCTAAAGTCTTTGTGTCTTGACCTCTTGAACTTTGTGAAGAGTTTTCCTGAGAAGATGGCTGTATTGCACTTAGTTGTGCTTTGGCTTGGCTTCGTGTATAGGGGCGAGCTGTGGTTTTGTGGCTTGTGTCAGCCAGATCTGTGTAGGGATTGCAGGGGGGTGCAGCATCCGGAGGTGCCACCATGGATTGGCTACTGGATGGTGTCAGTAATTCATCTGTGGAGAGGGTCTGGGTTTGGGTCTGGTGTGGTTGAAAAAAAGAAGAAAAAACTTCCTCTCTTTTCCAACACATGAAAGAAACAGGACACGAAATTAATTTTGCAGATTCCAAATTGCTCTTTAACACGGAACATCACCACAAGAGAATAATCATGGAAGCCATCGAGATAGAGAAACACCCTCACAACATGAACAAGCGTGACGACACATCCCGCTTGCCTGACATCTGGAAATTAGCCCTCTCCACAAAAACTGACACCAGATCCAGAGGCACACAGAACGCCAACACCAATCAACCACACCAGACCCAAACCCAGACCCTCTCCACAGATGAATTACTGACACCATCCAGTAGCCAATCCATGGTGGCACCTCCGGATGCTGCACCCCCCTGCAATCCCTACACAGATCTGGCTGACACAAGCCACAAAACCACAGCTCGCCCCTATACACGAAGCCAAGCCAAAGCACAACTAAGTGCAATACAGCCATCTTCTCAGGAAAACTCTTCACAAAGTTCAAGAGGTCAAGACACAAAGACTTTAGCAACTAATCCACACCTAATGACCCACCTAAGTGGTACTCAGGATATCACTCAAGAAATCACTCAAGGTATCTCTCAAGTAATTAAGGAACAAAAGAAGAAAAGGCACACTAGCCTGGGAACTTCCTCTCTGCCCAGAACATTGGAGGCTAGACACCACACCCCCTCTACAGTATTTATAGGAACTCAAACATTGAGATCCCGCTCTGTTCCAGTAACAAGAAGCCGAAAGCACCAGCCTGAAGATGACGAGTGAGACCTCGTCGAAACGTCGCCTAGACACCCCAACTTTTACACGGGAAGACACCCGAGGACACCAAAACCTGCATTCCTGTACCCGTGAAAATCTACGAAAGCATATATATATATATATATATATATATATATATATATATATATATAGAGGTTGAAATGGAAACATGTCTGCAGAGATGGCAAGTGTAGTTGTAGGGGTGGAAGAAGATGGCCTGTGACTTGACAAGAACGGATGGCATTTACAGGGAAGAGGAAGAGCACAGAATAATAGAATTGCAGAATTGAAGGGGCTCCAAGGGTCATCTAGTCCAACCCCCGGCAATAAAATGAAGAAATGTTGCGTCCCATTCAGTTGCACTCTCCACATTTGGCTCCAGCTCCAGCAGGTTTGTTGAGTTTCCCAGCGGGGCCAAAGGATGGGAAAAGTCCCCCTCCCCCTTCTTCTCCCTCTGTCCTCCAGCTGCTAACAGCTGTAACATTTGCAGAAGAAAACAGCTCATTTCCTACCCTTAGTGAGAGCGCCTCTGCCTCGTGTGATTAGATCACAAGTTCCCATAGTTGCTTTCAGGTGATCTGTTTGTTAAGCATTCATCCTTGCTTGCTTGATAGTTAAACACCACCAGCTATTTACCAAGCAAACATTCTGATGTCTTCATAGGGAGGCTAGATAACATGAAGTTATCTCATACTTTCAAGTACTGTTTCCCCATTCATTTCGTTATAAAAAGTTCGCTCTTTTGAGGAAGCAGGTTTTCAGACCTTCCTAGTGTCCCTTATTTTCCACAGACGTCCCTGATTTAGAGAAGCCGTCTCTGTTCCTGATTTGATACCGGAATGTCCCGCTTTTCCTTAGGACGGCCCTGTTTTCATCAGAGAAGTGCTGGAAGGTATGGGTTTTCTGTGCGAGAGAGCCAATTCATATTGTATCCCGCCAACCTAGATTTGCCGGTATGTGATTGAGCCCCACCGGAAGATAGTGGCAGCCTGGAATTGCCATTGTGTCTTGATGATCACTTGGGATGCGGGTGGCGGTGTGGTTTAAACCACAGAGCCTAGGACTTACCAATCAGAGGGTCGGTGGTTCGAATCCCTGCGACAAGGTGAGCTCCTGTTGCTCTGCTCCTGCCAACCTAGCAGTTCGAAAGCACGTCAAAGTGCAAGTAGATCAATAGGCACCGCTCTGGCGGGAAGGTAAACAGCGTTTCCGTGTGCTGCTCTGGTTCTCCAGAAGCGGCTTAGTCATGCTGGCCACATGACCCGGAAGCTGCACGCCAGCTCCCTCGGCCAATAAAGCGAGATGAGCGCCACAACCCCAGAGTTGGTCATGACTGGACCTAATAGTCAGGGGTCCCTTACCTTTTACTTGATGATCACTATCAATTGGCTGTAGAGATGCAGGGAATGGAAGGTGCTCTGTGGTCACAGGAATTAGGGCCATTATAGGGAGGCTTGGGCCAGATCCCTCTTTCCTTAAATGAGGTCTAGTTGCGCAGAACAGGCCTAGCAGTGCCACACAGCACAACGGAGAATGCTTAATTCTCTTCAGGCAGAGAAATTGTGCTTCCATTGCCTGATTTCACTTATTTTTCTATCTCCCAGCCGGCTTTTAAGGCTGTTCAGCAGCGTCTAACTTGTGCCAATGCGAGAGGGAAGGAGATTCAGCTGGAGCAGTGGAACTCATCCTGCCTCCCCAGCAAGGAGCTTGAAAGCACTAGCCGTCTCTCACTTTGGCCAGGAGATGAGAGGAGGAGGGTGTTTGTAGACACAGAAAAAAAGGAAGACATTGTCAGCTGAGGTCAGGCTAAGGCGTGAGACTGCTTGGCTCTTTCTACCAGTGGGGAGAGGATTTGGTTGTCAGACTGTAGCCTGGAGGAATTGCGTTTTTTTTTTTTTTGGGGGGAAATTGAGCATGGAAGAGGGTGCCCATCCAGAAACAGGGTTGTGCAACGCTGGTAATTGGCTCAAGCCAGATGGGAAATGTAGGTTTGCCTTTTGTCTCTACCGGGGGGGTGGGGGGTATACAAATTTAATATAATAATAATTATAATAATTATTATAATAATAATATCATAGGCCCGTGCGAATTGCCCCCCCCATTGTTTTGGCTTGCCCCAGAGGAGGAGGAGGCAGTGGCAGTGCAGAGGGCGGTCTGAGGTGGGGGGAAACGGCAGTGATCTTTCAGCGAAGCAGATTGATGTGTTTCTGTTCCTTGGCCAAAAGACTCGCACTGAAGGGAGTGGGCGACAGGAGGAATCCTCAAAGAGAGCATGGGTGTGAGGCTGTCTTGTGGGGCTGATCCATAAGCCATACATTTAAAGCACTTCCAATGCACATTTAAACCAGATGGCGCCCTCCAAAGAATCCTGGGAACTGTAGTTTATTGACGGGTGCTGGCAATCCTAGAATTGTAGAGTTGGAAGGGACCCTGGGGGTCATCTAAGTCCATCCCCTGCAATGCAGGAATATGCAGCTGTCCCATGCGAGGATGGAACCTACAACCTTGGTGTTATCAGCAGCACGTTCTAACCAACTGAGCTATCCAGACTGATGATAGCAGTATGGGGTGAACTACCAAGACTCTTTCAGGGGAAGCCATGTGCTTCCAAGCAACCTATTTATTGATCATTCATCCTGAGTTGTTTGCGGGGAGATTAGGCAACTATTTAAGGAGCATCCACTTTCATTTGTTTCCTGGGATGGGCACTGCGTCAAGGTAAGTGCTATTCCACCTTTCCCAGTGCCTTTTCCCATCACTTTCCTTATCACAAAAAAGTCTGATCTTCTGGGGAAGCTGGTTTGCTGTGCAAAACCTCCCGATCAGCTTAGGCTGTGTACACACCACACATTTAAAGCACATGGCATTACCCTAAAGAATCCCAAGGCATAGCTGTCAACCTTCCCTTATTTGGCGGGAAAGTCCCTTATCCCAGTGCTGTGTCCCGCTGCTGTCCCTTATTGATGATGTCCCTTAAATTTCCCGGGTTTCAAAGGAAGCAGCTTCTCTCCCTCCCTCCCTGCCGGCCAGGGAGGAGGGAGGCTCCAACTGTGTTGCTTGGCTGCGTTGCTCACCCAATAAGGAGTCTAAGAACGACTCAGGGGTGGAGCTTGCATGCCTTGTGCTGATTAAATCGGCTGTGTTGCCTGGGGAGTCGCCTTTGCTCAGCGCTTCCCAGCGGAGAGGGGACGGTGGTTTCCTTTGCTGCATCCCCTTTGCCGGGTTGCTGCGCTGTGGGAACCACCGCTTGAGGCTTCGTTTGGCTGCTGGCTGGGCTTTCTGCCTTTGGCTTGGAGGGTCTCAGAAGTTGAACATACCTGTGCTTGGAAAATCCCTTATTTTGGCTGCTGACCCCATATTTTGGAGGCTGCTATTCCCTTATTTTCAAATCTGTAAGTTGACAGCTATGTCCCAAGGACTGCTGTTTGTTAAAGGGTGCTGGGAATTGCAGCTCTCTGAGGAGCAAACAACAAAGCTCTTGGGGGGGAAGTCATGTGCTTAAAATATGCGGTGTGTATGCAGGTTCGGATCCCATCCTCGTCGCCAGTGTTAAGTTGTGGGTGAACATATCAGACGACACAGCAATTCTCCAAACAGCTCTTGTTTATTCACAGGCCAGAACAGAACTGAACTGAAGGGTTCAGCCAGCCTGCTTATAAAGAGCGCCACTAAAACGCAACAGTAACCATTTTCTGTAACTATCCAATCACTGAATATCACTTTCAATCCTTTATTTGCATATGTGGACCTGAGTCCACATCTACAGTATCCCCCTGCTGGCCCAGGGTGAGAACTTCAGTACATAACAATGTGCTTGAAATATGTGGCGTGTACACAGCCTTCATTCCGCAACCTGAATTTGCCAGCGTGCCAGTGAATCCCACCCCAAACCAACGACAGACTGGAAATATCTGTCTTCAAGTGTAAGCAGTTCCCTGATCTCCCATCCGCTTTCTTCAACTGGAGATACCAAGGATTGAACTTGCAGCCTTTTGAACGCAAAGGGTGGGAGCTTGCAGCCCTTCCTCAAAAAGAGCTCTGCAAGAGTGGCCAGAGTTTCCTTGCGCTCAGTATTTTGTTTTTCTCTGTGGGCCAGCTGGACGCATATGGCCTCGAAGGCCACAGCCCTCCCTTGTTTATCCTCAGCATCCAGTGATTACGCCAGGCACAAAATGGCATTTTTGGAAGTCCCGGCTCTTAAAAGCATTCTTTTGATAAAGTGCATCCTGCAACTGATAACGTTGATCCTAATTGCAAGGCAGCTTGCTCATTACTGCAATCCTGGTGGGCCAGGAAACGTATGAAGGGACCCACGAGGGTCATTAAATCCAGCCCCCTTCAGTGCAGGAATCTTTTGCCTAATGTGGGGCTGGAGACTAAGGGTTTCGAGCTCTACAGACTGAGCTATGCTCCTGTGACATCCCCCCCTACACACAAACCTGTGCTGGTGTTGGATCAGCCTTGTTTTGAGAATTGGGCTATTTGCAATGCAGGATTCTGGCACTCTGTCGAATAAGCCCAGATAGCTCAAGCCTGCAAGTTGAGCCTTAATTCCAAGGCTAGGCAAACACTCCCTGCTCTTACTGGGTTCCCCAGACGTTCTGACCAGGGGAAAATTCCTTCCTGTACCACATTTGTCAACCAGTTACACCCTGATCATGCAAGTGAAAAGCTCTGTAATCTATTCTGTCTGCTACAGAGGAAGCCTCTAAGTCCTTTGTGACCAGCCTGAAGCCTGAATGTCAAAACTAGCTCCGCTTCATATGACCCAAATAATTCCACCCCTCCCCTTCCACAAGGGTTTTATTTTACAGCTGTAAGCAGAATTCTTGCAGCTTCTTTTGTTGCTGCGGAAAGCTTTCTAGTCTTAGTTATAATATAGTCTTCCCATTGCGATTTCTTCTCCACTTACAGCGCAGTTCCTCAGTGAAATGAACTCAAGAAACGAGTCCGAAGCAGATACTGTTATTCACCTATAGAGCTGCTTCCAAGCACAATGGAGTGTCAAATCTACACTACAGCAGCATTTAATAAAGGAAGGCGCAGAGAAAGACAGAGCAGGGACTGTCAGGCATCTAAAGGAAAGCAGAAATGTACGGTGAAGACAGATGTAACTTTTCAAGAGTGTTGGAGATAGTTTGTTAGCCACGTAGTTGCTCTCCAAACATTTGCATATTTTTCTGTCTGCTGGAGAGCTCTGGAAAAACAACAACAACCCTGATCCTACAGGTTTCTTCTAGTATGTTTCAGTTTAAACTGGAAAAGAGCTGGCTGTGGCAGGCACCTATTGGCTAGCACCCGAGACATCAACTTCCGCATAATTCTTGAAGATTGAATTTAAAATGTGCCTTAACTTTTTTGGGGGGCGGGATGTAAGGTGAAGGATGAATATATATCTAATATATTTATTTGCCATCACACTTTAATGCATGAAGAGCGGAGCATGATTGGTTTGTACACTGCCTTAAAATGTTACGCAATTTTTCCGTTCAGCATTCTATCTATCTATCTATCTATCTATCTATCTATCTATCATCTATCTATCTATCATCTATCTATCATCAATCTATCATCATCTATCTATCTATCTATCTATCTATCTATCTATCTATCTATCATCTCAGACTATGCTAGGCCCATGATTAAGTTAGGTCTATTACGTTTAATAGGTCTACTCTAAGTAAAGCTTAATTATATACTACTCAGTGTTTCTGCTCTTAGTAACTAAACAAGGTTTTGCTAAAGTTAGTATTCCTGAAATACCAACGCTGGAAAACTGGATTTCTAAAACTGGGGCTCTTCTGATAATGGAAAAACATTCTCACTACTTAAAAGTCGCAAGACCTCAGGCCGGGCGAGAGGATGCTTGTGTCAGTATACAATTCTCTTTTATGTCTTATGTTTCTAGCAACCTAGATGAATATAAACTGGAGCACTACCATTCTTTCAGCATTTTATTAATGTAGTTTCGGCACTATAGTGGCTGTTCTTCATTAGATCTGATAAAGAACAACAGGAATAATCTCAGTGCTAGAGAACAGTTTCATTATTTATTTCTTATGAGTTTTGCTTTCTTTGCATTCCTTCCCTTTGCCAATGTTGTCTTTGTTGTGTATTGCTCTGCAAAAATTATTTGCAGTATAACAGGCTTCTAGAGAGTGTTAGAAAATATAGTGTGCAAAAATGCTTAATAAAATACAAATGTCTTCCACACTTGCTGTTTACACTGGAATTGTTCTCCTTCATACACTAATGTTTTTTTCTCTTATCCTCTTATCTTTTTTCAGATTTCTTTTGTGGTGATTTCCCCCCCACTAGTAAATGGTGATTGAAACCATAATTGTAGTGCCAGACTGTTCAGTCTTGTCCGGTGAAGGTTTTCCAGGGCTGCTGTGTCTTTAATTAGATGTTTCCTTCTTCAGCTTCTGCCTTTGATTGCTTCCTCCTCAGTTTGGTGCAGCATTACTGGTGATAATAATAATAATAATAATAATAATAATAATAATAATAATAATAATAATAATTTATTTATACCCCGCCCTCCCCAGCCAAGGCCGGGCTCAGAGCGGCTTACAAGCAATAATAAAAACAAGATGAATGATTACAACTTAAAAACAAAAATAAAATACAACATTAAAATAATGGAACATTAAAATATTAAAATGTAGCCTCATCGCAGGAGAAGGAAAAGAATGAAAGAGGAGGAAAGAGAGAGAGAAAGAGAGAGGGAGGGAATCAAATTGGCTCCAAGCCAAAGGCCAGGTGGAACAACTCTGTCTTACAGGCCCTGCGAAAAGAAATCAGATCCTGCAGGGCCCTGGTCTCATGAGGCAGAGCGTTCCACCAGGCCGGAGCCAGAGTTGAAAAGGCCCTGGCTCTGGTTGAAGCCAATCTAACTTCTTTAGGGCCTGGGACCACTAAGTGATGAGTCATCCCTTACTTGAACTTTAATTCCCACAGATGACCATGGCTCCAGTGGGGTGGGAAAGAAAAAGAAATCCATGCTGTGATGATTAGTCAAAGGAAGAAGTCTCAAGGAGGAAGCTTCTAATTAAATTTGCAGGAGACTTTTGCTGAGCAGGCTATACTTCTGCATCAACATTAGAGAATGGTGTTGGCCATGGGGGATGTGTATTGGTGGATAATATAAAAATTTACAGCACGATCCTTTACAGGTCTTCTCAGAAGTAAGTTGCATTGTGTTCAGTGGTCTTACTCCTAGGTACTGATGTTCTGATTTTGTTAGCTGACTCGTATAGAAAAGTGGGATACATTTAAATGATCAAACCTCTGATCCTTAGCACACGATCATAAAACCCAAATAAATAGGACTTAAGGGAATTTTAGGAGATGGATGATAATAGTCATTAAAGCCCTAATGATATAGATCAAGGCTTGTTTACTGATTGCATTTCTAGGAGTGCAGTTTCCAAAGTCTTTATTTGACTTTCATATCATATTTATTCTACATAGCTCCCTCCCACCTGCATTGAAACAACAAATATGTATCCAAACTCCATATGGTCCCAAGCGAATTAGTCCAAGTGTAAATTCAGAAATTGTGTTTGTGCATATTTTAACACCACAAGCATTCTCATCAAGTGATGGGGTAGCATATTGATTTTTTTATTCCTTCTCCAAATTTAGAGGGCATTTAACAACAATTGCCCGTTGTCGTTATAAACTGAGTGGACTTCTCCAGATGGCCTCTTTGACTTTTATGGAATGACTCCAAACTTGTGCCACCTGAAAGCTGGGGGAAAAGCACTAGGTTCATTGGTTAAAAGTTGTTTCGTGAGCTTTTATCTTTTACCTGCAAATAGGTGTCGCCTGAAAAATGGCAAGGGAATGAGAGACTATAGCTATCTATTCAACTGCTAGGATAGAAATTGGCCTCCTGATGGTCAGTCTCAACAAATAACCAAGGGGAACTCTACCCAGTTTTGAGAGAACTTTCAGCAGCATTTATTATTACTGCTTCTTTATCATTCTTTCCCACAGTGGGTTACAGTTTTATTTAGAACATAAAACAGTTGTTGTTGTTGTTGTTTAGTCGTTTAGTCGTGTCCGACTCTTCGTGACCCCATGGACCAGAGCATGCCAGGCACTCCTATCTTCCACTGCCTTCCGCAGTTTGGTCAAACTCATGCTGGTAGCTTCGATGACATTGTCCAACCATCTCATCCTCTGCCGTCCCCTTCTCCTTGTGCCCTCCATCTTTTCCAACATCAGGGTCTTTTCCAGGGAGTCTTCTCTTCTCATGAGGTGGCCAAAGTATTGGAGCCTCAGCCTCAGGATCTGTCCTTCCAGTGAGCACTCAGGGCTGATTTCCTTAAGAATGGAGAGGTTTGATCTTCTTGCAGTCCATTGGACTCTCAAGTGTCTTCTCCAGCACCCTAATTCAAAAGCATCATTTCTTCAGCGATCAGCCTTCTTTATGGTCCAGCTCTCACTTCCATACATCACTACTGGGAAAACCATAGCTTTAACTATACGGACCTTTGTTGGCAAGGTGATGTCTCTGCTTTTTAAGATGCTTTATGTCTTTGTCAAACTCCATGGACAAAGACAACAGGCATAAAACAGTACCAACAAGTAAAAACATGTTTGCATTTGATAGTCCAAAACATTCATTGCATTTGGTTCTGCTGACCATGAAGGGCATGTCTGTACTACAAATGTCTAGCAATTTAATTATCATGGCTTCCTTCAAAGGCTCCTGGGATCTGTCATTTAGTGAGGACTGCTGACACCATTCCTTTTCGCACCTTCCCCAAAGCAAATGGTATCAGGAAGAGTAAACTTCTGTTAAGCTAGTTCAGCCTTCCCCAATCTTCGGCTCTTCCAACACTGTTGGGCTACAACCCTTATCATCCCTGACCATTGGCCACACTGGCTAGGCATAATGGTGCTGTAGTCCAGAATATCTGGAGAGGACCAAGTTGGAGGTAGCTGAGCTATATGACATCATCAGGAAGGGACAGTTTTGTTTGAAGTTAGCTGTAGGAAAGAATTGGAACAAGCCAACTCTCCAAATAATAAACAAACACAGCGTACCCTTAAATGTACTGGAAATGGCCCTCAACTGGTGTCTCTAGCACTGCCTTTGAACTGGATGGTGTGTTTGATGAAAACAGTTGAGGCCGGGTCCTGACAAAAGCTGAAGTAATGACTCTTGGCAGGTCCAATGAGCATAGCTGAAGGGCATCCTATCACTTTCTGGCTTCAGCCTCCCAGGTCCGCAGCTTAGGATGACGGCTGCCGCCTCTGCCGCACCTGGAGTTCCACAATGCCTCGGCGGCCAGGAGTACATTTTACCAATTACATCAAGTGAGGAAGCTTTGACAATGCCTGTCTGATCTGGATCTAGCAGCTGTCATCACCCATGCCTCCGTAAACCTTGATGAAAGATTATTGCCATGTGCCGTGTGTGGAGGTGCCCATTAAGTGTATTTGGGAGCTTCAGCTATTGAAGACTATGTCAGCTTGCCTGTGGGGCTATTGCAACCGTGTGTTGCGGCAGGAGTCCAATTCTGCTTGGACTGCTGGTGTAGACAAGGGGCCACACTCCTGCTCTCACACCTGTCTCTGCAGCCATGATATGAGCTTCCTGGCAGGTGGGTCACAGCTGATTACCAGGTAGGGTGGTGGAGAGAGAGAGAGAGAGAGAGAGAGAGAGAGAGAGAGAGAGAGAGAAGCAGCAGTGAGGAGGTCAGTGCGGTGCAGATGCACTGGTGGAGTCATTCCGGTGCTCCTGCTGGTGCATTTGCACCATGCTGGCCTTTTTTCTACCTCTGCCTGTCCCACCTGGTGAGCAATCTATCTTCCAGGAAATGTCTCTGCCCCAACCATCGAGTTGTTTCTGAGCTGTGTAGAACAGCCAGGAGATTGTTGTCAAAGATTGAGTGGCAAACTTTTCATTTCAATGTGCCTTTCATTCCCTGCCCTTGTTGCTTGTGAACTTTTAATTTGTAGAAGTTAAAATTAATAAACATATATAAACACTGCACTACAACGGGGGTCTTTGCTCAAAGTTTTAAATATGATCCTCAGACAAACAAACAAACAAACAAGCACACGGGAGAGTGTCTCAGTGCATGTCCCATAGGTATACATCAGATTTACTTACACTCTTGTGACCTTGGCAACCGCGTGGCATTTTAAAGCGCTGGTGACATTTATGTACCCAGTTGGATTCCAATAAGGAGGTTAATTTCCATAGATTAAATGCCAGGTTTCATACAGTGTGGAGTGATTTAATATCCTGATGTTGCCTGTTTGCAATTCACTAGCCAGTCCTTTTTATGACTAATTTGTAATTGCATCTGAAGGTTGTTTTTTTAAAACACACACACACACACACACACACACACACACACACACACCACAAGAAGGTCATTTTAGAAGCTCTGGTTAGTGATGAAATATATTTGAAAGAGAATTGCTGCCAAATCTGGCTGGCGGGGGCAGGGGAGTCACTCAAAAGAAAATATCTCCCCCCAAAACAGAGAGAGAGAGAGAGAGAGAGAGAGAGAGAAAAGAAGAAGAAGAAGAAGAAGAAGAAGAAGAAGAAGAAGAAGAAGAAGAAGAAGAAGAAGAAGAAAAACCGGAAAGGCTTACATTTATTAATTTTTGATTCAGGAAATCCCCCAGAGGTTTAGGTTATGTGCAGCACAATCCTAAGCATATTTACTCAGAAGAAAGTCCAACTGAAGGCTAAAATACATTTTCTTACTGAGATCGCTGGCATGAGGGCTTGATCTAAATCAGGACTCTGGCAAGGGGCTGGTAGTGGGGCTTTAGCCCTTTGTCCGCCAGATCCACTGCGGTCTCTGCTTTGGAACAAGGCCCTTGTATCTGCAACTGGGAGCCTTTTCCGCCATGCAAGTCTGCCCCCGCTCCCACCCTCAATCTAGATCAGGACTGCAGCAGGAACCCTCCTGTGGTTTCCAGCAACTGGCATTCAGAGCATTACTGCCTCTGGTAAGGTCTGTTCTCCTCAAAAAGGTCCAATGTGTCACAATTGTGATGAACCCCCCTCCATAAAGGTAAAGGGACCCCTGACCATTAGGTCCAGTCGTGGTCGACTCTGGGGTTGCGGCACTCATCTCGCTTTATTGGCCAAGGGAGCCGGCGTACAGCTTCCGGGTCATGTGGCGAACCAGAGTGCATGTGGCGAACCAGAGCAGCGCACGGAAACGCCGTTTACCTTCCGGCCGGAGCGGTACCTATTTATCTACTTGCACTTTGATGTGCTTTCAAACTGCTAGGTTGGCAGGAGCAGGGACCAAACAACGGGAGCTCACCCCGTCGCAGGGATTCAAACCGCCGACTTTCTGATTGGCAAGTCCTAGGCTCTGTGGTTTAACCCACAGCGCCACCCACGTCCCTCCATAGCTATTAGCAATAGGAGAGGGAGGTAGGCTTCGAAGGCCTTTCCCTGGCATCTGAGGTTAGGCAGATGGCTACAGGGAGAGGGCCTTTTCAGTGACGGTGCCCACTATGTACCGCTTTCCCTAAAACGTGCATCTAGCACCTTTAAAAATATATTTTAGGCGCCAGGCAAAATCCATTCTGTTGCCTCTCGTTGCTTTTAGCAATGCCTTGGACCCCTTTTGCTGCCTATTACAGATTCATCTGCTTTTCACCAGTAAGTTTTTATCGTTTTGCCTGTGGCTTGGTGGGGTTTCTTTGGTGGTTGTCCTAACCTCACTGTTTGATTTTCTGCTAAGTGGCTGCAAGGTTGTCAGCACTAAGGAAGGATGCAAATTTTATGCATAACTAAATAATAGCTAGTGTGCTTACAGTTACAGCTTGTGCTCACAATTGCAGCCCTAAGCAATGAAAATCCTTTGTGGAGTTACTGATTTACCGAGCTAATGGACTCTATAACAGCATCATACTACCAAAGGATAGATGAGGTTAAAGTTAGTTGGGCAAGATGAATTACAAAAATTAATCTACTCCTGTGTTAACAATCTGTACTTAGTGTTAACAACTGTTTTGTCCAAATCCGGAACTTTTAGTCCAATGTGCATATGAGGTTCATTTGTCTATTGGCAGTCTCTTGGATTTCATTGGAGACTCCGTGTTTGATAAGGACTGTGTCCGTGGATCTAGGCCACTGTAATTCCAAACTGCTGATATTAACAATCAAAATATTGTTGGAATTGTATTGGCTTTGCAAAACCAAAAAACGGAATATTGTATATTATTCATTTGTTGCCTCTGTATCCCACCTTTTTCTCCAAGGAGCTCAAAGTTTTCCCCCTCCTTGTTTAATCCACACAACAACCCTGGGAGGTGGTAGAGTAGGTTGAGAGACAGTAACTGGCCCAAGGTCACCCA
Organism: Podarcis gaigeae; assembly: GCF_964106915.1. NCBI lineage: Eukaryota > Metazoa > Chordata > Lepidosauria > Squamata > Lacertidae > Podarcis > Podarcis gaigeae. Next base: position 14,149,804 of record NC_139682.1, read on the forward strand.
GTGAGCTTCATGGCTGAGTGGGGATTTGAAGCCTGACTCTACCTTGTCAAGAAAGCCTGCCCCAAGACCTAGGTCAATGTTCTTTGTTGTTACTCTGAACCCAGGGTCAAACTGACTCTTCAAGGTAGTAAGCTGCCGCCACTCCTGCTTCTGTCCACCCAACCTGAACCTGGAAATTCTCAGGATACATATAAATGTATCTAGAAGATCCATAGAAAATAAGCAGCCCCTAGTTAAGAGACAAGATTAAACTGGATAGCAAAATTCTCCTGTCATTGATGTTGGCACCAGAAGCCCCCTTGATTTGACTTCTGAATCTATCCCTATGATAGATATGTTGTTTAGACGTTAGTCGAGTTCGACTCTTCATGACCCCATGGACCAGAGCACGCCAGGCCCTCCTGTCTTCCACTGCCTCCCGCAGTTTGGTCAAACTCATGCTGGTAGCTTCGAGAACACTGTCCAACCATCTCGTCCTCTGTTATCCCCTTCTCCTTGTGCCCTCCATCTTTCCCAGCATCAGGGTCTTTCCCAGGGAATCTTCTCTTCTCATGAGGTGTCCAAAGTATTGGTGCCTCAGCTTCAGGATCTGTCCTTCCAGTGAGCACTCAGGGCTGATTTCCTTCAGAATGGAGAGGTTTGATCTTCTTGCAGTCCATGGGACTCTCAAGAGTCTCCTCCAGCACCATAATGGAGGAGCACCACTATGACCTGTCCATCTTGGGTGGCCCTGCATGGCACAGCTCATAGCTTCTCTGAGTTGTTCAAGCCCCTTCGCCATGACAAGGCAGTGATCCATGAAGGAGATGATAGATATAGAAAATCACAATGTAGGAATTGAGCCTTTAGTGTGGAGGTGCCTAACCTTTGGAGTCTTTTCAGTGGCTATTGTAGATCTTCCTCTTTCAACAAGGCTTTCTAGCTGAGATATTTCCCAGCTTGCATCTGTATTGGTATTGTTTTTAATTGACAGACTCCCCCCCCCAAACTATGTTGCATCTGCATGGGTTCAAATGGGTGTGTTAGCATTTCACTCCTCCGTTGCTGGATGTGTGATTGTTACATCACATGTCAATGTTTACTTTCTAGGCTTGGAAAGTGTGAGAACGGAAGTCAGTCTTATCCCTCTTCTGCTGCACTGTACTTTTGTACTTTTCTTTCTCTCTCTCGGAGAAGATGTGAGAGGACACCATGATTGCTTTGTCCTGTATATGTGGCTTAATAAACACTTGGAATGCACACACTCACGCTCCACGATAGTTTCTGCTATACTCTGCTGACTGAACGTGCACATGTCTTTTGATATGTGTCACAGGTGTGCACCAGGACTGATTTGTGAATGTCCTGGGCTGCGCATCATCAGGAAGATGCCCAGAGAGGTTTGTCTCAATCTGGGGGCTGTGTGTGCCCCACAGGCATGTTCCGACAGGGTGTGGCTATGCCACTGACCTGATCTGTCACAGGTTAGTTGTATGATGCTGTCTTACTGCATAAATTGTGTTACTAGCGACACAGTGTTCGCATTGGGAGGCGGAGGGAGGGCCACTTCTAACTCGCAAAAATGTTTTTTGACCAAAATGTAACTTCTGGAACGTGGGTAGCCTTCCAAAGTTGTACCACAAGAATCTTCGCTGTGTCCAATAAATAGAGGATCATGTCTGATTGTTAACATATTATTCCCATTTTTTTCTGAAGTAATGTTTAGCTCTGGGGGGAAGGATGTTTTCTGCGAGTGTTTTCATTCTTTGAGGGTTCTTTCCAAAGGCTCTGAATCATTTCTCAGTTATTTGGAAAGAATGTTGGGAAGGTCAGTTTGTTTCTGAGGGGTGCGGAACAAGAGATTCAAATAAAGCGTTTGAAGGCAGGAAGAGGGAAATGGCTCGCTGCAACTTTTCTAGAAGGCTAAAGTCACCAGCAACTGACCCTGCCACTTCCGCCATCATGCAGGAGATTTTCTGCTGGGCTGATAATGCAATAATAACAGCCACAAAGAACCATGGGATTATTGAGAAGGTGCTGCAGAAAGAATTCATAACTTGCTTGGTGAGACTCAGGGCTCAGTGTCTGTGTGTGCTAGGTTATGTGAGCAAGCTGAATAGAACAGGGGTAAGTATATTGCGTGGGACGTGGGTGGCGCTGTGGGTTAAATCACAGAGCCTAGGACTTGCTGATCAGAAGGTTGGCAGTTCGAATCCCCACGACGGGGTGAGCTCCCATTGCTCGGTCCCTGTTCCTGCTAACCCAGCAGTTCAAAAGCACATCAAAGCGCAAGTAGATAAATAGGTACCGCTCTGGCAGGAAGGTAAACGGCGTTTCTGTGCACTGCTCTGAAGCGGCTTAGTCATGCTGGCCACATGGTCTGGAAGCTGTACACCGGCTCCCTTGGCCAATAAAGCGAGATGAGCGCCACAACCCCAGAGTCGGCCACGACTGGACCTAATGGTCAGGGGTCCCTTTACCTTAAGTATATTGCAGGAGCAATCCAAGTGCACACCACAAATTTAGGGGCTCATCCACTTACCCCTCTGCTTTCCACTGGGAAAACCTGCCGTTTACCACTGAATGGGAGCAAACATCAATTGGGTTTTCTCTGGATTGACATGTGCTCCGATTTAGGGCTGAAAAGTGGGTTTCCAGGAGAAAGCAGCAGGGCAAAAGCAAAACTGCTGGGACCCATGCCTAGACGAAGTGAGGAACCACTCAGCCCCATGCTTTCTAGCCACAGGGCAAAGAGGAAGTGTGTGCAGTTTTTGCAGTTAAAGTGGATTAAAGTTCTCTGTTGCTCTAGTGCAACAAATCCACTTAAATGTGTGTGTGGGGAGGATGAGTTTCTGCAGTTAGAAAAGTGGAAAGGAAATGCACTGAAAAGCTGGATGAATTAATAATTCCTAGGAAGACACAGAATGCTCTACAAGCAATCAGGATGAATGCAGAATGAGTGCTCAGCCTCCCTGCAAGCAAACTGAAACAAGCGCTCAATAAGGACCTAAAGGTTGAACCACCATGTAATTTTTGTGCAAGGAAATCGGGATGAATTCTGAATAAACAGGATGGCTGAGCCAGGAATTGCTATTTGTTCTCAGAAGAGGACAGTCAAATCTATTAAACACTGTTTTGAGCTCCTAGATGCTGCTGCTGCTTCTTCTTCTTCTTCTTCTTCTTCTTCTTCTTCTTCTTCTTCTTCTTCTTCTTCTTCTTCTTCTTCTTCTTCACAAAGAACCACCTGGGTTACAAAAAAGCCCCAAAGAGCACTTGTCTGTTGTATACTGCTGATTTTAATAAAACACCCCTAAGCCATGCATAACTTCATCGTTAACCTTCACTTAAAAGTACTGCTGAAATGGTAGACAAACACATTCTTAATACGTATGTTCTCCTACTGAGTAGGAACTTCTGAAAAGCTGGTGGAAATAAACGTGAGGGAAGCTGACAGAGGTGGACAAAGTCAGTCGGTTGGTTCATTTGGCCACTGCACGTCCTTGTAAAAGGCACCTTTGGTGCTTATGATCTTAGAGTAACGTTCAAGTCCCAGACCTGGAACCGTGGATCTCCAGCCTATGAAGCCTTGTGTCGTCTGAGGGACAGGAGGAGATGGGTGAATCTGAAATGGAGGTAGCATGCAATTTATTTAGGTGGCCATATACATATATATATACCTGTCCCACCTTTCTTTTTTATATAAATATTTTTATTACATTATAAAGAGTATAAACAAATAACAAAATACAGTGGTACCTCGAGTTACAAACGTCTCAGGTTACAAATGCTTCAGGTTACAAACTCCGCTAACCTGGAAGAGTTACCTCAAGTTGAGAACTTTGCCCCAGGATGAGAACGGAAATTGTGTGCTGGCGGCGCAGCGGCAACAAGAGGCCCCATTAACGAAACACACCTCTAGTTAAGAACAGTTTCAGGTTAAGAACGGACCTCCGGAATGAATTAAGTTCATAACTAGAGGTACCGCTGTAAATTAAGAATCCATATAAAGAGATTAGTCTGATTCTTGAGACTTCCCCCATACCCTCCATGGGTCCTAGTGACAATGTTTACAACTGCGTATCTGTTATGTACTGAAGTTCTCACCCTGGGCTAGCAGGGGGATACTGTAGATAGTTTTCACTCAGGTCCACAAATGCAAATAAGGAATTGAAAGTGACGTTCAGTGATTGGATAGTTACAGAAGTTGTTCCTGTTGCTTTGTAGTTGAGCTCTATATAAGCAGATTGGCTGAACCCTTCAGCCCGGTTCTGTTCTGGGCCTTTGAATAAACAAGAGCTGTTTGAAGAATCGCTGTGTCGCCTGATATGTTCACCCACAACTTAACAGTATTAGTTTGTTATCCAATTTTTTTTATCCATCTAAATTGTCCATAGTTTTTGTTATTTTCCAAGTGTGGTCAAAATCCTGCTAATGTTTTCATCTGTTTACAATGGTCTCCTAAATAAATTATAAATTTATCCCTTTCTGTTTTTTTAAAATTCTTGTCCTCTTGGTTTCTGAGCTTCCCAGTTAAATTTGCCATTTCCGCATAGTCCATCAACTTTGTTTTCCATTCTTCCCTGGTCGAAATTGTTTCTTCCTTCCATCTCTCTGGGTATATATTCCCGCTTTCTGCGCTACAAACCAAACTCAAGGCAGTTTCTGAGTGACGATAGGAAGTGCTACAAAATTCAAAATAACCCTAACACTAGGAGAAATTTGATGCCACACTTAGGGCAATCATTCCATCAGCATAAGCCTTTCCACTTGTCAGATGGAATGATTCCCCCTTCACCTCCCCCTGCGTGCTATTCTGGGTGTCTTTCCGATCCCCCACCCCACAAAAAACAACAACAACTGAGGGTGAGTGGGGCTGCATGAGGAGAGGGGGAAGCCCTCTTGGGCTAGTGTACGCCCTTGTGGGACCTGTTAGCTGAATCCAGCCCTATAAAACAAAACAAACAATGGTAAAACTGATGCATCGGTTTCTTAACTGCCTTTTCCATATGGTCCCAAGAGCAGGTTATGTACATAGATACAACAGCCTGGCGGGGGAAAAAAGTATCATCCCACACCAAAGAAGGCCTGCCATAATCAAATGGTGTGAAGAGCAAAGCAAAGAAGGAGACCAGATCAATATCTCTTGGGAGGCAGTTCCAGAGTTTAGACACCACAATGGGAAAGGCTCTCTGTAGCGGTATACACACAACATTATATTCTACATTCACTGCACACTGAGGCTTTTGCTACCTGGACGGTAATGTTATTGGTTTAACCAACTCAGATGCTTTTAAAAGAGGATTAGACAAATTCCTGGAGGAGAAGACTATTGATGGCTACTAGCCAAGATGGCTTTGCTCTGCCTCCAGCAATGCTTCTAAATTCGAATTGTTGGAAACCACGGATGGGGAGAGGGCTCTTGGGCTCAAGTGTGCTGCTTGCAAACTTCCCACAGGCATCTGGTTGGCTACTGTGAGAACAGGATGATGCTGGACTAGAAAAGCCACCGGCCTGATCCAGGAGGCTCTTCTTACATTCTTAATGATTAACAGGTCAGTGGAACCAAACAGTAAATAATTTTATTAAAGCTCTATGCACAACAGGTCTACCCTCACAAAAACTGGACCTACTGCACATCTTCTGCCCCTGAAAAGCACTTTTCCACCAACTCGTTTCATTCTGAACACAAAAGCTCAGCGCAGACTGATTCTGCCTTCTTCCCCAATGTGTCCATTTGAAAAGGGATGGAGATGGCTCCAACAATGAGGCCTGTGTCCACACCTGCCCAGTGCCATTGTAGGTGGGCATAAACCAAGATCACATTTGCTGCTTCCTTCTTCAGTTGTTCAGGGAGGAATAGTGTGGACAAACTAATCGAGGGAAGGGTTCTCAAATGCTTACCAAGTCCACCTTTGTGGATGGGAGGCTCTGAAGTCTCACTAGACTGAAAGCAGCAGGTTGAGGATGTGCATGCACAATTGCTGGAAATGTGAAGAAAAAGAAGGTACCTTTTATCATATGTGGTGGGAATGTAAGAAAGTGAAATGCTTCTGGGATATGATGTATAATGAAATTAAGAAAATGTTGAAATATACATATATTAAAATACTGGAAGCTTTTCTACTGGGAATTGTAGGTACAGACATGATACTAAGCTTTTCCTATATGCAACAACTGCAGCAAGAATTGTATTAGCACAGAAGTGGAAACAAGAGGAATTACCAACAAAGGAAGAATGGCAATTGAAGTTAATGTAGTATGCAGAACTGGCTAAAATGATAGGAAGAATCCGAGAACAGTGGGACCAGAAGTTCATCAAGGACTGAACTAAATTTGTAAATTATTTGAAAGACAATTGTAGTCAATCAAACACGTTCATAGGATTGCAAGAAGCTTTGTAAGGAAAGGTATAAAAATCATTGCAGAGAAGAATAAGAAAATACGATGCTTTGTTGTCTTTTATTTGAAAGCAATGGTTAAGTAGTGAAAATGCAGAAATTTGAAATGAAAGATAGAAAATCATAAGGAAGGTTTGAAGGAAGTAATGGCCCTAAAAAGCCAAATTGTATAATATAAGAGGAGAGATTGTAACGGAAAACATTATTGTAAAATCAATAAAAATGATATGGAAAAAAGAGAGGATGTGCATGCACAATTCTGTATTGAGAAAAACAACTTATTTGTGCTACAAATGGGTGTGTCCACAGTCTCCCATTCTTGTCCCCGCCAACCACACCTCTGTTGGCAAAGGGACAAGGACGAGCTCACAAACTTGGGTGCAAATCTCAAACCACATATTTGGGTAGAACTTTGTCTATTTCTTTGTCCTTACCCCAACTGCAGTGAACTCATTCTCCAAGCGTGGATTTTTCTGCAGCCAAAATGGCGGCTGCTCTCATACAAGATGGTGGGCACCGGCAGGTGGGGAATCTTAAGGTCTGCATTCTTACAAAAAATTATAATGGTGGGGGGGGGGGGGCGGTTCTTAAGGGAGGGACTATCCACAGAACAGCCCAAGGAAGATTTGAGCATGTTCAGTGGTTGCAGAAGTCAGACGGATTGCTGAGATGAAGAAAACCAGAAAGCAAGGGAGGAGATGGAATGAAATTCAGCTACCTGAAAAAAGACCCAGCTGGCTCTCTGGAACCCTAAACAGAAAAACCCCATGGTGCAAAATTTTGCTGCAGTTCCTACTAGTTTATACTCAAAACAAACTGTTCCACATAAATAAAAGAATACTGACAGCCCCCGAAGATTTAAATAAAAGTCCCTACAAAGCAGCTGAGCCTATATTTCTGACAACGATGGGATTTAATTCTGCAAAGTGCTGAATTAATTGGAAGAGTGTTTAGTTTAATGCCACTTTTACAGAAGACACTTAAATCAATATGGATTTCCCATGTCTGCACACGTTAACACTTAAATGTTCTTGCGCTCTTTGGAATGTACCATTACAACTGTTTTCTTCTGCAAGATGAAAAGACGGGATACAGGGTTTTTTTGGGGAGGGGGGGGAGTTTGGCAATGTGCAACCACCTCCGAATGATTCATATTTAATTGCTAACATTTCCAGGGGGACCACCATTAGAGTTAACTATGGCTCTTTCACACGGTATATGCTACATTAAGCAAAATCACAACTCCAAGTTCAAATACTCCCCGTGTGAGGAACAAAAAGGCCTCCTCAGTGCCACTTGTGAGAAGACGACACACAGTTGCTGAGGAAGAGTCTGTCCCACTGAGGACGGCAGCTGCTTTAAGGAATGCCAAGATGAAAAAAGTTTCATTCGTAAGAGCGTGAAATGCAATGGTGCCCCCTGATACAGAAGTCTTGCAAGCACAATATGATGCCTTCTCTTCCGGTCCAAACAAGTACTAGATTGGGGGTGGGTGGGGGAAAACATTGAGTTTACCCACAACATGGAGGAAGTGTGTCTGCATGTGACCCCGCAGTTGCCTTGTGGACATGAAGTTGTAGCCATTAACCCATTGGAAATCTGTTTGTACAAGTCAGTTTTGAGCCTCACGGGGATCAGAACGAGTGCTTAAAGAAGTAGAGAAACAGTAATGTGTTTAACCCTAAAGGTAAATATTTAACTGGTCTATGTATATATGAATAGGTAATGGATAACCCGCTCTTCATGAAGATCAATCCCATAAATATATGTAACACGTAAAAATATAACAATATGGAAAACAGAAGACCACACCAACAATAAATCAGATTTATATCACAGCACTGCAAAAATGTATGTATGAAGACTAACCTTTCAAAGGTTAAAACATTCTTCCTGACTCTTCAGGACACCTGTTAACATTTACGTGGAAGCAAGAAGAAAGTGGCTGCGTCCGCACATTGTGGTAAGCCATGGTTAATTATTTACTGCAAAGAATGGCTTGGTTCCTCTCCCCAGCATGTGCAACAAACCACAAACATTGGCTTACTGTGATGTTTGAACCTGTGATTATGGTTTCTCCCTGGACAAACTACACCAGAAGCTAAAAAAAGAATATAAAAACACACAAATAGCCTAGCTGAAAGAGGCCAGTGGCCCAACTAGGCCAGCATCCTGTTCTCACAGTGGTCCACTAGATGCCCATAGAAAGCCGACAGACAGGATCTCAGCACAACAACACTGTTCCCTCCTAGAATTTCCAGCAAGTGCCTCCAACCATAGAGAAGGAGTAAAGCAAGGCTTGTTCTTCTATATGCTTGCCTATTTTATCTTTAACAATACTTTCCACCAATTTTCCCAGGATAGATGACAAGCCAAGTGGCCTGAAATTTCCAGAATCCTCTTTTAAAAATTGGTGTTACATTGGCTACTTTCCTGTCCTCAGGTTTCAGAGTCAAGTCATATATCTTTTTAAAAGAAGATAGAAACTTCACATTTGAGTTCTTCAAGAACTCTTGGGTGGAGGCCATTTAGACTCGGCAATTTGTCAGTTTCTATTTTGTCTATTGGGACGTGTGGTTAAACCACAGACCCTAGGACTTGGCGATCAGAAGGTCGGCGGTTCAAATCCCTGTGATGGGGTGAGCTCCCGTTGCTCGGTCCCTGCTCCTGCCAACCCAGTAGTTCAAAAGCACGTCAAAGTGCAAGTAGATAAATAGGTACTGCTCTGGCAGAAAGGTAAACGGCGTTTCCGTGCGCTGCTCTGGTTCGCCAAAAGCTGGCCACATGACCTGGAAGCTGTACGCCAGCTCCCTCGGCCAATAAAGCAAGATGAGCGTCGCAACCGCAGAGTCGGCCATGACTGGACCTAATGGTCAGGGGTCCCTTTACCTTTACCTATTTTTCTATTAGGTCTAAAACTTCATCTCTCACCACCACTGCCCGCCTCAGTTCCTCAGACTGCTGCCCTGCGAAAGTTAGTTTAGACTCAGAGATATGCACTTCGATGCCCTCCAACATTCCACTGTTGAAAATTGGGATGCGTGTTTTTGCGTGCTGCGTTCTTGCGTTAGCGTCTTGCACATGTCTCTTCGGGTGCCGTGCTCTCGTGGGAGCTAGCTGAGTCACATGCTAGCACAACATTACTGCAAGCACCAACAAGTGGTGTCTCCTCCTCCTCCCCGAGCTCAGCAGTGGTGGTGCTGGAGGGGGGAAATAGGACATTCTGGGGTCAAATCAGAAGCCGGGATAGCTTCTGTAGTTTCAGGATGTCCTGGGAAACCAGGACACTTGAAGGATATGCTGTGAAGACAGATGCAAATAATTCATCCAACTTCTCTGCAAGATCCTTATCCTTCTTTAGCACACTTTTGACTCCCTTGCCATCCAAGAGGAGCAAGAAAATATTCTCTGGAAACATTAGTAGCAGGAAACCGGCTACAGAGGTTCAAATCTGTGTGTGCATATGCAGAAGACGTGCAGTCTTCCAAGGGTTGGCTAACCATCAATGTAGCCCTTGGGCTAAAAAAAGATTATCCACCTCTCTATTAAACACACATTATGTACATTGGGCTTGAGGAGGGGAAGAGTTTTCAGGACAAATGTAAGAAATATTAGTGACCAAGGTTTTTGTTTTTTTGCAGAAAGAAACTTTCTGTAAAAGCTTTCAATCTGTAATAAATAAAAAACTGTCCAGTAGCACCTTAGAGACCAACTAAGTTTGTTCTGGGTACAGTGGTACCTCAGGTTATATATGCTTCAGGTTACAGACACTTCAGGTTACAGACTCCGCTAACCCAGAAATAGTACCTCTGGTTAAGAACTTTGCTTCAGGATGAAAAGGGAAATTGCGCAGCGGCGGCGCAGCAGCAGTGGGAGGTCCCATTAGCTAAAGTGGTACCTCAGGTTAAGAACAGTTTCAGGTTCAGAGCAGACCTCCAGAACAAATTAAGTTCTTAACCTGAGGTAACACTCTATAAGCTTTTGTGTGCATGCACACTTTTTCAGCTTATACCCAGAATAAACTTAGTTGGTCTCAAAGGTGCTACTGAACAATTTTTTATTTAATTCAGCTGCGTCACACCAACACCTGAATCTTTCAATCTGTAGTTGCTATAAATGAACCTGGTTAATAAGGAACTAATCTAGCTAGGGGAGGGGAGGGAAAAGACTGAAGTGCCGTATCAGCCTTGGCTTCTGCGCTTGCTTTGATTAAACCACCTCCACAAGGCACATCGAAAGGGCATTCCAAGTATCCCTTTAACATCTGGGGGCTTATCCATTGGAGAAACGCACAGCGAGAAAGCAATGTTTCTCTTTCTGTTCTGTTGCCAGAGCCCTTTTGCTTTGTTCCTCAGCCAAGACTGGGAAACGTTTGTGATATCTAGGCAGAGGACATCCTTTGAACCGACTGCCTCTTCTTTCTTTCCTTTCTTTCACCACCATACGCACCACCCACAGAGCCAAACAAAGGAGGCAATTATATCCTCCTGCTTCCATGCTGCATGACAGACACACAGAGGGAGTCGGAAGGGTCTGGTCAAGGATTCCTTGCCCAACCCATTGGGAATAACAGATAAGACAGTTCCGCTTTTCCTGGGGGGGGGGGCCTGCACTGCGGAAGGAGTTCTGGGGCCTCAGTTACCCGCAGAGGGATGCTGCCCATGTCACTAGGACGCCCAGTTGCATCACGCCCCCCGACTGATCAATTGGGTTAGCGGGGGTGGGGTGGTGGGGCTGGCTACTTGCCATTTCAACCACAGTGCGGCTGGCGGGTAGCTACCTTTGGTCTACTTCAGTGGATCTCCCAGCCTGCCCACCCTCTTTCTTGCGTTGCTTGACTATGGCCTTGCTATGACTAATTTTGGTTGCCTGGCTGTGGCCAGGTAGGAATATTTCCACTAGGCAAATTGGCTCCAGCCATTTGGTTTTCACCTACCTAGTAGCAATCGTCACAATAGGCATTGGGTAAGCCTTGTTATGGGAGGGGAGGTTGTTGCCTCTACCTGCCCCTCTAAGCTAAGGGTATCCCGTTAAAGGGATCCGGGGGTGTGGTTCCTGTCCAAAGCCTGGGCGTGGGGTGGGGCCATGCCACAACCCCATGGGTGACCCTGGGGGAGCTCTTAATTGATGTATATCATAGGGCGCCCCCTATCAGTGGTTGACCCTTTCGAGACTTCCTGCAGACAGGCAGGAGTCAGGATATAGTCTTGCTTCACGCAGTTGCCTAAGCCAAACCGCTCACATCTGTAACCAATAAAGTTGCGGCCTAATTTATCCCATTAACCCAACATATTTGTGTTTGTGTGTTTATTTCTGTGGGAACTGCGGGGCCTGGGGCCTCACCATGTAAGTGGTTTTTTTATTTTCAAGTGGAGAGAGCAAACTGGAATTTCAAGCCCCAGGTGTTTAAATATTTGCTTGTTTGCTGATGATTGATTGATTGCATTTGTATCCCTCTTTTCCTCCAAAGTGCTCAAAAAGGCTCCATATTTTTCCCTCACAACCACTCTGTGAGAAAAGTTAGGCTGAGAGGCAGCAATTGGCCCAAGGTCCCCTCAGCAGGCCAGTGTGGTGTAGTGGTTAAGAGCGGTAGACTCGTAATCTGGGGAACTGGGTTCGCGTCTCCGCTCCTCCACATGCAGCTGCTGGATGACCTTGGGCCAGTCATACTTCTCTGAAGTCTCTCAGCCCCACTCACCTCACAGAGTGTTTGTTGTGGGGGAGGAAGGGGAAAGGAGAATGTTAGCTGCTTTGGGACTCCTTCGGGTAGTGATAAAGCGGGATATCAAATCCAAACTCTTCTTCTTCTTCTTGTGGCTGAGTGGGGATCTGAACCCTAACTTCCCAGGTCCTAATCAGACACTAACTACTTACACCAGAACTGCTTCTCCTCCACATAGTCACCCACTAACTTTTCTCCTGATGGGCAAGCCACAACTTGAAAGTACCACACCTGCCAGGTTTAGTTCTTGACTTCCATATCTGACAGGCCTGCAGTTCAGAGGTGCTGTAACGCAGTATGCTTACGGAGCAAAACAGGTTACATATAGAAACTTCCTGCACCACTGACTCAGTGGTCTTTCAAGTTTGAGTCCTCGGACGTTGTTGGGCTATGATTCCATTCATCCCTAGCCAGCTTAGCCAATGGCCAGCGATGGTGCCCTACATCTGCAGATCCAAGACTGAAGAACACTGGGCTGGATGATTTAGCCAGCTGTGCACATTTCTCTTGTCCCATGAACGATGCAGTCATGAAGATGGAGATCATCAACCCATTCATGCACTATAGTACAGTCAATTTAATTAACAACTGGGGATTCACAAACACATATGCAGCACATGGCAGCTTGGACATTACAAAGGACATTGCATACAGACCCAAAGAGATGCCATGTTAATGTGTAGACTCTCTCACAACATCTGAGTTATTATTATTTTTCTTGCCAATCCAAATTCCTTTACCCAAACCAATTTGGTAGGAAGCTTACAGAGACTACATAAAATTGTTTGCTGGTCCATGTCAAGATTCTAAGACCTCCAGTTTGTTACCCTTGCCCCAAAATAATGTACCATCTGGATTCCCCTGCTACTGAAAGGGTCTAGCTTTTATTAGAAAACTGTATGTCTTCTCAAGATCATAAATCTTATGTGGCTGGCCTGATATCTGTATGGAAAAGCGGGGCATTCAAAGTTTAAACATCTCTCATGAAAGTGTTTTTTGTGTGCTCCTGGAACATAAGATAATTCTGGATTTTGATCTGTGCATTGAACATTTGCAGAGATGAGATAACTAACCTGATATATAACTTTCCTGTCCTGCAGCAGGGCCACTGTACTGCAAGACAACGAAACATTTGCTCAGCAGAACATCCAAAGAAGACTTCCTGTCTTAAGTTGTCCTTTCAAAGTAGCCCTCAGGATTCCAGCACCATTTACTCTCATCTTTATTGAAAGACCAGCCATTGTAGAAGGCAAAGGCAAAGGACCCCTAGACCCCTAGTTAAGTCCAGCCAAAGGCGACTATGGGGTTGCGCTGCTCATCTCGCTTTCAGGCCAAAGGAGCTGGCATTTGTCCACAGACAGCTTTCTGGGTCATGTGGCCAGCATGACTAAACCACTTCTGGTGCAATGGGACACTGTGATGGAAGCCAGAGTGCACGGAAACACCATTTACCTTCCTGCCACCGCGGTACTTATTTATATCCTTGCACTGGTGTGCTTTCGAACTGCTAGGTTGGCAGGAGCTGGGACAGAGCAACGGGAGCTCACACCAACGTCTCGGGGATTCGAACTACTGACCTTCTGATCAGCAAGCCCAAGAGGCTCAGTGGTTTAGACCACAGTGCCACCCGCATCCCAAGTCATTGTAGAACAACTGATGAGGAACGTTCAAGGCTATATCTACCAGCACAGGTATTTCTTTTTTCTTTCAAAATAAATGTTTTGAAACTGTGGTGCCTTTTAAGACTGTGCAACTATTGCCTAACCTTAATATATGTTTCCACCGGTGTCACAGGACGGATTTGTAAGTGTTCTGGAAGTGGGATCTTAGGTTTGGCAGGTGGCTTCTTTTCATCTTTTAACAACTAAAAATAGAAGAAAAATGCAATACAATTAATGGGTCCTTCACACTGAGCCATGCATTGGGATAACATTGCAACAACTCATATCTATCTAGATATTTATGCTGTTTCCATCATAGCAGTAGCTAATGACCTTGTACTTGACTTCAGATATAAGCCTGTTTATTATATAGCTTTGGATGCTTTTGAAATCCATTGTTCCATATGGAGAACTAATTCTCATTTTAAGGCTAGCAACTGAATCTGAAGGACGGATAAGTGCTCTCAACTTTTGGCAATCCCTTCCGAGAACAAATAATCAACAGCACTCCAGTCATTTGTTATGGACTGGAAATTTATTGTGGATTTTTTGCGAGAAAGAGAAAAGAAACTTGAAATATCTGGATGTGAAGACTGAAAAAAATGCTGGTTTGTAGAAGGGAGAATGGTTGGATGTTAAGGAATGAATATCATATGTAGCTGCAGGACAAAGAGCTGGAAATCCTTTTATTTTTTTCCTTCTCTATTTTATTTTTTAGTTTTTTTTCTTTCTTTTCCTTTCCTCTCGCTTTCACTTTCTTTAGGTTTCTCGTTACCTTGTCTTTTCTTCCTTCTGGCTTTGTTCTCTTTTAGACTAAGTAGTTGATTGATCTCAGTACATTTTGTAGTGGGTATGCATTTTTGTATATCTTTGAACACACACACACAAACACAAATATTTAAACTGTCCTCCCAACAACAGATAATTGATGGTTAGGGTTTCTTTCTAGGGCCATAAGGAGAGATGTAGATGTTTTTGTGAAACAAGACCATATCCTCATGTTTCTGCAAGAAGGTGATTCTTGTTCAATGCAGGTCATGAAGTGGGATTAAGAACTGAAACAAAACTGCCCTTCATGGATAAATGTCACACACACACACACAAACACAAAATTTTTACCTCTTCCACTGGTGTTAACATAAACCCCCACCGTTGGGGCCATCTCCTTGCAGCTATGTTTTCAGTTTCAACATGATCCTTCCTGATGCAGATACAAAAGAAATGGTTTAAAAGGCTTTACGAAACAGTCTTAAGCTCATCCACACTTCTGTTTTCTTCTGCTTGCCCTGTGATTTCTAGGCATGGGTTTGAGGGGTTTTTCATTTGTCCCACTGCTTTACCCAGGAAAATCCATGGTTTTTACCACTGAATTGGAACAAACACTAATCCACAGATCAGTAAACAGTGGAGCTTCCTGGGGAAAGCGGTGGGACAAAAGAAAAACCTCTTGGATCCATGCCTAAAAATCATGGGACAAATAGAAGTGTGTGTAAGCCCTTAACATAAAGAATCCTCTAGCTTCCTGCATAAGGAAAGCCACTGGCAAAAATATTTTGAATGGGTCTTAAAAGCGCCCTAAACGGCCTCGGCCCTGTATACCCGAAGAAGTGTCTCCACCTCCATCGTTCAGCCTGGACACTGAGGTCCAGCTCCGAGGGCCTTCTGGTGGTTCCCTCCCTGCGAGGTTACAGGGAACCAGGCAGAGGGCCTTCTCGGTAGTGGCGCCCACCCTGTGGAATGCCCTCCCATCAGGTGTCAAGAAGATAAGTAACTATACAGCCTTTAGAAGACATCTGAAGGCAGCCCTGTAGAGGGAAGTGTATTATGTTTAATGTTTTATTGTGCTTTTTGTATATGCTGGAAGCCACCCAGAGTGGCTTGGGCAACCCTGTCAGATGGGCAGCATATTATTAGTATTATTAAATTAATCACAGTCTCTGAAAAGCAGTGGTAGCATCACAAAAATCTTCCAGGGGGAAGGGTGTCACAGAAGAGGGAAGAATATTTGTAGGTGGATGAGAAAGAAAACTATCAGCATGTGCTTATGACAGGAGTGCAGAAATTGAGATAGTAGGGGGGAAACTCCTTATTTGTA
The DNA here is from genome assembly GCF_964106915.1 of Podarcis gaigeae. Classification (NCBI taxonomy): domain Eukaryota; kingdom Metazoa; phylum Chordata; class Lepidosauria; order Squamata; family Lacertidae; genus Podarcis; species Podarcis gaigeae. The sequence goes on from NC_139682.1 coordinate 14,165,659, forward strand.
GTGGGGCAACTACTTGCCCTTCTGCCCTCCTTCGGCACCTTCTAGATCTGTTTATTTAAAAATAGCCAATTCCCACCACATTCTAGCATGCCCAAAAGACTGAATCTAAGAGGGAAGCTATATTCACATTCACCCTGTGCTATACCAGCTGCACTGGCTTCCGGTGGAGTACAGGATCAGGTTTAAGGTGCTGGTTTTAACCTTTAAAGCCCTATATAGCCTAGGACCCTCATACCTACGGGACCGCTTCTCCTGGCATATCCCATGGAGGACCTTATGGTCTTCAAACAAAAACATCTTGGAGGTCCCGGGCCACAGGGAGGTTGGCCTCAACTAGAGCCAGGGCTTTTTTGGCTGTGGCCCCAATCTGGTGGAACACTCTGTTGCAAGAGACTAGGGCCCTGCGGGACTTGACATCTTTCCACATGGCCTGCAAGACAGAGCTGTTCCACCAGGCCTTTGGCCAAGGAATAGTCTGACCCCCTCCTCTGGTAATCCTCACAGAACTCTAGCCCAATGGTTGCCATTAATTTTATTTTGAATTGATTTTAGAATGAATTGATTTTAGAATGCTGTATTACTTTTATTGTTGTTAGCCACTCTGAGCCTGGCTTCAGCTGGGGAGGGCGGGATATAAATAAAATTATTTTATTATTATTATTATATGGTTATTTATTTTATTTATTGAGAAAGATTTATAGACCGCTGAATCAGAAAACTCTCAGAGCAGTGTACATAATAAAACTATCAACAGAACACAAATAAAATCAGCAAGAAGTTCAGAAGCACAGAGCTGTGTTCAGCTAAATTGACACACTGCACACACCTTTCCCCATTCCCCAAATCTGCTCCAGAGAGTTGAGGGAATCCCTAAAACAGATGGACTGTTTGAGGGGATGAGAAGGGGGAGATTGTTCAATTGCGCAAGGAGAAATCCTTGTGCCAACTGAATAATTTGCATAACGCAATGCTGAATACAGCTCAGATCTACATAACTAAATTGCTTGTCTGGGTACGCTTGCCGAAACGATCATTGGTGGGTTTGAGGAAGGGTGCAGTTAGGACCAGAGAGAAAATACAGCCCCAATCTATTTGTGCCCCTCGGGGCTCTCCTTGACTCTCCTCCATAATCCTGCCATTCATCCCCATGGAGAGTAGTAAAATACTGAATAGGTAAAGGTAAAGGGACCCCTGACCATTAGGTCCAGTCGTGGCCGACTCTGAGGTTGCGGCGCTCATCTCACTTTATTGGCTGAGGGAGCCAGAGTACAGCTTCCATGTCATGTGGCCAGCATGACTAAGACGCTTCTGGTGAACCAGAGCAGCGCACGGAAACACTGTTTACCTTCCCACCGGAGCGGTGCCTATTTATCTACTTGCACTTTGACGTGCTTTCAAACTGCTAGGTTGGCAGGAGCTGGGACTGAGCAACGGGAGCTCACCCTGTTGCGGGGATTCGAACCACCGACCTTCTGATCAGCAAGTCCTAGGCTCTTTGGTTTAACCCACAGCGCCAGTGGAGAGTAAAACCTGCCCCACACTTCTAACCTTAGGTGGACAAAGGAACACAGTGTGTTTCTCTGCATAGAGCCAGGTTGCCAGCTGGGTCCTTGAAATGCCTAAGCTTTTTTTCTCTGTGCACACTCATCTCCACCCAACAGAATGATGCATTTTGCTAGTTGAAGGAATAAGGAACGAGTTGGCTTATTTTACTGAGTAAGTCCTTCTCAAGGACAAATAAATAAATAAATAAATAAATAAATAAATAAATAAATAAATAGAAGAAACAACTAAACCCTGCAGCAACCCACAGCTTTATTTACTCTACAGTAATTATATCAAGCCATTGTTCTGGAATAAGTGATCTGCAGATTGTAACCTTGTCCTCTTAAGTTGTTAACAGCGTGACCCACGAGGCAGTTAAGATGAAGTACTTGGAGTGATGAGACTCTTGCCTTTAATGTACTCTGATTTCACTGAGCGGTGGACTGTTGTACCGTAGAAGGAGCTTAGGCTGCAGTTTTAAGAGCCTTGTTATGAAGCAATTCTGATCATCTGTGGAATGCAACACCTTGCTTTCCTATTCCGTTGTTCAGTTTAGGATTACATTTTAGTTTTCGCCTTTCACACCCGAGAGAACATAAACGATATTGAACAAATAGACGGGGCTGACCGCTTAATGGCTACCACTCCGCTTGTAAGCCAGTCTATAAACACATTGATTCTATCCCTTACTCTCTTTTGCCCGTTTGTATGTGGTAAAGGACTGGCTTCCAGATGGTTAAAAAAGAAGAAGTAGCCTGGTTTTTATCCTCAGTTAAAATCCTTACTTTAAAACAGCTCTGATCCAGCACCCATGTATTGGATTGTGGTGGTGCTATAGCCAATGTCACACAACTTTTGCATGAGCTGGACAGGATGGGCACTTTGATTATGTTTTTGCTCTGTCAACAGGGCCACTGAAAAATGTTTTTAAAAATGTTCCTGAAGGAGGTAGGATGTTTCTTAGCTTTGTTTAAGAAACAAAACGAAAGCACAAAGGACTAAATACTGTAGAACAGGGGAAATAGGACATTAAAAGTTCACAGAAATGGCCCACCTGAGGCGTCGTGAGTGGTCATGTCACCATGACTTAAAATACAACAGGCAACAACCAGCAGGTGCCCATTAACACTTGTGCAACCACATTCCACGCAGAAATCACAACTGCAATAAGAGACACAAACTGGAGGCTAGGGAAGAGGAAATATCACATTTCCTGAGCTATGAACTATTATAGGGCGGCAGCGGCCCTATTGTTGAGGACATATTGGCGAAATCACATCCCACCTTGTAACAAGAAAATGGCTCTAATGATTGATTTAAAATTTGGCACTGTGGGGCAGAAAAGTTTGTACGATAGCTTCAGTTGCCTAGACTCTGTCTGTCTATTCCAGGGGAGACAGACAAACTGTCCACTTCGCAACTGACAACCACCCAACTCAAAGTTGCTCAGAGTGTGGTGCTGATAATGCCAAGGGTTGCAGGTTCGATCCCCAAATGGGACAGCTGCATATTCCTGAATTCTAGGGGGTTGGATTAGGGACGTGGGTGGCGCTGTGGGTTAAACCACAGAGCCCAGGATTTGCCAATCAGAAGGTCAGTGGTTCAAATCCCTGTGATGGGGTGAGCTCCCGTTGCTCAGTCCCTGCTCCTGCCAACCTAGCAGTTCGAAAGCACCTCAAAGTGCAAGTAGATAAAAAGGTACCGCTCTAGCGGGAAGGTAAACGGCGTTTCCGTGCACTGCTCTGGTTCGCCAGATGCAGCTTAGTCATGCTGGCCACATGACCTGGAAGCTGTACGCCGGCTCCCTTGGCCAATAAAGCAAGATGAGCGCCGCAACCCCAGAGTCTGTCACAACTGGACCTCATGGTCAGGGGTCCCTTTACCGTTTTTATGGGGTTAGACAAGAAGATTCTCAGGTTCCCTTCCAACTCTGTGATTCTATGACTCCCCCCCCTCCCTCCCCCTCTCTCTCTCTTTCATTATAGCAATGGACAGTGGGGGTGATGGAAGGGTCTTGCAAAGCAAACAAGTGCCTTTTATCATCATCATCATCATCATCATCATCATCATCATTATTATTATTAGGGATGCCTGTAACTGGGTCCTCTCTCTCTCTCTCTCTCTCTCTCTCTCTCTCTCTGTGTGTGTGTGTGTGTGTGTGTGTGAGAGAGAGAGAGAGAGAGAGAGAGCTTTCAGCATTAGGAGCTAGACTTCAGAGAGGTCATGTTGCTGGCTATCCCAGGCAGGCTGTACCCCCCGGCAGGAGGAATGGTGGGGGTGGGGGGTGGGAAGAGACGGTCGGTGGGGTAAGGCGAAGAAGCAAGGACTGTACCAGATCTGGTTTTCAGCCACGAAGTTGAGTTTGCTCTTCTGCGTCATCCCGGACTAGCTCCCCCGGTCTAGGGCCCCCTGGCGGCTGGGCAGAGGGCGGGCGCTGCTAGCAGCCGGGCTCCAGCCAGCGAGCCACCTCGGAGCCGGAGATAACCCCGCTTGCTGCTGCTGCTGCTGCATCGCGTTGCTAGGAGACGGCTGAGGAATGCCGCGGGAGGGGCGGAGGGAGGAGGCGCTGCATCCGCCTGCCAGGGAAAAGATGGATGGTTTGCGCGCTCGGCCACCAAACAGAGGTGGAGACAGGATCGCGCGGAGTGCAAGAACGCTGAAACTCACAGCCAACATTATATTGCCCAGCGCTAAGGATGCCAGGCGGAGTATCCTTCACATTATGATAAGCTTTGCTCTCTCTATATATTTTCTGCAGGTGCATAGCCAGGATTTATGGCAGGGGAGGGCAAGACACCCATCTCTGTTTAGCTCTGTCTAGCAGATTCTGAACGAAATGTCTCAACTGCAGTTGTTTTAAATTATTTTCTTTTGACCCCACCCAGAAAAACATGTCGAAATCTTTCTACAATTTCTGCTTCTAGTTAAGTTTTTTTTTTTAAAAAAGTTTATTGTTTCTGTACTGTACAATGTACATAGCGTATCCCACTTAGAGAGTCTTAAAACACTGAGTGGTTTAGAAATGCTTTTTTAAAAAAACCCATATATAAATAAGTTTTCCTAATTCAGATTACTAGCCTCTTTAGATCAGGGATGGTCCAAACAAAACAAAAGTTTCCTGTAGGGGTCGGGGGCAGTTTTTGGCAGACACTGTTATTTTAAGGTACAGGATTGCACATATAGTGCATTTGTGCTGTTTGTGGACATTTCCGCAATCGATTGCCTCCTTAAGCTAATTCGCAGTCGCAGTACGGAATGCAGGAAAAAACTGCTTTAGTGCTGTGTGTGAAAACACCCCTGTGCTTTGAGACTTTTAACATCCTTCAGGTTTCAAAATCTTCCAGTGAACATTGATATCTGAAAGTATATGGGGTACAGTACAGTGGTACCTTGGGTTACATAGGCTTCAGGTTACATACGCTTCAGGTTACAGACTCCGCTAACCCAGAAATAGTGCTTCAGGTTAAGAACTTTGCTTCAGGATGAGAACAGAAATCGTACTCCGGCAGCGCGGCAGCAGCAGGAGGCCCCATTAGCTAAAGTGGTGCTTCAGGTTAAGAACAGTTTCAGGTTAAGTACGGACCTCCAGAACGAATTAAGTACTTAACCCGAGGTACCACTGTACTGGTTGCTTGGTCACAGGAAATTGCAGGTTCAGCTCCTTCCTTAGTGGTGAACCTCAGTAGACAGCCATATGCCCAAATAACTATTTCTCAAATCACCTGGAAGTTTTGCCGCTTAAACTCCTAAGTGAAGAGCAATATTCAAATATAACACATAACAATAGCTTAGAAGATGGTTTGTGGAGAAGGATGGGCTGTGTGTTAATTCACTTCTTCTAGATGATGTAGGAGAGAAAAACTGAACACACTTCCTGGCTATATTTGAGAGCCTGAGAAAATATTTACAGCATGCAAAAAGTTCACTGTGTTCTAGTATATTAATATTTTTGGCCTTCTGTCAACTTTCCAGTACATTTCCCCCCCTTCTTCTTGCAGTGGCTTCATAAAACATTTCAACAACAAATGAAGCCAACTGTCTCTTTCACTTAAACGGTCCCTTCTTCAGCTGAGATGGGTCAGTCGGCAGAGCATGAGACTCTTAATCTCAGGGTTGTGGGCTGGAACCCCCACAGGGCAAAATATTCCTGCACTACACAGGGTTGGACTAGATGACCCTCGTGGTCCCTTCCAACTCTATGATTCTATGAGAGACATGCTCTCTCGCCTTGCCCCCCACAAGGCATCTGGTTGGCCACTGTAAAAGCAGGATGTTGGACTAGATTCCTGATCCAACAGGGCTCTCCACATCTGTGAAGCCATAATAAGTGCAAGCTTTAAAATGTTTGATTTTTGCTCAAAGTTTGTTGTAAACACATATTGCAGTGTCTAAGGTGTTTTCTTTTTTCCATTTAAGCAAAACCATAGGTATTTCTATCCACACTTGAGCCATCATAAATCCTCTGCTTCTTATCTGTATTTTACCTTCACTGTCAGAGGCGATATGCTTTCTGGGTAACAGAAAGAAGATTTCTGGAAGTGCTTGTGTGGTTTAAGGTTAAACACTGTAGTATAGCTTTGACTATTATTTCCAATACGCAGTAGAATTTATTTATAGCAAAATAATACAACTGTTTCCCACAGCTAAATAAATGATAGAATTGTTATTTCACAGTTTCACAATACTTCTGACCACTCAGAAATCCAAGAGAATATCCTAAAACCACCAGATTATGAATGGAGTTTTTTATACATTCATTTGAGGTCACAATAATATTTACCAAAGGTTATCCACTGTCCTGTTTAATTAACTCCTGCTGCTCACACACTCTTTATGTCTCCTTAATACACCCTGCCACATCGTATGGGAGGGAAATGATCGTTTAATGAAGGCAACCAAAATCAGAGTTACAGTGGCAGCTCCTTAAGTGTTTTTAATTCCCTTTGATAGGGAATAAATCTTTGCACTGAGTTGGGAAAACAGGCATTATAAATATGTAACTCCATCTACATGTTATAATTTATATAGTAGGTATGTAAAACTCAAATACCTTAACCAGGAAATGTTCTTGGGTCACACACAGCATCCCCTGATCCCATGTCAGTCCTACTTGGATCTGGAATTCATTTCTTTGCAGCTCTTCCAGCATCTTTTCCTGCCTTGCCCAAATACCCCCTTGCTCCGTCCTTTCCCTTACAATGGCGACATTATTTATGTTTGGTCCCAAACATACGTATTCATATGCTTTTGCAGATCTAGTGCTTTGGTTATTTCCTCTGAGCTCCTTTGGGAGAAAGGGTGGGGTGTAAATTTAATAAATAAAACAATGATTCACTATACATTCCTCCATAAACGTGCCTTGGGTATATTAACGATGCGTTCATCATCTGATCCCATGGAAAGGAGACTCTCAATACATTCCATCAATATATCACCGTATCTACACTGCAGAGCATGCCAGTTTTCTGTTCACAATTGCTGTTGTGTGCACAGTTGCCACTTAAAAGTTATCCTGTACCAGACAATGTACTGACTGCTGTGTTTACCTTTTTGCTATGAAATTATCCAGAAGACAAACACATATGATCAAGTTATGTCCTACAATCTCTTTTTCAATCCCCATGATCTCAATCTACGTTTGGAAGAATGGAGATAAGCTTTGGTAAGCCTCTAAATCTAATATGGTGGCCAGATGGAAAGGAGGGAAGCTGAACCTTCCACAGTTGGGTAGGAGAAGACATTTTGGACAAAGAGGTCATCAACACCAAGCCCATTTCACAAGAGCAACTCCTTGGATGAAAACTTCATGAATTACCTTCCCCAGTTGTAATCTACACCACTAGATTGAGTAGCAGCCCGACAGTCTATCTTCTAGAGCAGTGGTGGCCAAACCTGGCCCTCCAGCTCTTTGGGAGCTACAATTCCCATCATCACCACTGGTCCTGTTAGCTAGGGATGATGGGAGCTGTAGTCCCCAAACAGCTGGAGGGCCAAGTTTGGCCCCACTGCTCTAGAAGATAGACTGTTCTAGAGTGATGATCTCAAAGGAACAGGAGGAGTCCATCATCATAGCTGATAACAGTTTGCTACAGCTGCAAATAATGTCATCTGCTCTATTGCAGGTTTTTACACTGGGATATTCATGACCATCGTAGTTTCACAATAATACTAGGCATCATCAGAGCTCTTTTAGAGTGTTCTGAACACATGCCATAGATTAACCGAGGAACACAACTTGTACAATAGGTCGGTAGTAACACGATCCCCACATTGTAGAGGAGAAAGTGGCTTGTTTAATGAGTTCATGATAGAGAACTGATGTTGTGGTTCACAGCATAGCCTCTTTGCCACTACACAACATTACTTACTTGTACTTACTTATAGGACCCAATGGAACCAAAATGGCCATAACTCTTGAGTGTCAGAAATTTGGTGAATCCCAACTAGTCGATGGAAATTTTGGGAATGCCCCAAACCTCAAGACATACTGCACCTGTGCAAGACTGTCAGCATTCCCCAGAGAATGTTTAACCAGTGAGGACATACAACAGCAAATCCTGTCATTCACAACATTCCTCTGTGATGGTTGGGATTCACAAAATGCTGTTGGGATTAGGCCATAAGAGTTTACATTGCCACTTTGCTAAGGGGCCGGCGGTGTTTTGATTATAGTTTCCATCATTGTTGCAACGGTGACTTTGTTGAAAGAGGCTACCGATGCAAGAAATTCAAAGAAAGGATTCTCTCACCAAATTTTGAAAAGAAACATGCACAGTCCCAGCATCTTCCGGTTAGATGCCTTTGCTTCGCATTTGGGAGAGTTCCTGTCTTCCACCATATGCTTCAGCACCTCAACAAACAGCATGAATTAAAGATGCTTTTGGAAAACTTAACTTCCGATTTCATGGCTCCAACGAGTTGGAGTCAAAATCTTAATGCCATTCTAAAGTAGTTTTTCGTGTCTCATACAGCATGCATTTCAAATCAGCAGAGAGATGCTTTCCCCCTCTTCTTTTGATGAAAAACAGGAGGTCTAAGACATTTTAATGGCTTTCATACTTTACTTTCCAAATATATTATTGCAGCACAATAGTTTCTTTGCATGAGAATTGCTTAAATGATTCAAAATGGATTGGAAAAAAAATATTTCTAGTTTTAATTTTATGCGTGGAACATTAATGAGCAGTGCCCCTCAGAGGCTTGCTGTCAGTTTAACATATTCACAATAATCTCAACACAGATGTTATTCCATCTAAATCCTTTTAGAGGAAAGGGAACGGTAATCTTTTTTCCTTGGGAGATGTTAGAAAATATATTGTTGAAATTTCAGTTTGACTCCAGTATGCTATCTAAATATTTCCTGTAAAAATGAAGCCAAGTGTTTTTGTACAAATCTGAACCCTTGTAAGCTTAACAACAAACTATATATTAATAGTTTCATGCTAGGCTATTCACCACATCTATAGTTGCAAGCAGTGAAGGGCATCATTGGGCTTTTAGGGGTCTCTCCATTAAAACTTCAAATATCAAGTTCTAAATACTACAAAACAACTGTACCATGATGAAACCATTGCCATTATCCATAGAGAGATAGCCATACTTGAATAGGGATGTCAGAAAATTCCAGCAGAAACTGAAATGAGATAGGAAATTGCCAATGCTCCCTTACTCATCCCATGTCCAGAATGGAAATCCATCCAGCAATGACCACTCCCCACATTAAATGGGGGGCGCCCTTTGCGTGGTCACGCGAAGCCCTCTGGACCCTATGCAGCACCATTAGCACAGGCTTGGCTTTGCCTTCTCCAGGTGGGATACCTGGAGGTCTCCGCCTACCTCAGCCAGTTGCCCAATCTCACCTGGGGAGGTGTTGCCAAGCTGATCAGGCCAGGTAGGGGGAGGGACCACCTGCCCACACAATAGGGGGGAATCATCAGTTGGTTCCAGAGCTTCTCCCACCCTCCCCACCCTCTGTTAAGACTTCTTTTGCAGGTTAACCTTTTCTCCACTGGTACACGGGCGTCGCTACCGGCTGTTGAAGGGCCGGAAAGGAATTCTCCTGCATTGGCAGGTTTGTGTTTCCCGTGGCAAAATTTCACAACTTTGGCGGTATCAGGCCTTGGGCGGAAGCCTTTAGTCTACCTTCCCTAAATGGGGGTGGGCGTGTAGTGGTGACCCACGCCCCCTTCCTCTTTGCGACGGCGATACCAGGGTTCCCTGTTAAAGGGGTTGTTTTGAGGGAGGTTTGGCCATACACCTAGAGGTTGTCATTGCTCACCCCTGTGACAGCGGCATAACAGGGGCAGGCTCTCTCTGCTTGAACATATGTTCTCCAGAGCCATCCCATTCCCCCTGCAACACTGGATAACCCTGATGTTCCCTAGATCCCTGGAGGGGGACTGGGAGGGATACACGTCGAGTGTCGGAGCCTAGGTCTACCCACATCTGAAACATAATAAAGTTGTGGCTAATTTTAATCCTATAGCACATTCCCTTGAGTCGTTATTCCACACGGGGGCTGCCCAGAGTTTGGGGGACTCTGCCTATCCACGCAAAAACAATTGGCTGCTGTTTTTAGTCTGCAAAAGATATGTAATTGAAGGCTCCCCCTGCCCCCCAATTTTGCATCGCAATGAATGACCTTTACACCCCCTTTCTCTTTTTACAGGTCTTTTCTTCTTTCCGACTTTTTAAGACTAAGCAGCCGTCTTATCTTATTATCTTATAAAAATATACTTTGTAATGGGCATGTATGTTAGTATACCTATGAATAAGTATAAATAAGTTAATTAAAAATAGATTACATTTGATTCTGACAGGAAGATGAATGCCGTAGCTTTTTGTCAGAAGCCAAACTGCAGCAGAAGGGAAACAGCTCTGCATGGGATGAACAGAAAATCGAGTGGAAAGTTGGAGCGGAAATGGATGCCTTCTTTCATCCCTGTACGTGGGCGAGAAGTATATCACAACCAAAAAGAGATGTCCCTAATGCAGATTTAAAATTCTAGTTGATCTTATGAAGGCTGGAAAGATTTCAGATTGGCTTCTTTAGGAAGCCTTTAACTGGTGATGGATTGGTGGACGCTTCAGTTTGCTTACAGCAGGAAGCTGCTTCTATGAAGTCCTGGACATATCATCAAGCATACCTGGCGCTGAAGAAAGGCCCCCTTGACCCTTTCTCGCAGGGAGGCAGAGACTATGGTGGAGAACTTTGCCCCACTGGCTGGCCAATAATGAGGTGCGTGGGGTGGAGCAGGGTGGCAATTCATTGTCCCCCATACCTACCACCTGAGGCAGTGATCTCAATCTGTCTAATTCCTGGGCTGGCCCTGAGGTTGCTTCTACTGCTCCCTCACAAATGCTGCCTGAGGTGGTCTCCTTACCCTGCCCAATAGTGGAGCCTGTCCTGCCTCCAGCTCAGTCTCTCAGCCACAATGCCATAGCAGCTTCTAAGGTGCTTCCAGATGACTTGTTTGTTGAGCATTCTTCCTGATTTGTTTGAGGGGAGTCTAGACGATGTTGTGTCAAAGCAAGTGAATTTCCCCATCACTTTCCTTCTTGCAAAAGCTCAGATGGGAGAAGCAGGATTATTCTGTAAGGCCTCCCAGTCCACTATAATGGGGAGACTTGGATCTGCCAGAGTGTGAGTCCCACCTGAAAATAGTGACTGCCTGGAAGCACCCCTTTCTTTAGCTGAACCAGTTTGCCATTTTTTTTGGGGGGGGGGGGCTTGATTATGCAGTGGGAATTCAGCTACTACCCTTGTTAAAAAAAAAAGGGGAGTTACAAACCAAAGTTTATTGTCCGATTTAACAGAGTTAATATAGAAGCAACAGAATGCATTTTTTTAAAAAAATCAGAGGAATCTATTTAAAGAGAGAAAGGGGGAAAGGTTATTCTATCTTTCTTTCATGCTTGTTTAGAAATACATACCTTATTTTAAAATCAGATATACTAAAGAAATGCACAAAGGTGGCTGGCCAGATGTAGGCAGTAGCTCCGTGCAAAATACTTTTCCTTTAACATTTAGGTGTTTCCGAGTTCTGCTCAAATTTGTATAATCCAGCCACTAAATTTTTCAAACCTCTGATGAATGTTTTATTATTTGAACTTGTAAATGTAATATTTTGACATGTGGTTAAATATTTAGAGAAATTTGTTCTAGATACTCAAGTATAAAATATTCCTTTGCATTTCATAAGGGGGAGAAGTGCGTAATAACCCGCAAGTTCCATGCAAGGTGCTTTTGAGAGTGTTCTGTTGACCCGCAGGATTGACAGACACGTCTGAAGTGTAAGGCTGTCAAATCGACTTCTGAGCTTGCGAGGTGCTGTTGTTTGCGTCCTCCGACCTTGCTGTTTATATGAACTTTAAAGCATGCCATTAGAAAGATTTGCAGATCCCAAAGAAAGTTGGAAATGAATTATGAAGCACAGCCAGTTGTCAGTGAAGCTGACTTTTTATTCATGGCAGCGAACATATACTCAGCAACACTTTCAGTGGGTCTTGGCCTATGGAGCAGTTGCCAGGACTGACGGTCCCTGCCTTCTACCTCCAAGACTCATCCTCTCCCAGATGTTTCCCAAGCAGTCTCAAACTGTGTCTGGGCATCTTTAATCTTTGTTCTATGCACCACTCTGCACGTTCTTGAAGATAAGTGGGGAGGGGAGCTTGTTGCAATCGGAGAGCCAGGCCCCTTATATTCTTCTGCAGCCTCTTTCCCCCCCACCCTCCTCTGCTTCAGCCTCTGAGTTGGAACTGTTCCCTGTCACAGGCTCTCCCTGCTCACTAAATCCTGTCGCCCCTTCAGCATTCAACAACTTCTCCCACTCTTCTCCCTCTGACCTCTCCTTGGTGTCCCCTGGCTCTGAGCCTTCTTCCTCTGGGGTTCCCCTTGGGGGTTCCCCGGCTGGTGCCTCTAATCCATCCAGTCTCTGACACCTGGCAAACTTAGTCTTGGAGCTTGGCAGCATTGTCCCCACTCAGCTTTGTGTGGCTCGCATTGTCTGGGTAGCTGGTAAACACCCAAAGAGGGCATTTTGTGCCAGTGGAAAGACTGGATTGTGGCTTAAAGTCTTTCTTTTTAGTACAAAGGGATGTGGCTCCTTTATTCTGCCACAATGTCAAGGAAAGTGCATCAGTAATCATAATACGTAACAAAATTGGAAGTGCACAACTGCAAGCCAATTAGAACAAAGTTCTCATTTTCCAAAAATGATGTTTCCCTTTTGAGAAGCCCTGTTGAAAAATCATCAGCAGAAATTATTATACAACACCTAACAGGAATACTGATTAGGAGGAACGAGCTATGTATGAAAGCAAAGTGAGCGGCTAGAAGTTCAATAAATTTCTGTACAAAAAACACGGGGGGAGGGAATTGGAAATAATATCCTGATGCTTTAAGCCTTGATGGCAAGAGATGTATTGGTTTAATATCTCTTCCAGCACATGTTACAAGAAGGTGTGGTTCTTCATTTAAAAACAAAATGGAAGACTGTTTACTTCCCAGCAATTGTCTAATCTGTATGACGTTTAAGCAGGTTGTGATTGAAGAATGAAAAGATTAAAACATTTTTTTAAAAATTGTTATTGTTATTATATTTGTATACCGCTGTTCATCCAAAGATCTCAGGGTGGTTTACAGCATAAAACACAAAATAAAAAATATATAATAAAACAAAATCTAAAAAAACCCCTTCCCACAAACATATTTAAATTGGGTTTAAGATGTTACTAAGCCAAAGGCCTGGCTGAAGAGGAATGTTTTCGCTTGGTGCCTAAAAGTGTATAAAGTGGCAGCTGAATCTCCTAGGAGCCAGTGTGGTGTAGTGGTTAAGAGCGATAGACTCGTAATCTGGGGAACCGGGTTCGCGTCCCCGCTCCTCCACATGCAGCTGCTGGGTGACCTTGGGCCAGTCACACTTCTCTGAAGTCTCTCAGCCCCACTCACCTCACAGAGTGTTTGTTGTGGGGGAGGAAGGGAAAGGAGAATGTTAGTCGCTTTGAGACTCCTTAGGGTAGTGATAAAGCGGGATATCAAATCCAAATTCTTCTTCTTCTTCTTCTTCTTCTTCTTCTTCTTCTTCTTCTTCTTCTTCTTCTTCTTCTTCTTCTTCTTGGAGAGAGCATTCCACAAATGGGGAGCCACTGCAGAAAAGGCCCCTTCTCGTGTTGCCACCTTTCAGACCTCTCATGGGGGAGGCACACAAAGAAAGGCTGAAAATCAAACACCTCCTACCCTCCATCCAGACACACAAGAGTCATTAACTGAGTTCAAGGACAAATTCCAGCCGGGCAAAAACACGCAAGGAGGATATGAAGCAAGACTGATGAGGGGTATTGCCTGGAGAAATAGGTTGTGGCTAGGGAGAGACCCCAAAGGGCAGAATGATGTCCCACATCTTGGCTTTAAGGTTCCAGTTAGGGTGCCCCATGTGTAAGGGACAGCAAATCACACATTTTGAAGGACTTTCACCAATGTACAGAGTGATCCATATAGTACAAGCTATATGGTTTTCCCACGTATGATGTACAAGGGAAAACTAGCAGGCCATGCATCAAATAAAAGTGCATTGCAGTGCCTCTTTGCTCACCATCAGCGATAAAGCGTCAAGACATTACTTTCGTTTTGTCAGTTCTATGCTCCAGCAGCAGAATATATTTCACATTGCACACAGAGCATAAGTATTATTAATGGTTTCGTATTGTTGTTTGGAGGTGCAGCCCAAACACCTAGCAATAAGGAAGGAGAAAGATTTCGCGACGGAACCAGACAGGCTGTTCCACGCGGCACTTAGGACATGCAAAAGGTTACATAAATTCCAACGGGTTTCGATAGGCATTTCCCATCCTGGCAATTTCTGAAAATAAAAGAGAACAGTGCAGAGGCATTGGGGTGTGTGGCAGTGGCAGCAGCGGCTGTCACCCCTGGTGCAAATTCTGAAGTGCAGCTGGGCTGCAGAAGTCCTAAAAGTTGGAGGAAGGTGACTTCCTTTTCTGGCCAGGCAGCATAGCTGTCAACTTACAGATTTGAAAATAAGGGACCAGCATCCAAAATAAGGGATTTTCAGAGCTCAGGTATGTTCAACTTCTGAGCCCCTCCGAGCCAAAGGCAGAAAGCCCAGCCAGCAGCCAAACAAAGCCTCAAGCGGTGGTTCCCACAGCACAGCAACCCAGCAAAGGGGATGCAGCAAGGAAAACCACCGTCACGTCTCCGCTGGGAAGAGCTGAGCAAAGGCGAGTCCCCAAGCTCCACCCCTCAGTCATTCTTAGACTCCTTATTGGGTGAGCAACGCAGCCAAGCAATACAGTTGGAGCCTCGCTCCTCCCTGGCCGGCAGGGAGGGAGGGAGAGGAGCTGCTTCCTTTGAAACCCGGGAAATTTAAGGGACATCATCAATAAGGGACAGCAGCGGGACATAGCGCTGGAATAAGGGACTTTCCCGCCAAATAAGGGACGGTTGACAGCAGTGCATGGCACACACATCTAATGGGTGCCTGGTGGGCTGCGAGTGGGCAAGCTCCAGGCTTGAGGGGGTTCTGGGCAAAGTGGCTTTTGGCAGTTCCTACCCTCTGCCTGTGGACCTTGGTGGGTTGACCCAATGGTGGCAATGATGGTGGTGTCTGCAACAGGAGGCAGTAAAAGAGCTGCCAACGGTACTGGCTGGCAATGGTTCTTCAAGGTTCTAGAACCCTCGTACCTATGAGACCGCCTCTCCCAGTATGCCCCACGGAGGACCTTAAGGTCCATAAACAGCAACACCCTAGAGGTCCCGGGCCCTAAGGAAGTCAGATTAGCCTCAACCAGAGTCAGGGCTTTTTCAACACTGGCTCCAGCCTGGTGGAACGCTCTGTCTCATGAGACCAGGGCCCTGCAGGATCTGATTTCTTTCTGCAGGGCTTGTAAGATAGAGTTGTTCCGCCTGGCCTTTGGCTTGGAGTCGATTTGATTCCCTCCCCCTCTTTCTTTTTTCCTTTCTTCTCCTGTGATGAGGCTGCATTTTAATGTTTCAGTGTTTTAATGTTGTATTTTAATCTTGTTTTTGAGTTGTATTCATTCAACTTGTTTTTATTATTGCTTGTTAGCCGCCCTGAGCCCAACCTTGGCTGGGGAGGGCGGGGTATAAATAAAATATTATTATTATTATTATTATCATCATCATTATTATTATTAGAAAAGAGTCTTTTCTCAACCCTACCAGGAGATGCTTGGAGATCAAACTTTTGCATGCAAGGCACATGTTCTAAAACAGAGCAATGGCCTTATCCCTGATTTCATTGTGCACATGACAGGAAGCTCAATATCATCAGCACGTGCAGCTGATGGAATTCAACTGCACTGACTGACAGAAGAAGCTCCAAGGAAAAACCAGGATGTTAAAGACGTCATGTATTAGCATGCTATTAAGCAGCCAAAAGGGGGTGATTAATCTTCATTATCTTACAGAAATATCTTTAAACAAAGACAGGATTTTTTTTTTAGCAACTCATTTATAATCCTCAATTTGTTTTGTGCGATTGTTGCTCTCATTTCCTCTCCCTTGTGCAGAAGCCAGAGTGTTACATAGATAATTTGGAAGAATATCTGGACTCTGATCATGCACCAAGGAAACAAATGGGCATCCTGTCATTAGCACCAATTAGACCCAGATCAGAGTTTTAATGACTGCAGGATAATGTGCAACTATTTGGGGCCCGTGAGCCAAAAACTGCTTTTCATTCAAAGGATCAAACCTGATTGATTTCCTCCAAAATGATTATGTGTGTGCGTGTTTGGGAAAAGCACCATACACTTCAGGGTACTTAATGAAAAACCCTGTTCAAATCAAGGAACCAAGTCACATTCGGCTTTTCCTAGGCAGCCAAGGACAGAAAAGCTTTAGGAATGTTGAATCCTAGACACACGACCAAATTTGGGGCTAACAGGAAGGAAGGAAACTCACTCTGTCAAGGGGGTCAGACTGAAGAGCAAAGCTGACTTTAGCACAATCAGATTTAACTTTATATTTGGTCCCTTATATCTCCTGTGTTTGGGAGGTCAGGTACTTGCAATACTACCTTTTGACCATCTATAGTGGTGGCGCTGAAGGGCAGTTGATCCTTCCCCATCAAGTCTCATCACCTCTAGTCAGCCTAACAATCTCTCTCTCTCTCTCTCTCTCTCTCTCTCTGCTCAAGGGAGGTGGTGAAAGGGTTGTAGACGAAAAGCATTTTTAAAAAATAATAATAATGTGGGGATGTTTGGGGAGGCAGTAGGCAGGAGACAGGAGAGGATATATTATTTTATGATATCCTTCCTAACTTGCACCAGCAAGTTCTATAACTTAGCAGAGTTGTTAAACAACCCCCCTTTTAAATTAAACAGCGGATAGCTAGTTGCAGGCTCATCTGAGCCTCACTATTTAGGATTCCTGGTAAGATCCCTTTTTATATCCCTCCTAAAAGAATAGACATGACCATCTGATTAAAGTTAACATAAAACTAGTTTACTTACAATCATCCAGTTCACAATCAGATCCCTAAAGGCAGGTTTAATTTACAGAACAACATATAACTATGTGAACTATCCCATAAGGGAAATAGTCTCAAGTGATTGTGACTCAGCAGTCACAAAAACACACATTCATGTAAAGTGTTAAGTTGTGGGTGAACATATCAGACGACACAGCGATTCTTCAAACAGCTCTTGTTTATTCACAGGCCAGGACAGAACTGAACTGAAGGGTTCAGTCAGCCTGCTTATATAGAGCTCCAGTACAACGTTACTGTAACAACTTTCTAAAACTATCCAATCACTGAACGTCACTTTCGATCCCTTATTTGCAGAACTATCTACAGTATCCCCCTGCTGGCCCAGGGTGAGAACTTCAGTACATAACATGAAGTATGGAAACCACGCTGTATTTCAGGCCACAGTAATTAAAATCGGAAACATCATTTTTTTTTTTTGGCCAGGGATGGGGAATCTCAGATAAGGCCCCCTTGGGACTCCCTCCAGACCTTACCTCTTCTCTGGGCCACAGACCTCACTGACCCTGCCTGCTCTGTGCCTTGCTGAGTGTTTTTGCTTACCTGGAATGTAGGATATTGTAGAAAAATGAGTCGTATCTATTGTTGCACACATTTGTGCCTCTGACTCAGCTCACCACCTTCATGTGGCCTCCGGAAGGTTCGCCATGAGGGAATGTGGCCCTTGAGCTAAAGAGCTTCTCTACTTTTGATTTTTGGCCGCTGAATATATAAATCACATTTATTTACATATAAGTAAGTAATTAGCAGAGCCGGGAGATCGGAAGAGATAAGCCTAGCTGGCAAGCATCTTGGATGTGTGTGAGCAAGAGACACTCAGAATTCATCAAAGCGAGAGTCTAACACAGGGAAGACAGAAATTATTAAAGTTTTCAAATCCGCATTTCTTTGGCCTTTTCTTCACCCCTGTCTCCTCTCGCTCCCCCCTCCCTATAAAAGACATTATGTGTTAGGAGAGCAAAGCAGCCTGGGGAGGTGATATTTTACCATCGTCTGCGCTATTAATGCAGCTAAAAAATCCTCAGACTGGAAAAAATCAGACAGCTGCATCTTCCAGGTTCACATGTGCCAACTCCATCTGTTAAATCATTAAAACACAGGCTTGGCAGATTCAGGAGAAAAACACATTTGTTTTCACTCTAAAGAGGAAGAGTAAACTTTACCCCCTCCCATGCTTATAGGTCTCTCCATTCCTCCTCTTCCTATTCTCAATGATTTCGAAGTGAAACCTGCCAGGATAAAGGTAACGTTGAAGGCATCATGAAGAATAAGTGAAAAGCTGTCATTAAATGGGTTCAAACGTAAGTTCGGCTGTACAATGCATGAGTCAGACGAGTTAAAATCTACTTAATGCATTAGCATTAAGAACCAGAATACATCTCTTTGTCGAGACCGTACGTCGATCTCATAACAAAGCGATAATGCAAACATCCCATGAAACCATGAAAATGATCAGATGTCATTAAAAACAGCTTAACGCATGCACAGTTAAAAAGCTTTGTCACACAAAGCTTCCCCCCGACACACAAAGACCCAAGTGGCAAACCTTTTCATCTCTGTTGCCTAGCAAAAATAAAGTAATATAAAAAAAAAATTATATATTTATTTTGCTGGTTTGACTGTTGCTGAAATACACTTTGGCCTAGTTCAGATATAATGAGGATGCTTGACAAATGATGGTGTCTTTCGGCATGAACAAGGGAGATCTCCTCACTGTCCTTCTCTCCATTTCCTGCACACCGGGCTCACAGAGGAATCATAGAGTTGGAAGGGACCACAAAGGTCATCTAGCCCAACCAATCTAGCCCAATGCAGGGACATTTTCTGACCAACGTGGAGCTCAAACCTCATGCTCTACTGACTGAGCCACCTCAGAGGCTTCCTGGTTTCTTAAACCACAGTTTCCTGTTCCATTTGACATGTGGAACTGCACTAAAGGGCTCCCTGTAAACTGGGAGCAATCTCATTGCCATTGCAAAGACTCAGGAGCAAGCAAGGCTCGAAATATAAGCTGGGAAACGTAGCTGTCATTTTATACTGCCCCAGTCTTAAGTTTTTGCTGAAGGTTTGTTTATTTATTTATGGTCTTACGTAGCTCACAGTGAACAATGCATCTAGGCCAGGGGCCCCTCCAGATATTGCTGGACTACATCTCCCATGAGTGCCAGGCAACATGGCCAGTGGTCAAGAATGATGGGAATTGTAGTCAAGGCAGTGAATGGTGCACAACCATGTTGTTGTTGTTGTCATCTGTCTGTCTCAAGAGACAATGGAGTACACCTCTGGGGGTGAAGTCAAATTGCAAGCCTGAGCGATGTGTATGGAGATCCTGGGCTCCCCAGACAACACAACTCCCCTCTCAGACCCTCCAAGTGTCCCTATTTTCCAGGGACATCCCTGATTTTGAGAAGCTATCACAGTTTCTAATTTGATCCTGGAATGTCCCACTTTTCCTTAGGATGTCCCTATTTTCATTGGAGAAATGTTGGAGGGTGTGGAGTCATCTGACCTCTGAAGCCATCTGAGGGCAATCCTGTACAGGAAGGTTGTTTTTTTTAAATAAAAAAATGTTTAATGTTTTATTATGTTTTTATATATGTTCGAAGCTGCCTAGAGTGGCTGGGGGCAACCCAGTAAGATGTGTGGGGTACAAATAACAGAATTATCATTATGGAATGGAACATCCCTAGTTTCATTAGAGAAATGTTGGAGGGTATGCCCCCATGGCCTCACTGATGTGGTTCAGAGGAAAGCAGAGCAATATGTTTGACAACAGCTTGCCTGAAGGAGTTGCCAGAAGAAGGCATACAAGACACCATCCAACCGTCTTAGGGGCTCCATTCTGGATTTGTGTAGGGTTTAACCGGTTCTTCTCCCAAAGCTATCCGTACAGCCATGTAACAGCAGAATACTACTTAACATTAACATCTGGACAGTGGTGCACCATAACTGATGGTTGAGCTTTACACCTGTGATCTCTGTCTTGTCAAAGAAAGGTGAGCATCGTGTAGCCCTCTTTATAGTGCCTCTCCAGCTGAATCTACTTCTGAGGAGGCATGTACTGTAACAGACTGAGCTGTGAACAAGGAAGTCCTCAGCTCACATCTCACTTTTCTTTTGAACATCCTAGGTGTCTTAGGTGAGTTAGCCCAGCTCCTCTTCAGTCAGAGTGGGATCCCCTCCTCCATAACTAACCTATGCTATTAGTTGTTTAAGGACTGAGTGAGATAATGTGAACGGAATGCTCTGAGCGTTTTATACCACAGCAGTACTATTAATTATTTAGCCCGATTCACATTTCCCACAAAATGTACAAAGAAACGCTCTCACAATGATCCCCGTACAATCAGGCTCAAAATTATTTCAAGGATAGTCCTGCAGACAATGGGAGTTAAAAATAAAGGTAGCTTGGCTGGAGGGAACAGTTCGTTATTGCAGAAGGAGGCCACCTATTAAAATGTCAGCTGATGGGTTTTCAATGTGAAATCATAATAACAAACGTGAGTTGCCAAATCCAAATGTTAAGGAGAGGCGGGAGGGTGATTTCCACCTCTGCCTTGCCCTGTGAGAAAGCACAGGCTAAGGATTTACCTTGCATGGGCTGTATCGGAAGCAACACACGGGTTCTCCTGAGACCAAAAAGTTGGCGTTCTTGCAGCCACAGCACTGTGGGAGCACTTAAGTGAAAGCTATTGCGCCATGGTAAACTCCTGGACTGGAAATTGAGCTTTGAGCATTGTGCTTTCAGTTTCTACACAATGTTGAGAGGAACAATGTTGCTGTCAGATGTGTTATCTCCCTGAACACCATTCGCTGGGAACTGCAGGTGAAGAAAGTGCTGCAGACACAGATCCTACTTTGTGGGCTCCCTGTGGACATCAGGTTGGCTACTGTAAGATCAAGATGCAGAATGAGGTGGACCAGTGCATACCCTCCAACTTTTCTCTGATGAAAATAGGGACATCCTATTCTCAATAAAGCAGAGACATCACCATGCCGACAAAGGTCCATATAGTTAAAGCTATGGTTTTCCCAGTAGTAATGTATGGAAGTGAGAGTTGGACCATAAAGAAGGCTGATCGCTGAATAATTGATGCTTTTGAATTATGGTGCTGGAGGAGACTCTTGAGAGTCCCGTGGACTGCAAGAAGATCAAACCTCTCCATTCTGAAGGAAATCAGCCCTGAGTGCTCACTGGAAGGACAGAGCGTGAAGCTGAGGCTCCAATACTTTGGCCACCTCATGAGAAGAGAAGACTCCCTGGAAAAGTCCCTGATGTTGGGAAAGATGGAGGACACAAGGAGAAGGGGAAGACAGAGGATGAGATGGTTGGACGGTGTTCTCGAAGCTACCAGCATGAGTTTGACCAAACTGCTGGAGGCAGTGGAAGACAGGAGTGCCTGGTGTGCTCTGGTCCATGGGGTCATGAAGAGTCAGACACGACTAAATGACTAAACAACAAATTATTATTATTAATAATAATAATAATAATAATAATAATAATAATAATAATATCATTATTTATATTCTGCCCATCTGACTGGGTTGCCGCAGCCACTCTGGGTGGCTTTCAACATATATAAAAACAAAACAAAATATTAAAAAACTTCCCTATACAGGGCTGGCTTCAGATGTCTTTTAAAGGTTGTATAATTACCTATCTCCTTGGCTTGGGGTTCACATGACTCCATACCCTCCAACATTTCTCCGATGAAAATAGGGACATCCCAAGGAAAAGTGGGACATTCCAGGATGAAATCAGAAACCGGGACAGTTTCTGTAAATCTGGGACTGTCGCTGGAAAATACGGACACTTGGAGGGTCTGCCAATAGTCTGATCCAATTGGGCTTTTCTTATGATTTTATATCCCCGCTATTCTCCAATCTATTTTATGATACTTATATCTTCCAGGCCTTTTTAGAGGATGACAAGGAGTCTCTTTAACTAATTTATTCATGTGTGGTACATATCCCATGTGGAAAAGAGCAGCCTTGAAATGCATTGATGGAAACGGCATGCTATTTGGGATTCAAAGCTGTCTAATTAGCGAGAGAATTCCAGTTCTCTGAGACATGCTTTAACGAATCTAAGAAGAAATTCTTCCATTGCAGTGTGTGCGTGTGTGTTTTTTAATAAAAAAAAGTCCTACAGTGAATGGGCAATGCTCTTTAGTCAAAACTGAAATGATTATTTATTCTTTGGGGTACTAGCCGAAGCACTATTAATTAGACTGATGCCTCCAAGAAAATGTAAGAGACTGATTCAGCCTCTCAATTCTATCCTCAGAAATTCAAAAACATATATGCTGCACATCCTGAACTGGATAAGATCTCCCCTTCAGCAATTCATAAAGGAAAAAGCCACATTCTTCTTCTTCTTTTAATGGAAAAGGAAAGGAGGTATTTGCAATTCTGCTTTATTCCTAAGCTGTTCTTTGGGTTAAAAAACTGAAAGGTCCTTTGCTGAGCTAGGATCCAGTATGAGAGAGCCGTTGGAGAATGGAAATCGGATGTATGTGAGGGAACTCAGGTTCAATCTCTGCTGAGCTAAAAACTCACTGAGGATGCGATCCTGGAGATTTATTACAGGTTCTCCTAATGTGTGTTTCTTTCATTAACAACAACCACGTGGGCCCCCAGTTCTGATTAGGGCCCCAGAGAGGGAAAGTTAATTCTGCAATATGGGGATGGAAGACTTCCGGTTCCGGTCGCGGACAGTGAGGAAGCGCGGAGAACCAGCTCCCGGTTTTCTGGGCGTTGTGGAGGCTTGGGGGAGACGCTAGGGCGCAGCGCACCCCAAAAACCCTAAGGGGGGAACCCTTGGGGGATAGGCTCCCAGCAGCGTGGAAGCGGGTGTGTCGTTTCTCTGGGCCGATAGGGCGAGGGAACGAGGGACCGCTAGCACGATTTGGGAAAGCACCGACTCCACAGCGCGATGCCCCAAGCTTCAGCTGGGAAGCGCGACGGGCTTCCCTAAGATAAGAACGGAACCTTCAGCGTTTTTTTTAGCGCCCTTTTAAAGCGCGTTTCTTAAAAGCGTGAAGCTAGTTTTGGAGCTGGGAGGCGCCTGGATGTTTTTGGATTAAGTTTTGGAGTTCACTCGGCGGCGGAATTAAAATGGCGCAGGTAGAAAGTCGCAGGAATGAGGAAGTCTTGGTTAGTCTGACTGAGTGAGTACGATTCGAGTTTGAATTGAGAATATACGATAACACGATTGAAGGGGTTCAAGGACTTATAGAACTTTAATTGACAATAAGGATGCCAATTGAGTTTTTTTTGAGTTGCACAGATATCTCATCTGCGTTGTTTACGCTGTTTACGTCGCTTCACATCTTTATATTCAGCCTTCCTGGTACCCCTACGACCTTCTTCTGAGGAAATACAGGCTGTAAGCGGTGATGAACTGTGAATTATGAGGAGTTGATGGAACACGTCAGGAGAGAGGCGGCAAAGGGGTGCTAGAGAGGCTTGAAGCGAAAAGACTTTAAAGACCTTAAGGACTTTCATTTGGCCACTCTCCCTTAAGCGGCTGGAGTTGGAGTCGGACTTAGGGTGGATCTAAGGTGGAGGGGGGCTGTGTAGCTCCCTAATTAGTTTTTACCTGGTTTTGAACGACAAGCTCATGTTACTTGGACTTGGATCTTGATTGTGACCTGTGGAAAGGAGATCTCCAGCGGAACTAAATTGGACTAAATTGGATAATATGCCTTTAAGGTTTGAGTGCAGGTGGCTATTTTCTGCTGCCTCCGTGACTCAGGACTGGTTTGGACAATTGAAGTGGTGAGAGCGAAGTGAGAGAGAACATCTGGTCACTCCACACCTCTCCTCTTGGTACTTCTCCTTGGAGCCACTACGGAATCACCGCGCTCTGGGGTTTGGGGACTGTGTTTGTATACTGTAGCGAAGGGACGGTTTAAATTTGAGTGGAAAACTGTTTTATTTTTGCTTATAATTGGGGGTCTTAAGGGGGGAAAGAAGAAAGGAGAGGGTGAAGTAGTGAGTTTATTGAGGGAGAGACCTGGTAATGATGGGGAAGGACAGGAAGGAGGGGAAGAAAGTGGGTGGGACCCCAGGGGATAGGAAGTCGTCCCGCCAGGAAGAAATTAAAGACCTAGATAATTTATGGGCAAAAATTAAGGAGGAATTTAAGCAAAATGAATTATATATGGAAAGTAAATTAGGAGAGATACAAGAAATGATTGACAAAAAGATAGAAGGAGCAGTTGGAGAACTCTCAATTAAGATCCAAGACCTGTCTGCAAAATCCAAAATAATTGAGGAATCTAACAAAAGGCTGCAGAAAGAGATGAGAGAACAGAAAAAAGAGTCAGTGAGAATGAAAGAAGAGCTAAGAGAGCTAAATAATTCGCAAGACAGGATTTGGGATAATCTAGCCATGGCAGATATGCGGCAAAAACAGCTTCATTTAAAGTTTAGGGGAGTGGCAGAGGAAAGAAATGAGGATATAAGAAGGAAAATGATTAAGGAACTCTCTAAATGGTTAGGTCTAAAAGAAGAAGAGATGGCTCTCACTATAGAGAATGTATTTAGAATGACTAGACCCCAACATTTAAAAACTAATAAATTCTTGGGGGATTGTCTGGTGATTTTCAACTCACTGGAAATGAGAAACTTAATCTTAAGAACGAGCTACCGTAACAAGTTAAGAATTGATGGAAGGCCTATTATTATTTATAAAGAAATACCAGTTAGGCTGTTACGTAAAAGAGAAGGATATAGGCAAGTGGTAGCCGCCTTAAAGAGAAACGGGATACAATATAGATGGGAGTTCCCAGAAGGGATCGCTTTCTTCTATAAAGACAAAAAATTTAGACTGACGGATATACAGGAGGTGGAGAAGTTTATGAGAAGGTATGAAAGATAGCTGGGAAAGGTGGAAAACAGAATAAGGGTTAGAGAAGAGGAAGAGGTGGACGAGAGAAGGAGCGGACAGGAGGAAGAACAGGGAAAGGAAGAGAGGGAGGTGGAACCAGGAGATGAAGATGAAGAGGCCGTAGTGGGAGAAGGAACGGCAGAAGGAGAGGAGCTCTCTGGAAACAAAGGCATTAGATTTTAGCTCGAGACCTCGGTTAGAGGTACGGTAATAGATAAAGGTAAACAATAGCGCACACATTAAAATTTTTGTCCTGGAATGTGAACGGGCTGAACGAGAAGGCTAAAAGGAATAAAATTGAGAAATCTTTGAAAAATAAGAAGTATGACGTAATCTGCTTTCAGGAAACTCATATAGCTAAGAAACACAGACATATTTTGGTGAATAAAAAATTGGGAGTAGAGTTTATTAACTCAGAGGTAAATAAGAAAAAAGGTGTGGTGATTTACGTTAAAGAAAAATGGGAACCTACACTAATTTGTAAAGATGAGGAAGGAAGGATATTGGGGATTCAACTAAATTTCCGGGGGGGAAAAATTAATGTCGTGACGGTCTATGCCCCGAATACAAATAGAGCAGAGTTTTTTGAGAAACTTGAAAACATTCTGTTAGAGCTTGAAGTTCATAAATTAGTTCTGCTCGGAGATTTGAACGGTGTTCCAGTACCGGATTTGGACAGAAGTGAAAAGAAGGGGAAATTGAACCGGGGGAAATTGCCGAAATCCTTCGATAATCTCGAGGAGAATCTAGATTTAATTGATATCTGGAGGCATAAAAATCCCACTATTAAACAGTTTACCCACTATTCTGAACCCCATCAGAGCTGGGGCAGGATTGATCAGATCTGGGTGACAAGAGCATTATCGTTGAGAGTAACGAGATGTGAAATCCAACCCAGGACACTTTCTGATCACTGCCCCTTGGTTTTGGAAATAAAGAATGAAGTAAGGGGACAGCATAGGTGGAGGATGAATGAATATCTATTTGAAATTGAAGAAGTGACGGAAAAAGCTAAAGGTACTCTGAAAGACTATTTTGACTTAAATCTGAATAAAGACACCCCTATAGATACAGTATGGGACGCCAGTAAGGCGGTCCTGAGGGGCTTCCTAATACAACAAAATAGCTACAGAAGGAAATTAAGGGAACAAAAGAAAGAGGATATCCTTACGCAACTGAGGAACTGTGAGAGGAAATTGACCATAAACCCGGCAGATGAAGAGAGTATTCGAACCGCCAAAGTGCTGCAGTCTCAATATTCAGCTATATTAAATCAAGAGATAGAATGGAGAATTAAATTTATGAAACAGAAATATTTTGAGTCGGCAAATAAAATGGGGAAGTTACTTGCGTGGCAGTTAAGTAAAAGAAAGAAACAAAATGTGATTAACAAATTAATAATGGAGGACAACATCATAGAAGACCCAGATGAAATAGAAAAAAGGTTTATCCAATTTTTTGAAAAGCTGTATGAAAGAGGAGAAGAAGATAGTATAGAAATAAAAAACTATATAGATCAATGTGGAAGGAAATATTTAACAGAAGAGGATAGTGTACAATTGAATAGGGAGACCACAGTAGATGAGATTAAAGAAGCTATCAGTAGGATGAAGATCGGAAAGGCCCCGGGACCGGATGGTCTATCCTCAAAATACTATAAAACGTTAGGGGAATACCTAGCGCCGGTGCTTACGGACGTTATCAACAACATTTTTCAAGGAGGGAGGATACCTAACTCGTGGAAAGAGGCATATATAACTTTAATACCAAAAACGGAAACTGAAAAAACAGATATAAAAAATTATACGCCAATTTCACTGCTAAATTGTGATTATAAGATCTTTGCAGATATTATGGCAAACAGGCTTAAGAGGTATTTAAAGAAATATATCCATAAAGATCAAGCGGGATTCCTCCCTGATAGACAACAGAAAGATAACGTCCGCCATATATTAAATATTATCGAATATTTGGATATGAGGATAGACATCCCGGCGGCTCTGATTTTTATTGATGCAGAAAAGGCCTTCGATAATGTATCCTGGGAATTCCTATTACAATGTTTGGATAAGGTAGGAATAGAAGGCCCTTTCATGGAAGGCATTAAGGCAATATACTCAGGGCAACAGGCCAGGTTGATTATTAATAATAATCTGTCCAAATCCTTTAGGATCATGAAAGGTACAAGGCAGGGATGCCCTTTGTCACCTCTGTTATTTATTATGGTTTTGGAAGTAATCGCAAATAAAATAAGGGAGGCAGCAAATGTAAGGGGAATAAGAATCGGGGAGAAAGAGTACAAACTAAAGGCTTATGCCGACGACCTGGTTCTGTCCGTAGAGAACCCCGTGGATAGTGCCAGTAGGGCAGTAGAACTTCTGGAAGATTTTGGCAAACTGTCTGGATTTAAATTAAACAGGAAGAAAACAAAAATCTTAACAAAGAATTTGGATGATCAGGATAAAAATCAGCTGGAGCAAAAGATCGGAATTAAAATAGTGAATAAAGTAAAATATCTGGGAATTTGGTTATCCCCAAAAAATATAAACCTAATGGAAGATAATTACAATAAGGTATGGCAAGAAATTAAGAAAGATTTGGACACCTGGCATAGGCTGAAATTATCATGGACAGGGAGGATGGCTGCGATTAAGATGTGTATTCTCCCGAGATTGCTATTTTTGTTCCAGAATATTCCAGTAATTAAAGGTACCACCTGTTTTAAGAATTGGCAAAAAACTCTGGCCAAGTTTATATGGCAGGGGAAAAGAGCCAGAGTCAAGTTTAAACATCTTACAGACTCAAGAGAGAGAGGTGGCTTTGCAGTCCCGAATATAAGGCTCTATTATGAGGCAGCTTGCCTATGCTGGATAAAGGACTGGGCCACCCTAAGGAACACGGATTTACTGGATCTAGAGGGCTTTAATATTAGGTTTGGTTGGCATGCCTACCTGTGGCAGGAGAAAGGTAGAATCCACGGAGGCTTTTCCAACCATATAATTAGAGGCTCACTACTTGAAGTCTGGAACAGGAATAAAAAGCTGATTGAAAGAGGTACCCCATGGTGGCTCTCCCCAGTTGATATTATTAAAATAAAAAAATTAAATATGACAGGTGAAAGGTGGACATATGAGGACCTTTTAGTCAAAACAGAAGAAGGTTGGAAGTTGAGGTCATATGATGAGTTGAAAGGCAAGGTCAAGGAGTGGTTACATCTTCACCAAATTAACGCATTGTGGGGTGAACATAAGAAACAGGGGATGAGTGAAAAAAAGTCGAGATTTCAAGTGGAAATTCTAGAAAGCAATAATAAACTCCTTTCCAAAATGTATAAACAATTACTGGAATGGGACACTAGGGAGGAAGTGGTGAAGGGAGTGATGGTTAAATGGGCTAGAGATCTCGGGCACAATGTAGAATACAATAGATGGCAGACACTTTGGAAGAAAGGTATGAAGTTTACAGCATGCGCAGCACTCCGCGAAAATTTAGAGAAAATGATGTACCGTTGGTACCTGACCCCGGTAAAACTGGGGAAGATGTATAGAATAGTAGACAACATTTGCTGGAGGTGCAAAGATAAGGTAGGGACCTTCTTCCATATTTGGTGGACTTGTGATGGGGTGAAGGGATTTTGGGGACAAATTTACGAGGAGTTGAAGAAAATCTTGAAGTATAACTTTCCCAAAGCACCCGAGATGTTCCTTTTAGGTATGATCGAGGAGGAAATAAAAAATACAGACCAAACTTTCTTTCAATATGCCACAGCTGCGGCGAGGATTTTAATAGCGCAAAGATGGAAATCCCCCGATATGCCTACGATTGGAGATTGGCAAGTGAGGCTATTTCAATACATAGAGTTAGCGAGATTAACACAAAGAATTAGGCATCATAATACTGTGAAATTAAAAAATGAATGGACTAAATTTTTAAGTTATACCGAGATTAATTTGGGAATTAACAACTTAACAGCAGACGATAACTAATACCTGCGACGTTTAGAGTTATTGATAGTACAACTGCTGAAATTGTAAAAGATTATATACTCCTAAGTCGAGTTGGATGGAAGTCTATTATCTGTAAGTTTTTGAGCTTGTCTTTTTCCTTTTTTCTTCTTTGTTATTCTTTTATTTTTAATTTTTTTTTTGGTAAGTGTGTCTTGGTAAGTGTATTTTCGTTTTGGTATATGTATTTTCTATGTGGTATGTGTACTTTTTCTTAAATAAAATTAAAAAATAAATAAATTCTGCAATATGGGAACCTGCCTTCCCTTGCATGCGTGCACACACACAGGCAGCAAGCAAAGTCTGCTTCACTCTGTGCTTATTTACAAAAGCAAAGTCATGGGTTATTATCTCAGGGGTGAGATAAACTGAAATTGACAGGTTTGCCTATTCCTTATGTGATAGACGGGAGGCGCTGTCAATTTAAGTTTCTCTTTTTTTGAGTCTAAAGTTCTCTGTTCTTCTTGCCTAAGTGTACAACCTTACATTTGTCCCTAGTGAAATGCACTTTGCTTGTTTGGGCCCCGTTCTCCAATCTGTTAAGGTCATCTTGAATCCCGATTCTGTCTTCTGCAGCATTAGCTACCCCTCCCAGTTTGGTGTCACCTGTAAATTGGATGGACATCTCCTCAATACCTTCGATCTAGTCCATGGGTAGGCAACCTAAGGTTCAGGAGCTGGAGCCGGCCCAGTCGCCTCCTAAATACGGCCCATACAGTCCGGGAATCAGCGTGTTTTTACATGAGTAGAATGTGTCCTTTTATTTAAAGTGCATCTCTGGGTTATTTGTGGGGCCTGCCTGGTGTTTTTACATGAGTAGAATGTGTCCTTTTATTTAAAGTGCATCTCTGGGTTATCTGTGGGGCCTACCTGGTGTTTTTACATGAGTAGAATGTGAGCTTTTATTTAAAATGCATCTCTGGGGAGATATTTGTGGGGCATAGGATTTCGTTCATTTTTCTCTCTCCAAAATATAGTCCGGCACCCCACAAGGACTGAGAGACAGTGGACTGGCCCCCTGCTGAAAAAGTTTGCTGACCCCTGATCTAGTCATTTATAAATATGTTGAACAACAACAGGCACAGGACAGAACCCTGCGGTCCCCCACTTGTCACTTTCCCCCCAGGATGACGAGGAACCATTATGAGCACTATTTGGGCTCTTGTTGTTGTTTAGTTGTTTAGTTGTGTCCGATTCTTTGTGACCCCATGGGCCAGAGCACACCAGGCACTCCTGTCTTCCACTGCCTCCCACAGTTTGGTCAAACTCATGCTGGTAGCTTTGAGAACACTGTCCAACCATCTCGTCCTCTGTCGTCCCCTTCTCCTTGTGCCATCCATCTTTCCCAACATCAGGGTCTTTTCCAGGGAGTCTTCTCTTCTCATGAGGTGGCCAAAGTATTGGAGCCTCAGCTTCACGATCTGTCCTTCCAGTGAGCACTCAGGGCTGATTTCCTTCAGAATGGAGAGGTTTGATCTTCTTGCAGTCCATGGGACCCTCAAGAGTCTCCTCCAGCACCAGAATTCAAAAGCATCAATGCTTCGGCGATCAGCCTTCTTTATGGTCCAGCTCTCACCTCCATACATTACTAGTGGGAAAACCATAGCTTTAACTATACGGACCTTTGTTGGCAAGGTGATGTCTCTGCTTTTTAAGATGCTGTCTAAATCCTCCTAACATTTCTTGGGTGGCAGGATCCACGACGGCAGAACTGTCCTCCAAGGAATGCATCGCCCACCGCTGCAGCCGCTGTGGCAGATCTGCCGCCTGCTTGGCAGCCCCTGCCACTTCTGCCTCTACAGCGGCTAGACTCCTCCCACCCCAGCAAAGAAATGGCAGGTGCTGCCCTCTGGGGTCTCCTGGGCTCTGAGCCTCCTGGCGCAATTCAGAGCAGGCTCCTTTTCCTCCTCTGTTCCCGATGCAAACACCTCCACATAGTGTTAGATTTCTGTTTTTCCACTGTGAAGTTTTTAGAGTCACAAGACTCTGTTTACATTCTAGACCGTTGGAAGTCAGATGGGAGATGGATGTTGATGTTACTGGTTTCCTGTTTCTTTGTCCAGTTGGTTCACTGAGTCTCACAGAGAGCGGATGCTATTCTTTTCTGTCCTGCGTAGTTAGAAATAAAACGTAGCAATGTAGCTCATATTTTTCGTCCTTCAGCTGCTATCTGGGTACTCTGCATAATGGAGATGTGCCTGAAGCCTCATCAAAGGCTTAGGTCGTTAATCACCGTCGGAGGGGATTCCGAAGGCTCAACCGGAGGAGTAGCTCAGACCAACGGAGTTCCGACACTCTTCTTTTTGTAAGCAGCTTGGAGGTATTTTATGATGATCAAGTGTCTACAAGTTGCCCGTGGAGAGGGAGAAATCCTTTTGAATCCTCCTGCAGAACCTCCTGAGGGCCAACCTCCCTCACAGGGTTGCTGTGAGGATGAAATGGAGAGGAGAACCATGGACACCACCTTGAGCTCCTCGGAAGGGCAAGATGGTATAGAAATGTAATGAAGGAATAAAGAAAGCCATACATTTCTTGGAGTGAGGCCCTTGGGAGGCTGCCTTTAGTCTTGGAAAGGCCCTGGGCAGAGAGGCTTGGAGGCAGCGCTCTGAAGGGAACCATTTTGAGCCGGGGAGGAAAAGGGCAGGAAAACGCCTCAGCAGCAGCTGCCATGTCTGTGCCTGGTTTGCTCTTTTCCCTGTCTGTTCTGAGGAGAAAAATGTCTCCGCTCCTCACAGAAGCCGCCAAAGGCAGGAAGAAAGGAAAACTAGACCCTGCAGCCAGGGACTCGGGTGAGGGGAAACTCCTGGAGGACAAGCCAGGGATGGGGAAGGGTCATCTGGGGTCTCCTCTTTGAAGGACTTGGAGGCCCAGCAATAGCGGTAAAAAAGTTAAATATGAAAGGAGAGTGGGCCACGTGTAGAGATTTATTGACAGAGGTAGGAAGTCAGTGAAAATTAAAAACATTTGGAGAAATAAAAGACTTACTGATGGATTGGTTGCAATACCACCAGGTAAATGATGTGTTTAAGGAAGAAAAAAAAAGAAAAAAAGATCTTTATTCTCTCCTTGTTGCTGATTTAGATCTTCACCCACCCCTTCTTCCCTGGGGGAGGGGGAGGCACCATTTTGTAGTTCGCCTCAGGTGTCAAAATGTCTCAGCCCTGCCACCAAGAACCACATTTGGCTCCTGCGCCTGAGGTTCCCCCATTCCCGCTCTATACCATTCTTATCCTCTGCCCCATTCTCAGCTCTGTCCTATTTCTCTTGTGCCAGAAGGAAGTCCTCAAGCAGAGCTGTGTTAGCATCTTTTTTTGCTGGCCACGGAACACTCATTAGTTTTGTGTGGGTTTTTCTGATCTCCTCTGCCCCCGGCTCTGGGATATTAAAGAGGGATAATGAGCATATAAGTCTACAAGAGTCCCTTGCTAAGGGGCCATTATTGCTTTCTTTGGTTCTGTATCTGCAGTAGCAGGTAAACTCAGAAACGGAAGAAAGATCCTAATAAGTTGTCATATCAAAATTCTATACAGTAACTCATCCCAGCTGTAAACTACAAGGACTTTCCTGTATTTAATTATTAAATACCAATAATTTGAGCATTCATATTTTATGTCTTAATTCTGAAGTCTTATAATTGAGTTTAGTGTGTGCATAAGCATGCAGATGATGGATATTTTTGTGTTTTCCAAAAGCATCTGTTCACTAATCCTTGTCGCAGGGAAATTGTGTATGCAACTGATGGTCCAAGACCACCTTTTCTCTAATGCAGTGTTTTTCAACCTTTTTTGAGCAAAGGCACACTTATTTCATGAAAAAAATTACAAGGCACACCACCATTAGAAAATGTTAAAAAAATTAACTCTGTGCCTATATTGACTATATAGAAAGTAATTCTCTTGAACAGGAATCAAATAAACACAAAGAAAGTATTTTATAATTACTTTATTATGAAATAGTAAGTAAACAGAAATATGAAAAATTATAAAATACTTTATTTTTAAATCTTTCGAATTTTTCAATTTTTCCCACGGCACACCAGGCAACATCTCGCAGCACACTAGTGTGCCGTGGAACAGTGGTTGAAAAACACTGCTCTAATGCAGGGGTATCTCATTGGGGCTGCCTTACATGGGCACCAATAAATAGTACGTGGCCTGTTCTGCTATAGGATTTTCATGCAAATTGGATGCAGTTCTGGGGCACCGCCCCTCTAAAGAAAGACATCTCTGATTCACTTTCAGCTCCAGTATTTATTTCATGTAACACTTAACCATGCATAACTTGCCTTATCTTATGCTCTTTCCATTTTAAATTAAGGCAATAATACAGTTTAAATTAAGACAATAATTGCAGACCAACAAAGACTAAGGCCCCATCTGCACTATATATGTAAAGCAGCACCCCACCACTTTAACCAGATGTGGTTCCCCCAGAGAATCCTGGGAACTGTAGCTTTTTAAGGGTGGTGAGATTTGACAGGAGACTCCTACAGTGGTACCTCAGGTTAAGTATTGAATTCGTTCCGGAGGTCCGTACTTAACCTGAAACTGTTCTTAACCTGAAGCACCACTTTAGCTAATGGGGCCTCCCGCTGCTGCTGCATGATTTCTGTTCTCATCCTGAAGCAAAGTTCTTAACCTGAAGCACTATTTCTGGGTTAGCGGAGTCTGTAACCTGAAGCGTATGTAACCTGAAGCGTATGTAACCTGAGGTACCACTGTATTTCCCTCATGGAGCTACCATTCACAGAATGGTTTAACGCTCAATCCATCTTCCCAGGGAACTCTGGCAACTGTAGCTCTGTAAGGGGGGGAGGTAATGTTCTCCTAATAACTCTACAGTGCTCAGGAACCTTTGAGGGAAGCTGTGACTGTTAAAAGTTGCATAACAGTGCTAAAAATGTAGGGTGTGGCCTATATCTCTCAAAAAGGAGAAAACATTGACACGTATTGAGAATAAAGCACACAACCTTTTTCTATAGAGCTGGTTCTTTCGTCAGCCAGAGACCTCTTGCTAACCTAGGGAATGGATCCAAGTGATTTCATGAATATTCGAGAGGAAAAACTGGGAGCTCAGATGTCACTGTAGTAGGCAGGGCCAGCCAAAGGCATTTTGCTTCCTGAGGCAAAGGGCAAGATGGCGCTCCGCCTGACCTGTTCCATGTACAGTTGCTGATCAGAATGGCGGTTGACTCTTTCTTCAACACTGGCAACACGCAGGAGAGCATCCTCTACGACACCTACGGGCAGCTTAGGGGTGCTTAAGGGTGTATGGCAGGCTGCATAAGGCATGCCCAGCTCTGTCTTCCATCATCTCGGCAGGGGTGAACGAAGGTGTCATGACACCCAGGGCGGGGCGTCGCTATGTAGGGTGCATGTGCGGCATCACTATGTACCACGCATGCAGCATATGTAGTGACACCGCACATGCACTATACATAGCGGTTTGCCGCCGCCGGCGCTCCATCGCCGTATGGATGATACCGGAATCCTCTGTTTGCGGCTGTAGTGGCAACGGAGGGATCCCACCGCCGTCCGTATGGCGCTCAAGTAGCGCCGGTGGCAAAGCACTATGTACAGTGCATGTGTGGTGTCGCACACATGCGCTGTACGTAACGCTGCCTCACCTGCACTGTACATAGTGGTTTGCTGGTGCCGCCGCACCAGCACTGTCCGGATGGTGCCGGGATCCCTCTGTTGCCGCTACAGCCACAAGCGGAGAATCCTCTACATGCAGCTGTAGCGGCGATGGAGGGATCCCACCATTTTCCGTACGGTGCTCGAGCTGCACCGGCGGCAAACCGCCGCAACGCAGCGCATGCACTGTACATAGCAGTTTGCCACCGGTGCCGGGATCCTCTGCTGACTGGAGGATCCTCCACATGCGACTGCTGCAGCACGATGGCTGCTTGCACTCCCGCGAGCCCCCGTGGGGTGCCTTGTCACCCCCCCCAGACATGGCACCCAGGGCACACTGGAGCACTGCCCCCGTTGTGACGCCACTGCATCTCGGCTGCCTAAGGTGACTGCCTCACTCTGCCTTATGGTAGGGCCATTCCTGGCTGGAGAGCCTACCTCTGTCAGCAGCCCAAATCTTACTTGTTTTTCCAAACCCAGGTGAGCAGAATGTTCTCACACGGGTGCGCCAAGAACTTTGTTTACCTTATTACAAGCTTCACTCATTATATGCCTCCTTCTTTAAAGCACATTAGTTTTTGATTTTGTTTATTAAGGCTGTTGTTCTAAACAAAACTACTAGGGCGTGAGCCCGGGTGAACACTATACCCTCCAAGTTCTGGGTGTTCCAAATTGGAACACTCAGTTTTTTGGACCCAAACTCTTGTGGGAGACCCCAGAAAATGAACGTCTTTTGGTCCAGTGCTCTGGTGCAAGCCAGCTGACTAACACCAGAGTGCAGGACCCAAGAACGACATGCTAGCCTCCAATCAGAAGCTGGGAATGGCTTCTGTAATTCTGGGGTGTCCCACTTAAATTGGGATGGTTGAGTGGTTTGGAACACCACTGGAACATGGAAGTTATTTTTGAGTAAGCATGCATAAGTTTGCACTATAACATGATATTTGCTTTTATTACTCACATTCAGCTTGTGAGTGCTTTTCTTTTTAACTTCCTCCTGATGAATACCATTTGACATCCCTCTCCCAATCTTTGAATGTTTCATTATTCTGGGGTATTTGGGTGGGGGGTGGGGAGTAACCATCAAAATGAAATGGTGGCTCCAACTAATGTCCACCATTTGTGTGTGTGAAAGCTGCATTTTCCCTTCTCTCTCCCATTAAGATTTGGTAGGGCTTCTAGGGATCAGGAGATTCTCCCAGGAGCAGAATCAGCCTGGAGGTTGCTGGCTGGTCATCCCTGTTCCATGATATTACACTGGCCAGGCCTATGCAGTAGTACCTTGATTCTCTAACTTAATCTGTTCCGGAAGTCCATTCCAAAACCAAAGTGTTCCAAAACCAAGGTGCGCTTTCCCATAGAAAGTAATGCAAAAGGGATTAATCTGTTCCAGACTTTTAAAAACAACCCTTAAAACAGCAATTTAACATGAATTTTACTATCTAACAAGACCACTGATTCATAAAATGAAAGCAATAATCAATGTACTGTACTATAAAATAAATAAGACAGTATTGTAGAATATATATATATATATATATATATATATATATATATATATATATATATATTATCTGCAGTGATGATAGTCATTGTTTGAATGGGGGGCTTTTATCCATTTCCACAGTCACACAATCAATCAATCAATCAATCAATCAATCAATAGCTGAACTGGATTCCACACAGTAACAAAAACAAATTAACCGAAAAAGCCTCAAAAATGCAAAATAAATAGCAAAAACAAAAGCACCAAACTTAATCTGTTCTGGAAGTCTGTTTGAAATGTTTGAAAACCAAGGCACAGCTTCTGATTGGTGCAGGCGCCCCAGAAACGATAGCCAACAGCTGCAGCGGATGTTCGGCTTCCAAAAAAGTTTGAAAACCAGAACACTTACTTCCAGGTTTTCGGGGTTTGGGAACCAAGGCATTTGAGTACCAAGGTATTACTGTATAAGGTTGATGGGAAGTTAGAGACACAAAATTCAGTTTGGTAGCTAGGAAAATCAGCAGGGAGTCATGATTGCCCTGTCAACAGGAGGTTTGTCAGATCAGGCTTTTAAAACCCTGGAACCCATAGGGGAACTTTTGACCCATCCCAGTTTCCCAGCCTCGGTTCCCCTTTGGTAAAGTGAGACATAGTTAGCAGAGCACTTTGCAAATGTAAAGTGTGTACGAATGATTGATTTGTCTTTATGCAACAGCCCCGTCCTTGTCAGAATCCAATGTGTATTCCATTATGAATCGTCCTCTTTAACAGAACGAGCTGTTATTATTCTGTGGTTTGCTTTGAAAACAGCCACATCTCACTCTTTCGTGAGGGAGAATGAACCAAAAGGGGCTTGTATAGAAAGAAATCCACTTGAAGGTTAAAGCCGTATCTGAAGCTTAATTTTGTTTCCATATTTCTTTGTTTTGCGCCTTCAATATCTTGTGCAGTTCACATATTAAACAGAAACATCTCGTATTAAAGAGGTATGACAAAAAGCCACCAAAATACTATTATTCCTCAAGTGTTCAACCTGCTCGATGCAGAAGTACGAAGAGCAAACAAGTACCATGTGGGTGACAAAGATATCCTTGAAACTTTTGTGGCTAAAAAAGAAAGAAAGAAAAGGTCTTACAGCACAACGGGACAAAAGCACGCAAGGAACAAAACTGGATAGTATGGACTAGGCACCGGCTTTCTGTATGTTTTCATGAAGAGCAGAGCACAGTGCTACATTGGTAAATTTCCCTGATAGCAAGATGAGAGAGAAAGCTAAGCCTTCGACAACTGCTACTGCAATAATAACAACATAATCAGAAACAAGAGGCTGACCTTTTATGAAAAGCAAAGTGGAAGGTTTGTTTGCAAACTTGAGTTTGGAAATTGCAAAGTTCAAAAGATGCTTCCAATTAAGTTGGAACAGCTGGCGAGAAAACTCAAACGGAGGACTGTTTCAAATGTTATAGGCCCTCCAACTTTTCTCTGATCAAAACAGAGACATCTTATTCTATCGCTGTTGTTGTTGTTGTTGTTGTTATATTGTTTATACCCCACCCATCTGCCTGGGTTGCCCCAGCCACTCTGGGCGGCTTCCGACATAAAACATAATAAAACATTCAACATTAAAAACTTCCCTTTCCGTGGATGCCTTCAGATGTCTTCTGAAGGTTGTATAGTTACTTATCCCCTTGGCTCAGGAGTTGCATAACCCATACCCTCCAACATTTCTATGATGAGAATTTTGTTGTTGTTGTTTAGTCGTTTAGTTGTGTCCGACTCTTCGTGACCCCATGGACCAGAGCACGCCAGGCACCTCTGTCCTCCACTGCCTCCCGCAGTTTGGTCAAACTCATGCAGGTAACCTCGAAAACACTATCCAACCATCTCGTCCTCTGTCGCCCCCTTCTCCTTGTGCCCTCCATCTTTCCCAACATCAGGGTCTTCTCCAGGGAGTCTTCACACGAGGTGGCCAAAGTACTGGAGCCTCAGCTTCACAGTCTGTCCTTCCAGTGAGCACTCCGGGTTGATTTCCTTCAGTATGGAGAGGTTTGATCTTCTTGCAGTCCATGGGACTCTCAAGAGTCTCCTCCAGCACCATAATTCAAAAGCATCAATTCTTCGGCGATCAGCCTTCTTTATGGTCCAGCTCTCACTTCCATACATCACTACTGGGAAAGGGAAATGATGAGAATAGGGACACCCTAAGGAAAAGCGGGACATTCCACAATCAGATTAGAAACTGGGATGGCTTTTGTAAATCCGGGACCTGGAAAATAGGGTCACTTGGTCTTCTGATGTGGAGGCAGCAACAAACTACTTCTGTGCAGCATCAATCCATGCCAGGCTTGTAGATGAGTTTAAACAAGGACAGGCGATAAAACCAGCAGGCCAGCAATCATAGCTGGTGGTTGCATACCTTGCCAGAAAGAGCACTTGGAAGAGCTGTCCTGCCCATGTGCTGAGATCTGTCGGAGACGCCCTCTTAGTAGTAACATTACTCATAGAGACTTGGTTGAGTGGGACCTGTAACAGGGTTCTCACTAATTCTGCTGCTGGTGATGTCCGTGCCCAATTGCCTCATCCCAGGCTGAAAAACCAACCATGCTTGAGATTTCGCCCCCACCCCCTGCCCCATGTGTGCCCAGATGGATGTGTGAACAGGACCTAAGAGACTGTTTGACCTAGTTCATAGGATTCTTGCTTTTTAAACAGTCTTGTTAGTTCAAAAATGTATCTATGAATAGAACAATTTGTACAGTTTGTGCGAAAGTAGAGAAAGGGGGAGAGAAAGGAAAAGGTTATTCAGTTAACAACGTGCACAAACAGATTGGGAGCCAATGGGAAACTGAATATCCAACTTCTGTTATTTTACCAACCAAATCAAGCTTCTGCCTGTGCAGTTCTTGACAAAACACAGCTAATAAATTGAGGAAAAGAATGCCTGGTACTTATTTTTTTCCTCCTTATGGGCTGAGGTGATAAGTCATACACTTTTTTGGGTATGTGTGTGTGTGTGAATAAATGACATAAAGCACATGAAATGACAGTATTGATCAGATTCCATCTCCTTGAAGTGGTTCTGGACTTGAGGGGCTCCACACCAGAACTCTACATTTTCCAGTTTGTTCCATATTTTCCCATTGGCTGCAAGAGCTGAATGGGAATATTTGAAGCAAGAATGATCCCATCCCATGATTGGCCAACATACAGACATCAGCCTGACCAGCCTCTGCTATTGCATAGTTTTCAGAGAATTCTTGGGATTGTAGTTTTAATATTGCTGGGCACTCTGAGGGTGTGTATAGATTCACAGAGGATAGGTAGCAACAATCCATAATAGTTAAATATCATCTCCAAATGATTGGTCCCAGGGACCTGAAGGTGTTGCTTCTTCACGTATCCAGAACCCAGGCCATTTGGGGCTTTATAGTAAAATTAAAATCATTAAAGTGCAACGGTGAAAGGCCTAGCAAATTCAGTGTCTTCTGCATTCACAAACCAGGACTGTCCACAAATCAGCTCCCTGCAGAGAGGCAGTGTGTCTGTCTGCACATGACATGGGATAAATGACTTTGTCAATATTGCTTTCTTGCTTAAATCTAGTTCTTCCACCAGCCTGATGAAGACCAACATCCTGGGGCCACTCCCTGCATCAGGACAACTCCCCTCTGTTCCTGAAATAACCAGAGTAGAAAATTATGATTGCTGTTGTTTTTAGATGACAGCTAAGAATCAGGGTCAGATATTGCACTAAATGGGCATGGGAAGGCATGCCTATACTTTATTAAGGTGATTTCAGTTAAAAGAAATAAAGTAATACAGAAAAAAGAAGGAAAAGCGGGGGGGGACGGACGGGACAACAACAACAAAGATACATATAAAAGCGAAAATTTGCAACAACAACAAAAGCAGTATATGATATTCCCATACATTCTTGTATAAATTGGTATAGTGTTATTGGCCCAGTGCTTGTGTAAATGTTAGTAGCCTACTACATTTTGTATAAACTCATTCCAAATGTTATCATAGCTACCGTATTTTTTGCTCTATAAGACACACTTTTCCCCTCCTAAAAAGTAAGAGGAAATGTGTGTGCGTCTTATGAAGCGAATGCAGGCTGCGCAGCTTTCGCTGAAGCCAGGAGAGTATGAGGGATCGGTGCGCACCGAGCCCTCTTGCTCTCCTGGCTTCAGGGATAGCCACCTGAAGCCTCCTGAGTGCAGCAGGAGTGCTCCCGCTGCTCTCAGGAGGCTTCGCGTTGCTTTCGTTGAAGCCAGGAGAGCAAGAGAGGGAGAACTGTGCAGCACCCCTTCAGCGAAGCGGGAGGAGAAATGGAAGGGGCTCCCTTTTTCCTGCCGCTTCACTGAAGGGGCGCTGTGCAGAGAGGGAGAACTGTGCAGCACCTCTTCAGCGAAGTGGGAGGAGAAATGGAGCCCCTTCCATTTCTCCTCCCGCTTTGTTGGAGAGGCGCTGAGCAGAGAGGGAGAGATTTTTTTCTTCTTGTTCTCCTCTAAAACTAGGTGCGTCTTATGGTCGGGTGCATCTTATAGAGCGAAAAATATGCTATGCATACAGAGTCTGGGCCTGTAAGCATTCCGTTTATAAATTGCCAGTGATGTCATATCGTCAGTCCATTGATTGAAGGATAGCATACAACCGTAAAGGAGTCCAAAAACCTCTAAAGTCTAAGGAGTCCAATAAACTCTAAAGAGTCAC
The DNA here is from genome assembly GCF_964106915.1 of Podarcis gaigeae. Classification (NCBI taxonomy): domain Eukaryota; kingdom Metazoa; phylum Chordata; class Lepidosauria; order Squamata; family Lacertidae; genus Podarcis; species Podarcis gaigeae. The sequence continues at coordinate 14,206,467 of NC_139682.1, forward strand.
CTGATATTTCAAATATTTGGATCCTTGTATTGTTTAAGCAACCAAAGGTGCTAGGTACATATATTCTATGTAGGGTTGCCCACATCGAAAAATTAGGGCCAACAGTGGGATTCCAATCTTTAGTACTTGACAGTAGGTAAGCATTGTGCTATCATTCCAAATTTGAGATTCAGAAACTGCCTTCTTTAATTTGCAGCTGCATTCTCTTCAAGGGTATGATTGGTGTTGCTGAGCCCCAAAGGCATTTCTTAAAAAATGAGTTTATCCTTTGTAAAATATGACCCAGATACAAAATATACAAAAATATGACCCAGATATACTCCTGTCTTCCACTGCCTCCCGCAGTTTGGTTAAACACATGCTGGTAGCTTCGAGAACATTGTGCCCTCCATCTTTCCCAGCATCAGGGTCTTTTCCAGGGAGTCTTCTCTTCTCATGAGGTGGCCAAAGTATTGGAGCCTTCCAGTGAGCACTCTCCTTCCAGTGAGCACTCAGGGCTGATTTCCTTAAGAATGGATAGGTTTGATCTTCTTGCAGTCCATGGGACTCTCAAGAGTCTCCTCCAGCAAGTATGTTGTTGTTGTTGTTGTTTAGTCGTTTAGTCGTGTCCGACTCTTCGTGACCCCATGGACCAGAGAACGCCAGGCACCTCTGTCCTCCACTGCCTCCCGCAGTTTGCTCAAACTCATGCTGGTAACCTCGAAAACACTATCCAACCATCTCGTCCTCTGCCGTCCCCTTCTCCTTGTGCCCTCCATCTTTCCCAACATCAGGGTCTTCTCCAGGGAGTCTTCTCTTCTCATGAGGTGGCCAAAGTACTGGAGCCTCAGCTTCACAATGTGTCCTTCCAGTGAGCACTCAGGGTTGATTTCCTTCAGTATGGAGAGGTTTGATCTTCTTGCAGTCCATGGGACTCTCAAGAGTCTCCTCCAGCACCATAATTCAAAAGCATCAATTCTTCGGCGATCAGCCTTCTTTATGGTCCAGCTCTCACTTCCATACATCACTACTGGGAAAACCATAGCTTTAACTATACGAACCTTTGTTGGCAAGGTGATGTCTCTACTTCTCAAGATGCTGTCTAGGCCTGTCATTGCCCTTCTCCCAAGAAGCAGGCGTCTTTTAATTTCGTGGCTGCTGTCACCATCTGCAGTGATCATTGAGCCCAAAAAAGTAAAATCTCTCACTACCTCCATTTCTTCCCCTTCTATTTGCCAGGAGGTGATGGGACCAGTGGCCATGATCTTCGTTTTTTTGATGTTGAGCTTCAGACCATATTTTGCGCTCTCCTCTTTCACCCTCATTAAAAGGTTCTTTAATTCCTCCTCACTTTCTGCCATCAAGGTTGTGTCATCTGCATATCTGAGGTTGTTGATATTTCTTCCGGCAATCTTAATTCCGGCTAGGGATTCATCCAGCCCAGCCTTTCGCATGATGAATTCTGCATATAAGTTAAATAAGCAGGGAGACAAAATACAGCCTTGTCGTACTCCTTTCCCAATTTTGAACCAATCAGTTGTTCCATATCCAGTTCTAACTGTAGCTTCTTGTCCCACATAGAGATTTCTCAGGAGACAGATGAGGTGATCTGGCACTCCCATTTCTTTAAGAACTTGCCATAGTTTGCCGTGGTCGACACAGTCAAAAGCTTTTGCATAGTCAATGAAGCAGAAGTAGATGTCTTTCTGGAACTCTCTAGCTTTCTCCATAATCCAGCGCATGTTTGCAATTTGGTCTCTGGTTCCTCTGCCTCTTCTAAATCCAGCTTGCACTTCTGGGAGTTCTCGGTCCACATACTGCTTGAGCCTTCCTTGTAGAATTTTAAGCATAACCTTGCTAGCGTGTGAAATGAGTGCAATTGTGCGGTAGTTGGAGCATTCTTTGGCACTGCCCTTCTTTGGGATTGGGATGTAGACTGATCTTCTCCAATCCTCTGGCCACTGCTGAGTTTTCCAAACTTGCTGGCATATTGAGTGTAGCACCTTAACAGCATCATCTTTTAAAAATTTAAATAGTTCAGCTGGAATGCCATCACTTCCACTGGCCTTGTTATTTGCAGTGCTTTCTAAGGCCCATTTGACTTCACTTTCCAGGATGTCTGGCTCAAGGTCAGCAACCACACTACCTGGGGTATACGAGACATCCATTTCTTTCTGGTATAATTCCTCTGTGTATTCTTGCCACCTCTTCTTGATGTCTTCTGCTTCTGTTAGGTCCTTTCCACTTTTGTCCTTTATTGTGGAAATCTTTGTACGAAATGTTCCTTTCATATCTCCAATTTTCTTGAACAGATCTCTGGTTCTTCCCATTCTATTGCTTTCCTCTATTTCTTTGCATCGCTCGTTTAAGAAGGTCTTCTTGTCTCTCCTTGCTATTCTTTGGAAATCTGCATTCAATTTCCTGTATCTTTCACCATCTCCCTCGCATTTTGCTTGCCTTCTCTCCCCCGCTATTTGTAAGGCCTCGTTGGACAGCCACTTTGCTTTCTTGCATTTCCTTTTCATTGGGATGGTTTTCGTTGCTGCCTCCTGTATAATGTTACGAGCCTCCATCCATAGTTCTTCAGGCATTCTGTCCACCAAATCTAAATCCTTAAACCTGTTCCTCACTTCCACTGTGTATTCATAAGGGATTTGACTTAGATTGTATCTTACCGGCCCAGTGGTTTTTCCTACTTTCTTCAGTTTAAGCTTGAATTTTGCTATAAGAAGCTGATGATCTGAGCCACAGTCAGCTCCAGGTCTTGTTTTTGCTGACTGTATAGAGCTTCTCCATCTTTGGCTGCAGAGAATATAATCAATCTGATTTCGATGCTGCCCATCTGGTGATGTCCATGTGTAGAGTCGTCTCTTGTGTTGTTGGAAAAGCGTGTTTGTGATGACCAGCTTGTTCTCTTGACAGAACTCTATTAGCCTTTGCCCTGCTTCGTTTTGATCTCCAAGGCCAAACTTGCCAGTTGTTCCTTTTATCTCTTGACTCCCTATTTTAGCATTCCAATCCCCTATAATGAGAAGAACATCCTTCTTTGGTGTCACTTCTATAAGGTCTTGTAAGTCTTCATAGAATTGGTCAATTTCAGTTTCTTCAGCACAAGTAGTTGGTGCATAAACTTGGATTACTGTGATGTTAAAAGGTCTGCCTTGGATTCGTATCGAGATCATTCTATCATTTTTGAGATTGCATCCCAGTACAGCTTTCGCCACTCTTTTGTTGACTATGAGGGCCACTCCATTTCTTTTATGGGTTTCTTGCCCACAGTAGTAGATATGATGGTCATCCGAACTGAATTCACCCATTCTCGTCCATTTTAGTTCACTGATGCCCAGGATGTCAATATTTATTCTTGCCATCTCATTTTTGACCACCTCCAACTTACCCAGGTTCATGGTTCTTACATTCCAGGTTCCTATGCAATATTTTTCTTTACAGCATTGGACTTTCCTTTCGCTTCCAGGCATATCCGCAACTGAGCGTCCTTTCGGCTTTGGCCCAGCCGCTTCATCAGCTCTGGATCTACTTGTACTTGCCCTCCGCTCTTCCCCAGTAGCATGTTGGACGCCTTCCGACCTGAGGGGCTCATCTTCCAGCATCATATCTTTTATATGCCTGTTGTCTTTGTCCATGGAGTTTTTTTGGCAGGGATACTGGAGTGGCTTGCCGGTTCCTCCTCCAGGTGGATCACGTTTGGTCAAAACTCTCCACTATGACCTGTTCATCTTGGGTGCCCTGCTCGGCATAGTTCATAGCTTCTCTGAGTTCTTCAAGCCCCTTCGCCACGGCAAGGCAGTGATCCATGAAGGGGCCAGCAAGTATACCATCTGCAAATAAAACTAACTTATGTTCAACTGAATTATGAACTGCTCTGTGAATCTTGCGACGTTGTCCAATAGTGCTAGGCAGGGGCTCTAAACAAATATTAAAAAAACAAAGGTGAGATTGGACATCCTTGTTGGGTTTCTCAGTCCAACAGAAAGGTGGAAGACATAATACCATTCACTTTGACTCTAGGTGTGGGTGCCTCGTACGTTACTTTGATCCATTCTAAAAACTCCAAGGGAAATCCAAATTTAATTAAAGCTAACTCCATATACTTTATAAATTTTATCAAAGGTCTTTTCAGTATCTAATAATATGATTACAAGCTGATCTTTATTTTTATTTAAGTCAACCAAATCTACCACTAATCTAATGTGATTTGCAGCCTGTCTTGTTTTTATAAAGCCCCTTTCAACATGACAACGTTGACTTCCTCCTCCACTGAGATTGCAAAGATATTGCAAAGGGTGGGGGGTTGTGGTTTTTTGCAGTGCAAAATGTGACTAAATGCCTTGCGGGGCTGCAGAGTGCTAAATGACCTTTGATCATTTAAAACACTTTGGGATTTTTTTTAAATGAAGGTCATAAGACTAGAAAAATATCACTGCAGACAGTACGAGCAGGTGGTACGTCCCCAACTGTTCCGTGCTTTTCCAGGCAGAAGAGTTCCTAAAAATGTTCTTTATGGCCACTGGCTTCTATTCTTCTTTTTATAGCCTAGCTTTACCTTTTACTGTGCAAGAGTAGCAGCAGCATGAGCCGACTGAACCCATGGATGTTAAATGATCAAGACTGGAGTTTTCTTTTAATGCATGCCGCAAGGAAAGGACATAATTTTTTTGCCTATATTATGTAGCCCCATTGAATCATGACCTTGAAGCTACTCTTAGTACATTAAAAAGAAGCCATTGTCAGATTTACTGGTGCTTTTAAAGGTTGCCCGTGTCCTTCAGAAGAAATGCAACCAAAAGGCAATGAACGCTGAAGTGTTATAAAGCAGCAGGGCATGACTTTTATTCAAAGGTGAAAAGGTCAACAACATTGCTGCAATATTGCAATATTCTTGCTGTAGGCAAGAGATCATCTCCTTCCAGGCCTTGCACAGAACTGTCACTTCTTTTCCTACAGCATACCCAGCAAAGATCTCCTTAAGACAGCGGGGAGGCTTCTCTTGGAGACAAATTGCTTGTTTTTGTTGGAAGATAAGCCATTTCCCATTTGAATTTTTAAAGAATACTTGCGTGGACACAATCTGTATGCAGCGAGGGTCCATAAAGCCTAGATAGGACTGCTATATGTTTGAAATTCCCAGGACATAGATGGAATACAGCAGACGGAAACAGTGTCCAGGCAGAAATTGCTGAAATGTCTGGGAAATGGCAGTCCTTGTTGGAAGTCTAGATTTTGGCGAATTTCCTTAAAAATAGCCCCAAAATGTCATTTTTTATTTTAGATTTTGCAACAACTTTTGTGTCTGATTTTCACTTTTTGAAATATGGCAACTCTAGCCTAGGACTTCAACTCCTGCCACATCTATCTGCGTTTCCTGAGAAAGTTAGTTTAGGCACTGGGATGTACCAGACATCTTCTCCTGTGAAGATCGGTGCAAAGAATTCATTGAGCTTCTCGTGTTCCTTTTTTTAGGCTCTGTGAGGTGTAAGACACCGCTTCCTAGGCCCTCAGAGGCCTTGGTTGGGACCTGGAAATCATGTCCAAGGCCCTGTGGAGAGGGTGCTGAGCCCCCACAGCAATTTTTTGGTGGGTGCCCAGGCCGCCACAGTGTTTGATGCACATGAAAAACTGATGTCTTCGGTCATTTGAACCCTGGCCATCATCCAACAAGAGGGTTTTGCCATTTTCTTTTCTTTTGGTGAGGTTCAAAAAATTCCATGCCTGAGAGAGAAGAAAGGCAGAGCTGTCTCTGTTTGTTATTTCTTTACGTGTTCGGCAGGGAGCCGATGGTTTGTTATTCAGATGCAGCGCATTGTTATGCTATATGATGCAATGCGATGAAGTGATCGGTCTTAAAAGATGAAAATGTGTCTCCCTGGGACAATCACTCTCAGAAGTGTTCATCTATCAGTTTGCCTGGTGGCTTTCCGAGCCAAATCAGAGCTGCCGAAAAACTCAACATCTGTGTCGCCTGCTCTTACTTTTCACAAATCAAATATAAACATAAACAGTGGGAGGCTGGTTCCTAGGATGAAATGTATAAAAGTCTTGTGATGATGCCATTAATATTCCGTGCTTCCCAGCACATTTCTAACTGGCGTCGTCTGGCACTTGGAAATCCTGCCTTGTAGGGGGTTCTTGAAAACATTTCCTCTGGGCTCTCATTGCTTTGGGGTTTTTCTCCCATTCCTGCTAGTTTGGGCTGGTCCATTAGGGCAAATGAGGAATTGCCACAATAACCTTAGCCTTGTTTCAGCCAGGCTCTCCTGTCTACTTATTTACAACCACTCCAGAAGGAGGCCTGGAGTAACTGCTTTCTCCTCCGTTTTCCCCTTGTAGAAATCAGCAGGGAGTAGGATGGGGGCAATTGTAGAATGAGTTGGCTCTGCCTCCCATTGGCTCTGGCTCCACCTGCTGCCACCAGGCACCATGGATCCCTGCCCCATTCCTCTGCCGACAGAGGAATGTGAACCCATAGTGAAACAAACGTTCTCTCTCTTCTGGGCTTGGCATCAAGCAATCAGGCAGAACTGCCATATGAAATGTGCATACTCAGTTGCCATTAAATATCGGGGGCAGCATCAATGTGATGAAGAAGGGGACCCTTTGGCCCTCTAGATGTTGGAGCCCAGTTGTTAGAGCCAGCCCCTCCTCCTGATCCCGAATCTTCCCAGGAGCAGGAGGACAGTATAGATTTGGAACAGTGGTTTGCAGAGGGGCATACTTCAGAAGGCAGAAGTTGGGAAATACTGGATGGGGAACAGCTGGGAGGAGAAACAAGAGAGAGAGTTAACTGATTCAGTCTCTGGAGAGTATCCACGCCCCCTTCTCCAAAGTCCCGGAGAGCTCAGAAAGTGGCAGAACAGAAAACACACCGGCTCCAAGCTCAAATTACAAGACGTAGGAGTGACGTAGATTTAATAGGGATGGAGGGAGGAGGGAACTTAATTGGGAGCACCGCCATTTCTAGGCGATGTGTTCTTTGTTCTCTCGCTGTGATTATTAAAGTTTCTAAGTGGTAAGAAGATTCATTTTCCTTTGTTCTGCTTATCTACTGCCAAGGTGGAGAGGAAGCTGATTTCCTGAAGCCTGACACCAGTTCCCATCAGCATCAGTCAGTCCGGCCATTTTCCTCTTACCATTTTCATTGGAAACAGATACAGAAAGCCAGAGGACATAGATTTAAAGTTCCTTCCCCTGCTGCTAAGGTTCTGATCTTGCTCAGTTTCCCCACCCCCATGTAGAGATAGATAGATGATAGACAGATAGAAACTTTATTTGCATTAGCCACTAACCATAGCAATAAGATAAACTATACTGGGGATAGAGCTAAATAGTTAACTATACAAACTACGTTCTGGAGGTTTACATCAATACAAATGACAGAATTGGACCCCCATGATGTACATTTAATTTACTTTTTTTAAAAAAATCATTAGAACCCATCATGCCAAACCAACCTTTGCTGATAGCGCCTCTGGCCACGTGCATGAACTGGGCACGGAGGGTTCACAGAGCCCGTGCCCTAGCTCAGCCCAGGCCACTGGAGCCAAGTGGAGTGCCTGAGCAGGGAGGAGCCTGGCCAACCAACGTGGTCTTTGGCGGGCAAATTTCCTTTGAGGCAGGTCAGGTTCAGGGGGTTGGGGATGCGGCAGTGAGGCGAGGCCGGGTTCTGGAGCCCAGAGACCCCCAGCATGAGGCAGGGTGTGATGGAGATAATAATAGGCACAATAATGTCATCCACTTTTAGTTGTCCCCTGCAGAAGCCCAGCTGGCCTCAGCTAGAAGTCAGACGTATTGTGTCACTGGTTGCAGGCTGCAGAACACTCTTCCAGGAGAAATTTGGCTTGCAGTACTGATTTTGGCTTTCATGCGTCTCTTGAATACTTTTTTTAGGTTGACAAGACTCCTCTCTCTCTCTCTCTCTCTCTCTCTCTCTCTCTCTCTCTCTTTCTTTCTTTCTTTCTTTCTTTCTTTCTTTCTTTCTCAATCACTCATAGCCAAGTAAGATTGTCTTCCACTAACTGTCTTAACGGTGTGTCTGTAAGTGACTGTGGAGGCCAGTTCTGGATCCACACATTCTTCCACGGTGGGGACTTAGGTTTCCAGTTGGGAATTGGTCACGGTGAAGGTTTGCCCACCGTGCCTTCCTCTTAGCTCGTTTCTCCCTTTCGTCCCGAATTCATGCTTCTTCAAAGTCCATCATGCCCTTGGTAGAGGCTATTCTCCAAATGGAGCTCTCACAGGCCAGTGTTTCCCAGTTGTCAGTGTCTATACTACATCTTTTTAGATTTGCCCTGACAGCATCTTTAAACCTCTTTTGTTGTCTACCACAGTTGTTGAAATATACTTGGAGTCGAGAGTGGATTTCATGCTCTTTATTCAGCTCATAGTGGTGAGGAGGAATGGAAGTTCCCCCAGAATGTCTGCTTTATATACATTATTTACACAATGGGCCCCACATGATTGGCTAATTCCGGGATTCTCCTGTAGGCCAATCAGGTTACGGATTCACTTTCACCTGGAGCTGGATTGGGTGGCTTCTGTGGACCAATCAGACTGCTGCATTCTGGGTCCTATTGTTCTAGGACCAATCAGACTGCTGCATTCTGAATCCTATTGTTCTAGGACCAATCAGACTGCTACATTCTGAATCCTATTGTTCTAGGACCAATCAGACTGCTGCCTTTTGGACCCTATTGAACTCGGTACATAATATTTGTTTACTTGAGTAGTCCGTCCATTCACCGATTGCTTTGTACTACTTTTAATGGTTTTAAATGTTTTTATATTGCTGTACATCACCTTGATATTTATGAGAGAGCTGTATATAAATACTTTCATAAATAAATGTGATCTCCCCCACCTACAGTCAGGTGCACCTTGGGACTTCCACTGCTTGAATTGCAGCTGTCAACCTTCCCGCTTCATAACCCATAGTTCCCTAGAAGACCACCCTTTCATCCATTGACACCAGAGCAAAGGTTGGCACATGCCAAGCTCATTGGACTAATTTTTATTTTATTTTTTTTTTTTACTATAACCAGGGCTCCCCACACCCCAGCCATTCAGAAACTCAGCTCTGGCACCTCTCAGGTGTCATTGCCATTCTAAGAGAACAAGGGAGAAGTTCGTGGTGAGCTCTTTTCCCCCTAGAAAAATAGCACTGCATATAACCTTGACATCAGCCAATCATAACTTGATGCAAAATGATGGCAGAAGCTGTGCACACGCTTAGCCCAAGAATTTTTGCCCTGAACTGATCTTACAGTCCTTCAATATACGAATTTACTCCTAATTCGCCAAACCGCCTTTCTTTTGTTTTAGCAACCTAATTTAGGAAAATGGGGGTTGGGTTTTTTTTTTTGCTACTGTTAAATTGAATTCAAAAACTCTTGCTGCAAATCACCCCAAGATCTAGCAATAAATCTCGATCAACCTGTGATCCTTGTTTCACACACCAGCTTTTCAAATCTTCCCCATCAGCTTTCAAATTGGGGTAAAATGAAGAAAATGCCATAGAATAGAAGGATCCCCATGTAGGTTTGATATCCTGGTTTTAAGAGTTCCCTTGATCATTCTCTTGCTGATAGCGGCAGGGCTCCTAATGTTCAGACCACTGTGCTCGGCTCTAGGCTCCACTTTTAAAGCTGACAAGCTGGAAAGGGTCCAGTTATGCTCCGCATGCGAATTTTACAATGGAGCTCTTAAACAATTGCAAGTGGTTTGCATGTGGAAAATGGATTTCTGGCAGAGAGAGATGGATTAGCCTGTGGGGAAGGCTGCCATCTGTAATGTAATGAACTTGGCTGCTAATACGGCTGTTCGTGCCACTATTTTGGTGATGCTCCAGACGCTGAGGGCACGAATCTCCACATTGTCAGCTAAGAAGTTCAATGTAACAGAACATACTTGCATAATAACTCAAATAACGGTGTGTGTAAATTGGAATTGTCTAGGTTTTCAGAGCTAGATTCTACATAGATACAGGCTGGATACAGGTAAATTGGCAGAGTGTGTGTGTACTGACATCAGACTTGTTGGATGTACAGTGGTACCTCTGATTAAGTACTTAATTCGTTCCGGAGGTCCATTCTTAACCTGAAACTGTTCTTAACCTGAAGCACCACTTTAGCTAATGGGGCCTCCCACTGCTGCCGTGCCACCGCCGCATGATTTCTGTTCTCATCCTGAAGCAAAGTTCTTAACCCGAGGTACTATTTCTGGGTTAGTGGAGTCTGTAACCTGAAGTGTCTGTAACCCGAGGTACCACTGTACTTGTTTTCTACTGCTCTGGAGTGTAGGACACCTACCAATGACTTCAAGTTACAAAAAAAGGAGTTTCCAGGTAAAAATCAGGACGAATTCTATGACAGTAAGAGTTTTGTGACAGTGGAATGGTCTCTCACAGGAGGTTGTGGATTCTCCGTCCTTGGAGGTTTTCAAGCAGAGGTTGGATGGCCATGTGACATGGATTCTTTAGTTGAGATTCCTGCATTGCAGGGGGTTGGACAAGATGACCCTTGGGGATCCCTTCTGACTATGATTCTACTTTTTGAAGGAAGATGCCAAGGTCTAACAACCAGAGGTGGGGTTTGGTGCAAAAGACATGCCATTAGAATTTAAGAACAGGGTGCCTCTGAGCATATTCTGAGCCTACAAACTTGTTTTCCATATAAGAACTGATTTGAATTTACACCCCTTTCACACAAAAGTCCAGTGCAGGTTGGCTTTCTTGCCAGTCTGTGGCAAGTCACCCAGAGATCTACCTTATCTATCACTTTCCCACCTCTGCAGTAAACCATGGTAATTTATCATAACCTGTGTGTATGTAAGTCCATCTATGTGGGCAGGATTCCACTAATAAGCCTTATCAGTTGAAGCTCGGCACAAGGACTTCCACTTGCACAATGGTGTTTCCTTCTCTCTTCCTCTGCATGCCTCCCGCAAATTGGCTCAGGATTGTTTCAAGAGAACCCCCATGTCAAGTACGGGAGTTCCCCTCTCCCTTCTGGTGGCTCACTGATAAGAATTAGTGAACATTTGGCAGAATTATAGACCTTTTATTTCAGCATTATGTTCCAAGCACAAACAGGCAACCCTCCGCAAGGATATCAGTTGCCTACTGTGACTCCTCCTCACTTCCGCAGCAAGTTCCTCCCCCCTGCATCTCCTTTGTTCTCTGACAGGCTCAGACCTCCAAGCTTGGGGGGAGGAAGGGGGTTCCTCCTCATTCTCGATTGTTGTATCGCCCAGCTCCTCCCTCCCTTCTAGTTGCTTAGCTACTATCTCATAGCTGGGTAGCTCCTCTCTCAACTGTGCAGCTTCTATGTCTGCCTGTCTCTCTGCTTCTGGAAACGCTGGACTTGGGGGAGGGGGGAATATTCCCCCTCCTTTTTTAATATAATTTTTATTATTTTCATTAATAAAACATAAAATATAACATTACAATAATCAATCAAATGCATTTGCTCCACCGAGCTCGTGACTTTCCTCCTTCCCTTCAACTGGTTTCCTGCTTCCTCATCAATTGTACATGCCTTTCTATTGTCAGTTTCTGTCTTTTAATACATATCAAATCCTTCTATTGTTTATGGCCAGATACTAATATTATACTATGTTGCAGGATTTACGTCAGTCCTGCTAGTGTCTTCAGCTTTTTACAATAGCCTCTTTAATACTCAGTAAATTTACTCCAGTCTCTCTGGAATTTCTGTTCGCCTTGGTTCCGGATCCTCACAGTCAATTTGACCAACTCCACATATTCCATCATCTTCATCTGCTACTCCTCAATCGTTGGTAATTCTTGTAATTTCCATCTTTGGGCTAACAAAATTCTTGCCGCTGTGGTGGCATACATAAATAATATTTGGTCTACTTTGGCAATCTCCCTCCTTTTCTGTTAGCAGCTGATCTCCCTGTGATTGCATTCTCCACTCGTCCGATCCAGACCAGCCCCTGACACCCCAGGACAGTGTGCAGGGACAGGAAATGAGTTTCTTTCTTTCTTTCTTTCTTTCTTTCTTTCTTTCTTTCTTTCTTTCTTTCCTTCTTTCTTTCTTTCTTTCTTTCTTTCTATAAATTTTTATTAGTTTTTTTAACATACCATTTTCAACAGTAATTAAACATATTTTTACATCTTATTCAATTTTTTTGACTTCCATCAGCCCTGTCTGAAAATTTTCCAATTTAATATGCATTTCTTATTTTCCCTGTTACATTTAAAACTCATAACCAATATCTCTATTCTTTATCTACTTTGTAGCACTTCATATATTCCTCCTTACAAAACTTCTTGTAGCCCTACTAGCGTAATTTGTTGGTTACAATTGCTTTTCGAATACTTCATATACTTCTTCCAATCTTCCGTAAATCTCTGGTCCCGCAGGTTTCGAATCCTTCCTGTCATTTTGTCCAGTTCTGCATAGTCCATTATTTTCGTCTGCCATTCTTCTTTCATCAGAATTTCTTCTTGTTTCCATTTCTGGGCTAACAATACTCTTGCCTGGAGTTTTGTTCTTTCTGGTATGCTTGCTCTGATGGAATTATCGCCTCAGTGCAGTGTTGAGTTCCTCCTTATACGCGTACAGCAGTCTCGCGTTCACCCCCCAGAACTAGATGATCCTCAGGGTCCCAGCCAACTCTACAGCTCTAAGAATACACAGCCCTGACAATAGAGTGGCAAAAACTATCATTTGTTCTTGAAATGCAATACCAAATTCCAACAGGTTAAGGGATGTGTGGTTAAATGGTCCCAGAACATTGGTGGAAATATACCAATGGAGGCTTAGCATAAGTTGTGCACAACTTAACATAAGTTTTCTCTGAATTTGTGGCTAAAAGAAGTTTTTTTAAAATAAAGGGTAGGTGTTACATCACTCCTGAGAAAATAGAATAAACAAAAACCATTCCCACGTATGTTGGAAATGTCAGAAAGACATAGGTGATTTTTTCCATATGTGGTGGGAGTGTGATTTGGCAAGAAAGTTCTGGAAGAAAATTAAAGTTATGCTAGTAAAGAATTTGAGTTATGAATTTCCATTGCATCCAGCTATATTTTTATTAAATTATTTGGAAGGGTCAATAAAGAAAGAACATAAGGAAATGATTGCATAAAATTCTAGCAGCTGCTAGAATTTTATACGCTGGCAAATGGAGATTGGCTGTAGTCCCAACAGTTAAAGAATGGCATGATAAAATACAGGAATATATAGTAACGGCAGAATTAATGCATTATATAAGATTTAAGGAATATAATCATGTTTATGTTAAGTTGGAAGACTCTTTTGCAGTATTGTAGGTTATATGGAATAAACTGGAGTGTTAATTATGGATTTAATGTTTTTAGGTGAATGATAATTGAAATTTATCTTATAATATTTCTTTTTTTTCTGCTGCTGTTATTGTCGTTGTTGTGCCATGATTGACTATGGAATAAAACTTTAAAAATAAATAAATCTAAAAGCTTGGTAAGGCAGAAACTCCCCTTTTCTGATTCTCTATGAGCAAATGTATAAATGCTGTTCTGCTAATTTATCAGGGAAATGCATTAGGCTAAATATCCTCTCTGGGCCCTTTTAAAAATGGGCTTTAGTTGGCTATTTTGTTTGATTCACAGTCAATCAAGGGAAAAATATGGAATATAGAATCGTTTGGCCTAGTGGTGAAAGTGTTGGACTAGGATCTGGGAGACCGGGTTCAAATCCTTATTCAGCCTTGAAGCTCATTGGGTGTCAAGCTGCCAGAATAGCCTTCCCGACTGGGCTGTAAATTAGGAACAGACAAGCGACTTTATTGCTTCACAACCAGAGATACCCGACACTGACGCTCTTTTTTAGTGTTTCTCTCTATATGTTATTCTGGCATGATTCAGCTTTTCTTATCTGCTCTTTCCATTTTTCAGTTCTTCTTTCTCGTGCTGAAAAAGGGAGGGAGGGGGAGAGAAGGGACCGGAAGAGAACTCTCCTGCAATGCAGAAGATGTAGCCTCTGCTCTCACCCTATCAGGTTCTGTGTCCACTCTGTGCCTCTCTGCTTCACCTCCCCCCCCACTCTCTGGCTCCAAGACTTCCCTGATGGTTCCCTCTTTGGATTGCTCCCACCAGTCTGAGCCGGACTCAAAATCTCCTTCCTCCCCAGTGTCACACCTTGGTGCTTCCTGGGCAACTGGTAGCCACCACTCCTCCTTGTCTAGCCAGCCCCTGACATCAGGTAGCCTTGGGCTAGTCACTGTCTCTCAGCCTAACCTGCTTCAGATGTTAAAATGGGGAGGGGGAAGTTATTGGAGGAAGCATGAGATATAAATGCAATAATAAATAGATGATGCAATAAGCATAGGAAGCTGTCTTATACAGACCATTGGCCCAACTAGTCTAGAATTGTCTACATGGATTGGCACTGGTTCTCGAGGGCTTCAGACAGAGGACAGTCCCACCCCAAGGTTGAGAAGCTAGGGATTGAACCTGTGACCTTATGTATGTGAAATATATTCAGAGTCGAGAGTGGATTTCATGCCCTTAGTGGTGAGGAGGAATGGAAGTTCCCCCAGAATGTCTGCTTTATATACATTATTTACACAATGGGCCCCACGTGATTGGCTAATTCCAGGATTCTCCTGTAGGCCAATCAGGTTGCAGATTCACTTCCACCTGAAGTTGGATTGGGTGGCTTCTGTGGATTCCTGCATTCTGGAGCCTATTGTTCTAGGACCAATCAGGCTGCTGCATTCTGAATCCTATTGTTCTAGGACCAATCAGACTGCTGCATTTTGGATCCTAATCAACTCAGTACATAACATCATGCAGAGCAGATGCTCTACTATTGAGCTATGCCCCTTCCTTCTCAAAATAAGGCTCTCAAATAATACATGGCCAAGCTCCGACTACGTATTTTTATTTTAGCCTCTGTTTCCCCCATGGTGACTTCCGAGATTTATGGTGGAGTTCGGCTTTGGTGTTGTCATCTGTTTAGTCACGGCTGTGACCGTTCCTTTGTGCTGGCTACCAACACTACCTCTTTGTATATACAGGTGTGCTTGTGCTACCCAAGCAGGAAATCAGCAGACCTTCTGTATGAAATAGTTTCATTTCCTGCTAAAGTGATGGTGAATCATGCAAACAAAATATATGAAAACATTACCCATTTCCCTTGTTTCTTTGGGCAATAGCGAGCAAGAAAAAGAGAAGGAAGCACATTGTACAAGTAGATATTTCACCCGTCTAACGCCACAAAGCAACGACAACAGTATTTTGATGAATTGGCTATACCAGTTATGTGGGATGCAGTTCAGCTGATCATAAGAGCATTGCTGGATCAGGACCGTGGCTCATCTAGTCTAGCATCCTGTTCTCTCAATGGTCAGTCAATGGGAAGCCCTCAAACAGCATGAGCTCAACAGCACTCTCTACTCATGCTCTATTCTAGCAACTAGTTTTCAGATGCCTACTACGCCCAACAGAACATCGCCACCACTGTAAGTATTCTCCATGAATTTGTCTAATTCTCTTTTTAAAAACCATCCAAGTTAATGGTCACCGCTGGCCCTTTCGAGAGCAAGTTCTCTAGTTTAATTATGCACTTTGTGAAGATGTACCATATTTTTCACTCTATAAGATGCACCAGACCGCAAGACGCACCTAGTTTTAGGAGGAAAACAAGAAAAAAATATATATTCTGAATCTCAGAAGCCAGAACAGCAAGAGGGATCGCTGCACAGTGAAAGCAGCAATCCCTCTTGCTGTTCTGGCTTCTGGGATAGCTGCGCAGCCTGCATTCGCTCCATAAGACGCACACACATTTCCCCTTACTTTTTAGGAGGGAAAAAGTGAGTCTTATAGAGCAAAAAATATGGTATTTTCTCCTGTGTGTTCTCAATGCTCTCCGACATACATCTTCATTGGATGTCCCCAAGTGCTTGTGTTATGAAAGAGAAAATCTCTATCCACTTTTTTCTATGCCAAGCATAATTTTATACACTTTTGTCACGTTGCCTCTTAATTGCCTTTTCTCTAAACCGGGGGGAGAAAACCCAAATGTTGTAGTCTTTCCTTATAAGCACTTTTAGATCCAATTGTCAGCGGCAGAGACAGAAACTCACGCTCCCACAGAAGCCATTCCAAAACTCTGTTGCATCCATGCACAATGACTTAAATGTGCTCAGTCCTCTTAAGGACAGACCCCTTGTAACTTTTCCCTTGAGCTTGCGGAGAGCTGGTTGCAGGACTGCGTTTGGAGCATGGCCAAGGAGTTATGCTACAAACTCTGGTATATGGCCTTTGTGGAGCTCAGAAGAGTAAATGAGGACAGCTCCAGATTGTCCGTATTTTGCAGAAGAGATTCAATCTCACACCAGAAATTTAGGTTTGCGCAATTGAAGTGGATCGAAGCGTTCTGTCACAAGTGGACTTTCGGCATGATGCGCTAAAAAGTCTGGGGGTTAAAATGACTGATTGATGTATGAGCTCTCCGTAAACAACTCAGATCAAATGCTCAATAAAGACTGGGACAATCTAACTCAGCAGGGGCTAGTGTGGCAGGGTTTACCATGTATGATACGTGGTCTGTACCCAGTGAGACATAGGACTAACCTTTGAGAAAGATGTGTAGCTAGAATTAGTTCCACTGGAGCCAGCTAACTATGGCAAAATGGATGCCTCAAATACATTTTGTAGGCTAACTTCTGTGTGAAAAGGGAGAGGACTTGCACAGCACAAACCTCTTTGAACTGGATTTGCTCCTTCCAGATTTCTGTTGCATTGTAAGTGAAGAGGACACAGCTCTTGTTTTGGGGAAAACAGTTTCTTATCTTCTTCGCAGTTCATGAATCATGCATTTACCCTCAAAGCGAGCTTTGCTATCTGTTTGAAGCCAAGTTCTTGCTTTCAGGAGTTGATGACTAGATCTTCATGGCAAATACAGAGATTAGAGCTCTGATCTCTTCTGCAGCGATTAGGGTCAGGATGTTAGCTGTTCTTTCAGGTCAGGTATGAGAGGGGAGATGTACCAAAGATCATAGAATCATAGAGTTGGAAGAGACCACAAGGGCCATCGAGTCCAACCCCCTGCCAAGCAGGAAACACCATCAGAGCACTCCTGACATATGGTTGTCAAGCCTCTGCTTAAAGACCTCCAAAGAAGGAGACTCCACCACACTCCTTGGCAGCAAATTCCACTGTCGAACAGCTCTCACTATCAGGAAGTTCCTCCTAATGTTTAGGTGGAATCTTCTTTCTTGTAGTTTGGATCCATTGCTCCGTGTCCGCTTCTCTGGAGCAGCAGAAAACAACCTTTCTCCCTCCTCTATGTGACATCCTTTTATATATTTGAACATGGCTATCATATCACCCCTTAACCTCCTCTTCTCCAGGCTAAACATGCCCAGCTCCCTTAGCCGTTCCTCATAGGGCATCGTTTCCAGGCCTTTGACCATTTTGGTTGCCCTCCTCTGGACACGTTCCAGTTTGTCAGTGTCCTTCTTGAACTGTGGTGCCCAGAACTGGACACAGTACTCCAGGTGAGGTCTGACCAGAGCAGAATACAGTGGCACTACTACTTCCCTTGATCTAGATGCTATACTCCTATTGATGCAGCCCAGAATTGCATTGGCTTTTTTAGCTGCCGTGTCACACTGTTGGCTCATGTCAAGTTTGTGGTCAACCAAGACTCCTAGATCCTTTTCACATGTACTGCTCTCAAGCCAGGTGTCACCCATCTTGTATTTGTGCCTCTCATTTTTTTTGCCCAAGTGCAATACTTTACATTTCTCCCTGTTAAAATTCATCTTGTTTGTTTTGGCCCAGTTCTCTAATCTGTCAAGGTCGTTTTGAAGTGTGATCCTGTCCTCTGGGGGGTTAGCCACCCCTCCCAGTTTGGCGTCATCTGCAAATTTGATCAGGATGCCCTTGAGTCCATCATCCAAGTCGTTGATAAAGATGTTGAATAAGACCGGGTCCAAGACAGAACCCTGTGGCACCCCACTAGTCACTCTTCTCCAGGATGAAGAGGAACCATTGATGAGCACCCTTTGGGTTCGGTCAGTCAGCCAGTTACAAATCCACTGAGTGGTAGCATAGTCAAGACCGCATTTTACCAGCTTCTTTACAAGAATATCATGGGGCACCTTGTCAAATGCCTTGCTGAAATCAAGGTAGGCTACATCCACAGTGTTCCCTTCATCTACCAGGCTTGTAATTCTGTCAAAAAACGAGATCAGGTTAGTCTGACATGACTTATTTTTCAGAAATCCATGCTGATAGTTCATAAGGCAATGCATTTTGTATTAAACTCTCCCAGCTGCACTGATGTCATGATCTGCAGAAATAAACCATGTTCAAAGTACAGACAAGCACTCATCCTCACATCTTCTCAATAAATAATAAATTATTTCCAAATAAACTGTTGAAAAATAGTAATTCTGGGGGAAATTGCTCTCAGACCCCAAGTCTGGGCCATGCACCAAACCACATCTTCCTTCGCTTGATCTTCATTCAAGATTGGCTTGGCTTGGCTGGACATCTGATTTAGTGCTGCAGGGGAGCTGACCTGGACATCTGTACTGACATTGCCACATATGCTTGTTATGAGTAATACATCCTGAGCAAACATGTTTAGCAACTAGTAAAAGAGAACTGGTCCACAGTGGAGAGAATGGCTGCTGATGACAATAAGCTTACTGATGCTGACAGGTGATGAGTGGAATGGAGCCTTGCGTAGGCTCGGCATCTGTTCCAGTAGGGCTGTAAGTTAAATGCAGACAGTGAAAGCTGGTTAAAAGCAGTGACTGCCAGTACAATCCTGGACCAGGAAGCCAGTGGGTAGTTTTAAACCTAAGCCTTCACTGACAGTAGCCTTCAGTTTCTGTTTCTCATTTTTCCAGTCATAAGTTCAGTGCTCCATGGACTCATATAACAGGATTATTACCCTCTGCTCCCCGCCCCCCCCAATATGCCACCCACGCCCCTTAAATCTGCTCTTGAGAGTTGGGGAAAACCCCAGAACAAGTTTAGGGGACACGTGGGAGGAGGAAAAGGAGGGTAAATCCCCTTGCATGATTGAACCTCATTCTGCTTGTGCATAACTCACTTAGTGCTACATTTAATTCCACCCCACATTTCCACATCAGTTTCCACGGTTTATTTCAATGTTTTTAAAAAATATATATTTTATTAAATTTTCTGTTTTACAATTTAAAATACTCATTTTACATCCTTAAGATATCAATGACTTCCCTTCTTTTTCCATGGTTCATTTTATATATCATAAATCCCTGCATATTTTACAAAAACTATACCAATCAGTATTCCATTATTGCACCCATCAAAACTTATTTCTACTGTTGAATTTATCTTAATGCTGCCAAGATTTTCAGCTGTACACAATTATTTCCCATATATTCAATAAACGTTTTCCAATCTTCTTTAAACGTATGTTCTTCTTGTTCTCTTATTCTATATGTTAAGTCTGCAAGTTGTGCATATTCTGTCAACTTAAGTTGCCATTCTTCTTTGGTTGGGATCTTGCTCTTTTTCCATTTCAGGGCTAACAAAACACAGACCGCAGTTGTAGCAGTTTGCATGGTGTTTTTAAAGTGCTCCTGAAAATTCATGCACATTGTAGTGCTAATTTCTCCTAACATACACATTTTTCTATGCAATTCATGCCCAATATACAGATTATTGCAGGACATTTGCAAGACATTTCCCTGAACCTAATGTACATCTGTATGTTACTTTCACTAATATATGTGCATCTTTATGCACACGTTCTGATTATATGCGCATTTGTGTGCATATTGCTTGGCTGGAGAACTGCATTGAAAAATTCAGAGCAGTGTGAACTTTGAAGGATGGCTGTACTTGGTTTGCACACAGGAAGTGATAATTAAGTACATCCGCCTTTAAATGTGAACTGAACCAAATTTCTCTCTTTTTTAAAAAGATATTTATTGAAATTTTCCAAAATACATTAAAAACAAAATCAGAAAAGAAAAAGAAAAAAGAAAGAAAAATTAAAAAAGAAAAAACATATAAATTTACAATCCTTATTTTCAATGACATATTTCCCTGACTTCCCCACACCTCCCCTTCTTGTATTCCAGTTCAAATTGTTTGATCAACAAGTTCTTATCCCCATTTTTTAACCTTATTATGTTTAATTCATTTTAATTAACCGATTTTAACTTATATACATCAATAATTATACATCACTATTCGTTCTTAAAACCCTTTTCTAAGTTCGACCCAGATTCCCTTTCACGAATTCCCCAATTTTTTTATACTAATAGCACAACCCAATAAAAAGAAACAAAATATAATTGTGCACCCTTTGGATTCCCAAAACCCCCACCCCCTCCCTTTCCCGGTTTCGATCCCCAGCAAATGTCCATCAGTCTATCAGCTATCAGCCTGGCGACCTCACGTCCGAGCCTCTTAATTCTCTTTCAGTTCCTCTCTGCCGGTTTTTTTGGTAGTCCTTTATATTAAACATCAAATCTCTCTATCCCAATAGGGAAGCTCTATCCCAATAGGGAAGCTCTATCCCAATAGGGTCCATGTTTCTTCCAGCCAGGCCTCTATATTCAAAAGTGAAGCCCAAATCTTGTTTCACACTCCTTCTAAGTCCAAATGTCCCAAAAGCTCCAACTTCCACCTTGATCAAATTTGTAATCCATAGGTCTTCAGATCTCCCCATAAGGAGATCTCTCCATTTTTCATTCTCCAGCTCAAACCAGATTTTCATCATCCAGTTCTTATTTTCCTTTATGTCCATCTTAACAGGCCTCTGGCTCGCCTTTGTCATCTGCAGCATTTCATCTCCTCCTTCCATTTCCTCCGGAAGAACATATATCTTTTTCTCCACTCTCTAGGTTCTCAGTTTTCTCCTCTTGTCCAGCTGTATAAACTTCCTGAGTCAAGTCCTTATCAAACTCAAAGAATTTATTTACTGTTGCAACATTTTTAGCCAAAACATGACTGTGATCTTGTAACTTTCCCAAGAGAAAGAACACTCTGTCTAGTTCTACCTGTATTTTTTCTCCTTCAGCCATTCTTGTAATGTCCCAAAACCCCCTCTAGAGGGATTCTGGTTATTTAGTTTCCCTTCTAGTTCAAATCCAAAAGTCAAGTTAGTTTGTGTCAATTCTTCCTTGTTTTCAACAATTTATTACCATATTGTAACAAATATAACCAGCAGAGATAACAAAAACAAAGTTCTCTTTTTTTCCAGCTTTGACAGCTAATTTGACAGCTGTCAAACTCTTCTATATCTCCTCAGCAGGCTCTCTCGCAGATCACTCCCGGGTCCGGGGGGGGGGGGGTGGCGCTTCAGCTCTCAAAATTGGCTGTTATCCTCCAGTAAAAATAATTATACTGCCAAATCGTGAAATTAGTAACTTTATCCAATAAGAAAAAAGAGGTTCTCTCAAACTTAGTTATCTAGTCCTTGCTTTAAATTTTTTACAGGACGGGGAGACGGACTTCCTTTTTGCACCTTCCCTGGTCCTGCCAAATTAAAAAAAACAAAAAACCTTTTCCTTTCAAGTCCAATTTCCGTACTACTCACGGGTTATTGATTTTGAAGTCCGATTATTCAAAGGAAGAAGTCAGCGCTCTCCGACCATGGCATGCGGCTTCACTCCGCAGGAGCAGCAGTCGACTCTCAGCACCGCGCCGCTCACCCCGTCTCCCGTTCCGTAGCCTTTAAAAAGGCTCCTTTGCGGGTCGGGGGGGCGCAAATGGTGCCCGCCGAGTCACCAGGTCCACAGGCTTCCATGCCTGTGGTTTCTGAGGGTCCCCGCGTCGCCGCGGCGGCAGGACCCGTCTCCTACAGAGCCGATTCCCTCCGGAGCTCGGAGGGAATCCGCCATTAGTCGTTGGCGCTAACCCGGAAGCTGAACCAAATTTCTCTCCCATCCCTAACTGAGAGAGAACATGCCACAGCCCTTGCTGCCTCAAAGAAAAAGAAATCATTCTCTCGTTGAACCGAACATGACAGTGCTATTTTTATTTGTCAATAATAATAATAATAATAATAATAATAATAATAATAATAATAATTTATACCCCACCCATCTGGCTGAGTTTCCCCAGCCACTCTGGGTGGCTCCCAATCAAGTGTTAAAAACAATACAGTATTAAATATTAAAAACTTCCCTAAACAGGGCTGCCTTCAGATGTCTTTTAAAAATAGGATAGCTGCTTATTTCCTTGACATCTGGTGGGAGGGCGTTCCACAGGGCGGGTGCCACTACCGAGAAGACCCTCTGGTCTGGTTCCCTGTAACCTCACTTCTCGCAGTGAGGGAACTGCCAGAAGGCCCTTGGCACTGGATCTCAGTGTCCGGGCTGAATGATGGGGGTGGAGATGCTCCTTCACGTATACAGGTCCGAGGTCATTTAGGGCTTTAAAGGTCAGCACCAACACTTTGAATTGTGCTTGGAAACGTACTGGGAGCCAATACAGATCTCTCAGGACTGGTGTTATGTGGTCCCGGCGGACACTCCCAGTCACCAGTCTCGCTGCTGCATTCTGGATAATTTCAGTTTCCGGGTCACCTTCAAAGGTAGCCCCATGTAGAGAGCATTGCTGTGGTCCAAGCGGGAGATAACTAGAGCATGCACCGCTGGCGAGACAGGCAGGTGGGGTCTCAGCCTGCGTACCAGATGGAGCTGGTAGACAGCCACCCTGGACACAGAATTAACCTGCGTCTCCATGGACAGCTGTGAGTTACCCCATTTCAGACCAGGGAGTCCCCCACACCTGCCTGCCACCTGTCCTCCCAAAACAGTACTTCTGTCTTGTCAGGATTCAACCTCAATCTGTTAGCCGCCATCCATCCTCCAACCACCTCCAGGCACTCACACAGGACCTTCACCGCCTTCACTGGTTCTGATTCAAAAGAGAGGTAGAGCTGGGTATCAGCTGCGTACTGATTCACAGAGGCCAAGTAGGGTAGTTGCTTATGTGGTGCCAAAAAAAGGAGAGAACAAAAGGATACAAAATATGACATACATTTGCATCACATGCATCACATCTGCATAACATTTATATGTATAAACGCAAAAGCAGAAGTAATTACTGTAATTTGAATAGAAGAAGAGAAGAAGAGTTTGGATTTGATATTCCGCTTTATCACTACCCTAAGGAGTCTCAAAGCGGCTAACATTCTCCTTTCCCTTCCTCCCCCACAACAAACACTCTGTGAGGTGAGTGGGGCTGAGAGACTTCAGAGAAGTGTGACTGGCCCAAGGTCACCCAGCAGCTGCAGGTGGAGGAGCGGGGATGCGAACCCGGTTCACCAGATTACGAGTCTAACGCTCTTAACCACTACACCACACTGGATCTCCAATGTGGGGTGGAATTAAATAGGAATATAATCCACCTCAATGTAGTGGAGAAGACTGGGACCAGGCAACCTCTGTGGCTGCTGAATAGGTTGTGTAGTTGATGGGCAATTTCAAGGCCCTTAACTCTCCCTTCTTGCTTTTTTAAAAAAAACATTTAAACTTGTCTCAAACAGAAGACGGTCATCTGTAAAGTAGGACACATGTCCCCCTAATGTCAGCTGTGCTGGTCTGGCCATGTCATGGCTTTTTCATGACCCTGGATGTTCAGGGAATAGTTCCTTGGTACAGAGAACTGTACCAGGAATCCCTGGAATGTGAAACTTCCCCACTTCCCACTTCCACATACAATTTTTTGTATGTGGGGTGGGGTGGGGGTGGGATGGATGTTTATTGGGCCTGGGAATTTGTTTGATTCTATGTTTTTGTAATTTTTATTGTTTTTTGTTTGTATTGTTTTATTGGTTTTTTGTTTTTTTTTAAGGTGTAATTTTGTTCTTAAGGGGAGGGTTCAGGGCTGCTGGGGAGTAGGTCCCAGCCAACAAAATGGCTGGGGCATGTTCCACAGGGGGGGATGCACTGGGACAACCGATCTCAGTGATCACGGGTAGGAGGAGGAGTTACGCTAAGACCAGACCATGTCATTACAGAGGAGGCAGGTTCAGTCGTTGTCTGAGGACTATTCCTGCCTCCGGGTCTGGTCCTGACCGGATGGATACTAGAATCAGCAAGGGATACCCACATGACCTGAAGGTGCTGCTGTGCAATGCCAGGTCAATGATTCATAAGACCACTGCCATCCATGACTTGATCATGGATGGAGGACTTGACCTGGCATGTGTAACAGAGACTTGGTTGGATGAAGCAGATGGGCCTGTCCTTGCCGCTGCTTGTCCACCAGGTTTCTCTTACGCACAGCAACCCAGGTCATGTGGGTGGGGAGGGGGGGTTGCATTGGTTTTTAGGAAGTCATTAGTTTGCACCAGGCGTCCTATTGGGAAGACCCAGTTTTCTGAGTGCATGTTCTGGAAGTTGGGCAATAGGGGCAGTACAGGATTCCTTTTGGAACCAGGTCTTGAAAGACCTACATTGGCTCCCAGTACATTTCCGAGCACAATTCAAAGTGTTGGTGCTGACCTTTAAAGCCCTAAACGGCCTCGGTCCAGTATATCTGAAGGAGCGTCTCCACCCCCATCGTTCTGCCCGGACACTGAGGTCCAGCTCCGAGGGCCTTCTGGTGGTTCCCTCACTGCGAGAGGCCAAGTTACAGGGAACCAGGCAGAGGGCCATCTCGGTAGTGGCACCTGCCTTGTGGAACACCCTCCCATCAGATGTCAAAGCGATAAACAACTACCTGACATTCAGAAGACATCTGAAGGCAGCCCTGTTCAGGGAAGTTTTTAATATGTGACATTTTAGTGTATTTTTCATCTTTGTTGGGAGCTGCCCAGAGTGGCTGGGGAATCCCAGCCAGATGGGCGGGGTACAAATAAATTATTATTATTATTATTATTATTATTATTATTATTATTATTATTACTTCCACCCCTGTTGGTAGATGACATAAGCTCTCTCTCTGTGTGGTGTGAAACAATAAAATCACATTTTGGGGAAGAGGCATAGCCAAGCACAAAAACCCCTACAATTTGCAACGAGACTGAAAAAGAGAGAGTACTAGAAGCTGTAAATTATAAGAATCTGAGGATGCAAGGTTGCCTCTTGGTGGAGATCGGATGTGGATGTACTTTTTGTAAGAATATTACGTTGATGGACTCCAGCTATGCTCAGCTTTAAACAAATCCAATTATTATACAAATGTGATAAGTCTCCAGGGATCTTTCCTCTGGAGGAAGTCCAGTCTGGGTATGTGATTCCCATGGACTGAAGAATGCCATTCTAGGCTGCATCAACGGAGGTATAGTGCCCCAATCAAGGGAAGTAATAGTACAGTGGTACCTCAGGTTAAGAACTTAATTTGTTCTGGAGGTTCGTTCTTAACCTGAAACTGTTCTTAACCTGAAGCACCAATTTAGCTAATGGGGCCTCCTGCTGCCGCCGCACCGTTGCTGCACAATTTCTGTTCTCATCCTGAAGCAAAGTTCTTAACCCAAGGTACTATTTCTGGGTTATCGGAGTCTGTAACCTGAAGCGTCTGTAACCCAAGGTACCACTGTACTATGATGCATGGCGTGGAAATTTCCACTGAAGCTGAAGAAGAGACAAAGAAGAGCCTAACAAGTTATACATTAGTGGGACCAGTGGGGCAGGGCGAGCGTCCCAGGGGGGCAGGGGGCACGTCCCGGGGGTGCTCCGACCGCCACACATGTCCAGGGGTTCTTCCTGATGTTTAGTCAGAATCTCTTTCTTGTAACTTGAAGCCATCGGTTCGTGTCCTAGCCTCCAGAGCATGAAAAAACAAGCTCACACCATCTTCCATGTGACATCCCTTTAGATATTTGAAGGTGGCTGTCATATCTCCTCTCAGTCTTCTCCTGTCCAGACTAAACATACCTAACTCCCTCAACTCTTCCTCATAAGGCTTGGTTTCCAGACCCTTGGTCATCTTGGTTGCCCTCCTCTGCATACATTCCAGCTTGTCAATATCCTTTTAAAATTGTGGTGCTCCAGGTGTGGTCTGACCAAAGCAAAACAAGTTCTTAACCCGAGGTACCACTATACAGACACATTATAGAGCTATGTACTTTCCATTTCAATGTGTGTCAAACAGTTAATAGAATGGACTCCCTGAGGAGGTGGTGGATTCTCCTTCCTTGGGTGTTTTTAAGCAGAGGTTGGATGGCCATCTGTCATGGAACCTTCAGATTCCTGCATTATAGGGGTTGGACCAGGTTGGACCAGACCTTGGGATCCCTTAACAACTCAACAGTCCTATGATTCTATGAGCATTTCCCAACATCAGATGATGAACAAATCAAGGGGACACTGGCTTCACTGACGCAAAAGGACACAGATCAAGACAGCTTCAGAACTCACATGCTGTCTATCCCTCGTCTCATTTTGCTCCTGCACTATCACTTGTGATGGAGATTTGGGCAATGAGGCGTTTGCCCAGTAATCTGTTTTGAAAGATGTATTTTTGTTATCCTTCTTTGTCTTCTTCCCCCATTACCAGTGCTTCCACTCGGTGCATTCTCATTAGAACAATAAAATGTAAGGTTATTTCTGAAAGACATAATGGGAAGTGAATAGCCTGGTGTGTTTGATGCTGCCTTCTCTGTGCCTTCTACCTGCTCTAGGCAAGAGAAGGAAAAGACATGGAAAGGGATGGTTATTGAAGCAATGGTCAGAAAACACCGGCCCCCAGACCAGATACAGGCCTATAGCTAGATTTCATCTGGCCTTCTGGGTCTTCTCCAGGTCACCAGCTGTTCAGCAAGCAGGGAAAGGGGTTCTGATGTTGTGCGAAGTGTGCAATTACAGTTCCTTCCTCTGCAAGATCAAAGCAGAGGGAAAATGTCTCAGCAGACTTGAGTTCCGTGAAAATATACAGAATGTAGCCTATGCATGCGATTTTGGGGATGAAATTGCGCTTGGAAGTTTGAAGCTTTAGCTATCCTTAATGCAGGGCTTGTAGCTCATCTGCATATTGACCTTATTTGAATTATTTGGGTGAGATCTCTAATTTTGCCTTTTGCTCAGTCAGGACAGACGAAGGGTGTTGGAGAGCTTTGTTTTGTTATTACATTTTTTTTTTTAAGGATATGGAGAAACTGGAAAGGGAAACTAGAGTGGAGTTACTAAGAATGAAATGGTTCTGCTTCCATGGAAAATAGCTATGTGTGGGGGTGACTGTGTGTGTTTCATGTGTGATTGTGTGGATCTCATGGGTGTTGTATTCTTTATGGGTCTCAGGAGTGCCAGCTTGGCCCCATGACTGTGGATGCCCAGGGACATGGGTGCCATGCAGCATGCATGGCCCTCGTACTGAAATTTATGGGTGTTCGGCCCCTTAATGGGGAATTTTTGTGGGTGCTCAGGCGCCCAGGGCCCCAGAGAGTTGGCATCTATGATGGATCTTGTACCACCACCCATTTGGGGCCCTAGCCCTGCTCACTACTAGAATGCAGTCCCCTACAGCTTTCCACTGGAATAATCTATTTCAATTGCCACCATTTCCCAGAACGTTTTTGGCACTCTGTGTGCCCTCCTGTACTCAGTGGGTTCTTATGTGACTTATAACAGAGAGTAGTCTTTGTGTCCAGGACCAGCTGGAGACGTTTAGCTGCCTGAGGCAATGCGCTAGCTTAGGGTGCCACAGGGCAAGTTGCCTAACCCTGCCAACTGGTAGGGCTGGCCCTGTTTGTGTAGTCTAAGCCGCTCTGCAGAATTCAAGGGGGAAAAAATGCATGTGAAAGAAAGAATTCAGGAACAACACTAAACTTGCATTTTCAATCTCTCTTTGACAGGCCCGTCCTCCATCTCTGCTGTGTGAGTAGATCTTGCTGCTGATTCTAACTCAGGCAGAACTGGAAATCTGTCAAGAGAAATTTCCAGCCAAGGTTTGAAATGTCAGCAAGAGTTGAACAATGCAGGGAGGAGTGACCCTCTTTTCAAATCACACCGGGGGGGGGGGGAGCAGAGAGAAACCATATTTCCCTTCACTGCAAGAAACAAATAAGGGTCTATTTTCCTCTCTTCCTTGGCCTCCCCCCTCCAAGATGGGCTTTATGA
Organism: Podarcis gaigeae; assembly: GCF_964106915.1. Taxonomy (NCBI): domain Eukaryota; kingdom Metazoa; phylum Chordata; class Lepidosauria; order Squamata; family Lacertidae; genus Podarcis; species Podarcis gaigeae. Next base: position 14,234,484 of record NC_139682.1, read on the forward strand.
GCTGACAAATACTGAAAGCTTTCCAACATGTGCAAAGCTAGACGATGCTGGATACTGGCCAAAGTCATCAAAGCATGTGACCAAAACGATGCTTTCTACCCCTGCCCCCTTCCACCCCACCCCCATTTCCCACTGCTACAACTCCTAGAGTTCTGTATAGCAGCAAGCAAAGGCAAGACAGGCAGATGGTCCGCTACATGCTGTGAATCTGTCTATTTTAGTTACCTCTTCAAAATGATGCTCAAAACTGTCAGGAACAGCAAGACTTGAACACTCACCAACAGGAACTCAGCAATGTTGATGAGTCTGTGGAGCTTTCCAGAGAACAGGATCTGGCAGTGACCTTGACCCACAATGCTTGCACCAACACTTCAAGGAAGTCAGTAGATCATCCACTTCTGGGGAGCTGTGCAATGGTCTTGCACCATCTCTCGTCCATGTTATTATGCTGCTACTCGGTAGTGGCTTGCTGGGTGTCAGCGACTGGCAGGTTGACTGTGCACTGGGGGAAGAGAGGCTGGAGTCTGATTTGGAAGAGGGGGTTAGTGGGCTGTGGTGGCCTGTACCAGCCAGGAGGCAAGAATCTGCAGCAAGGGAAGTTTCAGAGCTGGAGGAAAAGGAAGAGGAAGAGGAAGAGGAAGAGGAAGAGGAAGAAGAAGAAGAAGAAGAAGAAGAAGAAGAAGAAGAAGAGCTGGTCTCTGACTGTGAGTGTGCAGCCCACACGGGAAGGTACATAAACTGGTGGAGGGAGAGTGGTCCCCAGTTGCTGCAACTGGTCCATAGAGCACGGACCTGGAAATAGCTGCCTTGATGGGTGTGCATAGGTCTACAGAGCTGTAGAAGCAACTGTGTTATCATTGACAATAAAGACTTAACTCTCTGCCATGTGCATTCCTTGGCTAAGAAGTACCCTTTACACTGGATGGGGTAGAGCTCTGTTTTGCTATCTTCCTGGCAGCAGGTCAGAAGAAGTTGGGGAGGGGAAAGGCAATGGGAAGCTTGGTGTGTTGTTGCAAATGCACTGTCAATGCAATCTGCTGCTCCTGCTGGTGTGTTTGCATCACACTGACCTTCCTGCTGCCTGCCTCCTGGTAAACAACTGACCCACATCATGGGGAGCTAATATAGAGGCTCCAACATGTCCCCTGGTGAGCCACTTCTGCTTCTCAATGATCTTCAAATGGCTTCAAGGAGCTCATAATTGCCTTTCTAAATCAGACCCAACTCTATTTTCTAAAGCAGAGGTGGGGAAACATAATCTTGTAGCAGAGGGGTAGCCAATGCAGTGTCTTCCAGATATTGTTGGATAGCCCCCATCATCCTTGTCCATTGACCATGCTGGCTGTGGCTGATGGGAGTTGGAGCTGAAAAACATCTAGAGGACACCAGTGTTATGTACTGAAGTTCTCATCCTGGGCCAGCAGGGGGATACTGCAGATAGTTCAGGTCCACATATGTAAATAAGGGATTGAAAGTGACCTTCAGTGATTGGATAGTTACAGAAAGTTGTTACAGTTATGTTGTACTGGAGCTCTATATAAGCAGGCTGACTGAACCCTTCAGTTCAGTTCTGTCCTGGCCTGTGAATAAACAAGAGCTGTTTGAAGAATCGCTGTGTCATCTGATATGTTCACCCACAACTTAACAACCACATTGCTTACCCCTCTGCTTACCAGTTGTGTGATTAATTTATTTTTAGTCTCAGTGCTATTTTTCTAGAAAAAGAGGTGCCAGAACTCATCACATCTCTTAGAAAGGCAATGTTGCCCACCTGAGAGGTTCCAGAACCCATCTGAGCGGTGCCAAAACTAATTTTTGGTAAGTTCCCATTGAGGGAAAAAAAAAAAGGTCCTGCTTAAACTTATTAGACTCTTGTCACCTGTAAGCCCCCCCCCCCGAAACTTATGTTTAAGAAAAATACACGCACATACATTGTACCCAAAGAAAAAACAGCAGGCAGGGACTCATGTAATACATTATTACGGCAGCGGTTGGCCTAGATGACTTGGGGTACCTTCCAACGCTACAATTCTATGATTATAATATTTCATAGAATATACAATTTATGGAAAAGCAAAACCAATAAGAAATCAATAGTTGCCTTTCCCATGTCTGTGGTTTTTGGGGAGCAAAAAAGGGGTGCTGTGACTGTGAAGGCATCGCAGCAAGGATATGTGTGTGTGTATACACACACCGTATTTTTCACCCTATAGGACGCACCGGCCCATAGGACGCACCTAGTTTTTTTTTGGGGGGGGGGAATAAAGAAAAGAAAAATTATTCCCCCCCCAGCCGCGGCTTCAGTGCGCCCTGCGCTCCGGGCAGCAGGCTGCTATCTGCAGCCTAGGGAGCCCTGCGGGAACTCCCGTGGGCTCCCCAGGCTTGCTGATAGCTTCCTGAAGCCTGGAGAGCGAGAGGGGTTGGTGCGCACTGACCCCTCTCGCTCTCCAAACTTCAGCGAAAGCCTGCATTCGCCCCATAGGATGCACACAGATTTCCCCTTCATTTTTGGAGAGGAAAAAGTGTGTCCTATAGGGCGAAAAATACTATATATATGTGTGTGTGTGTGTGTGTGTGTGTGTGTGTGTGTGTGTGTGTGTCTGTGTGTCTGTGTGTATACATCTGAATCGGGGGGGGGGGCATTTCATTCCTGCACCAATGGCTTCCCTTTGCAGCCTTCACCTTTTTGACTTTCTGAATTCTGTAAATGTTGTCTGTTTCCTTCTATAAATCTAGCAGAGACCTGCATTAAAAGATAAAATGGAGGATGTGGGAAAGCAGAAAGGGTGAAAACAGCAAAGAAATATGCAGGGAAAGCCAGCTGTGGATAATCTGATAGGTCACTTACTGCAGTCATAGAGAGACTAATGGGGTATCAAATGAAAGCAGAGAGCATATACATTTTCAAGGGGGAAAACGAATAGATTGGCTGCTTCCCACTCCCCAAATAAGCAGAGACACTTAACAAAAGGGGAAGTAAATGAATGCACACTTGAAACTGGTTCATATATTTTAACAACTGATAAATAATAGCAAATGATACTGTGTTTTAAACATGCCATCTGTTTTGTAATTCAAAATGTTGTTTTGTGAGTATATCTGAAACGAACTGTTTGAATTGTGATATAATGATTTGAAAGGAATTGATGGTACAAGGCTGTTTATTGCGGTGATGCTATGACACTTATCCCTGTTCTTTTGCACCACACTTCGGTGAAGTGCTTTGGAACATGCAAATTAAAGTGAAGCTGATAGGATTACCACTCCTGGAGTACATTGGTTGCAGTTTGTGAAACCTCCTTAGCAACTATCTCAGGTCTGATTATGGTTCTCTGAAATGACCTCTGTCCCAAGTCTAGCATTATGTTCTTTACGTCATTTTCCTAAACAGGATTTTTTTTTTAAAAGGGGTTGTTGTTGTTGTTGCTGTTGTTGTTGTTGTAGGGCAACAGGGCATTTTATTCCACTTTAAATGGCCAATACAGTGGTACATTGGGTTAAGTACTTAATTCGTACTGGAGGTACGTTCTTAACCTGAAACTGTTCTTAACCTGAAGCACCACTTTAGCTAATGGGGCCTCCCGCTGCCACCGCGCCGCCGGAGCACGATTTCCGTTCTCATCCTGAAGCAAAGTTCTTAACCTGAGGTACTATTTCTGGGTTAGCGGAGTCTGTAACCTGAAGCGTATGTAACCTGAAGCGTATGTAACCCGAGGTACCACTGTATGTGTTTTTGGAGGTGGCCTGGAGTCCAGGAAGTTTGCTCACTTGCCTATTCTTCCCACCCCTGCTCATTGCGCAAGGATAACAAAACCCAAAGATGCTATCAATTTTAAATGAAAACATTTAGGGAGATGGGTAGCAATGGAAATCTAATTAAGAACGTTTAACACCTACATGGTAATGGTAGGGTGAAAATTTACGCCTTGTCCAGGCTTATTTGGAGAGTGAGAGCAAGAATATACAGACTGGGATCCTATGCACACTTACCCAGGAGTAACTCCCATTTAACACAATGGGACTTACTTCTGAGTAGACATGGCAAGGATTGTGCTGACAGTATGTTTTCTGAGTGACACAAAAATCAATGCCCTTATTAAGAGAGAAACCTAGCATCCGGGATTTAAATTGAGCTAAACGGATAAAGATGGCCTGTGGAAACAAACAGCCTGTCCTCCCAGCTTAATTGACTTTGCTTAACTCCTTTTAAGTAAGTATTAATATCGATTGGTATTTGTTTTTGATTTGACATTGACACAAATGCCTGCTTGGTTTTAGGAAAGGTGGCTTGAGGTCAGCTGGGGGAAATGTATTGCGTAGACGAGCTTCCGAGGATGTCCAGTGACTAGGAAGAAAGCCGAAATCAATACCAGGTACATGATGAGAGATTCCCAAAGCGGCAGGGTTTGAAAACCACCGGTCAGTCAGGAGAGCCTTGTGGGCGAGTTGCCCAAATCCCGATGGCATTGTGCTTGAAGCATGCATCAGAATTCATGGCCATGAAAGGGACTGCGTGATGAATTCAAAGCGTAAGTCCTTTCGCTGGGGTACATCTGACTTTTGCAGCATCCTGGTTGTGGAGGTGAATGTCAGTGAATATGCAGTTGGTGAGGAAGGCTGAGGTGTGGGCTGTCATTCTGCCAGTGCAATGAAACAGCTGGTCCTCTTTCCATGATTTCCAAAAAAGGCCTCTTTCCCATCAGTTTCATGGAGGCAAAATGTCTCCATCATGGGGGGTGGGGTCATGATAGGAATCTCCCATGCCATCTTAAAATAAATGATACTAGGTGTCAATGCACGGGTGCCGCTGTGGATTAAACCACCGAGTCTAGGACTTGCCGATCAGAAGGTCAGCGGTTCGAATCCCCGCGATGGGGTGGGCTCCTGTTGCTCGGTCCCTGCTCCTGCCAACCTAGCAGTTCGAAAGCACGTCAAAGTGCAAGTAGATAAATAGGTACTGCTCCGGCGGGAAGGTAAATGGTGTTTCCGTGTGCTGCTCTGGTTTGCCAGAAGCGGTTTAGTCATGCTGGCCACATGACCCAGATGCTGTACGCTGGCTCCCTCGGCCAATAAAGCGAGATGAGTGCCGCAACCCTCGAGCCGGAGCGGTACCTATTTATCTGCTTGCACTTTGAGGTGCTTTTGAACTACTAGGTTGGTAGGAGTGGGGACCAAGCAACCGGAGCTCACCCCGTCGCGGGGTTTCGAACCGCCGACCTTCTGATCAGCAAGTCCTAGGCTCTGTGGTTTAACCCACAGTGCCACCCGCGTCCCTGCCAGTTAATTACCTTTGGCCAAATTCTGGATACAAAACTGCATGATTCATCTTGAAGTATTTCACTCATTATCATGTATAATATTTTTTGCCCTATTAAGGTCAACCAGAAGGCAAGAATGATAAGCTAAAATGACAACTTTGCATCTTTTATTTTTGACAATGCCAAATTTCTACTCCATTACAGAATGAACCCCTGTCTCTCACTAACTAAAGGTCAGTGGTCCATTATTTCCTTCTCTTTGTTCTTCTGGAACCAGCAGATGCTTCAACACATTATCCTATCAAGGTACGAATGGGGTCCTTTTTCTGTGTATACAGTCATCAGCACCCTTGCATTATCACCAACCATTTGCCTTCTAACACTGAAGGACAGTGTGTGTTTTATAACATCAATCTCAATTTGAACAAACAAATGGATGAAGTTTTTGCTTAAACCAGAGATGGTGTGAAGAACTTTCTCTACGCTTTTGTCTCCGATTTCATGCTAGACCTTGAGACCTCATCCTTTTCACAATGTCCCATTTGAAGCACAATATGGATTTCAAGGATTCCCTGCGACATCTTCTGGCTCTCATCCCTCACATTTTGTTCATTATTCCATTGAACTTTGGGACCACAATTGAAATGCCTGACTACGAAAATAATAGCAGGCATGTTCCTACTGAGAGTGTGTAGCAAAAGACGCTGTGTACGCCACAGGCACTGCTGATTTCAGTTTGAAAACATACGTATACTGTTGCTGGCATCCGTCTGTCTCGAGAGACAGTGGAGTGTGCTTTGGGCGGATTGGGAAAGGGGGTTAAACCGCTGCGATAGCAGCACCAAAGTGACCTCTCCAGGGCACAAGCTCGGGCAGTGTGTATGGAGATCCTGGACTGCCCAGACAACAAAACCCCACTCTCTGCCTCACTGATGTGGTCCAAAGGAAAGCAGAGCAATATGTCTGGCACCAGCTTGGCTGCAGGAGTTGCCAGAAGGAAGCATACAAGGTGCAATCCAACTGTCTCAGGGACTCCAGATTTGTGTAGGCTTCACTCCCTTAGTCCCTTCTTCTCCCAAATATATGCTGCAAGACAGCCGAGGTTTAGGATCAGAGTTTCCCTTTTCCTAGATGGGCCGCCTTCCCAAGTTGAGGAAGTTCACCTGCACCTCATTCCCTTCTATAGCACATACAGAAGCCATCTTCTCAGCCATTGGACCCACTCTTGGTCTCATCTGCTCAATCTTCTGGAGCCTGTCTTGCATGCAGGAAAAGCCCCTGATGGTTTGAGACTTATCAGCTACCCTCGCCTGGTTTAGCTGTCTAGTAAAAGCTGTTTTCTGGGTTGTGGCCATTGCTCCATGCTGGCAGCTTCTGGGAGCCACAGGTGAGAGCTGAGTGCAGGGTGGGGACCAAAGGTGGACAAACTAGAAACCAGAGGCCTTTCTCCTGGGCATAGTTGACCAATCAGTGTTAAAGAAGGATAGAACTTTCTTTATGTATGCCACAACAGCAGCAAGAATACTTATCGCAAAATATTGGAAGACACAAGATCTACCCACTTTGAAAGAATGGCAGATGAAGGTGATGGACTATATGGAATTGGCGGAAATGACCGGCAGGATTCGAGATCAGGGAGAAGAGCCAGTGGAGGAAGATTGGAAGAAATTTAAAGATTACTTACAGAGATATTGCATAATTAAGGAATTTTAGAGTAATGTTGGATTGGAACTAAGTGGTTTCTAGCTGTGATGGGTTAAAAGAATATGAAAAAAATGGGTTTATATAAGTAAAAATTTAAGATTGCAATAATTTAAGAATAAGATCTGGGTAACAAAAAGAGGGAAAGAAATTGTTGAATTAATAATTTGATTTGGAATACAAAAAAGGGTGGTATGAGGAGGTCCGAGAAACAAGTAAATGAAAAATAAGGAGATGGAAAGATTGATTGTTTTTAACAATTTCTGTTGGATATTTTTTCTTTTTTCTGTTTTTTTATTTTTTTGTAATGTAAAATCCTTAATAAAAATTATTATACATATATAAAAAAAACAAAGGTGGACAAACTACCCCAGAAGGAGGCTGACATGTCTCCCACCAGACCTACCCCTCAAAAAAAGAGCAAGTCTCTCCCGGCTGTAAAATTCTATGATAAAAAAATAAATAAAAGCTGAACATCAAAATAAAATGAATGCTCTGGACTACTAGAAAAGGGACTTCTGTGTCTTAAAAGCTCTTCCTGTCTGTTGGAAAGGGCTAAGCTGATAACTCATTCCAATTACGGTCTTTGTTCTATCCCATCCACTGCATCCCTTTGCATCCCATTCTACTGTGAGCTGCTCCGTCCTGTTGTGTGCAGACACTTTCCAATGCCTTTCAATGCATTCATCCATAAAGCACACACTTTGTGCACACCCTTTATGTAAAATAGGCATTTCCCCTCATACTTTTGGCATTGCAATTGCATGCAAATGCATTACAAAATCCAGAGAAGTGTCTAATGAGCTTGGTGGTTGCATTCTGAGCTGAAAGCAAGTTCGGGAGCATCACGTAGGATCAGTCTGCAGTGAAAAGTGCACAAAATGAATTGCTCCCCCATCCTAGCAGAAAAGGATATTGTGTAGAGCGAATGCAGAGGCACATCAGTGTTGTGATGCAAATTCAGATGCAAGGCATCTCGTGCATCCTATGTTCACAGTACATGCTGTGGATCAGGGGTCAGCAAACTTTTTCAGCAGAGGGCTGGTCCACTGTCCCTCAGACCTTGTGTGTGTGGGGGGGCGGACTATATTTTTTTTGGGGGGGGGAAATGATGCAAGAGCACCACGAGCCCTGGTGGCTGCTTACCTGTGTCTTGCAAGTGGCATGGGCTGGCGGCAGCGGTCGTGGTGGGATCATGAGCGGCGTGCGAAAGGGCTCCGGAGAGGGGCTGCTTAAAATGGTGGCCGCTCAAGTGCTGCTGCTGCTGGCACCAACAAAGCCCAGCCACATTCCTCCTCTAGGCAGGGCGGGGAGAAGCCAGAGGAGGGAGGGAGGAAGGAGGCACTGCTGCTTCTGCTGTGTGTGAGAGAGGGAAAGAATGTGCATGCTGGCGATCCATGCAGTGATTCCCGGACCGTCCGTCAGCAGGATCCAGATGGCAATTAGGCCTGATCCGGCCCACGGACCTTAGTTTGCCGACCCATGCTGTGGATGGAGACATGTGCTTCTAGTCAGTTGACAATCATCCTTCATTTTAAGGGAAGCATCCTGGGTCAGAATATCACATACCCATAGAACGCAATGGGGGCATCTCCTGTATTTTGCAAGAGAGAGGGAGGGAGGGAGGTGAAGAATGTTGTGGATGTAGCATATACTGATAAGGTTTAAGAAAAAATTTCCAATGAAGCTGCTAAAATGTGGGCTAGACAATGTTAGGTGGATGTGTAGGTTTTGAACTGACCAAACCCAAGGAGTGCTTCCCAATGGTTCCCTGTGACCCTGGAAAGAAGTGATAAATGGGGTGCTGCCGGGTGGTCTACTGGGCCCCATGTTGCTTAAGAGAGAGAGCCAGTGTGGTGTAGTGGTTAAGAGCGGTAGACTCATAATCTGGTGAACCGGGTTCGCTTCCCTTCTCCTCCACATGCAGCTGCTGGGTGACCTTGGGCTAGTCACACTTCTTTGAAGTCTCTCAGCCCCACTCACTTCACAGAGTGTTTGTTGTGGGGGAGGAAGGGAAAAGGAGATTGTTAGCTGCTTTGAGACTCCTTAAAGGGAGTGAAAGGCGGGATATCAAATCCAAACTCTTCTTCTCTTCTTCTCTTCTTAACATCTTTCTAAATTATTTTGATGAAGGAATGAAGGGGACGCTCATCAAATTTGCAGATGATGCCAAGTTGGGAGGGGTAGCTAATACTGTACCTAAGAATCAGGATTCAAGATGACAATAAGAGATAGGAGAATTGGTCCAAAACTAACAAAATGAATTTCAAGAGGGACAAATATGCAGGCAGGAATAATAAGGTGCACAAATATAGGATGGGGGGTACCTGGCTTGACAGGAGCACATGCAGAAAGGATCTAGGGGAGTGTGGCGACCCATGTTTTATCTAATACAAGAAGCTCTTTTGCTGGCAAGGAAGCCCTAGAATAAATTGGTTATGTGATAAATACCCATATTTTCACCATAACCACTGCCTGCTTGCGCATTGAAGCTCTAGTCCTTTCCTGTGCTGACTCTTCAGATGAAAAGAAATCTGAAATTTCATTCTGGCCAACCTTTAAAAATTCCTAAACTGCCTACACATTGTTTCCCATCAAGGCGTCTTCCCAGCGCCAGGTTTGGCAGGCAAATACTGAACAGTTGAGTATCTTAATTCCTTCCTTCCTTTAAAGACAGGGTAATTTATGAGTCCTTTGCAGCATACTCACTGCGGAATTAGCATAGTTCTAACCCAAAGTTGTGAACGCACATGTCTATTTAGATATTCGGCAGTTTTAAATAGGTAAAACGGGATTATTTCACTGTGATTTACAGCCAAATGAAGTGGGCAGTTATAGGTAATGATCAGTGTTGCCCTTCATCCCAACGTCCTTGAAAAGGGTTGAAGCCAGTAACTAGGAAACTTTGCAAGGACAGTGATAAATCTCTGAGGTGACGCATAAAAGTGCAGAGCTAAAGCAGTCCCAACCTCATGAAAAAGTATTATGTATTGATCTTTATGCAGGTATAAATGTCTGCGCCATCCATAGATTAGTTCTCCCTTCCATCCACTTCACTGATATTTTAGTGGGCTGCATAAAATCCAGGTTCCTTTAACGTGTACTAAGCATGAAATTATGAGCTGAAAGCTATGTCTTTAAAGTGCACTCATATAGTTTATTGCCATGTAGTTGATTCCCAGAACTTAAAATGTTACCAGATGTTCTTACACTCCAGGTATTCTGGAAATCTGCGTTGTGGCTTGGACCAGGACTGTGTTTGGGCAACGTCGCTGGGCTTAAACTAATTGAAAAATTCACTTTTGGCTAGGAGCAGAGCCACAGAAGAACATTCTTGAAATGTAAAAGAGGGAGAAAAGCATGTCAGAGGTGCACACCATGGCTTTGCACATGGACTGCCATTTTGCCTGGAAATCTGATGTACTCTGCTACTGCTAAAAGCTTTGTTGATAATCAGATGGCTCCACCCCCTCTGTTGCATCGCTGTGCCAGTGGCAGACGGTGGGCTCTCAAATTTCAGCAGTGCCCTGTGCAATGCTAAAATTTGGTGCCCCCTGCTTCTTGAGCTCTGTTCTACAGCATTGCACTGGCTAGCTCAGCTGGTTAGAACATGGTGCTGATAACACCAAGGTTGCAGGTTTGATCCCCGTATGCGACAGCTGCATATTCCTGCATTGCAGGAGATTGGACTAGATGATCCTCAGGGTCCCTCCCAACTCTACAATTCTACAATTCTGTGATTGCTGTGGCACCTCCTGCAGCGCAGAAGCCAGTGTGGCAGCGCCAGTCACACTACCCCAAAACCTCTGTGCTTGCCCCTGGTACCCTCCATACAGGGCAAATGCAGCCTGCTGTATCCATGTAGGCTCACTCTGCGATCTTAAAAAACATGCATTATCAGGGTTCTAAATCATGCCGAATGCCTATAGGTGAGGTATCCAATAAAGTACTACCACTAGCACAAAGCTTGTGCAACAGACCTTGGACTCACCTATACAGCTGCAAATAAAACATTTTAAGTGTGTTGTAGCATGCAATATACAAATGTGACAGTAGATGGCGATGGTGAGCTACGGCACATTCAACATATTTTTCGAAACAAGCATTTTCACAGCATATATATATATATATATATATATATATGCTTTCGTAGATTTTCACGGGTACAGGAATGCAGGTTTTGGTGTCCTCGGGTGTCTTCCCGTGTAAAAGTTGGGGTGTCTAGGCGACGTTTCGATGAGGTCTCACTCGTCATCTTCAGGCTGGTGCTTTCGGCTTCTTGTTGAGATCCCGCTCTGTTCCAGTAACAAGAAGCCGAAAGCACCAGCCTGAAGATGACGAGTGAGACCTCGTCGAAACGTCGCCTAGACACCCCAACTTTTACACGGGAAGACACCCGAGGACACCAAAACCTGCATATATATATATATATATATATATATATATATATATATATATGTATATACACCACTCTTTCACTTGTGAGGTGGAAGCAGGGCAAGCCCTAAGGAGCAGGATGTTTCTGATGTATTTCTTTTCCCCCTCTTGGTTTTAATGTATCTCTGTTGGGGGCTTCTGTCTGTCTGTTTGGTTGTAAGTCGCTTTGTGTTGCCCTGTGCAAGACAAAGTGACTTAACAAATTCAGTAAACAAAACAAAACTTCCCTTCTCTGTTTCAAGCACACAACCACTAACCCCTAAATCTGTTTTAGGGTTTCACCTAATCCTCCGGAGCAGATTTGACGAAGGAGGGGGTGGGGTCTTGCAAAGAGAGGTGAGGCATGCAGGGAAGTCCTTGTGCAAGTGGAAGATCTTCTCACTTCAGGCATTTAACTCCCAGCAATACATGGAAGTGTCCGTTCCAGCCAGGTCTCACTGGAAGCAGCGATTGAGGCCTTGGCATGACCATGGTGGGGCTTGATTCCCTTCCTTGGCTTTGGCTCGGTGGGAGGGGTCACTTCTGGCTCTTCCCACCCCACCGACAGCTGAGGTCACACATGCAGAGCTCGCCCGCCAACCGCAGGTAGGCGAGGGCTGCAGTTTGGGAGCCGTCCTGGCAAAGAACACACAGGAAATGTTATTCTTAGTAGGTACACACCTGGGTCTAGAGGAAGATGTGTAGTAAAAGATGGTGTTAGATGGCAGTGAAATGCAAAAAAGGACAGCCTGCGGCAATTAGATTTGAGCTTAAATGCGTACAAAATAAGCACAGTGGCAGAAAAAAGAGAAATTCGTGATAACAAAAATCACCCCAGCACCGCTGAGCAAATTGTCACCTGTAATGGAGCAGGGGGACACAGGTGGCGCTGTGGGTAAAAGCCTCAGCGCCTAGGGCTTGCCGATTGAAAGGTCGGCGGTTCGAATCCCCGTGGCGGGGTGCGCTCCCGTTGCTCGGTCCCAGCGCCTGCCAACCTAGCAGATCGAAAGCACCTCCGTGTGCAAGTAGATAAATAGGGACCACTTACTGGCGGGAAGGTAAACGGCGTTTCTGTGTGCTGCGCTGGCTCGCCAGATGCAGCTTTGTCACGCTGGCCACATGACCCGGAAGTGTCTCCGGACAGCGCTGGCTCCCGGCCTCTCGAGTGAGATGGGCGCACAACCCTAGAGTCTGTCAAGACTGGCCCGTATGGGCAGGGGTACCTTTACCTTTACCTTTAATGGAGCAGGAGACAATTGTTTCTAATCAGATCCAAACAAATGTAATAAAATACTAGTTCCGAATTATGTGTTTCATGTTTGAAATTTAGAGAATTGCAAGTTTTCAATCACCAGGAGAGTGTCTTGGAAAAGAGTGGAATAATTTCCTCTTTGTTTTGAATGGTGCCTTCCCTGAAGACATCCTTCCTCTTTCCTATGAATTGACCACAGTCTTCAACAATACATTATTTGCAATCTGGCTCTGATTGACAGTAGAGGCTGCTGAGTTTTGTGTGCATGTTTAATGGTATCCAGGAAAAAGAAGGCTGTAGCAGATGCCTATGTACTTGGTCTGCAAATGTTCTTCCTCATTTTAAGACACTACGTGTAGTGATTATGAGGGTGGAATGATTATTTTGGCTGGCAGGTGAATTATGGATTCACTATGAAAAGAACAAAGTGCAGATGGGCTGACAAAATGGAATTTGGATGGTATTGCAACCAATATATCACTGTGCGTAATTAACTGGACCTTATATGGGTGTGAATACAAATAGTACAGGAATCATACTGGCAGGGAATGAGTTAAGGTTGGGATCAAGGCTAAGGAGGAGCTTCAGATTTAGAAAACATGGCACTTCTGGCATTGCTCCAGGCCTCCAGCTTCAGGAACTGACCTTGGGGATGTTAGCCCTGACATCTATAGTCATGTCACACTCTTACTGAGCACACTCCAAAAAATGAGTATGGCCAAGGACTCAGGAGGTCTCTACTGCTGCCTCCCAGGATCTACAGTGGTACCTCAGGTTAAGTACTTAATTCGTTCTGGAGGTCCGTACTTAACCTGAAACTGTTCTTAACCTGAAGCACCACTTTAGCTAATGGGGCCTCCTGCTGCCGCTGCACTGCTGCTGCGCAATTTCTGTTCTCATCCTGAAGCAAAGTTCTTAACCTGAGGTACAATTTCTGGGTTAGCGGAGTCTGTAACCTGAAGCGTATGTAACCTGAGGTACCACTGTACTGCATGAGGTGATTGTCTCACCAACCTCATGATAGGACTGGCCCTTATTTCCAATATTCTCTTTCCTAAATGTGCATCTACAGCAAACCCTCAACCAGGGCTGTCTTTAGTATATGCGCCGCCGGGGTGCAAAGATCCACCCAGCGCCCCCAAATTTAGTTTAGCCCCCAAATTAACTTTTATTATGCTTATATCAGACACCACACTTACAGTACGCCTGATCTCTTGTGTGCATGCTCTAGGTGCATTTTTGTGGAAATGGAAAACTAAAATTGCATGCTGAAACACATGTGTAGTAGAGCCCTAAGTACTAAGTAGTCAAAGAAAATGCCGACAATTAGCGAAAATAAACATAATTTTTTATAAACATTTTCTCTAAACGAATTTGAACAGTAAGTGATTAAATTAAAACACAATTTGCAATGTTTCACTCAAGGTCAGGCAGCGTGAGATCAGTCGTGTCAAAGGTGCCGCTGACCCGCTGCCGCATGGCAGCTCAATACAATACGTAACACAATATTTTGCAAGAGTTAATTTCGCATGCATGGCATCATTGAGAATGACAAGCGCCGCCTCTGGCGCGGCACATCTTTGGTAAATGAGCGTACAAAGTTGAAAGTCCTTTAGTGATACAGTAGGTATACATTTCGGTAATACCTAGGTATATGTGTATTTTGTTTTTCTAGCTTGATCAAAATGATTTATTATTTCATAACAGGTAGATAGTTAAGAGCTTATACAGCTTCCCCAGAATTCGGTGCCCGGGTGCCCTGCACCCCTTGCACCCCAGGTAAAGACGGCCCTGCCCTCAACTTACGTTGGGGTTATGTTCCAATGATCACACCTAAAGCCAAAATCACATATAGTCAAAACACATTGGTGCAATTTTATTCTTCTTATTATTCGCTAAGTGCTAGATGTGTACAAGTTAAATGTGCATAACTTGCAGGCTTACTGTATATAAATTTGTATTTCCAGTTTTATTCAAATCTGTGTCGTCTTCTTGGGTGATGCACTTCCTCTTTGATAGGCAGTGCATCTGTGACCATGAAAACTTCCTGACAGTAAGAGCTGTTTGACAGTGGAATTTGCTGCCAAGGAGTGTGGTGGAGTCTCCTTCTTTGGAGGTCTTTAAGCAGAGGCTTGACAACCATATGTCAGGAGTGCTCTGATGGTGTTTCCTGCTTGGCAGGGGGTTGGACTCGATGGCCCTTGTGGTCTCTTCCAACTCTATGATTCTATGATCCTAATCTTATAAACAAGGTTGATTTTGGCCATATTTTTCTCTGTGTCCCATCTGTGGTAGAGTTGTGACTGGCTGGGTCATGGGAAAGGGCCTTCTCTGAGATCATGCCCAACTTTGGGAACTCGCTGCCTAGGGAAGTTTCCTTGGACCTTTGGCCTGGGTAACATGTTCCTTTTCTGACAAGGACTCGTCTTGCCAGATTGATGAATTTCATTGAACAGCCTCTTCATTTCATTGCTGCCTTATCTGCTACGCCTGCCTTTCCTGTTGGCTTTTATGTGGAGTGTTTTAATACGATGTGAACTGCCCTGAGCGTTCTTTGTCAATGGAAGGGTGGGATCAAACTATTTCAAGAAAGCAAATTAACAAATAGTTGGTGACACACCCTGTGCATGAGAGCTTGTTTACACTATCAGTAATCTGGACGGCTTGCTACCTCTTGAAATAATTCTGGCTGTGTCTGCTATCTTTTGAGAAACAGGACATGTGAATGAATTCTCCCAAAAGAGAGAGAAAGGAAAACCATATTTGCATGGCAATATGGTTACAAGTTGCCTGGTAACATGAGAGACCTAAGCAGTAAGTAATTTTAAAGAAAGCAAGCCAATGGAATGATAACACGAATCATTGGCATAAATTTGGGCAGATATGCCTCTGTTTCATTGAGAGCAGAGGATCACATAGCCACTCAGAGTGTAGAGAACCAGTGGTTGGGCTTGAGATTAAATCACCCTTTAGATCTGTATGCAGGCATCTCTGGACCTGCCTCTACAGCCACAGCAGGCGCTATAACTCTCCAATGGTTTGACTTCGCCTCCAAAGGTGCACTCCTCCACTGTCTCCCGAGACAGATGGATGCCAACACAATAATTACTAAGTATGCAGGGATGCGGGTGGCGCTGTGGGTTAAACCACAGAGCCTAGGGCTTGCCGATCAGAAAGTCAGCGGTTCGAATCCCTGCGATGGGGTGAGCTCCCATTGCTCTGGTCCCTGCTCCTGCCAACCTAGCAGTTCGAAAGCACCTCAAAGTGCAAGTAGATAAATAGGTACCGCTCTGGCGGGAAGGTAAACGGCGTTTCCGTGCGCTGCTCTGGTTTGCCAGAAGTGGCTTAGTCATGCTGGCCACATGACCTGGAAGCTGTACGCCAATAAAGCTTGGTCAATAAAGCAAGATGAGCGCCGCAACCGCAGAGTCATCTGCAACTGGACCTAATGGTCAGGGGTCCCCTTTACCTTTATGCAGGGATACTGTATTTAATCGTGTGCTTTGATGGTGTTGAGGCATCTGTTCAACTCCTCTTCTCTGCATATTTATTGTTGTTGTTGTTGTTTTTCCACCTCCTTGTTCCTTTCTAGGGTTTGAGCCAGGAGACAAAATGTCAAGCAGCCACAAGAAAGGCCAGCCTCGTAAGGGGGCGTGCTGGGCATCTTAAAAACGGAGGCTAATTATGCAACCTAGAGCTGGGCCAAGAGTTCACGGAAAGTTCATGCCAGGGTCCAGCTTGTAGCTGCTCATTCATGCTCAGACTTCTGGCCTTTGGAGAGACACCCACTCAGGCACATCACAAAGGCAGGTCTTGTGCTAAAGAGCACCATTTGCTGCTGGAGCACAGAGGAAGGCTCTGTTTTCTTCATTTGGGGCACATCAATAGAGAGCCACATCTTATGTAAAAGAGAGAGGAAAAAACAACATTTAGCACAAGTGGAAAATGATTCTCCAATGGGTAGCTGCTTCAAATGCCCACATTTTGTTTGAATTCCAGCCTCGACAGTTTCATCAGAAGCTGAAATCCTGCACACTGATAGCCAGTTCACATTGCAAAGGTTCTTGGTGCCAGGCAAGAATGGCATTTCTGCCCACAAGTGGGGCTTCGGGGGTGGGGGGGGAATGTCTTTGTACCCAGAAGTGGGGGGGGGGGAGGTGTGTGAAGAGCTGCTTGCCAAGTTGGTCATGCTGCTGTTGCATCAGTGTGCTGCCCTCTTTGCTGTCTTGTTGGCATGGGTGTGGAACCTGCTGTTGCACTTCATCAGACCATCAGTCCCAGATAACATGGTTAACAGCAGTGTTGATGGGAGCTGTAGTACAATAACTGCCAGCGGGTGGCGCTGTGGTCTAAACCACTGAGCCTCTTGGGCTTGCTGATCAGAAGGTCAGTGGTTTGAATCCCTGTGATGGAGTGAGCTCCTGTTGCTCTGTCCCAGCTCCTGCCAACCTAGCAGTTCGAAAGCACATCAGTGCAAGTAGATAAATAGGTACTGCTATGGTGGGAAGGTAAATGGCATTTCTATGCACTCTGGCACTCATCACGGTGTCTCTTTTCATCGGAAGTGGTTTTGTCATGCTGACCACGTGACCCGGAAAGCTGTCTGTGGACAAACACTGACTCCCTTGGCCTGAAAGCGAAATGAGCGCCGCAACCCCATAGTCGCCATTGACAGGACTTAACCATCCAGGGGTCCTTTACCTTTACCTTTCCCCCACTCCTGAAGACTGGAGAGGAAACTGTATCATTACATCCATCCAGTGTCGTCCCCTCCGGCATATAGTACTGGCACCTGGAGAGCCAGTGTGGTGTAGTGCTTAAGAGCGGTAGTCTCGTAATCTGGGGAACCGGGTTCGATTCCCCGCTCCTCCACATGCAGCTGCTGGGTGACCTTGGGCTAGTCACACTTCTCTGAAGTCTCTCAGCCCCACTCACCTCACAGAGTGTTTGTTGTGGAGGAGGAAGGGAAAGGAGAATGTTAGCCACTTTGAGACTCCTTCGGGTTAAAAATGTGGCATTTACTGTAACAATCTCATGGTGATTAATGGCACAAAAGCACTGGCTCTATCCCAGGGATGATGGCAGTGGAGGGGGACGGTTTCTGTATTGGACCTTCCCACACGTTTTCGATTCACTTCTCCAACACTTTCCTAACTTCAAAAAGTTGGTACTTAACTCTCCAAGGACGTAATTGTATCTATAATGGTTCTAATGAATGCTGTTGGAGATGCACTTTTGTTAGTGCTGATATATGCAATATATTCTCATCCTGTCAAAAAGCTTCTGGATGATGGTAGCTTAATCCCTTGGTGATTCTGTTTGGTTATGTCCACAACCTGGTACAATCAGAGAGCTGGGAGATGGTTATCCACTTTTTGACTAGTGCTCCGATGGCCATAAGTAGAATGGGAAAATCCCAAAATCTCTTATATTAGACCATTGGCTGTTGAAAACACGGTATATAGTTCAGATGGTCAAGTTGTTAAATTTTGTTAGATTGCATAAAAGAACACAACATAATAATTTATCAAAAAGCAGGGTCTGTTCATTCGTTGCTGGTGTAATAAAACTCAAGAGAATATTAACCTACATTCTTTGATAGGAACCCTATAGAACTGAGTCGAAGCAGTAGATAATAACTGACAAATCTATGTAAGATCTATGTAAGCATGTGTTCTTTAATCACTTGACAGTGAAGGTGCAACAACAACAACAACACACACACTTCTCAGTCCTTTAACATGCTGTTAAGTCCTAATAGTATATTGCTGACCTGTAAACTGCAAACTGTATTAGTTTGTAACTTAGCGGTTGATCTGTGATTGTAATACTATATTAGAGATTGACTGATTATATTCTTTATTTTGATTTGTAGAATCAATGTAGCCCTGTATCACAGCCAGGGGCGCTGACTTGCCTCCCACATTGAGGGGGCCTGGCATCACATGACAAGTCCTGCCCCCACCCGGCGTGCAAGCTCTCGCCTGGCGGCGGGACATTGGGCACATGGAAGATGTTCATCCTCCGCATGCCCTGCCCCCGCCCGGCTCCCTAGCACTCACCCGGAAGCAGGGGGAGGGGATGGTAGCCCTCTCAATATTGGGGAGGGCTTGGCCTCCTTCCCCAAAATACTGAGGGGGCCAAAGCCCCTTTTGCCCCCTATAGTTGGCACCCCTGATCACAGCAAATTTCTGTGGAAATTCTTAGTAAAAAAAAGCAGATTTGTTGCACAAGGGCAACTAAACACGCCTAAACTTCTGGTATGTGTTGAATCCCTCACACAAAATCTGACTGTCTCAAGGCACTTTTAGTCATTCCCTGAGGGGAAAATGCCTCCAATGCTCTGATTATTTTGCTTGTTTTTATTATTGGTTGATGGGTTAAAAAAAATAAAATTGTAAGGCCCACTTACCTGGGAGCAACTCCCACCGAGCTTGTTATGTACTGAGTTGAATAGGATCCAAAATGCAGCAGTCTGATTGGTCCTAGAACAATGCAGCAGTATGATTGGTCCACAGGAGCCACCCAATCCAGCTCCAGGTGGAAGTGAATCCACAACCTGATTGGCCTACAGGAGAATCCCGGAATTAGCCAATCACGTCCAGCCCATTGTATAAGTAATGTATATAAAGCAGATATTTTGGGGGAACTTTCATTCCTCCTCACACTATGAGCTGAATAAAGAGCATGAAATCCCTCTGAGTATATTTCAGAGCGCAATAGGACTTACTTCTGAGTAGACATGCTAACTCTTACAAGAAAGAAGCAAAACCTTTGCATGTCTTCTAGAACACGAATCTGTTGCTTTCCCACAAGAGCAGCACATAGGCTGAAGAAAAATGGCTACAAAAATTCAGAGACACGCACACTTTCTCACAGACACCCAGCATCCCCTCCCTGTCTCCAGGAGGGTTTCCGTGTAGAGGAAAAACTTTGACAGGATTCACCCAGCCACCCCTGGCAGAACATGAGCTGCCCTATGCCCACCCTGGCAGCTGACAGAGTGACTCACAGCTCCTGGCACTGGGAAGCCAGACTTTGCGTGTCTGGGAAATAATTCCCAGCCAAGTGTGATTGCAGGCTATTATTAAGACTTTTTGTGTGTGAAATTGGCAGACTTGAGGTCAAACATCTTTCAATGAATTCACCCACAGTACTTTCAGAGAGCTTTCAAGAGTAATCCCCATCACACCCTGACTCAGAAGATACTTTACCTCCTCTACGAATTGCTATTTAATTACCAGGCAATTTCCTCCCTCCCCCCTTTACGTTTTTGAGTACTTCATTTTAGTTTTTTTTCAGGAGGGTGGGTTGCTTTTACAGTCCAACTCTGCCTTTGAATAAGACAGTATGGTTGAGAGCCAGAAGCAACACCAGCTGGAAAAGAAAATGAGGAATTTGTTCTTTCAAGAAATGGTTTTCAAACTGGGGTGCATGGTGAAAGAGTTTGGAAATTTACACCAGAAGCTTAAAATGACAAAGTGTAAACAAAGGTTGCACTTACCTGAAAAACCAGGTCCTTAATTCAGACATAGCTGTGATATGTAAAGATTAATTTGCAGACTAAAGCCAGGGGCACAGTTAGATGACTGAACCAAGATGGAACTTAGGAGTCCATGGGGTGTGTGTGTGAAGGAACTCAAGGTTGCTGAGAGGTGTAGTTCAGCAACATCTGGAGAAGTCACCAATGATTGACTTGCTTCTTTCCACTATGGGCTCTAGATTTCATAGGGGGAGGATACATTGGCTATGTCTGCTCTAGACATTATAAGTGAGAGAGGTGGAGGAGACATGGGGCTGCTCTTCCTGGTCTAATGAACTTAACTTAATATCCCTGTGAAGTCAGAAAAATAATCCCATTGTGCTACAGCAGGGTTGGTGAATCTCTGGCCTGTGGGCCACATTTGACCTGGCTTGGGTCGCAATTTGGCCTGTGAAGTCATTTCCTCCAAACCATGCTCATCTGTCCCACACATGGTGTCATGTGTGACATCAGGTATGGGGCAGAGAGAGATGCAGTTGAATGGCTGCATGAATAATTCCCCCATGGAGAACTTGATTGGGCAGCTGCTCCTTGCAGAAACCACCAGTGGATTGGCAGCTCTTCAAAGCACCATTTAGGACCATTTGCAAGCTCTTTGTGGTGCTCTAAAGCCCAGTGATCATCGTGTTGTGTCAAGTGATTGGCAGATGTGCAGCCCCTCCCACATGTCAAATCTGACCTGCAAGAGGTAGGGGAGATAAGATTCTGCCCCACTGGCCAGATTAGATCCCTCCCTTCCCTGGCTTAGAACATCATATATTGAGATGGTTAGTTTTCAAGTTGGAATCAGCGAAAAAACTCTGTAAATACCTATAAATCCTTAAGAGCTTTTAGTGGTGTTCATGTGTTTTTCTCTCTCTCATGCTAAGTGCTACTCCATAGCTTCAGTCCCTTCCCTGGCTGCAAATGTCTTGGGAACTGAGCTTGCTTTTAATCATAACATGCTTATAAGTTCATGAGGTCTTCCCCAGGCATTCAACCTCAATTACCTTGGCTCACCACTCACCTCTTATGGTACACTTGTTGCCAACTTAAGAAGACAAGAAGAGCCTTACTGGTGGGCAGCAAATTGAGTAAGAGGCAACTTACCCAACCCCAATGCACTCCTCCCCCCCAAAAAGTATCTGCTTGTCTACTACTGCATGTGGTTGACAGGCAGAAAAACAAAACCACCAGAGCAGCAAATGGGTGGATCTTGTGTTTCTGCCTCCACCACTGCACAAACATTTTCCCCAAAGTCATCCAAAGCAGCTGCCTGCTGCTTGCTCCACAAAGCCAGTGGGCAGCAAAGCAAACAGGAGGCAAATAGGCTCAGGCACTTTTTCTCTCCTTGCCTCCATGGACAAGAAAGCTTATTTCCCTCCCCTTTTCAGTAAGTCTTTCAACAGGGAGTAAAACAAGCAGAAGACAAACAGGCACTGCACTTCTTAGCTCTCACCCCTATTTCAAGAATTCCTTCCATGGCAGCCTAAACAGAGGAGGCAGAACAACCTTGGTACTTCCCCCTACTTCAATATCACCCAAAAACCCAAATGGCTGGCAACTGTCCTACCTTTTCTCTCCTCTACAGTTTTGTCCCACAACAGCTGCCCAGGCAAATCCTTCTCTACAGAAAGGAAGGGAAGAGTTAGCATCATAACCAATTGGAGACGGATGTGCCCTTCTAGTTTCAGCAAGTGTTCTGTGCTGTGGAGCCAGAGGAAGCATTGTACTCATCCATCTTCTTGGGTTGGGTTAGTGACCCCTGGGTCAGCAGGTTGCTTGCACATTAGGTTTCATACTTTTCTTTCTAAAAGGGCTAGAGACTTACTGTTTTAAAATGAAAGCTTAGAGTCTGGGACCCTGCTGGCATGAGTTCTTCTGCAATTGCTCCAATTGCATCATTACAAATCTGGCTCTGTTAGGACCCTGGGGAATGATGAGGGCAACATTCACTGCTCTACTCACTGGCCCTGCCCACCACTAGTAGGCAACCCTTGGTAAGTTACCCCAAGGGAAAGCAGCTGCTGAGGTAAGAATGCTCAACATCTCTAGCTGAAAGCAAAAGTCAAGACAAATCGGGACTCTTAAGGGGAAAGTTCAGTGGAATTTTTTTGGAAGGTGGAAGAATCTGATCAAGACGTACAAAATGTCTTGGCAAAAGGAGAACAGGAGCCCCTTGCAAATACTATTTTGCAAAACTTCTCATTCCCATCAGCCTTGTTTGTGTAGAGGAGAACAACCAAGATGATCAAGGGTCTGGAAACCAAGCCTTATGAGGAACAGTTAAGGGAATTGGGTATGTTTAGTTTGGGTAAGAGGGAACTGAGAGGAGATATTGGTAGCTGTCTTCAAATATATAAATGGCTGTCACATGGGAAGATGGAGGAATCTTGTTTTCTCCTCAACCAATGGCTTCTAGTTATAAAAATTTTTGACTAAACATCAGGAAGAAATTTCTGACACTAAGAGCTCTTTGACAGTGGAACAGACTTCCTTGGGAAGTGGTGGACTCTCCTCCCTTGGAGGTTTTTAAGCAGAGGTTGGATGGCCATCTATCATAGATCCTTTAATTGAGATTTCTGCATTGCAGGGGGTTGGATGAGATGACCTCAGGGTCCCTTCCAATTCTACAATTCTATGATTCTGTGATTCTATACTTTGTACATTTAAACTGGACTCAACCTAGCAAATATGGGTTCTATTCCTGGTACTGAGCAGGCTTCACTGCAAGAGAGATGAAGTTTTGCAATCTTCCACAAGCTCAACCTCCAGATTTTACTGGACACCGAAGGGCTATATTTCCTCTTCAACGTGAATGCTCTTCATTCTTGTTCATTTCATTCATTCATACATTTCATTGATTTTTATATGATCAATATTTTCCATTTGAAACCTCTCTGTGCAACTATTAATCTCCCAATAAAAATGGTGCATGGTGGAGATTGCCTGTTGTTTTCCAGAATAGTGGACATTTGGAAAGGGGCGGGGAACCATATTCAGAGGTACTCTGAAGCCATTTATATCCAGTGCATTTGTAGTCTAAGTTAGAAAGAAGAAAGAAATTCAGCATCAATGTAATGCAAATCCTACACAAAGCCAGGTTCCATTCTGCAATTTGCTTTAACTGCATTTTTGCTCTTGTTTTGCTAAATGTATCCTGCCATTTTTATTATTTTCTAGTTTCTGCTAGACACATGGAAAGGCATGGAGATACAAAAAGATGTTGTTGCTGTTGGCATCTATTTGCGTTGTGGGACAATGGAAGAGTGTGTCTTTGGGGATAAAGTTAAACTGTCAGAGAGTTACAGTGCCTGTTGTGGCTGTTGTTGTTGTTGTTTAGTCATTCAGTCGTGTCCGACTCTTCGTGACCCCATGGACCAGAGCACACCAGGCACTCCTGTCTTCCACTGCCTCCCGCAGTTTGGTCAAACTCATGCTGGTAGCTTCGACAACACTGTCCAACCATCTTGTCTTCTGTCGTCCCCTTCTCCTTGTGCCCTCCATCTTTCCCAACATCAGGGTCTTTTCCAGGGAGTCTTCTCTTCTCATGAGGTGGCCAAAGTATTGGAGCCTCAGCTTCACGATCTATCCTTCCAGTGAGCACTCAGGGCTGATTTCCTTAAGAATGGATAGGTTTGATCTTCTTGCAGTCTATGGGACTCTCAAGAGTCTCCTCTAGCACCATAATTCAAAAGCATCAATTCTTCGGTGATCAGCCTTCTTTATGGTCCAGCTCTCACTTCCATACATCACTTCAAGGCCTTTCATGGATCACTGCCTTGCTGTGGCGAAGGGACTTGAATAACTCAGAGAAGCTATGAGCTATGCCATGCAGGGCCACCCAAGATGGACAAGTCATAGTGGAGAGTTTTGACCAAACGTGATCCACCTGGAGCAGGAACCGGCAAGCCGCTCCAGTATCCCTGCCAAGAAAACTCCATGGACAAAGACAACAGGCAAATAAAAGTTGTGGCTGTAGAGACCAATAAATATAGCCTTTTGCATATTAAACATTTCAATCCATAGGCGCAAACTCCTAGGGGCTGAGGTCCCTTTGCCCCTGCCAATAAAATATTTTTGACCCTCAAATGGTGTGCATGTGACACATCTTTTGATTGATTATGTGAGGCAGGGCTTACCTGCCCTCAATTTTGAATACATGTTGACCCCCCTGCTGCAATCCCATTTTTTTTTTTTTTTGCAGCACACATGAACTCATGGTTGGGTTGATTGGAGTTATTCCAACAGAACAATTTGGCCCTTAAATCACATTGTATTTACTCCTTTCCTGAGTAGTTCAGTTCAACCCCACCAGATGACCCAAAAGCTAAATTAAGGGGGGGGGAGCGGGTGAGTTGCATTTTCTGATTCAAAATTTGGGTTGTTGCATTGTGCTTCTATTCTTTTGACTCTTGTCGACTTGACAACAGCACAGACTCTGGCTCACACATTTGGGTATGTTCTTTAATTAGTAAATCGATTAAAAGCAAAACCGTGCAAACAGGATGAGAGAGATTCTGTGGGATGCAGTTCTAGGTTTAGATTTTTTATTTTTTATTTTTTAAAAAAACAGCAACAGATTTGTCTCTTCCTTCAAACTGGAACAAAAAGAGACCCAGAGCAGAGTTTTGGCAGTTGTCTGCTGAAGGGTACCAGCAGGCAGAATGTACAAAGGCCCTTTTGATATAAAGTTACCAGGCTGTTCAGTTATCGATCTATCTCATCCACAGAAAGATTCAAGGCTAACAAGAACAAGAACAATTAACGTTAATATCGAAATCAGCTGGTGAGTGCTGACAGGATTGTAGCCAAAATGGGACCAACTGAGAAACAATACTCCAATACTTCTACACCTCATGAGAAGAGAAGACTCCCTGGAAAAGACCCTGATGTTGGGAAAGATGGGAAAGATGGAGGGCACAAGGAGAAGGGGACGACAGAGGATGAGATTTTTGGACAGTGTTGTCGAAGCTACTAACCTGAGTTTGACTAAACTGTGGGAGGCAGTGGAAGACAGGAGTGCCTGGCGTGCTCTGGTCCATGGGGTCATGAAGAGTCGGACACGACTAAACTAGTAAACAACAATGAAGAACAAGAGGGAAGTTATTGCCATGCTCAGGGGAAATCCTCAACCTGAATGTACCACCCACCTGAATGTATACAGTGATACCTCGGGTTAAGTACTTAATTCGTTCTGGAGGTCCGTACTTAACCTGAAACTGTTCTTAACCTGAAGCACCACTTTAGCTAATGGGGCCTCCTGCTGCTGCCACACCGCTGGAGCATGATTTCTGTTCTCATCCTGAAACAAAGTTCTTAACCTGAAGCACTATTTCTGGGTTAGAGGAGTCTGTAACCTGAAGCGTATGTAACCTGAAGCGTATGTAACCTGAAGCGTATGTAACCTGAAGCGTATGTAACCCGAGATACCACTGTACAGACATATATAGGGGTGGGGGGAGGAGAGGAAAGCAATGAGGGGATCTGAACATGTGAAAATCCTGGCGCTGATGGGACACGTTGGTTGACTACCACACATTAACAAGAGCAGCAGACACAACAACAATTATTATCATAAAAGCAAATTTCCTCACGCAGAGACATGGCACACAGTAACTTTTTAAAAGCAGTGTCCAAGTCGATCCCAAATGTCAGGAACAACAGGACTTGGCGTTTTTTATACCTCTTGAGAGCCTTTAAAGCACTTCAGAAACATTAGTGGCAGACATCCTTTCCACCACATTGCAAGTGTAATTATCCTTGTGTAGCAGATTTTAGAGGGGGTAGGGGAGGAGGTTTGCTGAAGTGGAGAAGCATCACTTTGCATGAGGCCACTGAGTGACTTCACAGCAGTGGCAAATGCTGGATTGTAGAAGTTCCTGGTCATAGGTCAGTTTTAGGCACTATGGCCGCGCATTCCTCACTTCCCAGAGTGGGTTTTGCTCCCGCTGAATAATTAGTAGATGCATTTTGGTATAGAAACTCATTTGGTTTTTTGAACATAGCATTAAGAATGCTTTCAATTCATGAATTTTGTTTGTTTGTTTGACGATGATGATTACCACTATTACCCTCCC
Organism: Podarcis gaigeae; assembly: GCF_964106915.1. Classification (NCBI taxonomy): domain Eukaryota; kingdom Metazoa; phylum Chordata; class Lepidosauria; order Squamata; family Lacertidae; genus Podarcis; species Podarcis gaigeae. Next base: position 14,260,713 of record NC_139682.1, read on the forward strand.
TTCACCCTAAGTCCCTGGAGGGTTGCAACAATTTGAAACGCAACATTAAAAAACAATTTGAAATTGTTTACAGTCACAAAAATAAGGTGGGTCCTAAAACTAAATTTCTCAGGTGTCAAAGACCTGAAACTGTTTCATCCTTCTGGGTGTATGGATGAAATTATGGGGCAGTGGGGTGGGGTGGGGAACCCAACCATGCATTACCCAGCTCTCTTTTAAATAGATCCAATCACTGATTTATCTAGCCCTTTGTATTTTAAGCGACACTTCTGAAATTAAAAGCGCCTGCAGCTTGAATAAAATGCAGAGAAAGACCAGCTCTGCTATCAGCTAGAGGAATCACATTAATATGGAAAAGAGTAGATCTGGGCCATCTGTTGCTGAGTGGTTGAATCGATGTCTGGCTTAGCAGCATATGAAAGAGAGACGTACAGTTCAGACTGCAGAACAGGGCTGATATTTCGGGTGACATCTGGATGCTTTTTATCAATGATATAAACAGAAATTCTGGGGGAACAACAAACTGTTAGTCACGAGCACTTTAAATATCGACAGACACAAGATCATAAAATTAAAGCAAGTAACTGGCCCAAATGAATTTGTATGCGTGTGCTATGTTACAGTGTGTGTGTGTGTGTGTGTGTGTGTATGTGTGTGTGTGTATATATATATATATATATATGCAGGTTTTGGTGTCCTCGGGTGTCTTCCCGTGTAAAAGTTGGGGTGTCTAGGCGACGTTTCGACGAGGTCTCACTCGTCATCTTCAGGCTGGTGCTTTCGGCTTCTTGTTACTGGAACAGAGCGGGATCTCAATGTTTGAGTTCCTATAAATACTGTAGAGGGGGTGTGGTGTCTAGCCTCCAATGTTCTGGGCAGAGAGGAAGTTCCCAGGCTAGTGTGCCTTTTCTTCTTTTGTTCCTTAATTACTTGAGAGATACCTTGAGTGATTTCTTGAGTGATATCCTGAGTACCACTTAGGTGGGTCATTAGGTGTGGATTAGTTGCTAAAGTCTTTGTGTCTTGACCTCTTGAACTTTGTGAAGAGTTTTCCTGAGAAGATGGCTGTATTGCACTTAGTTGTGCTTTGGCTTGGCTTCGTGTATAGGGGCGAGCTGTGGTTTTGTGGCTTGTGTCAGCCAGATCTGTGTAGGGATTGCAGGGGGGTGCAGCATCCGGAGGTGCCACCATGGATTGGCTACTGGATGGTGTCAGTAATTCATCTGTGGAGAGGGTCTGGGTTTGGGTCTGGTGTGGTTGATTGGTGTTGGCGTTCTGTGTGCCTCTGGATCTGGTGTCAGTTTTTGTGGGGAGGGCTAATTTCCAGATGTCTGGCAAGCGGGATGTGTCGTCACGCTTGTTCATGTTGTGAGGGTGTTTCTCTATCTCGATGGCTTCCATGATTATTCTCTTGTGGTGATGTTCCGTGTTAAAGAGCAATTTGGAATCTGCAAAATTAATTTCGTGTCCTGTTTCTTTCATGTGTTGGAAAAGAGAGGAAGTTTTTTCTTCTTTTTTGACGGCATTCTTGTGTTCTGCGATACGTGCATTTATTCGTCTGTTTGTTTGTCCAATGTACGTGGCTGGGCAGACTTTGCAGGGTATTTCATAGATCCCTTGGTTTTCCAACTGGATTTTATCCTTGGGGTTTCTGAGGATATTGGCTAAACACAATATCAAAACAGCCTTTTGCACCAACCAAAAAATAGCCAATATCCTCAGAAACCCCAAGGATAAAATCCAGTTGGAAAACCAAGGGATCTATGAAATACCCTGCAAAGTCTGCCCAGCCACGTACATTGGACAAACAAACAGACGAATAAATGCACGTATCGCAGAACACAAGAATGCCGTCAAAAAAGAAGAAAAAACTTCCTCTCTTTTCCAACACATGAAAGAAACAGGACACGAAATTAATTTTGCAGATTCCAAATTGCTCTTTAACACGGAACATCACCACAAGAGAATAATCATGGAAGCCATCGAGATAGAGAAACACCCTCACAACATGAACAAGCGTGACGACACATCCCGCTTGCCAGACATCTGGAAATTAGCCCTCCCCACAAAAACTGACACCAGATCCAGAGGCACACAGAACGCCAACACCAATCAACCACACCAGACCCAAACCCAGACCCTCTCCACAGATGAATTACTGACACCATCCAGTAGCCAATCCATGGTGGCACCTCCGGATGCTGCACCCCCCTGCAATCCCTACACAGATCTGGCTGACACAAGCCACAAAACCACAGCTCGCCCCTATACACGAAGCCAAGCCAAAGCACAACTAAGTGCAATACAGCCATCTTCTCAGGAAAACTCTTCACAAAGTTCAAGAGGTCAAGACACAAAGACTTTAGCAACTAATCCACACCTAATGACCCACCTAAGTGGTACTCAGGATATCACTCAAGAAATCACTCAAGGTATCTCTCAAGTAATTAAGGAACAAAAGAAGAAAAGGCACACTAGCCTGGGAACTTCCTCTCTGCCCAGAACATTGGAGGCTAGACACCACACCCCCTCTACAGTATTTATAGGAACTCAAACATTGAGATCCCGCTCTGTTCCAGTAACAAGAAGCCGAAAGCACCAGCCTGAAGATGACGAGTGAGACCTCGTCGAAACGTCGCCTAGACACCCCAACTTTTACACGGGAAGACACCCGAGGACACCAAAACCTGCATTCCTGTACCCGTGAAAATCTACGAAAGCATATATATATATATATATATATATATATATATATCTGCAAAACAGGGTTGTGGTGACATTTTGAGAGTCATTCAAGGCTTCCAGGAAATAGTGACTTTGACTGGTTTGCACATTGATTTTCATCGCTCTTTGATGGCAGCGTCAAGTGATGATTTGCATGTGTGAATGAGAAAGAACTTTCGTAGCATCTGATGCATTTGGCTCAGGTTCATGAAGGAACATAGAGGTGTGTGATCTATCTTTCAGGCATAACTGGATATTATTAGAGATTGGTGGTTGCTTCTGAACTGGTGGTCTCAAATCTCCTCATCCTCCCACCCCACCCTCCAACAGTTACTTGTATCTGGTAACTGAGCACCTAGATTCACTTGAGAATGAAAGATATATTAACCACAATTGAGTCTATGGCATTCAATAAAGAAGACAAGATTCACATTAGTCCCCACCCCGCAATGAAGAAATATTAGATGCCTGAACAAAATGTTATTGCAATTAGCATCCTGGAACTGGTAATGAAAAGCTGGCCATGATAAAAATCCATTCCAATTATTTGACAGAAAGTGTCGCTGCGGTAGATGTGCAGTAGTAGAAACCAGAAGTAGCAGCTTACCTTTTGAGGCTTCTTAGCACATGAGTGTGATGAATTTCTATTTCCACAATGGTGGCCACATCTCCCACACAAACCAAGTTTATTTCACTTCTATCAGCTGTGCCAATATTGAATGTGTGGTAAAAAGCATGCCCACAGTTGTATTCCTCAGGAAATAGGTGGGGGGGATCCAAATGGTAAGGGACAGAAATATGCCTGACCACATGCATAAATGGGGTTTTGCATCCTTATTGCCAAATGGAGCCTAGCTGCTGCTGAAGGGTGGAGCACCTCAGATTTAAAGCAACACATTGCCCAGTCTTTGGGCCAGTGCTTAGATAATATACATGCAACTCCCCATTTAAGCGGGGGTTACGTTCCAAGGAGAAGGGTGGCGCTGTGGGTTAAACCACAGAGCCTAGGACTTGCCGCTCAGAAGGTCGGTGGTTCGAATCCCCGCAACAGGGTGAGCTCCCGTTGCTCGGTCCCTGCTCCTGCCAACCTAGCAGTTCGAAAGCACGTCAAAGTGCAAGTAGATAAATAGGTACCACTCCAGCAGGAAGGTAAAAGGCCTTTCTGTGTGCTGCTCTGGTTCGCCAGAAGCAGCCACATGACCTGGAAGCTGTATGCTGGCTCCCTCGGCCAATAAAGCGAGATGAGCACCGCAACCCCAGAGTCGGTCACAACTAGACCTAATGGTCAGGGGTCCCTTTACCTTTACCTTATGTTCCGAGGCACCGTGAACTGGAGAATCCTGGTGGTGGAAGATTCCCTTTCAGGTGGAGGATTCTAAACACATTCACCCTTGAGACCTTCCAGTTCAATGTGTTTAGGGTGTTGGGAGAGAGGCTGCTTACACTGGGAATTCCCTGTTAGGCATAATGCTTTTTGCAGAAACCTGAAGCACTTTTCCCTTTCATAATGACATTTCTTCTCCTTTTGGAAGCATGTCAGCCTCTGATTGCTGGAGTGAAAAATGAGGAGCAAGTAATATAAAAGCTGATGTGCGGCCCAGACATTTGCACATCCCCAGCCCACGAGATGTTTCTGGATTTGGTGGTGAGCGACAGGAGGATATGAACTCCATATGAACTCACCAAATGCAGAAACATCTCGTGGGCTGGTTGATGACACATGTGTTGAACTGTGCGGACTGGGTTTGATTTCTTTGTCCTCAGCAATCATTATTACGAAAGTCTGCAAAAGAAAAAGGGGAAAGGGGGGGGGGAGTGGGGGATGGGGAGGAAAAATTGGACAGCACCAGCGCATGGTTTTGGTTTGAGCTTTTTAAATTTTTTATTAAGGGAAGTGGGAATCTGGAGGGGGGAAATGCTGTAATGGCATCATTCAACTTTTCCAACTTGTTTTGAATAAATAAGGCATTGAAATCAATACCAAACGCTGTGGGTTGCCCTGTCTGTATTTCACACTGAGCTAGCTTTGCAATTCAATTTTTTTTTTCCAGAGGATTAAACTAAAACAGCTTTAAGGAAAGCTCAGTAGCTGCTCTAACTTCATAATCTCTTAATTATCTTGAAACCCGATTGAATAGTGTTTAATATTCCGGCCTATCTTTGCTTTTGGTTCTCTAGACCATATCGCTCAGCTGGAAGAATAGAAGGCTGAAAAAACTCACTTGCTATCTCAAGTACTTTCCATTGTTGCCAATTCCTGTATCCCTTTCTATGCTTCCACACTTGCTTAACTTTACAAATATGAGTAGCCCCGCTGAGCTCAATGGGGCTGTTCTGCTGTGCAGAAATGTAATTTATGTGCAAGGCTGGTTCCAAATTCTGCTTTGGCCACATGGCAAAGCTGCAGTAAATAACCTTACGGTGTTCTGTTAGTATTACCCATCCATTAATGGCAGCTTAAGCATGCCAACCAGTCTTGGCATTAATTGAAACGAGCACAAATCTTTAAAAATGCGGAACACTGTGGAACAGGGTTGTTGGTGACTTGTTGAAGTCACTTGGCAGTTGACCACACCTCAACCGGTGTGATGTAGCAGCAGAGTAAAATAGGTACCGCTGTAGCAGGAAGGTAAACAGTGTTCTCATGACCTCTGGCTTCTGTCACAGTGTCCCATTGTGCCAGAAGCAGTTTAGTCATGCTGGCCACATGACCCCTCTGGAAAGCTGTCTGTGGACAAACGCAATTTCCCTGGCCCTGAAAGCAAGATGAGCATCGCACCCCATAGTCGCCTTTGACTGGATTTAACTGTCCAGGGGTCCTTTACCCTTTACCTTATCAGCAGAGTATGTGGAGCCCCAGCAGAGTCTTCAGTGATTTTCTGCTCCCAGCAGAACAGCTTTTTCCAGAGTCCCTGGTTAAGGGGGAAACTGCTCTCCCATGCAGTTCACGGTAACAAAGTGTTTATTGTCTCCAGATGCAAGACAAAGCTACACACTGACATCTACTATATGCAGTTCTTTTGGTCTTTGAAGCAAAGATACATATGCACAGAAAGATCCACTAATGCTATTGCCATGCTAACGTAATGCTGCAGTGTAAAACTCACAGCCCTTTCCCCTGACTCTCACAGATATCAGGATGTCAAGATGAGACATAATGAAAGCAATGCCATGAAGACTACTTTACTTGTCTCTACATATGGCATATTTCCTGAAACAATGAGAGGGTCAGTGGCGCAGCAAGGCATACACTTGACCTTGCTGGTGTTGCTATGGCAACCCAGTGCACCTGACACCCTTATTTCAGAACGTCCAGATGTGTGGGGGATGAGACGAAGCACTGTCTAATTTAGCCCATTGTTCACATTGCACCAACAAAGGCGGCTACGTGTCTTACTTACAGGTGAGCTTCCCGGGTTTCAGGTAAGGGTCTTTCCCAGTCCTACCTGGAGATGAGGGGAGAGACTTCATCAGGCAAGGCCCTCTTCCACCTGTCTTGCCCCACCCTCCAGTCTCTGCTTCTCAATTATGTATTGTATTATTTCATGCACTGTGGCTTGCCGTTGTTTTATCGATTGTAGTTTAGAAATTATTTATTGTAATCGTTAAGAGCGGATTTCTGTTTAATTTTTATATGCTGATATTTAATATTATTCTGTATTATTCTAATGCTGAATGTTACTTGATTTGATGTAGGTTGTGTATTTTGATGAGGCTGCATTTTAAATTGCATTTTAACCTGTATTTTAAATTGGTTTTCTTTCCTATTATGTTTTTATTGTAATTTTACTGTTGTTAGCCACCCTGAGCCCTACTCTGGCTGGGGAGGGTGGGGTATAAATAAAATTTATTATTATTATTATTATTATTATTATTATTATTATTATTATTATTATGCTATGTTTTATCACCACATTTTTGTATTGCATTAGATTGTTATAAGGTGCACATTCTTTGTTTCTTAAGCTTGTAAACCGCCTTGGGTATTGTAAGATAAAAAGACGGTAACCAAATTAAAAATGATGATGAGCGATGATGATGCCAGGGATTGAACCTGGAACCTTCTGCATTCAAAGCAGGTTCTCTACCACTGAGCTGCAGCCCGTCTCTCATAGATCTCTTCCAGGCATCCTCTTTAGGATGCATTAATACGATTCATGCTTATGGCGGTATCAGAACGGTTATACACAATCCCAGTTTCAATACTGTATGCACCTGCAAATGTTTCAGGGGCAGATGTACTTATTTGCTTCCCATTGGTGCATGTCCTGTAACATCATTCTACACATTTCCATGCTACAAATGTTCTGGTGTGTTTGTGTGTGTTGGTCTGGTTTTCATTGTGCTGTAGCACAAGGGGTGCCCCTGGAGATGGCAACAATGTGGTAACAACTAATAAGGTAAAAGGTAAAGGACCCCTGGATGGTTAAGTCCAGTCAAAGGCGATTATGGGGTTGCGGCGCTCATCTCACTTCAGGCCAAGGGAGCTGGTGTTTGTCTACAAACAGCTTTCCGGGTCATGTGGCCAGTGTCAGGAGCTCAGCCTACACTCGAGTAGGACCCTGGTAGAGACACATGCCCGACTGGCATGTTCTCTCCCTCCTGGTCTTTCGTTCAGGAGCTTCAAAAGCTTTCTTCAGCCTGAACATCACAACGACTGATGCCAGCCGACACCGGCACACTTAGGGATCCGCAGAGTTTGCACATCATGCGTGACAAACCTCAGCAACTCAGCATTTTGGCTAATCTACTTTATTTACATATAAACACACATGGAGCACTGCAACATGGCTCCCTCTCTCTAGCATCAGACAGCAAAGAGAAAAAGAACAAAGGACAGTAGTCCCACTTCACAGAACACAGTAACACAAACATCCTGTCTCCATCACTTCCCACTTTGTGGAGGCAAAACATATACCGTCATGTGAAAGACAACCATCTCATGACTGCTATCATGGAGCAGGAATTCTAACATCCAGCAGGACTAAACTACTTCTGGTGCAATGGGACACCGTGATATAAACCAGAGTGCTGTTTACATTCCCACTGCAGTGGTACCTATTTATCTACTTGCACTGGTGTGCTTTTGAACTGCTAGGTTGGCAGGAGCTGGGACAGAGCAGCGGGAGCCCACTCCGTCACGAGGATTCAAACCTTCTGATCATCAAACCCAAGAAGCTCAGTGGTTTAGACCACAGCATCACCTAACAACTAATAAAGTGGAAAGACATCTAGAAAGTCCAATATAAATCCACCATAGTGCACTATCAATGACATTTTGCAGGACAGAACAGCAAAAAATGCACCCATGTGGTTACGAAGTACATAGACTTCATGTGCATCTTCTTGATAATTATGATGATAATTACTGCGTTTTTACATTTTGTTGGAAGCCGCCCCGAGTGACTGGGGGCAACCCTGTCAGATGGGCGGCATACAAATAATAAAATTATTAGTATGATCACTGGTCAGTCCTTACATATCGTGGTTTATATGGTTACCTAATGCCTGCTAATCTATTTTCATTTGTGTGTGCATGCTTGTGGGATTGTTAAAAAAAAATGCATACAATTTGATTTTTTAAAAAACCATGAATTTTGTTTTTGAAATGAAAAGATCTAAGCACTTCCTGGAACTATGTGTGCTACAGAAGCTCTGTCTGAAGCCTTCCTTCCCAAATACCACAGCACCTGGCTGTTTTCTTACTCAAGCAAAAAATATGCACATTGTTCCCATCTGCTGCTTGTTGGCCACCTAGCAACCCCCACCCCCAGAAACAATGATTTTCACTCCAAACTCAGCTTCTCAGCTTCTCCCAATATCCTTTCCCCCCATCCTCACATTTCCTTTTTTTCATCCCCGTGAACATTTGATTTGCCTGACTTTTGCGCCTCCCCCCCATTTAGATTTATTGTATTTATTTATTAAAATTTCATACTTCGCTTTTGGTTGCCACAAAGCAGTTGCTCGGTGTTGCTGACAAACGTGAATGCGGCCATAAAAACAACAGTAAAGCGCAAATGACTAAACTAAAGGGGAAAGGCTTATTACAAAAATACTATTTCTTACTTTATTGTTATCTTATCTGCTTGGAATGTTATTCTCTTTGGTTCTCTCTTTTAAAAAAATAACCATGGACTGGAGGATTGGGAATGGTTGTGTGACAAGCTTTCACACCTGGTTCCAATATGATGCTTCCGGTGCTTCAGATATCACAAATGTGCCATTGGTGAAAGTTTTTTTTTTTAAACTAACCAGATTTTTTGTGAAAAGGATAAATTCAGATTATAGGGGAGGGGAATACAGGGTTGTATCCAACGAAGTTGCATTATTATTATTAATTATTATTATTATTATTATTATTGTTGTTGTTGTTGTTGTTGTTGTTGTTTGTTTATAACATTTCCATATTTTCCTTCATCCGAGGATCACAGGGCAATTTTCAATATGAAGACACCATATAAATAGAAGTGAGAGATGGACCATAAAGAAGGCTGATCACCGAAGAATTGATGCTTTTGAATTTTGGTGCTGGAGGAGATTCTTGAGAGTCCCATGGACTGCAAGAAGATCAAACCTCTCCATTCTGAAGGAAATCAGCCCTGAGTGCTCACTGGAAGGACAGATCCTGAAGCTGAGGCTCCAATACTTTGGCCACCTCATGAGAAGAGAAGACTCCCTGGAAAAGACCCTGATGTTGGGAAAGATGGAGGGCACAAGGAGAAGGGGACGACAGAGGACCAGATGGTTGGATAGCGTTCTCGAAGCTACCAGCATGAGTTTGACCAAACTGCGGGAGGCAGTGGAAGACAGGAGTGCCTGGCGTGCTCTGGTCCATGGGGTCACGAAGAGTCGGACACGACTAAACGACTAAACAATATATATATATGTGTGTATATTTTTGTGTGTGTGTGTGTGTGTGTGTGTGTGTGTGTGTGTGTAAAAGAGCATGAGACAGTTAATCTCTGGGCAAAAGATTTCTTCATTGGAGAGGGTTGGACAAGATAACCCTCGTGGTCCCTTCCAACTCTACAATTCTATCATTCCATGTATTTATGTGGCTTTAGAAATAATTATTCTACTTAAAAACAGTACCTCTCCCTCTCAGAGTTAGCGATGGGGGGGGGGGAATTCAGTTCGGTTTGCATTTAAAAGTGAACCTACCTAATTTGCACTTTTCAGAACAATGCAAAGAATCAAAACACTGCCATCCTTTGACATTTGAACTTCTCTGAACTTTGCAAAACATTGTCCAAAAATGCATGTGCTGGAGTAAGTGTGTATAAAAAGGCATAATAATGATGAAAATCAATTACAGAAATGTGTTGTTTTAATAATAATAATAATTTATTATTTGTACCCCGCCCATCTGGCTGGGTTTCCCCAGCCACTCTGGGCGGCTTCCAACAAAGATGAAAAATACACTAAAATGTCACATATTAAAAACTTCTCTGAACAGGGGAAAGTGCTTTGCAAAACTGTAGTTTAAGGGAAAGTGCATAAACATTTGTATGGCACAATAAACTTGCACTAAGATGCTCATGAATTTTCATAGCTTTTAAAATGAAATTCTCAAATTGATGTGGAAAAATAGAGAATTGAGCCTAACAAGGGAAAAAATAAGAAATTGATAGAAACTGAAGGTGGAAAATTTCTCTAGCCCAGTACATCCATACTTCTTCTTTGGCAATCACTCGTAGCCGAGTAAGATGGTCTTCCATGAACACGGTCTTAACTGTGAGTCTCTAAGTGACTGTGGAGGCGAATTCTGGACCACAACTCTAAGATTCTATGAGTGATTCTGATGAAATCTATGCTATTTTACTGTCATTCACATGGAGCGAAATTACCCCTTATTAGTTCCAGTTCCTGCCCTTTGCACTCACCTTCTTGAGAGCATTGCTTTAATACTGTTCTGCTTTGGAGGGCAATTCTCTCTCCCCTCCCTGAGCCAAAGTTATAAAAGACTATTGTTTGCTTATGATGATTTTCCCTATTTGTACACTAGCAATCTTGTAAGCACAGTAACTCTCAGGAGAATCTCTCTCATTTATTTGTGTATGACTTAAACTTTGGAAACAAAAATCAAGGACAAAAAAGAACCCTCCCCTTTTTTCTGCAGACCTGGCAGTTAAATGTTGAGCTTCTGCTTCTGCATACTGTTCAAATCCACCTATTTAGCAGTATTTACTTTCCTGTTCTGTGAGCAGGCTGCCGAATGGTATGTACTGTATCTACTTGCCAATTTTACCTATTTTGACTGGCACAATACCATCTGCCATGCAGTTACTTAGGAAATGGATCTCGCAGCCTTGCTACTGTGTGAGTGCTGAATTTTGAATAGTTTAACATTTGGGGATTGAGATGCGCTGTGAAAATATTAAAATATCTATTGGGAGATGTCCATATTCTGAGCTGTAGAACTGTTGTAATTTGCCCTGGGTACTCATAGTGAAGGTAAGAAATCCCCCTTCTCCTCTCCATATTATAGAATGGGCAGAATGGCTGGGGATGACTCCAACAAGGTACAGAAAAGCTAAAACGCTTTCTCCCAGAGAGGGGGAACCCTTGTCCTTGTCAGGAGCTCAGCCTACACTCGAGTAGGACCTGGGTAGAGACACATGCCCAACTGGCATGTTCCCTCCCTCCTGGTCGATCATTTGGGAGCTTCATAAGTTTTCTTCAGCCTGAACATCACAGCGACCGATGCCAACCGACACCGGCACACTTAGGGATCCACAGAGTTTGCACAACTTGCGTGACAGACCTCAGCAACTCAGCATTTTGGCTGATCTACTTTATTTACATATAAACACACACGGAGCACTGCAACATGGCTCCCTCTCTCTCTAGCATCAGACAGCAAAAAGAACAAAGGACAATAACACTTGTAACATCCTGTCTCCGTCACTTCCCACTCCGTGGAGTCAAAACATACACCGTCATGTGAAAGACAAAAATCCCATGACTGCAATCATAGATCAGGAATTCTAACAGTCCTACCAGATGTTGCTGAACTACAACTCCCATCAGCCTAAGAAAGCACAGCCAATGGTCAGGTTTGATGGGCGTTGCAATTCAGTAACATCTGGAGAGCAAAAGGTTCCCAAACCCTGTCCTATCTAAATTGGGATTCAGATACCATCTGCAGCCATATCAGCAGCCATGAAGAGCAGGGACTTCCTAGTGTTAGCACCCATCCATTTCAGAAAGCCTCTGAGTGAAGTGTCTTCAGGAAAGACCTGGGGAAACAATAATGAGAATAACTCTCCTTAATCCCCTAAGAACCCATAATACTATCGCTACATCATGCTTTGGGAAGAGGTTGTAGCTCAGTGGAACAGCACATAACTTGGATGCAGAAAGCAGGCACACACACACAAACAAACACACAAACACACACACACGGATGTATCCATTTAGTCTTGTCCATTATCTTCAATGAGTTTACTCTGAGTAGGACTTGCATTGGAAGCAACCCTGGGCTAAACTGATCTGAAATAATTTTTCCGTCAACTGAAGAATTAGTCGACATTTGAAATCTGTTTAATTAAGCAATTATATTTACAAATAAGCCCTTGTGACATACGTATCCAACATTCCCATTTTACAGGTGGAAGAGCAGAGGCTGAGAAGAAGTAACATGTCTCAGACCATACAACGAGAGCCCACGGGCAGCATTCAAATAAATATTTGTGCAAGTGGAATGTGCAATGGGGCTTTGTGCTGATGGAATGTTCGCTTTTGCATTACGCTGAATTCCACCCTATGTCAAGCCCAAGTGGAATTTGAACTGAGGACACCCAGTTGCAACAACAGCTTTTGAGTGGCAGGTGTCATGTTATGCTTCTCCCCGTGTCTTCAAAAGAGCACCTCCTGCGAGATTTTGGCAAACTCTCCCCAAAGAATTTAAGCAATTTAAGCATTCAATCCTTGAGCATCCCTAATTCCTAGCTATGTTTTTAAATCTACAATTTGTTGAGGTCTGCATTTGCTGACATTTTTGTTTTTTTAAAGAAAGAAACAAACACATATGAAGTAATTTATTTATGAAACCACAGGACTTCATGGGGAATATAACAGCAGGACCATAGTGATTAATGAAGGCAAGACAGCATGTTGCATCCCATCCCAGATGAGTTCTGGGGAGATCTGGTGACTTATTAGCAATATTCTCTAGGGATGCATGGGGCGAGCATAGCAAAGCATCCTTAGGAAGCAAGGCAGCCCAATTTCATATGTTATTGTCTTTCAAATGCTGCATTTTCGAGTCCTCTTACCAAAGAGGAGTGAGTGTCAATCAGCCTAATTGCTCAGTTCTAATTTAACACAGTGGAGGGGATGCTTCTCCTATCCCTCAAAAGCTGTTGTATTTTCCTCCCCCCATGAGTTCAGAACTTTTGGCTTAACACTTGACATGGGTGACCTCATCCCAGGGAAGCTTGATAATCTGTAGGCTGTGGGCCACCAATGCTTTTATGTACTCACTGTCCTTTACAACCTGTTTCAGTGGTTGGGGAATACCACATCAATTGTCATGTAGGGCTTTTGTCTTCATGCTTGTGTGCTTTCCAGAGGCTAAAAAAAGCTAATGCTTTTCTAGGCTGCATCAACAGAAGCATAGTGTCCAGATCAAGGGAAATAACAGTGCCACTCTATTCTGCCTTGGCCAGACCACACCTGGAATACGGTGTCCAATTCTGGGCACCACAGTTTAAGAAGGATGTTGACAAGCTGGAACGTGTGCAGAGGAGGGCAACCAAGATGATCAAGGGTCTGGAAACCAAGCCTTATGAAGAGCAGTTGAAGGAGCTGGGTATGTTTCGCCTGGAAAAGAGGAGATTGAGAGGAGATATGAGAGCCGTCTACAAATATCTCCAGGGCTGTCACATGGAGGAGGGAGCAAGCTTGTTTTCTCCTGCTCCGGAGGGTAGGACCTGAACCAATGGCTTCAAGTTACAGGAAAGGAGATTCCGACTGAAGTTCAGGAAGAAATTTCTGACATTAAAACTGTTCGACGGTGGAATGGTGTCCCTCTGGAGGTTATGGACTTTCCTTCCTTAGAGGTTTTAAAGCAAAGGTTAGATGGCTGGCTGTCATGGATGCTTTAGCTGAGATTCCTGCATTGCAGGGAGCTGGACTAGATATCGTTTGGGGTCCCTTTCAACTCTCCAGTTCTACAATTCTATTATTCTATCTGTCAGCTTTGGGTAATGGGTTGCTAGTCTACAGGCTGATGCAACAGGACTGTTCTTAACACAGGACTGCCATAGTCACCTTTAACAGAGGCTCTGTATATTTGAAAGCTTCCTAATAGGCTGAAAGAAGAAGAAGAGGAAGAAGAAGAGGAGGAGGAGGAGTTTGGATTTGATATCCCACTTTATCACCACCCGAAGAGAAGAGTGACTGGTCCAAGGTCACCCAGCAGCTGCATGTGGAGGAGCAGGGAAGTGAACCCGGTTCACCAGATTACGAGATTACCGCTCTTAACCACTACACCACACTAGGGATAGGTATGTGCGTTGGGAAATCACCTGTTAATATCTGTCTCCCCTTCAACCATTAAGCTTCCAGGTTACCAGAACCAGAGTCCCCAGGTTAGCTTGAGGTTTTTTTTTTGCTTGTGACTAATATGGAGAGCAATTTTAAAAGAAAGAAGAAGAAGAGAGGAGCGAAATTACCCAGCTTTGTGGCATAAAGTATAGCTCTGTGCCTGTTAATTGCTCGTGTACTTTCATTCATTGTGACAGTGTTCTATGATGCATTATCACTTGGGTGGTTTTTATCCCCTCTTAACAGCTTTGGCTTGATTTAATTTTTGTACGTCTCTGCAAATAGGCCCACTGAGCACACAGCACAATACGTGACTAATAGGACCTCTCCCATCTGACTCAAAGTTGCCATGAAGGGAGGGAATCTTTTCTCCTTTGCCATTCCATTTCAGATCACCTCAACCAAGAAGATTCAACGCCCTTATGCAAAGACCTTAGGGGACGTGAGTCTGTGCACATCGCTCGCTGTCCACCTCCTTGTCTCTGCTTTTACGTAACAGCTGCTGTGTCCAAGTGGGAGGATTCCCTTTTAGTTCAGTTTTTGCAAACCTGCTTTCCAGAAGATGTTTAGGATTACAATTCCTATCAACCCCAGCTAGCAAGGGCTGGGGATGGTGGGAGTTGTAGTTCAGAATTCTGAAGAACACCAAGTTGGCAAAACTGGGTCAGCTCCATTCAGTTCCCATCTTTGAAACTCCTTCTGTTTCTGGTTGCCTGATTTGTATTTATAGCCAGACACAACAAAATGGTACATGTGTGCCACATGTATTTTACACATACCTTTTGGCTCTGTCCTTGGGATCTGGGAGTCACTTCTGCTTTGAAGAACAAAGGAGGGTGGCAACATGCCCTGCTTTACAGTTGGATATTTGAAGGTCTGTCAGAAGGCCTTCCCATTCTATTTGATGGGATTGTCCTTTCTGAAGGTATCTTAGAGGACTTTTTGAAGGCATCATCTATTGCAGGGATCGGGAACCTGTGGCTCTCCATCATCTTTGACCAATGACCATGCTGGCTGGAGCTGATTAGAGTGGAAATCCAACAACATCTGGAGGGCTACACAATCCCCAGTCCTCAACTATTTGAAGAGCTGCCTATTGGAACATGGAACAAGCTTGTTTTCTCCTGCTCTGGAGAGTAGGACTCGAATCAATGTCTCCAAGTTACAAGGAAGAACATTCTGATTCAACATCAGTAAGAACTTTCTGACAGTCAGAGCTGTTTGACAGTGGAACAGTCTCCCTCTGGAGGTTGTGGACTCTCCTTCCTTGGAGGTTTTTAAGCAGAGGTTAGATGGCCATCTGTCATGGAAGCTTTAGCTGAGATTTCTGCATCATAGGGGGTTGGACTAGGTCAGGCATAGGCAAACTCAGCCCTCCAGATGTTTTGGGACTACAACTCCCATCATCCCTAGCTAACAGGACCAGTGGTCAGGAATGATGGGAGTTGTAGTCCCAAAGGGCCAAGTTTGCCTATGCCTGGACGAGATGAATCTTCTGGTCCCTTCCAACTCTATGATTCTTTGATAATCCAGTTCCAGTTCAAAGATAAAGAACCCTGAGTAGGGAAAGCCGGGGAAGCCTTGAAGTTGCCCATCAATAGTTAATACCTGGACATAGTCAGGAGGGCTTCTCCAGGTGATCTCAGTGATCTGGTTGGTGTGGCAACAGTTCAGCCCAAGCTGAACCATGTAATCCTACTGTCCATTTAGCTCAGCTGTGAGCAGCTCCCTCTCACCTCCGCTGCTACATATAATGGAAAAGCCTGCAGAGTTTGAAGCTCGGAGCAAGCATAACATGGAAGGTTCACATACCAAAAAAAAAAATCCTGCAATTATGAAAACCCACATGCAGAAGGAACTAGAGCACGGTGTACTTTTCCTTCCTTTCAATAATACTTCATCACGGCCTTCAGGATATTATCTCACTCAGGGGCCCGAGGAGCAGGACAAAGGAACATTGACATCACAAATCTCTTTAAAGTTCACATTTGGCGGGGAGTAGTCTCCAACATTAATTTGTGCTCAGGGTGTGGGCTTTCAAAGATAAGCCAAGCTCTAAGCCAAAGCAAATGCCTTCATGTTACAGGAATTCAATCCGGCAAAGGAAGAACTCTACAGAGAAATCTGAAGAGAGAAAAGCGCCGAGTGTATGGTTTGGAACACTTTCCTCGTGCCAAGAGACAAGGGCCTGGAAGAAGTCTTTGCTGTATTTATAACTGTTTTGAGTAGCTGTGGTTCTGGCTGAGGGACTGAGGAGCCATCTGTGAGATTCTTACACTTTCCATGCACCTGTTAGAGGTCCAAACAACGATAGCATGTCAGATTTTTATTTTGTTAAGAGCAGGCTTCTTCTTTTGTGTGTGGTGATATTTGAAATTCCAAAAAGTCATACACGAAGCATTTCATGGAAAGAAGCAAAGGAACAAAGAGCAGTTCACTTTGCCTTGAAAATTCCCCGTTCCTATGCATGGTCTAAAAACACAAGTCACATCCACAGGATATACTGAAAGCAGTTTATAGCACTTTACCAGTCATGGGTTCCCTGAGAATCCTGAGAGTTGTGGTTTACTCAACACAAGGGTTAAACTCCCAGCACCCTTAGCAAATCGCAATTCCCAGGCTGCCTGATTATTTACTAGCATTAAAAATCAGCCCAAACTGCACACAGCACATAGTAACCCTGACTGAGAAGGTAAGGAGAAGCCCAGTTGGATCAGACCAGATCAGTCAATCAATCTAGTCTGCCATTTTGTTTCCACAGTTCTCAACCCAGACTGTTTCCACACTGGGCACTTAACTGTGGAGTAGCCTTTGTGCAGAAAACCTGCATGGCAACATTAACAAGACAGCCCGTCTTGTTTTCCCTTCCAAATCTCTGAAAGTATTTTTTAAAAATTCAACTTACCCAAGTGTCTGCATTATTTCCCCAGCCATAGACTATATTTCTTCTTGTTATTCCAGCTGGATTGTAGCCTACACAGAGCACTCAACAAATTTTCTTGAATGCACTCTATTTCTCTCTCTTCTCTACTGTCATTTAAGGTGGATAGTAAGCTTCCTGTATCACCATTTATTCTCTATTGTCCGCGTGACATTCTCCTCCAAATCACTGCCTCCCCACAACACTTCCCTTCTCTCAGTCCTGATTTTCTCATACCCTGTCCTTTCTGGGTTATGAGAAAACTGGGGGTGAGATAGGGTAAAATGTGGGAAGGCCGTGATTTGGAGAAAAGCATCACATGGACAGCAGATAAGTAATGGAAGTACAGGAAGTTGTACCCTAAGTGCCCTAAGTGTCTGTCCTTTGACCCCATTCTAAACAGCATTGCCTTTATATCAGTTTTTCTTTGCACAAACCCATTGCATGGGGGGGGGAGGGGGAGGGTTCATGATCAAGAGTCTTCTTCTTCTTAGGTGATTACTTGTAGCCGAGTAAGATTGTCTTCCATAAACATGGTTTTAACAATCCAGTTCTGGATCCACACGTCCTTCCATAGTGGGGACATTGGTTTCCAGATGGGAGTTGATCACGGTGAGGGTTTGCCAAGCGTGCCTTCCTCTTAGCACGTTTCTCCCTTGCGTCCTGAGTTCGAGTGTCTTCAAAGCCCATGACACCTTTGGTAAAGGCTGTTCTCCAACTGGAACACTTGCACGCCAGTGTTTCCCAGTTCTCAGTGTTTATACTACATTTTTTTAGATTTGGCTTTAAACCTCTTTTGTCGACCACCAGCATTATGCTTTCCATTTTTAAGTTTGGAATACAGTAGTTGCTTTGGAAGACGATCATCAGGCATCCACACAACATGACCAGTCCAACGAAGTTGATGCTGAAGAGTCATTGCTTCGACACTGGTGATCTTTGCTTCTTCCAGCACACTGATATTAGTTCACCTGTCTTCCCAAGTGATGTGTGATTTTTTCCGGAGACACCGTTGATGGAATCTTTCGAGGAGTTGGAGATGGCGTTTATAAGTGGTCCATGTTTCACAAGCATATAGTAAGGTTGGTAGTACAATAGCTTTGTAAAGCTAACTTTTTGTGCAGTGAGTGGGGAGGGAGCACTTAAACTCTTTCTCCCCACACAATGGTCCCAATACTAATTGCCTCCTCTCAAATATGGGACTGGAGAAAGAGGAGCTGCTCACTTGGTCACAGGGTGTTAGATGACCTGAAGATGTCCTATTCCACTTTCATCTTAAAGCAGAACAGCAATGATTTGGTCTGCTAAATCCTGCACATCTGGAGTCAGTCCAGATGCCATAGGGAAGCCCCCAAGCAGGGCACAAGCATTCTTCCACTCCTGTGTCTTGGCAACTGGCATTCAGTGACATGTTCTTTCTGATCCCAAAGCCCCAGTAGCTATTGACTGACTTTTCCTCCTAGTAGTGCAGCAATAAAACTGCTAGCACATTTGCAAAGCTAAGCAGGGTCTGGTATGGTTTCAAATTGGAGGGGGAACTGCATGTTGAGATTCTTGCAGGGTGACTGGACTGGATGACCCTCAAGCTCCCCTTCCGACTCTACAGTTCTATGATTCTATTAAATCTGTCTGGTCCTCTTTTAAAACCATCCATGTTGACCACCAGTTCTAAAAACCAGCACTTACTGCAGGGCACATACATTCCCAGCTTGTTCTGTTTCTTTGGCGTGAGGCCAGTCAGTTAGAAGAGATCTAAAAGTGTATTCCTCACAGGATCACTTCCAGTCCTATAATCCTATTAATTTGAAAAACAAAACCTAACAGCGGATAGAAGGATCCAGTAGTGGATCGGGTTAGTTATTACTGAACAGGATGGGCCAAATTAAAGGACGGAAAGCAAAGTAGCACACCATTCTGATGAGCCAAATACCCAAGCAGAAGAATTATGTATAATATAGCAACTGTACTTGGCAAGATTCAAGCACAATGGCCCATTTCCATTTCCATTGAGGTTTTCCTTTAACTGAACAGTGCATTGGGCTTGAACGAAACCCTTGCAATCAAAAACCTTCTGAATAGGGGCCAAGATTTTAGTTTTTCATCTTGAACTCATATTGAAGTCGAGCAACCTCCCCCTCAGTTCCACATTCTAGCAAAAGCATTGGGTTTCCTGAAAATTTGTGCCAAACCACATCTCAGCTAAAGCTCGCTTGTAATCAAACCTAATAACTGATACCAGATTCATGGCTGGAACCAGCCCAGAGTTAGCATTTTTCTTTTTTTGTTAGAAATAGGACTAATACAAACCTTTACAGCCTGCAGCAAAGTCTGGGCTTTACACAATTTCAACAGAGCTGTTGGGGTCCAAGTCATAAAATTCAAAAGGTACCCTCTTCCTGTTAGAAATGGGTGAATCTACCACTTTCAACTTCTCATTTCTCCACTCTTAAGTCCAGTTTGCAACTTTCCCACATTAGTTTGCACATTTTAAAAAAATTCAGCGACATTTTAGTTCGAACTTCTCCAAACATACACATCTTTATATGCAATTTCCTCTAATGTACACATCCTATCCTTACTTCCCATTTGAGGCACAAGCTGAGGCACTTTTCCACAGAAGGCTCTCCTGCACAATTGCCATTGAAATGAATGGGAGAGGGGCAGTGCTTTTTTGCTAGAAAAATAGGTGCCAGTACTCACCATAGTCACAGTAAGTGGCACACTTTTTAACACCCCCCCAAAAAAAGAGGTGTCAGTACTGTGTACCCTTGAGTATCCCCTGAAAAAAAAAGTACTGGTGATGGGACTTATGGGGAGTGAAATGGTGGACTAGTCATTGACTGCTGACACTCTTGTTGACAGAGATAATTATGTGGTGATTGAAGATAACCGAGGTATCTTGGTTACCAAAACTCCCTTTTGAAATAAGAGAGTTCAGGGTTAAGCCTCATATGCCCAGAAGAATGTTGGTTTCTGCTTCCTTCACTGAGCAGCGAAGTGCTTGTCACAAGACAATGTTTACATTCCACAGTCAAATGCTGTTGGGTTTTCTCACGGGAAAGGAGACTGGATGTGACGTACACTGGTTTCCTGTTTTTCACTGTTCTTTGCAGTTCAGTCTGATTCTCTCCGTGCTTTAGAGGAGAGAGGATGCCTTTCTCTGCTCCGGCAGAGGGAAAATGTTTTTCTGTAAATTACCAGCTTTGAAGTGTAAATAAAGTAATATAGAGCATGTTGGCACGTACTTTTCATCATTCCGCTGTGCACTGGACACTGCTTATCTCCAACATTTGGTTCCGGGCCCAGAAAAACGCAGTGTTTTGAGAATGGACTCCAGAAGTCGGGCTCCTGGCAAAGGAACAAAGGAGCAAAGAATTGGAGTCCCGGCAAAGGATCGGAATGCAGAGGGCCGGATCGGACGATATCTCTGCGCGTCAAGATGATTTGATGAGGTATGTGCTACAGCTCCGGGCAGCCTGCCAGCTTCTAATTAATGGCTTTATGGCTGGACTTTGAACTTTTATAGCCGGTTTTGCCGTGGCACAGGCAAAAGGCTAGAAGGATAAATTTTTCCTATGCTGGGGGAAATCGAAAGTAAAGCAGCTGCAGCAGTGTCGCAGCATGAATTTAAGACAGCAGAGAGAACTTTCACTTTTGAACTTGCCTTTGGAATGCGGTTTGAAGCAGCTGCAGATAAGCAAAGCAGTTAAGCAGAGTGGCACAGGCTCACAGGCAGAGGCTGGAAATCGAAAGTACTTTTGAATTTGCTTTTGGATTGAAGCAGCTGTACACAGACGCAGCATGTATAAAGCAGCCTGTTTTAAAGCAGCAGAGATGGCTAGCTGCAGAAGGCTGGATGAGGCAAATGGGGAATTTGATGCTGATCAGCCAAATGCTCAACTCACAGTAGCCTGTGATACTGCCATGATTCAGAATGAAGCAGACCGCCAGGGTGATAGCTGCATGGGTAAGGGGGAGTCTTCACAGACGTCATCCCAGAGTGCAGTGGAACCACCAGATGGCGCCAAAGCTTTGAAGGCAGTGAAATGCTACTCGTGTGGACGTCTAGGCCATATGAAGAGGGAATGCAGATATCCCAGGGCCAAGACAGAGCAGCGCAGCGAAAGCTCATCGCGTGGAAAAGGCCAAGGCAAAGGTCCGGTGTCCAGGACAACGCAGCACAAGGCAATGGTCTCACGCTTCACTCCAAAGGTTGCAGAGGTCCAGAAGACGTCTAGATCTTTCTTCGTTGTTGATTCAGCGGCGACCCACCACATGTGCAACGATAAGCGACTGTTCGTGTCTTTTACACCGCAGGAAGGTGCGATTCACCAGGCGGATGACCACACAATTCCCAGTAAAGGCTACGGAACTGTTGTTCTTCACAGTTTGGACTTATCGATACAGGATGTGCTTTATGTGCCAGATGCCAAGCATAATCTGCTCAGCGTTGGACAGCTGAATGAGCGGAAAATTGACGTTTCCTTTAAGAACAAAAGGTGCATCATCACAAAGAAAAATGATTATGTATTGCATGCTGAATATGTTGATCGTTTGTATGTTTTGTATTTTGATGATGTTGTGCAGGATGACACTTGTTGCATTGCAGGTTCTAACAAAAGTTTGCATGCAGAATGTATTCACGATTTTCATCGAAAATTTGGTCATTTGCATTTTGAGGCAGTATCTAAAATGCCTGCCTTGGTTGAAGGTATGACTATTAAACCCTGCAGGTACCACATGAAGTGCAAGGCATGCGCAGCAAACAAAGTGAAAATGGCTGCGAAAGGTAAGGTGTCTAGTAGGCAAGCTACAGAACCATACCAGGTTGTTCATGCTGATTTGGTTGGACCACTAGCGCCCTCTTTGGGTGGGAACAGGTACTTCATGGTTCTCATTGATGCATTTTCCAGGTATATTTATGTGTACAATCTCAAGCAGAAATCAGAGGCTTTTCCAAGGTTCAAGGAATTCTGTGCTTGGTTGGGAAATGTGCATGGAAAGAAGGTAAAGACTCTTTTCAGTGATCGCGGGGGAGAATTCACTTCTCAGCAGTTTGAAGCTTTTCTGACTGAGAAAGGAATTCAACACGATTTGTCTAGTCCTCGCTCGCCATGGCAGAATGGACTTGCGGAACGAGCAAATCAGACATTGCTTCAAGGGTTAAAAACCTTGCTGCATGATGCCAATCTTCCAGAGAGTTATTGGGCCGAAGCTCTCTCATGTTTCACTTACAGTTATAATCGCAGGTTATCTTCAGCGATTGGTTGTACCCCCTATGAGAACATGTTTGGCAAGAAGCCATACATCAAACACATGAAAATTTTTGGTTCTGACATGTGGGTTCACTCACCACAAAACTCCAAGTTAGACAAGCGTGGATTGCATGGTATCTTTCTAGGTTATCAGAAAGGGTCTTACAGAATAATGATGACTGACTCTAAGACAATTAAGCTCACAAGAAGTGTTGAGTACAATGCCAAGTGGGGGGAGAATGTGGGAATTTTCCAATGTTATCCTGATGACAGTGATGAAACTGAGGATAGTCAAAAGCAACCACAACAACCCACACCCACTGATGAAGGTTCTGATTCTGAGTCTGAAACTGAATCGGGTGATTCAGAGGATTTCAAGAGTGCGAAAGCCTCTATGCGACCCTCTGAAAGCTCTGATCAAGAATTGGAGGAACCATTGTTCACAATAGGTCACTTTTCTCCTAAGAAGGAAGAGGAGAGTGTTGAAGACTTAAGGCTAATTCGCAGGTCACAGAGAGCAACAAAAGGCAGACCTCCAAAGAGATTTGCTGATGAGTTTGCTAAGATAGCAGTAACAGCTGTTAAAAGCTCCAAGAAGGTGTTTGAACCTTCAAGTTTCCAAGAAATCCAGGATTTGGATTCAAAGGAAGCTGAGCCATGGTTAAATGCCATGAAGGCTGAGCTTGATTCCTTGGAAAGGAACAAAACATGGGACCTTGTTCCAGTAGTTCCAGGAATGAAACTGCTTGGAAGCAAATGGGTCTTCAAAGCGAAGACAGATCAAAATGGCAAGATAGTCAGACACAAAGCCAGATTGGTAGCCAGAGGTTTTGCACAGGTACCAGGTGAAGACTATCACGAGACCTACTCACCCACCGTGAGGTATGAGAGCATTAGGCTTATGCTCAAGCTAGCTGCAGAAGAGAATCTACACATTAGTCACCATGATGTGAATACAGCTTTTCTGTACGGATCTCTAGATGAATCACTTTATATGCTTCCACCTGATGGCGTACAGGTAAAACAGGGATTTGTTTGTGCTCTGAAGAAGTCCCTTTATGGTCTCAAACAAAGTGCACGGTGTTGGCACACAAAACTCACTGAAGTATTGTTTTCTCTAGGTTTTAAGCAAGGGAAAGCTGATCCATGTGTATTTGTCAAAGAGGAGGGGCAAAAGAAACTGTATTGTTTGTTTTATGTTGATGATCTTTTATTCTTTTGGAAGGATGTCACAATGTACAATAATGCCCTAGCTCAATTGAAAGAGCACTTTGACATGAAAGATCTTGGTGAGGTAAACAACTACCTATCTCTGGAAATAGAGAGAGATCAAGATGGTAACATTCTAGTACACCAGTCACGTAAAATTGCTGATGTGTTAAGCAAACTAAACCTGATGGATGCTAACCCTGTAGACACACCGATGACAACAGGTTATCAGGTAGATGACACTGGAGAAGCATTTTCTGATACTACACTGTACAGAAGTGTGCTAGGCAAGCTAAACTTCATTGCCAGATGTTCAAGACCTGACATTGCTGTTAGCTGTAATTTGCTAAGCAGACAAGTCAACAATCCTACTGTTAAGGATTGGAAAGCTCTGAAACGCATAGCGCGGTATTTGAAAGGCACTATGCATTACAGACTGAGATTTAACAATCAGAAGTCTGGTGGTCTTGAG
The DNA here is from genome assembly GCF_964106915.1 of Podarcis gaigeae. Lineage (NCBI taxonomy): Eukaryota > Metazoa > Chordata > Lepidosauria > Squamata > Lacertidae > Podarcis > Podarcis gaigeae. The sequence goes on from NC_139682.1 coordinate 14,284,846, forward strand.
ATATTTGCAGATGCAAGTTTTGGAAGTGACACTACAGACAGGAAAAGTACGTCTGGAGTTTGCTATAAGTACAATCAGGGTCTATTTGATTGGTCATGCAAGAAGCAAACAACAGTTAGCTTAAGTACTTGTGAAGCTGAACTGAATGCACTGTCTTATTCACTTAAGGATTGTGAATGGTTGTTACAATTGTGCAAAGACATGAAAATTCCTGTCAAATGTCCAATCCAGGTTTACCAGGACAACAAAGCATGTTTGGCTTTGCTGAATTCTGAAGGTTGTAAGCAAAGCACGAAGCACTTGCAATTAAAGTTGCAACATGCTAGGGAACGTATTCAAAAGGGACTCGTAACGGTGTCCTATATGCCAGGTAATGAAATTCCTGCTGATGTATTGTCCAAGATTGTATCAAGGGATCAACACTGTACCTATGTGCAGAAGTTGGGTTTGTACTGATATTGTACGAACACGCTGCCCAGTGATGTTCACAGAAAGGGGGAGGATGTTGGTTTCTGCTTCCTTCACTGAGCAGCGAAGTGCTTGTCACAAGACAATGTTTACATTCCACAGTCAAATGCTGTTGGGTTTTCTCACGGGAAAGGAGACTGGATGTGACGTACACTGGTTTCCTGTTTTTCACTGTTCTTTGCAGTTCAGTCTGATTCTCTCCGTGCTTTAGAGGAGAGAGGATGCCTTTCTCTGCTCCGGCAGAGGGAAAATGTTTTTCTGTAAATTACCAGCTTTGAAGTGTAAATAAAGTAATATAGAGCATGTTGGCACGTACTTTTCATCATTCCGCTGTGCACTGGACACTGCTTATCTCCAACAAAGAAGACATTCATCATGCAGGAAACAGAGGTTTTCAGGAGTGGAGGACTGTCTCAAGTGAGGAACATTCACCAGGCCCACACATCTCATATTAGCCCTTAAATTAGGACACCAGGTTGACAAAACCTCCATCTTTTAACTATTTCTAAGACTGGAAGCAAATACAAATTGGATTTTCTATCTGCCAGTTAATTAGCAACCAGAAGCAAATGGACTGCTGGAGGATGAAAAAGCACTAATTAACAGACTAAGAAATAAGCCAAAAATTACACCAGTAATTAACTTAATTACTGGTGACTTCAAAGGAATATAACTGATTAGTTAGCTCTAAATCTGTTTCAAAATTTCATTTTATATGGCCTGTAAGTCTCTGTCTTGTACGTAGTGTGTTAGCTGCAGAAATGAAACTGAACCTTAAGAGAGAGAAAAGCGTACTTAAAGAAACCAACACAAGTTCCTGGAAACATAGTCTGCCAAGGGGGAGATTACTAGAACCCAATATGGCAATGGCAATGCTGAATGCATTGTCTTTGCCATACAGTGGTACCTCGAATTACAGATGCTTCAGGTTACAGACTCTGCTAACCCAGAAATAGTATCTCACGTTAAGGACTTTGCTTCAGGATGAGAACAGAAACTGTGTGGCGGCAGCGGGAGGCCCCATTAGCTAAAGTGGTACCTCAGGTGAAGAACAGTTTCAGGTTAAGAATGGATCTCCAGAACTAATTAAGTTATTAACCCAAGGTACCACTGTATTGATGAATCGATTGTTGGTATCATGTGATGGCCGCTAGATGAACAACTGACAGAATGAAGAGCTGAGATGCATAGAATGTTAAAATACATTGGATCAGAGATACATCAGACTAAAGAATGCATAGGACCTGTCAGAAAAGATTTTGATCCACCTCTGCCTGAACATGAGACGGTAAAGGTAAAGGCAAAATGGATAACAGCAGGTGAGGAATTGGAGTGGATATCCATATAGCTGTCTGGAGGATTGAAATGAACAAAGGATGCTGTTGTGAGGCCAGAAGGGATGAATGAATTTACGGATTTATGAACAGAGACATTAAGAGACAACCAGAGAGGGCAGAGATGGAGCTGAGAGAGAAAAGGTCTTGCACACAAATTATAGTGAGCACAGCAGAAAAAGCCTACAAACACTTGGAGATTGGTTTGGGGAAAGAGTGGAAAAAGTGGAAGAAGGGTTTTCTCTTCTTCTTTAAATCAGGATGTAGTATGACCAACAGAAAATGGGGTTGAAATATATGGAATTGAGTACGAATTAATGAAGATACAACAAGCACATAAGTATGGACTATTACACTATTAAGATTTGTTGGAACTCTTGGAGGGGGTGTGTGGAATGAACATATTGGACCAGAGAATGATTATTTTGGACACTGAATGATAATAATAATTGAGTAGCTACTTTTGGGTGGAAAAAAAGGCATTTGAGATGCTTGGGATTGAAGATTGAGAAAACAATACCTAGCAGATTGAGACACAGCTGGACATGAATAGAGCTACATGCTATCCTGGACTGAATACTTTGAATAATTGTCATATTTGGCAGACAGAGAATCTGAAGCCCTTATTTTCTTTTACAGTGGACGCTTGGGTTGCGAATGTGATCCATGCGGGAGGCACGTTCGCAACCTGAGGAGTTTGAAACCCGCAGAGTTGTGCACATGCGGGTCGTGATTTGGCGCTTCTGCATATGCGCCAAAACCCAGAGGTAACCCGTTCCGGTACTTCTGGGTTCGGTGCGGTGCGCAACCCGAAAACACACAGCCTGAAGCGTCTGTAACCCGAGGCATGACTGTATTTCTCATCTTATCTTTCTATGATCTCTAATTCTTATTTTCTTTCTGGTAACTCTATCTGTATTCATGCTTTGCTTTTTGAAGTTCCCTATATTGGATTAATGAAGATACACACAGGAAGGTGACGGATGGAAAATGAAGGGCCTTGCCTGAGAGGCAGAGTGGAGAGGATCTCCCAGTGTGAGAGGCTAGGGGAAGAGGGGGAAGCTGGGAGGGTTCACTCTTCTGTGTTTGGAATAAGGGTTCAGATATAATTGTGACAGAGAGCCTTGTATTCGCTTTTCAAAATTCCTCTTCTCTTCTTCCTTTTTTCTTATTTCTCTTCTCTAGATTAATTTGGCTTTCATTGTATTTTATGCTGAAAACTTTAATAAAAAATGATTTAAAAAAGAAGAAATGAATGGGAGACGCCTGAGAGCATCTCCTGTTTATTTCAGTGGGGCAAGCCCAGGACAGCCTCCAAGCGAAATGTGCCCAAACCTTGTGCCTCTCTCATTCCCTTAATGACATCCCAAATCTGCTCTTTTGTCTCATAGCAGGGATGCTTTTGGATTTGGGTTTTATGGTGGTTATTTGAAATGGATTTGTGCATCAAGAGGAAGCATAATGCAACACTTGTCATGCTGGCCAAGGACTTAAAACTCTAAGAGAAACCCCTGCCAACTCCTTCATTTTCATTGATAAGAGCTGTTAGCAGAGTTTCTCTGGCATTAAAATAAATTGAAATAAACTCCTTTGAAGTTGTTTCATTTACATAGGTTCACCCTCCCTCTCCTACCTGAGGCAGCCTGATGGTTCCTGAGGCAGGGATAATGTTTACCTGGAGAACTGAAGTAGATTTGCAGGGGGAAAGGAATTTGTATCATCAAATGCTGTAAGGTTAAAATGCAGACTTTCGACTGCAGTTCCAGAGAAGGAACAAAGCTGTGTCAAGGCTGTTTTCAAAAAGCTCTTCTCTGTTGTGACCCTGAAGCCTTTACACTAATGTGTTAATATAAAATATGTTGTTCAGAGACAATGCTGTTACTTCTATGCGACATAGGCATTGCTGTCAATGACTTGCACCACATGACCGGTTCGTCCTTAATGATATCACGTTTTTTTTCCACCAGAAAGAGATCAAGACTTATGGAACGAAAACACCCACACAAAGTAAAACTAAACAAAAGTTCTGAAGAAGGCCAACTATGAACAAGAGGATTCATGCAAGGAGTCTGAATACATGGAGCTTATTTGTGTGCGGAAAAACCTTGATGATTTCAGGTTTGGAAAATGAAGGAGCAGAGACAGTCAGTGTTCTGCCTGTTGCTGGCTATGAGGTGAGTTTGGGTCTGCGGTTTTAAGGAGTCTCTGGAGAAGCAAATCACAGAATCGTAGAACTGTAGAGTTGTAAGGGACCCCAATGGTCATCTAGTCTAACAACTTGCAATGTGCGAAGTCGGGTCCTCCATCACGGAGGGCACGTGTTGTGGTGAGATCACCAGAAACCACCTCTCTGTTGTGGGGCGGGACCGTTTGGATGGCCACAATACCCCATTGGTTGCCCCTCTGTTGCTGAGGCAGAAGTTTGGTCAGTTGGGTTGGCTATTGGCTGCTGAGGGGCTGCTTAAGCTGCTGCACATCGCTGGAGAGTTTCACTTTCTTTCTGCATACAGCAGATCACCCTCCCTCCTTCCCTATATTTAGGGTTGTTCTTATGGCTTTGCTATGCCTGTCTAGGGGTCGTCTGTTTTGGAGCAGGGGCCCGGTAGGAATTTTGCCATTTGGCTGATTGGCTGGTGCCACTTGGTTTTTGCCTACCATGTAGCAAATCATCACAACTTTGTAAGGTTGGCGGTTAGGCATTTGGTTCAATGTTTTGGGGAGGGGACGTGGTTGGCTGTGCCTGCCCCTCCATTGCTGCTGCTAGGGAATTCCGTTAAAGGAACCCAGAGGCTCGCCTTGCTTTTGTCCGAACCCTGTCAAAGGGCTAGGGCCACGCCAGAGCCCCAGGGAGCATCTGGGGTGAGCTGTGAGATCGAAGGAGTTCTCGCTCCCCCAGAATGCTTTCCTTTACTGACATATGGTGGTGCCCAGTGTCAGTCCTGTTTCTGCCACCGTGCAGGTTCAGGTAGTCTGGAACCAATGCCTAAGCAACCACTCACATGCTGTAATCAATAAAGTTGTGGCCAAAATTTTATGTCACAAACCTTCAACTAAAATCTGTGTCTATTGTGTCTTCATTTGGGGGTGGTTTTGGGGGTCTTCACATGCAATCTGAACTAAAGCATCCATGACAGACAGCCATCCAACCTCTGCTTAAAAACTTTGAAGGATGAGATTAGAGAATATGTTCATGACTGGCTACAATACTGTCAACTATATGAGGTTTTCAAAGAAGATAAAAAGAAAGGATTCAGTTATACCATATCTAGATTTCAAAGAGAAATTGTAGACGAGGATACCAAACTTCTGAAGAAAATCTACAATTTATTATTAGAATGGGAAACCAAAAATGAGGAGGTCAAATGTGTAATGATCAAGTGGGCACAAGATATAGGACATAACATACAAATGGAAGACTGGAAAAATTACGGAAAGTGAATTTAAAATTTACTGATTGTATATTGCTAAAAGAGAATTATATGAAAATGATGTATAGATTGGTATATTACATCTGTAAAAATGGCAAAAATGTATAGAACAGGCTCCAATACGTGTTGGAAGTGTAAAGAAAAAGAAGGCACATTCTTTCATATGTGGTGGAATTGCAAAATAATCAAAAGCTATTGGGAAATTATTTATAATGAAATGAAAAGAATGTTTAAGATAACTTTTGTGAAAAGACCAGAAGCTTTTTTACTAGGCATTTCAGGTGAAGAGTTGCCAAAAGAGAAGAACAAACTTTTCATGTATGCAACAACTGTGGCTAGGATACTGCTAGCCCAAAGATGGAAAAGTGAAGAAATACCAACAAAAGAAGAATGGCAAGAAAAACTGACGGAATATGCTGAAATTGCAAAGTTAACTGAAAGACTTCGAGATAAGGACAATAGAGACTTTAAGAAAGATTGGGAACTATTTATGTTATGCTTACAGAAACAATGTGGTGAAATGGACTCACTAGCAGGTTTTTGATTAAACACAACTACCAAAATAAATACAGAAAATATAACAACGATGTTAAAAAAACAAGACGACAATAATAATTAATTTGAAGACTTTAAAAGTAAGAATAACAAAACAAGCAGGAGAAATCAATACGTAAAAAACCTGAAGAGGAAGTTGAGGGAAGTCGTGGGACGGACGGGCATGGGAATTGTATTTTTTTGTTATGTGAATGATACAGTGATGATAAAATTATGTAAAATTTAATAAAAATTGTTTATTTAAAAAAATATCGAAGGAAGGAGAGTCCACCACCTTCTGAGGGAGTCCTTTCCACTGTCGAACATCTCTTACTGTCAGAAGGTCGGAATCTCCCTTCCTGTAACATGAAGCCATTGATTCAAGTCCTACCGTCCGGAGCAGGAGAAAACAAGCTTACTCCATCTTCCATGTGACAAACCTTGAGATATTTGAAGATGGCTCTCATACCTCATCTCAGTCTCCTCTTTTCCAGGCTAAGCATACCAAATTCCCTGAACCATTCACCCCTGCTGAATCCCATGAAACAGTCAGAGATATGCGTCTTTCTGAGAGACACCTGGATGTACACATCCCTACTAGAAGATTTACCACGCCTGACATCACATTCTTTATTTATTTGGCCTGGCACTGGAAAGAGAAGGGGCCTACATCCATACCCTTTCTCAGGGCTGGGCTGAGAGAGAACTGGGTGACTCGGGTTGCATCCTCCTTTGGAGTTGCATCTCTCTGCTCCTGCCTCCACCCTGCCCATTGTCACCCTTGCCCCCCAGTAAAGTTACTGTTGAAGGGATTTGCCAGGGTGGCTCTGGGAAAGGCAAGGAGCACATCGTCCAGGACTTCTGAAACCTAGCCCTGCTCTTTGTGCACAATTCCACCCTACTCTGGCAAATGTAGATTAGAAGAGCAGTTAGCAGCAGCTCCTGACATTCTCAGATCCCCCCGGCAGGTGGCAGCAGTACAGTGATTTCCATCACAACGCATTTGGGTTTCCTAGCTGTTTTATTCCCCCTTCCAGGAGTGAGTGGCCAACCCAGTAAAAGAGAAAACCTGGGCTCCACCATCCCTAACCTTGGTACACTGCTACAAAAAGTTGCATTTTGGGGAGACATTTAATGATATTTTCAATCCGTGCAGATCATTGGGCCCTTAGCAATGCACTCTTTTTTCAATAAGAGTTGGGGTTATCCATATTGATTTGTATGTGTTGGTGGGCTGTGTGTGTGATAAAGGGGAGCCACACCGGGGTGAAGGCGTCTTCTTCTATTTGTCCCCGTGTCAGTTCCAGGTTATTGGTTAATTTCACCACCAAAGGAACGCAAGTGAACAGCAGAGAACCTGCACAAGCAACGCTGACACCAAAGCCTACATATATTAAGTAAAATAGAAACATTGCCACCCGGCCCCACCCCCACCCATCTTTCCCCCCTCCACCCCTTTCCCCCTTTTCTTCCCAATGTCTCAACAAATGAAACTGATTTGTAAAAATGTTACATGGAAAAAAATACGAGAGAGAGACATTGCACATACTTTTGTAAATCAAGAAAATCTTTAATAAAAATACGTTTTTAAAAAAAGAGTTGGGGTTAGCTCACTGCTTGGAGTGAACTGGTTCAGCCCACTGAACTAGTTAAAAAAACCTCTGAAGTACTCCTGAAGGTAGTTCCCAAAATGAACACTGGAGTAGAACTTTGAACAATTTCTAGTTCATCTTCAAATTCATTTTCTTACCCGTGCTTTACTCGTTAAGCTGTTTGACCCTTTAAGCTTAAAGATAATCATTGTTGGGGAAAATAAACTAAACAATTTGCATTCCATTGTATGTGTGTGTTTTAATGCTTCCTTAGACTTCTTAAGTGTATTTTTCACTTTATAACAGCAGCTTCTGACATTCTGAATGCTGGAATTTTTTTCTGGCCAAGGATCATTTGGATGAACTTGAATCAAACTGTGAACTGAACTTGAACCAAACTAGTTTGTTTTGCAAACAGACGGACATGAGCCAGAGTTTATGGACATGTTGAAATTGAACTAGAACAAATTCCTTTTTAAAAACCAACTTTCCAAGCTCTGGGCTAAATATGTTATAACCAATTTAAGGCCCAAATTAAACTACTGGGTTTTGGAGCAAATTACGAGGGCTGGAACTTCCATTAGACATAGTGAGGCTGCCGGCTTAGCAGATTGAGGCATCATGAAAGTGGTGATAGAATGAGAGAAAAGGGTGTTGTAAACACAGATGAGATTGGCAGTTCCCAAACTAATATATGGGTCAGAGCACAGCCATCCTTTGGATTTTTGCACTTCTCTGAATTTTGCATTGTATTTATTGGCTCAAAATGCATACAGAAATGCATGTGCGAGGATAAAAGGTATACAAAAAGCCATGGGAAAAATGCATATTTGTGAAAAATACATTTAAATGAATCTACATCGTGGCTTTTTGTTTGTTAGTTTTTTAAATGGCAATTGATGCAGAAATCGGATAGAGCATCGGATAGGGTGCAGAATGCCGCGGCGAGACTCCTTACGGGGTCCTCGCTGCGAGATCACATTCACCTGGTGCTATACCAGCTGCACTGGCTCCCGGTGGAGTACAGGATCAGGTTTAAGGTGCTGGTTTTAACCTTCAAAGCCCTACATGGCCTAGGACGCCTCTCCTGGTATGTCCCACAGAGGAACTTACGGTCTTCAAACAAAAACATCTTGGAGGTCCTGGGCCACAGGGAGGTTAGGCTGGCCTCAACTAGAGCCAGGGCTTTTTCGGCTGTGGCTCCGATCTGGTGGAATGCTTTGTTACATCTTTCCGCAGGGCCTGCAAGACAGAGCTGTTCCACCAGGCCTTTGGCCAGGGCACAGTCTGACTCCCTCCTTTGACAATCTTCACAGAACTCTAGCCCAATGGTTGCCATTAATCTGATTGGAATTAATTTTATAATGAAATGATTTTATAATGTTTTATCACTTTACTGTTGCTAGCCGCCCTGAGCCCGGCTTCGGCTGGGGAGGGCGGGATATAAATAAAATTTATTATTATTATTATTATTATTATTATTATTATTATTATTATGAACGAATGCAAGGCAAACGAGCATGGTGTGCCAGTAGACTGATCTGTCCGTTTCTATGAGGGTGACAAGTCAGCAGACAAGAAATGTGGCTCACAAAGGACAGCGCGAAAGTGTGGCAAAAAGAAGACCTAGAAGCCAAAGGGTGCGGTGAGGTGGACTCCACTTGACCCCATCTTCGTGGCTGTTGTACACATTTCCATAATTTGATGGCCACTTCAATAGTGCTTGATAAGGCCTGGAGCAGTTTTCGGTGAAGGGCCGCTTCAAAACAATTTCTTGGCCACTTTGGAAGGAAGGGTCAGACACACTGAAGTTTGTTCACAGCAGAGCTTTTCCATTCTCCGTGGCTTCTGTACGAAGGAACTGCAAATAAGGGTTCAGTTGAGTTCAAGAGAAAAGCTCGGGGCCACTGCTGGGTCACGTGTGACAGCACAGATTTAAAAGTGATAATGAGCCCGTCCTTCCAAGGGGGCTGATTATAACTGCAAATTGTTGAAGGATTTTAAAGATTTTTGAGCAAAACATTGCCTCGAGGCATCTTAATGCAATATGCATTTGCTTTTTGGGCAAACGTACTGCTTTTCCATCAACAGAGCAACAAACTTGCATGTAGGGAATCAAACTTCAAAGAACAACGCAGGCTCACATCACTGATGTGAAAAAATACCGAGAAGTATGGAATTTACCATTACGCTTTGCAAAACGACCTTACCTGCATGGGGACATCAAACAGGCCCTCTTAAGAGGTGATGTTGGAGCAAGACTGACTGCTCCCATACACAGAGATGCTGATGTTATTATTATTTGATCTGCAATGGAGATCTAAAAGACATGAAGTGAAAACAGCCACCACGAGTTGAATCACATGGCTTGTTTTGCTGCTTTTTTTGGTAAAGTATTTTATTATTATTTCCTTTTATAATGTCTACAAAACAGAGATAACAATTATAACAGCAGACAAAAAAATTAAAGATGAAAAATGAAACTATGAGATAGGCATGTAGAATGAGTAGCTGCACATGAGGCAAAATTCCAAGTCCAAGCCAATTCCAAGTCCAACTTTATCAGATGCTTATTTTGCTTTTTGAGAATAATAAGTCAGACTTTCTTGACCCAGAATGGGCTGGATCAGGGCCTACAAGGAGACTCCTGGCAAGATGAAAAGGCTGTGGATGAGTTGCTCCTGCATCTGGAAAACTGGTCAATTGCCTGCTTTGGTTGGGTACTACTGTAAAGTGCCCTGAGATCCTCAGGTGAAGGGCAGCATGTAAAAATAAAATAAAATGATAACAATACTCAATCATCACCATCATCTCCCCCTGAAGGACCAGGTTCATGGCTGGAGTGCCCCTGGATCCATCTTGGTCACTAAAATCCCAGCTTTAGCTGGTAAGACAGCCACAGATTTTTCTGGATTGGGCTCTTAGCATTAAAGAATTGTAGAGTTGGAAGGGACCACAATGTCCATCTATTCCAACCCCCTGCAATGAAGGAATCTCAGCTAAATCATCCATGACCAATGGCCATCCAACCTCTGCTTAAAAACCTCCAAGGAAGGAGAGTCCACCACCTCCTGAAGGAGACCGTTCCACTGTCGATCAGCTCTGACTGTCAGAAAGATCTTCCTGATGTTTGGTTGGAATCTCCTTTCTTGTAGCTTGAAGTCCTTGCGTCGGGTCCTTCCCTCAGGACCAGGAGAAAACAAGCTTGCTCCATCTGTGGCGGCCCTTGAGATATTTGAAGATGGCTATCACATCTCCTCTCAGTCTCCTCTTTTCCGGGCTGAACATACCCAGCAACTTTAACCTTTCATGAGGCTTGGTTCCCGAACCTCTGCTGTGAACAAACTTCAGTGTATCTGACCCTTCCTTCCAAAGTGGCCAAGAAATCATTTTGAACCAGCCCTTCACTGGCTTGCAGCTAGTGCAAAAAAGCAGCAGCTCATTTGCTCACTAGGGAATACTATCCCCATAAAGTTCTGCTGCTTCTGCTGAAAAAAAATGCACTGATTGCCATTTAGCTACCAGACTGAGTACCAAGTCCTGAGAGCAGCATCCTCTGCAGCTTGGGGCCAGGATTCCTACAAGACCATCTAATTCCTTGCATACTCAACCAATTATTGCTTTCTGCAGGACAGGGCCTCCTGCAGCTACCCTCTCATTGGGAGGTACCATGTAGGTATTGGGTGGCGGCCCCTACCTTTGAAAACACCCTCCAGTTACAGTGCCTAGTAGAGATTTTAGTGCCTAGTAGAGATTTTAATCCCAGTCTGTCTGTATTGAAATTATTTAACATATGGACTAATTTTAATGGTTGCTATATATGACATCAATCTATTTTGCTTTCTTATATTAAATGGTTGCAATCGCTTTTAGTGCTAAACCGCTTCAAGATACTTTACAGGAAGCTATTCATGAATAGAATGAAACAGAAACATAGCTTCAAGATGAGGAGTACGTGGAACCAGCAAGATGGGGAATGTGTTTGAAGCAGCCTTTAGCGTACAATGCATTTAACTAAGCTTTCGGCTTCAAAGCACAAGTACTATGGCTTGCTAAGCACTCCTGGGTATATCAAACTGTACAGGCCTGTTTCGCTTGCGCCAGCAGTGGCTGCCTGCTCCATAAGGGCAAATGGGGCTCTGTCCCACCCACTTCAATCTGCCTTCTTACTATCTATCTATCTATCTATCTATCTATCTATCTATCATTTATCTATCTATCATCTATCTATCTATCTATCTATCTATCTATCTATCTATCTATCTATCATCTATCTATCTAATCTATCTATCATCTGTCTATCTATCTATCTATCATCTATCTATCTAATCTATCTATCTATCATCTATCTATCTATATCTATCTATCTATCTATCTATCTATCTATCTATCTATCTATCTATCAGATATCTATCTATCTATCTATCTATCATCTATCTATCTATCTATCTATCTATCTATCTATCTATCTATCATCTATCTATCATCTATCTATCTATCTATCTATCTATCTATCTATCTATCTATCATCTATCTATCTATCTATCAATCTATCTATCTATATCTATCATCTATCTATCTATATCTATATCTATCTATCTATCTATCTATCTATCTATCTATCTATCTATCTACCTACCTATCTATCTATCATCTATCTATCTATCTATCTATCTATCTATATCTATCTATCATCTATCTATCTATCTATCTATCTATCTATCTATCTATCTATCTATATCTATCATCTATCTATCTATCATCTATCTATCTATCTATCTATCTATCTATCTATCTATCTATCTATCATCTATCTATCTATCATCTATCTATCTATCTATCTATCTATCTATCTATCTATCTATCTATCATCTATCTATCATCTATCTATCTATCTATCTATCTATCTATCTATCTATCATCTATCTATCTATATCTATCATCTATCTATCTATCTATATCTATCATCTAATCTATCTATCATCTATCTATCTATCATCTAGCTATCTATCATCTATCTATCTATCATCTATCATCTATCATCTATCTATCTATCATCTATCTATCATCTATCTATCTATCTATCTATCTATCTATATCTATCATCTATCTATCTATCTATCTATCTATCTATCTATCTATCTATCTATCTATCATCTATCTATCTATCTATCATCTATCTATCTATCATCTATCTATCTATCTATCTATCTATCTATCTATCTATCTATCTATCTATCTATCTCTATCATCTATCTATCTATCTATCTATCTATCTATCTATCTATCTATCTATCATCTATCTATCATCTATCTATCTATCTATCTATCTATCTATCTATCTATCTATCTATCATCTATCTATCATCTATCTATCTATCTATCTATCTATCTATCTATCTATATCTATCATCTATCTATCTATCTATATCTATCATCTAATCTATCTATCATCTATCTATCATCTATCTATCTATCATCTATCTATCTATCATCTATCTATCATCTATTTATCTATCATCTATCTATCATCTATCTATCTATCTATCTATCTATCTATCTATCTATCTATCTATCTATCTATCTATCTATCATCTATATCTATCTATCTATCTATCTATCTATCTATCTATCTATCTATCTATCTATCATCTATCTATCTATCTATCTATCTATCTATCTATCTATCATCTATCTATCTATCATCTATCTATCATCTATTTATCTATCATCTATCTATCTATCTATCTATCTATCTATCTATCTTTCTATCATCTATCTATCTATCTATCTATCTATCTATCTATCATCTATCTATCTATCTATCTATCTATCTATCTATCTATATCTATCTATCTATCTATCTATCTATCTATCTATCTATCTATCTATCTATCATCTATCTATCATCTATCTATCTATCATCTATCTATCTATCTATCTATCTATCTATCTATCTATCATCTATCTATCTATCTATCTATCATCTATCTATCTATCTATATCTATCTATCTATCATCTATCATCTCTATCTATCATCATCTATCTATCATCTCTATCTATCTATCTATCATCATCATCATCATCATCTATCTATCATCTATCTATCTATCTATCTATCTATCATCTATCTATCTATCTATCATCTATCTATCTATCTATCTCTATCTATATCTATCTATCTATCTATCTATCTATCTATCTATCTATCATGTATCTATCTATCATCTATCTATCTATCATCTATCATCTATCTATCTATCATCTATCTATCTATCTATCTATCTATCTATCTATCTATCTATCAATCATCTATCATCTCTATCTATCTATCATCTATCTATCTATCTATCATCTATCTATCTATCTATCTATCTATCTATCTATCTATCTATCTGTCTAGCTATCCAGCGGCTGAGTTTCAGTCTTTGGGAAGACAAGGTTATGTAGTTCTCTTCATTTTATATTTCAGGACTGAGACTTAAACATCATTTGTTCAGGGTATTAATGGGAATCAGATGTATCTGAAACCAAAGAAGGTAAATTATCCACATGGGAGGAGCAAGTAAAACATACTTGTGAGAAAAATAGAAATACTGTTATTGAAACCAAGTACTCATCCCTTGCTAGATTTTAATGGACACCTGTGAGTTGAGGTTCTTAACTTGTAAATGTGTTGCTGAGATATAGCAAGAAGGTAATTGGTGACAGTTTTTTTTGTTTTGTTTTTTAGTGTATTGGATTTCCCCTGGAGTGGGTAAATGTGGATTAAAGGGTGGAGGGATATAATCTGGCATTTTGATGCCAAAAATGCCATGTGGGTGATGTGCAAAACCTGCAAGCAGAAGAGCAACGATCCCACAGCAGAAGCACATCTAGAAGTATATAAATACCACCTTTCAAGTTAGAGTGAGAATCCATGAGCCCAAAAGATTTCTGTGTGTTTCCTTCGGTTTTGACTTTCCTGCTCTTTTGATATTTTCTAAGATTGGTTGAACTTGAAGGACAACGTCCTTGTAAGGGTTTGAAAGCTGTATGAACTATTGGAAAGAAAGATTGAGTCAAACAAGACCATACATTTTGCTTGAATGATGGCTATATTGAGTAACATCCCGATAAGGAAAATGAATTAAAATGATATATTCCTCCTCACCTCCATTCTCAACTTCTGTACAGATGTGTATGCTATAAAGGATATTTATAGGGCTCATTTAAATTCTACATCTTATCCCTCTTCATTTTTCCACTTTCTATTTTACGGTAGTTACATATAAAATCAATACACTCACACACCTCTCATTCCAACACCCACCCAACAAATTTAAAAAGAGCTTTGGAAGGCTTTGTCTCAGTCCTCCGCAGAACCGCTTTTCAAATAATTTTTTTAAAAGACAAACCTGAACTGAATGTAGTCAGAGCATCATAATCTAGTCATTCTGGGCTGTTTTCCAAAGTTTTAAATAAAAATTACAAGCAATCAAAAGGTCCTCGACAATATTTCATCGGTTGGATGGGAGGAAAGCTTCCTTCAGTGGCTTCATTTTACAAAATTGAATAGGGTGCTGCTGTCGCCACCTCTGTCCCCACCCCCTTTCACAGAAGCAGAGGCAGTGGCGAAGCTACAGTTCCTGCGCACAATGACAAACAACAACAAGGAAGGGAAGAAGGAAGGCACGACCATGTCCTTTTGCTGCCATGACAAGTCTGCACCCTGCGGCCAAAGCAGTTCAAACAATTTGGCCTTCTCCCCAGAAGCAATGGAATTTGTTGTTGTTGTTTAGTCGTGTCCGACTCTTCGTGACCCCATGGACCAGAGCACGCCAGGCACTCCTGTCTTCCACTGCCTCCCGCAGTTTGGACAAACTCATGCTGGTAGCTTCGAGAACACTGTCCAACCACCTTGTCCTCTGTCGTCCCCTTTCTCCTTGTGGCCTCCATCTTTCCCAACATCAGGGTCTTTTCCAGGGAGTCTTCTCTTCTCATGAGGTGGAGTCTCAGCTTCAGGATCTGTCCTTCCAGTGAGCACTCAGGGCTGATTTCCTTCAGAATGGAGAGGTTTGATCTTCTTAGCAATGGAATACTGCTCCCAAATCTGCCACCTACAAATGGGGTGGTGAGACGTGGGGAACCTGTGCCATGCCAGGGTGTGCAAGAGGTGTGTATGTGCTGCATGCTGCACTGAGGGGCCCCCATCTCAAAACCATGTAATCAAGGTGCTGGGCTTTGGTAAGGAGACATGAAGCTCTGATCAGGTCCTAGACTCCTCCCAATACCTTTTAGAAGTGTAGGTGGGTTCCCACAAGGCAAGACACAGTGACAATAGCAAGAACTTTATTGAACTAACAGAAGTGGGCAGTAGGGGCAAAGCAACTGCTTTTCTGAAGGCCTGGGCCACTCCCACTCCCAACATGATTGGCTGTCTAAACTTCCAAGCTGTGAATCATGACTCAGAGTTTAAGGGCCAATGGCAGAGGCCCAAATCCTGAAATGTTCTGTGATTGGATATCATGTATCGAATCAGAACACAGGGGCTCAGAATCCTTGGTCCACACTCAAGCTCAGGCAAACACAGACCACTGAATACACAATACTTTCCCCAAGCCTGGCTAGTGCTGGGTTGCCATATTTCAAAAAGTGAAAACCCGGACACAGAAGTTGTTGAGATTCTTTTTCTAAAAAAAAAAACAAACCCAAGAGTTTTTGAGCTATTTTTCATGAAATACGGCAAAAACTACACTTCCAACATGGGCAGCTGTATGTCTGGATTTCCTTGTGCATTTCAGCGATTTCTGCTGGATGCTGTTTATGAGGGCTGAATGCAACCCTAGGCTAGTGCTTTCGAGCTTTGGGAAGGAGGTAGGAGGGCTCTAGGACCCTGCCAGAGCCCTTACACCTCCTTCCTAAAACCAAGTGCCTCCTTACCCACCTTTGGGAAGGCAGCGCAAGGATTTTTTTGGGGGGGGGCACCAAATGTTGGCCTCGCACAGGGAACTATAGTACCCAAGTCCACCACTGGCTGCACTACAATTCTAATAAGATTTGCATTTCTCATTTAGAAACTAGACTCTCATAAACATTTTGTTGAAAAATAAAACGAAATAATGACATTTGGATTTGAGGACTGAGGATAATGTTCGTTTATAGAAAGTGACTTTGTTGGATGTTATATTGGAGTGGATGAAGTGAATATTGTTTATAGATAGCGGAAGTCCCTTATCTTCTGAATTTTATCCCCCCCCCTTTTAACCTCTTTTTAATTTCTGTTTCTTTATTTCTCTCTGTCTCTTTCTTTATTCCTTTCTCTCCCCCCCCCCCTTTATGTTTTTATTGCATTTAGAACAAAGTCTTAGTTTGGACAAAAAAGGAGGGAAAGATATTTCATATTGAGTTTTGTATTTTTTCTATAAACTCTAATAAAATTAATTCCCAAAAAAGAGAGAGATTTGCCTTTCTACAGTGGGCTTTGGGGAGGCGCTTTTCATGACCTTTACAGGCACATTTGGTGAGGAAACAAGACAGCGCCTTTTTGTGGCAGCTCTTGCCCTTTCTCTGTTTTCCTTTCGCTGGCAAGCAAAGGCTTGAGGGGCCACTAACTGGCTTTGCGGTATGGATGTTCTGTTGTGCTCTTGTGAGTATGTGCTGTTAAATGGTGTTAAGTGTTTTCAGTGCTGTTTTTTAAGGAGAGCTATTGTGAGATGATTTGACTGGGGCATCTGCCACTCCACAGATCACCGGCTCTCACTTTCAGGAAGTTTTTCCTGGTGTTTAGTCAGAATGTCCATTCATGCAACTTGAATCCGTTGGTTCAAGTCCTATGCTCTGGAGCAACAGTAAACAAGCTTGCTCCCTCTTCCATGTGACAGCCCTTGAGATATTTGAAGATGGCTCTCGTATCTCCTCTCATCTGAAGATGGCTCTCATATCTCCTCGCAATAACTGGATGTGAGTGTGCAGCTCAAGTATTTATGCGCAACAGGTGCACCAATTCGACATTAGTTGAATACAGTCATACCTTGGGTTATAGACTCTTCAGGTTGCGTTTTTTTTGGGTTACGGACGTGCCAAAATCCGGAATGGGTTACTTCCGGGTTTTGGCAGTTGTGCATGCGCAGAAATCGCCAAATCGCAACCCGCGTGTGTGCACGTGCGGCGCTGCGGGTTGCGAACACTGCGGGTTGTGAACGTGCTTCCTGCACGGATCACGTTCGCAACCCGAGCGTCCACTGTATAACATGTAAATGTCCCTTCTGTTGTTCAGCATTAAGTGACAGAAGGACGGCAGCACAGTGGCAGAGCATCTGCCTTGCAGGTAAAAGACCCCAGCTTCAATTCCTGGCATGTCCAGGTAAACATGGGAGGGACCCCCTTCCTGAAGCCTTGGAGAGCAGCTAGCCAGTCAGTGAGATGGCACTGAGATGCATGGTATGGCTTGTGTTCCTCAGCACCTCACCTGGTGTAGCTTCTCAGTGGGAATTCATAATACACCTGCGCAAGGGATCTGGCAATTAGCCTGGCACAGGGTGTCGTGCCTTGTCCTTCCGAGGAGCTCTGCTATCGGTAGGTATGTGTCATATGGCTGTCGACATGGCTTAGGCGCGAGAGATGGAAGATGCCTGACTCTCTCAGACAAGCGTATGAAAAACATTTGACATTTCCCAACTCTCTTAAGGGGTAATAAACTGTGGCAGGCCATAATGTTAATGGCCACAGTGCGAGAGAGAGAGAGAGAGAGATGCAGTGGGGGTGTAGGAAAATCGCCTGGCACTTTGTTTTAGACTTTATAGTGTCTCTCATATTTCAAGCCATTTTTCTCCCACCGATAAATAAATAAATGAAAAATCTTTTTTGCTTTAATGTTAGAAAGGCGAGCCTATCGCTCCGAGCTGACTCTCCCGCCCTCCCCCTCAATGTTTCTCGGGGGGTTGTTTGGTACAAATGTCTTTTTTCTTACATCGGTTATGTCTGGGGGGTGGATAATGCAGAGGAGACCACGGCAAATTCTTCATTCGACGAGACACTGGCGAATAGAGGATGCTGTGAAGCAGCCTTTTGGAAAACATTCGATGCTGCTGTCTAGACAGGGGGAAGGAGATGCACTCTCTCCTTAATACCTCCCCTTCCCCGTTAAGCCCCCTGGAGCGACTTCATAGAGCTGTGTCTGTCTGCTCATTAAACTGGAGGGCTTTTCTCTTTTTTTGGTACCTCACCCCCTAGGAGGGTCCCTCACCCCTCGGTCTCCTTTCAGCAGAAATGTAGGTCATTTGATTGACATGTATATTTCTCATCCTCTCTACCTAAAGTGAGAGAATGCAGGAAGGAAGCAGAACATACAAAAGAAGCAGCAGCTATATTTAAATGCAACGGGGTGGGGTGGAGTGGGGACCTTTGCAGCAGAATACAAATGGAATGGTTTCTTGCATAAAGGTTTTGGAAAGCCACTTTAAAAAGTGTGTGTGTAAGAATCCTGCAAGCATAAGCAGTTACAGTACAATGACACTGGGACAGGATGCACTGAGGCATAGCCAGGCAGCAGCGGCTAGGAGCAAAGACTGCATTTTGAACATTTGCTCTTGAAATGCATGTTGGGATTAAGCGTTTGTGACATAATGTTCAATATTCATATATGTGTGACTATGCTAATGGGAATGTTAATTCAGGCCTTGACATCCTTTGCCGCAGTGCTACGAAGATGCTTAAGAAGTCTGCTGCTTTTCCTGGCAGTCAAACGGAAACTTCCTTTCGGGCAAATGTATTTAGACTGGACTTCTTAATCTCTTAAGTGTGGAATCCTCTACACGTCTACTCAGAAGCAAATTCAGTGGGACTTAGCTCCTGGTAAGTGTGGAGATGATAGACTAGATATAGCCAGCATGGAACCATCCAAATATTGTTGAACTTCAATTTCCTACCTCCCTAACCATTGGTCCTGCTGGCTATGCTCTGGAAACCACAGACGGGGAGAATGCTCTGGTATTTGGCTCAAGACCCTCCAAGTGTCCCTATTTTCCAGGGACGTCCCAGATTTTGAGAAGCTGTCCTGGTTTCTGATTTGATCCTGGAATGTCCCACTTTTCATTAGGTAAAGGGACCCCTGACCATTAGGCCCAGTCGTGGCCAACTCTGGGGTTGCGGCGCTCATCTCACTTTATTGGCCGAGGGAGCCTGTCTACAGCTTCCGGGTCATGTGGCCAGCATGACTAAGCCGCTTCTGGCAAACCAGAGCAGTGCACAGAAACGCTGTTTACCCTCCCACCGGAGCAGTACCTATTTATCTACTTGCACTTTGACGTGCTTTTGAACTGCTAGGTTGGCAGGAGCTGGGACCGAGCAACGGGAGCTCACCCCGTTGCGGGGATTCAAACTGCCGACCTTCTAACCGGCAAGCCCTAGGCTCAGTGGTTTAACCCACAGTGCCACCTGCGTCCCCACAGCACCACCTGCGTCCCTAATTTCATTGGAGAAATATTTCATTAGGATGTCCCTATTTTCATAGGAGAAATGTTGGAGGGTATAGAGCTGTCTGACCCCTGAGCCATCTGAAGGCAGTTTTTAAAAAAATGTTTAATGTTTTATTATGGTTTTATATATGTTGGAAGCTGCCCAGAGTGGCTCTGGGCAATCCAGTCAGATGGGTTGGGTTTAAATATGATGATGATGATGATGATGATGATGATGATGAATAGAACAGCCCTATTTTCATTGGAGAAATGTTGGAGGGTATGAGGTTTCCCACAGACATCTGTTTGGCCACTGTGAGATCAGGATGTTCGCCTCGAAGGACCATTAGCCTGATCTAGCCAGCTTTTCTTTTATACTGGCTGGGGCTAAAGTGCTCCATGTTGGCTACTCTAACTATAAAGACACCAGGAAAAGTCTCATTAAACTTGCTTGGGCATATATAAGACAGCACTGCTAAAAGATTTAAGGAGACAAATACAGATACATTGTGTGGGATCATAGCCTAAGGGTGGTATTTCATACTAGTTCTACTCAAAGTAGACCCAATGAAGTTAATAAATATGGTTAACAGGTGTGTTGAGCTCAGCAGGCCTACTCTGAGTAAGACTTGGTTGACTATAACCCAAAGGGCCAGATTTAGCTAACCTGTTGTGCTAACAGAAACCAGCACAAGGAGTCCTGCAAGAGGACTTTTCCTTCTCTCTTCCCCACATGACCGCTTTAAACAGTCATGGCTTCCCCAAGGAATTCTGGGGACTGTAGTTTGTTAAGTGTGCCCTCACACAGCTAAAACTCCTGGAGTTAGGGGTGCCAACCTGAATAAAATACTGCAGTTTCCCCCACTTTTGAGAACTATGGCATATATACAGCACATGTAGATTTCAATCCCCTGATGAGGTCTGAAGAGAAAGAATGCATGTACAGAATATCTCCAGAGAAAGTGTATAATCCAATATGCCAGACGGATTCTCCATAGAAACACATGGATCTTGACAAATGTGGTTTTATTTTGCGTGACCAGGCGGCGACAGCCCCAGCCCCCAGGGATCATAAGGAATAAAGACTTTGACAACATTATATGGAATTAAACTTAGGGCACAACTTTATTAAACTTCTGAATGTAGGAAGACCTTGGCTTAGGCCTTGGGAGTGTATCCCTCCCAGCCCCACAGCCGGGGGGAACTGGGGCTCATCAGGGTAAATGGGATATGGGGTGCTCTGCGAGACGTAAATGTAGCAGCCAGCCCAGCCCATATTCCCGCACACAGGGTAGTTCACTGACGACCTTCCAGTGTATGGCCAGTGACACCCATATATATAACCCCTTTAAGAGGGGGACCCTGGAATCGCCGCCGCAGGGGGGTGAGTCACCACTTCATGCCCCCTCCCCCATATAGGGAAGAAAAGACTAAAGGATTCCACCCAAGGCCAAAACCGTCAAAGTTGTGACAAATAGATATGGGGAAGACAAAACCTTCCTATGCAGGAAATAAATTCCCCGTCCTTCAACAGCAACCAGTCAAAGACCGTAGCAGCACCCGCTAAACAGGAAGAAAAAGTTAACCTGTAAACAAGAAACATTAAACAAAGGGTGAGTAGGGAGGGTGAATCTCCAGAGCTGACTGCCTGGCTATTGTCAGCTCCACCCCCTATTTATAAATGGGGCTGGCCCCACCTCCCAGCAAGAAACTTGATTACTGAAATATACTCGGAGTCGAGAGTGGATTTCATGCTCTTTATTCAGCTCATAGTAGTGAGGAGCAATGGAAGTTCCCCCAGAATGTCTGCTTTATATACATTATTTATACAATGGACCCCATGTGATTGGCTAATTCCGGGATTATCCTATAGGCCAATCAGGTTGCGGATTCACTTCCACCTGGAGCTGGATTGGGTGGCTCCTGTGGACCAATCAGACTGCTGCATTCTGGATCCTATTGTTCTAGGACCAATCAGACTGCTGCATTCTGGATCCTATTGTTCTAGGAACAACCAGACTGCTGCATTTTGGATCCTTTTAAACTCAATACAATTACTGAGTCTGGGCATGAACCTCCAAAAATTAACACTGAGAGGCAAGCCAGCCCCTGTTTGCCAAAAAGCTCCCAGGGAAATGTAGCACTACGCGTGATCCCGCAAAGGGCACCCACAATGTGAAGTGTGAGTGCTCATTATTGTGAAGTTCTAGGTGCAAATTCAAATGCACATACGCGCTCCTATTAAAAATGAATCTGCATGAAAATTTTTCAGTTTTTCATAACCTGTAAAATGTGCCCCTCCATCCCTAAGATCTGACTGGGTTGTTTTCATTTAAAGCTACTACTACTACTACTACTACTACTACTACTACTACTACTACTACTACTTTCACTTGAGTGATTGAAGCAAAATGAGAGTTAAGACATTAAGGAGAAATTCTGTAATTTATAAATCAGCAAAAATGTAAGATGCATTTCCCTGCACTGTGACTCGTGCAATTCCAAATGTTCTGGAATGCTTTTAATTTTCTCCTTTGATACTAAATTCCCATAAGCCCGAGTTTCACAATAAAAGAGACACACCCTCCCCGTTCACCGAAATTCGTGGGGTCTGTCACATTAACTCAAGCAGAAAAATGACAGAGAACTTTAAAAACTAAGCCAAGACATATGGGTGTTTGAAGCGCAGCAACAACTGAAGGCAAGCTGTGTGCCTCCAAAGAATTACCGTTAATCGTGGGCTGTGAAATACGATGACATGATGAAAGGCAGGATGAACAATTAAGGCTGATACATAACATATGACAATCATAAACTGCCCCACAATGTGGCTAATCTAATAGAGTAATGAAAGGGGACGTCACACAAGACGGACGGGGAAAGAGAGTAACACATGAAAACTATTAATGGGAGCTGGGCTGGCTTGATTTAGATCTCCATTTGGTTTGGTTCTAAGCCCACATTGGCGTGCAAGTGTGGTTCAGAAATTCTCCTCAGAATGGAGAAAGTAGGGCCAGAATACTCAGAGGCCTGTGGATTAGCTGCCTGTTTTGCTTGTTTGTTTTGTAAGACAGTGGTAGACAAGGGGAGAAGAGGCAGTTTGTTGTCCTCTTGAGTGGGTGACCTGGAACATGTTTACACTTTGGCTCTGTATGCATGCAATACTACTACTACTAATAATAATGATAACAACCACCACCACCACCACAACAATAATATATTTATTTATTATTTATACCCTGTCCATCTGGCTGGGGTTCCCCACTCTGGGCGGCTTCCAACAAAATATTAAAAATACATTAAAACACCAGTCATTAAAAGCTTCCCTAAACAGGGCTGCCTTCAGGTGTCTTCTAAAAGTCAGATAATTGTTTATTTCCTTGACATCTGATGGGAGGGCATTCAACAGGGCGGGCGCCACCACCAAGAAGGCCCTCTGCCTGGTTCCCTGTAACCTCACAGTGAGGGAACCGCCAGAAGGCCCTCAGAGCTGGACCTCTGTGTCCGGGCTGAACGATGGAGGTGGAGATGCTCCTTCAGGTATACAGTGGTACCTCGGGTTACATACGCTTCAGGTTACATACACTTCAGGTTACACACTCTGCTAACCTGGAAATAGTGCTTCAGGTTAAGAACTTTGCTTCAGGGTAAGAACAAAAATTGGGCTCCGGCGGTGCAGCGGCAGCAGGAGGCCCCATTAGGTAATGTGGTGCTTCAGGTTAAGAACAGTTACAGGTTAAGTACGGACCTCTGGAACGAATTAAGTACTTTATCGGAGGTACCACTGTAATAGCATAATCTACCCTACACCAGTAGGTCCCAGCGCAGGTCACAACAATTTAAAATACAACATTAAAACCAGTTCCAAGGAAGCTGCAGTCTCAAAAGTAGGTTGGCTCCTACAAAGGAACATCTTATGGCCAAAGTCTAGGGTAAAGAGGAGAGTCTTTTGGCATCCACCAAAAGTTGTCTAGTGAAAGTGCAAGAAGCATCTCTGTGGGGAGGGAGCTCCATAACTGCCACAGAGAACATCCTCTCCCAGGCCACCCCATTTGAATTTCTGAGAGCAACAGACAGAGGAAGTGTGTCCCATTTTACCACTTGAAGTGAAATGGGAAGTGCCACCCTGCCCTGCTGCTGCCACATGCCCCACCTGCCTCACTGTTTCCACCACTAATGGAGAAGTGGAGCAGCATCAATACCAATTTCAGGCAAGATCTTGTGTGCTCCGCTAGACCTTGTGCAATTTTGGCGAGATCTTGTTCCCAGTCGGCGTTGGTGCTGGTGCTGCTTCCTCAACAAAGGCGGATGTGACAGGCAAAGCTCCTTCCACTGTTGGAGGCAGCAGCCTCACCCCTTCTACTTTCTGCATTGGCCAGGGCAGCAGAACGACCACAAACACCATCTTGGCTGAGAGACAGAGCTGATGGAGCATTCATTCAAAACAGTGTCTTCATATAGATGTTAAATAGCATGTGAGAGAAGATGGGACCCTGCAGAACACCACAAGAAAGCTCCCATGCAGGACCGTCTTACCCATAGGCACTAGGGGTGCGGAGCAACTGGGGACCTGGCTCTCAGAGGCGCCAGGCCGAGAGTCTGGGGCCTGAGAGTTGA
Organism: Podarcis gaigeae; assembly: GCF_964106915.1. Classification (NCBI taxonomy): domain Eukaryota; kingdom Metazoa; phylum Chordata; class Lepidosauria; order Squamata; family Lacertidae; genus Podarcis; species Podarcis gaigeae. The sequence goes on from NC_139682.1 coordinate 14,309,257, forward strand.
GCCTGGGGAAGAACCCTTCCGTCAGTCGGAGTGCCACAGTGGGCTCTTTTGCTGCAGGGGGCTCTGCGCCAGGAGTTCGGGGGCAGCTGGCCAGCTCTGCCCTCCTGCATGCCTGGGACTGGGCAACCTGGAGGGGGGTGCCGGGTGGATCTTTGCACCCCAGCACAGCATATGCTTAAGACAGCCCTGGCCCCATGGCATCAAAAAGTGGGCTTTGGTAACTTGCTTTCTGGAAGTAAGAACAGAACCACTAAAGTGCAGTGCCCCCCAAGCCCATGTGCCAGTCCAGAACCAGTCTATGGCATCAAAAGCTGCCAAGAAGTCAAGAAGAACGAGCCGGATCACACTCCCCTTTTCTCTCTGTCAACAAATGTCATCAATCCCTTGTGGCCAAGGCTGTTCCTGTGCCCGAAACCAAACTAAAACGGATCCAGATATTCAGTCTCCTCGAAGTATTTGGCACGTGGAGGGGTGGGAGGAAGAAGCAGGAAGCAAAGGGGCTGGGGGAGTTTTAATATTCAACACATTTCAGACCTCTCAGACAGCTGAACAAATAAAAATATTTTGTATAATTTCAAAACTATGTATAGAATTTTTCCCTATACATTAGAGGAAGCCAACAGGTGGCACTACACTTTATAGAAAACTGTCCTTTGCGGGAGATGAGAAAAGTGCATGCTGTAATATAAATAATATTTTCAGTATCTCATAGGCAGCTCCCTCTCCCTCCCTCCCTCCCTCCCTCCCTCCCTCCATCCCTCTCAAATATCATTAATCGAGCCGCATCAATCCATTTTTTTTAACTACACAGACATTACTCAACTAGACACTAAATAAACAATAATGTATTAGATCAAGGGCCCTAAAGACTCATTAAGCTATCTAATTAGTTTCACCCTAAAGGCCATTTAAGAAGAATCTTTGGCATGATGTTTAGAGGCTGAGATATTCAGATTCCATCATCGCCAGTGAGGTTAGCTGATACAGTACAGCACATATTGTAGGCTGGGTGCGGTGATCAAAAGCAGGTGTGTTTTTTTGGGTGGAATTCCAGCTGAGTCCCACTGATTGATGGTGGACTATCTTAGGGGCAAGGTTGGCCAGTGGGGAGGGGCAGCAGGGCACTGCTATTGCTGTGGCTTACTGAGAAGGAGAGAGGGATGAGCAAGGTGATGTGGAGGTCAGCGCAGTGCAAACACCTGTGGGAGCATTGGAGGGACTCTGCTGGTGCATCTGCACAGCACTGACCTCCTCACCACCATCCTCTCCCTCTCTTCCTCCTGTTGACTACTGCTGAGGGCTAGGTGTGCACTGCCCTCCTCCCTGCTGGTTGCTGTGGCTTAGGGGTCTTACTTTCAGCTAACAGCAGTTACAGTTAAGCAAAGTTGCTATCACCTATTATTAAAAGGCTGATTCACATCAAGGAGCTCAAGAGCCTACGCCCTCATGCAACGGAGGAGATAAGATTTCCGGTGGGCTTTTCTCATGCCTTTATGACATTGACTTTGCTCTAAATCCATGGGTCCCAACATGGGGCACATGCCCCACAGGGGGGCAATTTGATTTTTAAGGAGGGCAATTCGAGAACGAGCTGTTAACAGTTAATAGCCTTTTAGCAGTTCACTTTTTGAATAAGAATTATATGTCATGGGCAGGGGGCATCAGGATTTTAGAGATGCTTAGGTGGGGTGTGCCCAAAAAAGGTTGGGAACCACTGCTCAGTGCATTGACCATTGTCCTTTGGATAAAGAGTGCATCCCACACTGCTCTGGTCTTGCTGGTGAGTTTCCCGTAGCATCTGGTTTGCTACTTTGAGAATTGGATGCTGAGTAAGATAGGTCTTTGGCTCAATCCAGCAGGGCTTACCTGGCCAGGGATGGGCCAGGGTGGCGGTGAGATGAGGGCTGTATGGTTCCAGCAATGGAAGCATAAAATTGGCAGTGCTGGTCTCTCACTGCCATCTCATACCCTCCAACATTGATGAAAATAGGGAGGTCCCATTTAATAATAATAATAATAATAATAATAATAATAATAATAATAAAACTTCACTCATCTGACTTAAAGGACGTGGGTGGCACTGTGGGTTAAACCACAGAGCCTAGGACTTGCCGATCAGAAGGTCGGCGGTTCAAATCCCTGGGACAAGGTGAGCTCCCGTTGCTCGGTCCCTGCTCCTGCCAACATAGCAGTTCGAAAGCGGACGGTCCAGGAATCAGCATGCTTTTACATGAGTAGAATGTGTGCTTTTATTTAAAATGCATCTCTGGGTTATTTGTGGGGCATAGGAATTCATTCATTATTTTTATTCCAAAATATAGTCTGGCCCACCACATGGTCTGAGGGACGGTGGACCGGCCTATGGCTGAAAAGGTTGCTGACTCCTGGTTTTAACCAATCCTCTGCATACTGTAGTTCCCACAGTTACACTGCCCCCTAGAGGCTGCTATTGGCAGCTATCCATGCCTGCCCATCTCCTTCATTGGGTACAATTAGGCATCAGCTATAAGAACGGCATCCAATGCCTTAGTACAGGTCATGCCCAAAGGCTATTTAACATAGGGGGCATTGCCCCCAAAAGTGGGGGGGAAATGTGATGGGGATGACATAAAATGTTAGTTTTAAAGCTGTGTTGAATAACACCTCACTCATTACACGGTTAATGATTTCAACATCCATCCCCCAATCTCTTCTGTTCCTGTACATGAATTTCAAACTTTTCAGTGAGTTCGTAATCTTGGATTGCATGTGCAACCTTCTCCCCGCCATGTTCCAGATGTTGAAAGGAGATCTAAAGCTTGAAGAATTCCTAGGAAATATTTTGCTGTTGCCCCATAAAGCACAACATCTCTCCGATCATCTTAACTGCTTCTCCCCCCTCCACATTTTTTTTTTTTTTTTGGCATAGCTTAAAAGCTCAGGATGTTTCTAATAGATGAAATGTGTCGTGTCTCTTATTTGTGTCAGCATTCCTCTGGGGGAACCGGATTGTTCTGAAATGTTTTTTGTTAGTTGCACATATAGATGCAAATCTTTCAGACCTCAGTTGGAGGCAAGAGCGCTATCCAGGGAATAAGGCTAACAGGCTTTCATCAAGTAAGAAACTGAGGACTGCATTTCATAAAGTGTGATCTTCAATGATAGGCCGCATTAACAATTGTGTTCTGTTTGCCATTCCTGTGCATCTGATTAACTTCATCTCTAAATAGGCCAGGCTTAAAGCAGCAGCAAAAAACTCCAAAATCTTTGGCTGCCTGACACTACAGGCTGAACGAAAGGGAAATCTGAATGGTAGTATATAGCTACAATTCCCTTTCCTTTCTTTCTCTGTTTTTGTTTTTATTTAGATTAGTTTCTTTTATCTTAGGGTATTATGGAAAAGCTTTAATAAAATCTTATTATTTTTTTAAAAAGAAATGAAATGAAATGAAATGAAATGGAGGACAGGCGTTTGTCACTGATCCATCATGCCATCTGCTACTCTGAGAAAACTGTAAGTCATGCCAGATGCAGTTGGACTAAAACTCCCACCATCCCTGAGCATTGGTCCTGCTGGCTGGGGCTGATGAGAGTTGGGGTGCAGAGGTGTGCACCTGACAGAGCCTGAATCATAGGGAGGAAATAGACTCTTAATGAAATTATCAAGCTCTTTGACCCCCCCCCACCTGTTACAACCAAATTATGACCCTTCCTGTAGCCTTATAATAATAGTAGGTAAGGGGGCTGTCAGAACAGATAAGGGGGGGGGGAGTACACCTGTGGCTCCCCATAATTTGAACACTGCCACCCTCCTCCAGTTTTGTCTAGACGTGCTCATTATGCTACCTGTTGTGATGAACAGTGCCGGAGTTATTTTTCCAGGCGTTTGTGATTCAGAGACTATTCTTTCGGTTACTAAGCATGCCTCACTTATTGTAAGTTCATTCATAGTGATTCATGTAGCTTAACTGCTATTTTTAACTTATCTCTTGGCATGTAGTAGAGGTGAGAAAGAGCTTCGTCTTTTACAATAAGGACCCCAATGGCTTTCTGTTGTCATTTTAAAAGAGAGGGGCAACTACCGCAAGCATATAAAATACAATGAACTTAGAATTATCTTTGGTTTAAGAGACGAGTTAAGGCACTTACGAATTCATTTGCAGACCAAAATAAACTAAACTGGCAGGGTGTTTTTAAAAGCTGCTTCAGCTTCTTAGAAGCAAGACATGTTTCCTACAACAGCCTCCCTCAACCAATGCCATTCAGATGCTTTGGACAACAGTACCCATCATCCTCAGCCAGCTGCTTGGGAAAGGTGGTTCTGAAGTGTTTCGAGAAATAATTCTGAAATTATCTAAGATGCTAAAAGAAATGGTGGTGCTTAGTTGACCTCTGGCGGATCACATTCCTGCTTCTTACCAGGCGGTAGACTGGAAGGGCTGAAGTAGAGAAGTCATCACGGTGCAAACCTGCTGGCGGAAACACTGGATTGGCTCTGCTGGTGTGTTTGCACCGCATTGACCTTGCCGCCCATCCATCCTCATCTATCTCCCAGTAAGCAGTAGTGATACAACCAACTAGAGGTCTTGTGAGCTCTGACACCCCACCAGGCAATCTGCAATTGTGCCTAAATACAAAAGGATGGAGACTGACCTATAATTTTTTGATTCCAAAGGCTCCAGGAAGAAAGTTCCACCCAATGGTTGCTCGGCTGGATTTTTCTCCAGCAGTCCTTGGATAAAAGTATCAGGAAGCCCCCTGGGCTCTATTCAAAAAGAGAGGAAGTACCGTATCCTATGCAAGGCTTCCCCAAACATTCCGAAAACATGAGGGGTTTGGTATGGGAGGATATATTCCTCCAGAATTCTTCGGAGAAGGCCATGTCATCCGCTTTCAATGTACGGTGTGTATGTAGCCACATGATTTCCAGTGGCTTGCCAGAGGTTTCTGAATATCAAATGTTTAACAATGGCAAGAACAAATATGCACATTTCTCCCTTAAATTAAGCTTCTTAAATGAAGAAAGCTGGGAGTAATCAGAAGTGAAATGTTGTGTGAAAGAACTGTGGCTGCTGTTCAGCCCTGGCCTGCCCCCTATGGCTTTATCACCAGTCGGATCTGCATACATCAGCCGGCAAAGCTTTTCACCACCCGGAAGTCAGCCTTTTAACCCACTAATTTCTGCAGTTCACTGTTAAAGGCATGGCTTAAGGAATTGGTTCAAAAGGTGGCAGCCTTCTCCGCGATGTTTAAAATTACAGCTCCCCTATTCAGCCAGCCCTTTTAGCTGTCTCTTCAGCTGCAGGAATTGCTAAGTGAAGCTTTTCACAGCACCCAGATAGACATGGTCACATGTCAAGTTCCACAGATCAAGCTGCTGTCTAATTCCCACAGATCAGGCTGCCACCAGCACTGGTTAAAATGTTGGAGAGAGAGGCCATACTTGTAAAATGCTAAGATTTTGGGGGGAAAGATTGTTACAAAAGTTGAGTGCCACCCCCACTCTCTGCTGAGCGATAGCAAGAGCCCAGGATGTTCCAGACACTCACCTAGGGGCTGTGTTCCTCTGGATAATTGAGACATAGCAGAGACTGTTGTAGCTTTAAGAAATATGGTTTATTCACCTTAGGTCTGCATGGAGGGAGTCCCGATCTTACAGCATGGTCATTTCAAGGGGGGTTGTCCCTCACAGCCCTGAAATCCAAGGTATCCCTCCCAGCCAGCCTTCAGCCAGCCTGCCCAAGATGGATCCAAGTCTTTTCTCTCTCCTCTTCTTCTTCCCAGAACACCTTGCTCAAAAACTCTCTTTCCCTGTCACCTCGGCAACATCTGTCTCCCCAAGACAAAGGATTCCTCTTAGATGGTCCATCAACATCTTTTGTCATGTTAACAGATTTGCTCTTCGCTAGGTCAGCCGGGTTGGTTTGCATAAGCCCAGGGATACCTTGTCTGGCACAGCTCCACAGCTTGTACTTTAATTCATACCCTGATCAATCCAAATCCTACCATTTATTAATTTCTAGGGTATGGGGGGTCCCTCCCTAATCTATAATATCATTAAAGGATTAACTAATCCATAGTAATTGATCTTGAGTGTGACCTCCATTATCTCCTAATGTTATATTTCTATCATAAACATATATAGATGTTGTCCCTGTCATAGCTTTCCCCCAAGAATCCTGCAGTTTATAGTTTGGTAGCTTTAGTTTAAGAGCTACATGCCCTCCCTACACAGGAATTAAATTCTCAACATTTTCTGAGGGGGATGGAATGGCTATTAATCCAGTATAAATCTGAGGATATTCTCTTAGCAGGGTTGTATGTTACTCTAACTCTTGTGAACTTTCCCCATACCCAGGAAGATTTGTTTTCATCTTCCTTAATGGGTTCCTCATGTCTCCTCTCCTCATCTTCCCCTGCCCAATTTCCAGGATTCCTGCTTATTTTCCCAGCAGTTTTCCTTCGCTCCACCAGCATTTGCTGACATCTCCTTTTCTGACCTGCTTTGGAGCTGCCACACAAGGTTCTGGTTTCCCTGCTTCTTCCTTGGTCTGCAGCAATCAAGGTATTTGTAGGACTCCAGTGAGGAATGGGCACAAGGCACAAATTTGCATAACATTTGCATACACTAACTTACATGTATAGTGGTTGGCACCCATCTGTCTTGAGTTGCCGATCTGATACCAGCAGATGAGAGGCAGAAAATAACATTTTGACTCAAGAGGAAAGATGGACTGATCTGTTGGTTTCTCCCTCCTTGCCCAACATCTGCAGCCTGAGGGAACTGCCTCACTGGTAGGGCTGCCCTGATATGGAAGCCTAGTCTGTTAATTCCTACATAGACAGAATTAGGATTTGCCTGGACTCTGCTGCTTTTGGGACCAACCCAAAGACAAAACACAATTATTCTCGGCGCTGAAGTCTGGGCAGCTTGTGATTAGACTTAGATCGGAAGAACAATGGTTATATTATCTGATGAAAAATGCCAATTTGAATGGTTTTCCTTCTTCTTCAAGTTACCAATTGCTAACATTAAAAATATTACCGAGTACTTAGTTAATAAGAGATGCTTCGTGTTTTTGAAATACTATCACCACAAATATGTGTACTAGCCACAATTATGAATTTTGGGAAGAGCTGCCAGGCAATGAGAAAACTCTGTTTGCAAGAACTTGGCTTCCAATTTCGATTTGGCAAACTCCCTTAAAAAAAGAAAGAAAGTACAGTTTGACAGTAGTTGGTCCTTTGATTCTGTAATTTCAAGGAACTGAAGTATATATATGCTCTCAGAGGGAAGAACTTGCTCTGTTTCAAATGTACCGTAACATAGTTAAATGAGTTGCATAATCATGATTTATATGTTTGTTTAGAAAGATATCATGGACTTTTGGAATGTCTTAAATAGCAGCTTTGGATTTGTTTCCCACTGTCTTTTTTAAAATGCCAAAATGAAAAGGTGGCTCCATCTTGGTGTTTGGTATTCTTGAATTGGATAGTTAAATAGTGGCTGCATCCCAACATCCACTCACCCCCCTCACAATGTGATGAGAAGGGAAATGTGCAACCCACATGGGATTCACTGTTTTAACACGCATATTCTTCTGCTTAGGTAAAATAGTGTTGGAAAGAGTTTCCAATCATGGAGAGTGCTTGCATACCAGGGTCTTCCACAAAGGCAGTGATGGCCACCAACTTGGATGACTTTCAAGGGGGATTAGAAAAATCCCTGAAGGATACAGGTATCGATGGGTATGTTCTACCTCCACTATCAGAGGCTGTGTGCTGGGAACCAGTGCTGTTGGGTTCAGGTCCTGGTTTTGGACTTCCCTAGATGTTGTCAGCATGTGACAGCAGCCACACCCTGGGAAACGGCCTCAACTGGCCAGCTAAACCAGGTGAGGGTAGCCTATGGGTCTCAAACCATTGGTGAGCTAGGGACTTCCTTGCATGTGACTTGGTGAGTTAGGGACTTCCCTTGCTCTGGCAGATGGAGTGAACGAGACCAGTAGTGGGTCGAATGGTCAAGAAGGCAGCTTTTGCCCAAGCTGTAGAGGGAAATGAGGGCCAGGTGGGGCTCATCAACCTGGGAAGGCAACCCATTCAGGGCTGCCTTGCAGGATAACTTCAGGAGAAGAAAAGGCTAAGGAGTGAACCCAACACAAATCCATATAATGCAACATCTCTCATTTATTTGAAAATATAAAAAATACTAGAGGCTGCCATCCCTGCTCACATTTCTTGCTACCTTTGCGCCACCTCCTTGGCGAACCCTCATCTCCCCACAACTCCTTTAACAGCTCCCTCAAACCCCCATCCCTTTATAATCCCTCAAAAACCCCATCCCCTCAACTTTTCTTTCACCCTGTTGTACGGCAACTTTTTTTCTTCTAACAACAATATTTTTTTTCTTCTAACAACAACAGATAGACAACGGAAAACAGCAGCCACACAGAGTACTGTTGATTGCTCTTATTCAGAATACGCCATTCAATTTTCCCTCTCAGCTGTCAGTCTTTATTCTGTTGCCTCTGGGCAACCTCAGTCCTCATTGGGCTTTTTTTGTTTTTTAAAGGGGGAGCTGGCCCTCTGTTGAGTTTTTCTCTACCAATTTCTTTTACACTTGCGTGCTGAGGTCCCCAATACACCCCTACCCCAATAACTCACACATCACACATTATTTTTGTTTAAGGTTTTTGGCATAATTTTGGCCACAACTTTATTATCATACAAATTGTGAGTGGTTGCTTAGGCATTGGTTATGACTAGCTGTCCCCCCCCCCCCCCGCCTTGGGGGACAGCACTGACTCCCGTGAGTCAGTGTGGAGGAACAAGATCAGGGATAACTGGAGCTGCGACACAGACCCTCAGCTACTCCCCGCATGCTCCTTGGAGCTTACGCGGCCCGCACCCTACACCAAGGGTTTGGACGAGGGGATGGTAAGCCCCAGAATTCCTTTAACGGAATTCCCGTGCAGCAGCAGCATTGGAGGGGCAGGCACAGCCAATCCATACCCCTCCACCAACCAATTTAACCAATGCCTAACCGCCAACCTTACAATTTGTGACGATTTGCTACGCAGTAGGCAAAACCCAATTGGCACACACTAATCAGCCAAAAGGAAAAATTCCTACCAGGCCCCCGCACCAATGCGAACGACCCCATGGCAGGCATAGCAAGGTCAGAGCAAAGCCCAATCAAGGGAGGGCGGGCGGGTGATCCGGTGTCCACAGCGAAAGAGAAAGGAACAAGCTGTGGACCTTGTTTAAATAACCTCGGTTCCCACCCCTAAATTGGCAACATCTAATTTACCCCAGTAACACCAACCTCCAATCTGATCCAAGCCTCTTGAATCTAACCTGCCTAACTACCATGGGGGGTGTCTTGTTTGGCCCTATCCGCAACCCGTGCTCTCCTTTAATGAGAACACGCTTTCTGCCGAACTCAGGGTCCCCCCCCCCCCGCCGCAAAGCCCAATGCACAGGTAGAGCTGTTTTGTTTGCATAAGGAACGGCACTCACAGCTCGAACATTGGAAAAAGAGGGGAGAATAAAATAAAGTTTCATTTTCAAAGTGCTTTGAGAAGTTTCCATTAGCCTCACATCTTGGAAATGTCATTCTGCGCCGTCTATCAAGGGCTGGCTTGACAAGATTTGGGGATTGCTCATTATGGGCAAGAGTGTGAGAATCAAAGCTTCCATTCACCCAAACTTTAAAGATGATTTTCTTGACAAATGGCTTCCATTTATTACCGGTGTAGGCAGAAGGAAAGAAATATCGAGGTGACCGGCAAGATTAAGGTTCATTTTTATTCTGTGATGCTAATAGAAGCTCACAATAACACAAGTGTCGTAATCAACTGACACAAGCTGGATGGTCATTTGTAAGAGCTACGGTGGTTTGAGTGAGGTGATATCAATTGTCCTGGACTTGGATAATTAAATTAGAGTTATTTGCTCTCGCCTCTGCTGTCCGGCCTGAGATACAGGCAAAGGTGGCAGCAACCCCCTCCACTGGCCCACTGTAAAGAGTAGGGGCCTGAGAAGCAGGAGATAAGGGCTTGAATCCTACTCACCTTTAACAGAAGGGTCATAGCTCAATGACAGAGCACGCAAAAGACCCCAGATTTGGTCCTCAGCACCTCCAGGTAGGACAGGGCATGTCCCCTGTCTAAAACATCTGATAGCTGCTTACAGTCAATAGGGAAGACAACAGTGAGCTACCGTATTGGTCCGAATATAAGCCACACCTGAACATAAGCAGCACCTTAAAAATTGGAAGGGGAAAAAGGAAAAAATACCTGAATATGAGCCACTCCATTCTTTGCTGGTCCTGGCTGCATGCTGCATACTTCCTCGCTCTCTCCCTTCCCGGCCCTGAGGGAGAGGACGGGGGACTACGTGTGGGATGGGTGCCGCTTTGGCGCATTCCTGGAGCTGTTTACCCCACACTCCTGGCTGCATATCATAAGGTCGTGAATATAAGCCACACTTTAACTTTTCGTGGTCGGAATCTGGGGGGGGGGGGGGGAGAGAGAGAGAAGTGAGGCTTATATTCAGGCCAATATGGTACATATAGAAAGAAAGTACCTTATGTTCCTACATCCCAAGTATTATCTGGGTTGTTGCCTTGCTATTGTTATGGGGGAGGGGAAATCCTCAAAATAAATTTAGGAAAGGGGAAGAATCAATTTAGGCATTAGATCCAGCCCCTTTCCTATCTGCAGCAGGGGAATGGCAACAGCACTTGACTTTGCCATGATGACAAATGGACCGTTGAGAAAAGGGATGTGGCACACTTTGAGCAGTTATTTATTTACTCGTTGATTATTTCGTAAAATTTATACAGCGCTTGGTTGTATGAAAACCCAGCTCCATGTGAAGTGTCGGCTCTGAGGGGAGGGCAGGGCAGCCCTGGGCAGGAAGAAAGGAGGAGCAGAGGGCAAGGAGTCTCGATCTTTTTAAAAAACAGTTTGTGTATCCGTGTCTAATCTTGGGGTTTTCTCAGCATGGTGGAGGGCTGTGTCTTGTTGGTGTCTTGTTTCTGATAGGAAATGCTCTGTGGTGGTGGGACAAAAATGGGGGGGGGGGTCAAGGAGGGTCAGCTGTGGGGCAGTGAGAAATGTCCCTATTTTCATCTGAGGAACATTGGAGGGTTCGCTAAACATGTCTCTCCTGCATCGGTTTCTACAGCCACAGCAGGCGCTGTAATTCTGCAATGGTTTGACTTCATCCCAAAGGCGCACTCTTCCGTGGTCTCCCGAGACAGACGGATCCAAACCAGTATTTGACAAATACAGTTAGCTGACTGAGATTTATTTAATTCAGTGACATCACACGGAGAAAGAGAGTAGATGCGTCTGTGCGCGCCTGTGATTATAAGCGCAATATATTCCCAAGACTGTTTAATCTGTCTGCGGAGCAGTCTGGGAGAGCGGCAGCCAAGGAGAGCTCTTGCGCAGCAGGGAATATACTCGGTTCTATCCAGCAGGGGACACATCTTTTGCACACTGTTCCTTCTGCCAGTTTGTTTTCATTAAGGGGAAAGAGAACAGGGAAAGTTCTAGAGGAAAGGCCTGGCCTTGTTATTTCAGCTGGTGGAAGGAGCTCCTAATAAAAATCCTCTGGAAATAAAAGTCCTGAGAAATACGCATTGCAATCACGTTAAGCATGTGAAATATTTTTACTAGAACAGGTTTGTTTTTATTCTCCGCTTCAGATGTTTAGATTTGGAAGAGGATGGCTGGACCAAATACAATGTGGAGAGACCCAAAAGGTAAACACTCAGACAACGGTCACTGCCACATACTCTGCTTGTTTAAAATATCGCAGGGGCAAAAGAAAGGCTTTCCGTGTCCTGATCAAAAACAAAATTGAACCTGAAGAGCAGGAAGAAGCATGACTTGTAACAATCATTTTTCCTTTCACAAGCCCAGGAAAAGTGGAGGACTTGGCACCTGAATGTTCAGTTTTCAGCATGTCGCTGGTCCTCATGGCCGCAAACTTTGGCCATTTTACTCAGTCGGCCCATTGAAATGAGTGGATCATGTTCATTAATTTCAATGGGTGGCATTCAACTAAATTTTACTCACAGTCAGGGCCGGATTTAGCTTTGATGAGGCCCTAAGCTACTGAAGGTAATGGGGCCCTTTATATGTCCAGCTGTCCTTTGTTAACAACAAATTGTCACTGTTTTTTTGTGTTGAAAAAGCAGAGACATCACCTTGCCAACAAAGGTCCGTATAGTAAAAGCTATGGTTTTGTGATGTATGGAAGTGAGAGCTGGACCATAAAGAAGGCTGATCGACGAAGAATTGATGCTTTTGAATTATGGTGCTGGAGGAGACTCTTGAGAGTCCCATGGAATGTAAGAAGAACAAACCTATCCATTCTTAAGGAAATCAGCCCTGAGTGCTCACTGGAAGGACAGATCGTGACGCTGAGGCTCCAATACTTTGGCCACCTCATGAGAAGAGAAGACTCCTTGGAAAAGTCCCTGATGTTGGGAAAGATGGAGGGCACAAGGAGAAGGGGACGACAGAGGAAGAGATGGTTGGACGGTGTTCTCGAGGCTACCAGCATGAGTTTGACCAAACTGCGGGAGGCAGAGGAAGACAGGAGTGCCTGGCATGCTCTGGTCCATGGGGTGAGAAAGAGTTGGACATGACTAAACAACAACACATATGCTATATGGTAATTTATGGACCTAATAGTTATCTAAAGCCATTTGCTGTATGTAGGTTTTATTTAATTTGTTTTTTATGTTTTATTTTGGAAATGTACATCCAGTTTTTTCCTTTAATTTTTTTGGGGGGGCCCAAAGCTATAGCTTGTATAGCTTATACGTAAATCCGGCACTGCTCACAGTAGACCCAACCGAAATTAATCGACCCCATTTCAACATGTTTGTTAATTTCAGTGAGTCTCTACTCTGAGTAAAACTTCACTGAATACCACACAGTGGGCCTCCTCTAGCATTGGATGCAACCCACTGTATGAGAAACATCTGGTAAAATCTCTGACGCGAGGTAAAACCCAACCAGATTTCCAGCAGGCAAGGTTGAAGTTTGAACAATGGTTTGCCCAAAGCTTTGCGACTGGATTGCCCAGATGGAATCCAGTGGATTTTAAAATTTGGGCAGGCTGTCTCCACATGAATGTTTGCTGTGGGGCCAGTATGCTAGCTCCATGTGTAGGGCTGGATCAGACCCCTGAAATATTGTCTGAGCCTTAGGTGTGGGGGTGGGGGGACGACTCAGATTTATACCTGGCAAATATTTGGTCTGAGTCTTTCCCTGGGAATTTGATGACATGATTATGTTACTTCCAACTCCTGGATAACTTCAGTGTTTTGGAAAATGCCCCAAACAGTAGTAGATGCACAGTGTTATACATAACCCAGTCATTTCATGGAAGATCTGTTTTATGTTCAGTGAAATGCTTTGATGAATTGGTTCTGTTGTACTTAGAACTCGTGTTTATGCTTTTTTATATTATGTACCCCGCTTTGAGGGCTTTATGCCATGAAGCAGTCTATAAATTTGCTTAATAAATAAGCATAGTTGTGTGGGATGAAAAGTTGGGATGTCACACTGCTTGGAGATATAATCCCATCAGGAATTTGCATATGCAATGAGCAGTGCAAACAGGTGGTGAATACCTAAGGGCCAAATGGCATACTGCATGGCAGTTCCATGATTTCATGTCATTTTTTTTTTTAACTTTAAAGCATGAAATAGATTAGAGCACAGGTGCTGAGGAAAGGGAATGTTTAACCCTCCCTGCACCATCCTTCTCCTTATCTAAACCACCCCAAGCTGCTGATTGCCTGTCGGAAAGCAGAAGGTGGGTACCGCGTGGTTTCGATTGTGGATAAACTTGGGATGTATGGTACAGTCTGTTCTGGTCTGTGTCTCATTTGCAGGTGTTTACTCATAAGTCCATCTTGTCCCCTTTTTTGCATTAATCTGCTAAATTGGTTTTGAAAATACACACGGCAATTTGCATTTAAATATGGGTTGGGAAATATATTTTCTCTGCTTATTTTTAATGGATTTTGATTTTTTAAAATAAATTGAGCCAATAAGCATGTTGCAATATTTGGGGAAAGACGAAACCCAGTGAATAGCTATCATATGCATCACATGAATGTTTTTTGGGGGGTTGCATTAGAACAGCTCATTTTGAAATTGAATTCCTAGGCTAAACTGTCAACTCAACTCCCTCTGGGTCTGTTGAGGTTAATAGGTACACTAGATAAATGGAACATCTAAATTCAGAATCTCAGTTCCTGATAAAAAACAAAGCAGGGCCATTAAGTCTGCCTCATGTGCTTTAGGTGGGGTTCAGCTCAAGGACCTTCCCTCTGTTCAAGAATCCCTATCTTGTCTCCAAATATCAGATGTCTGGGATCTGTGGGTTTCTAGAAGGTGTTGTTGTTGTTTAGTTGTTTAGTCATGTCCGACTCTTCGTGATCCCATGGACCAGAGCACGCCAGGCACTCCTGTCTTCCACTGCCTCCCGCAGTTTGGTCAAACTCATGCTGGTAGCTTCGAGAACACTGTCCAACCATCTCATCCTCTGTCGTTCCCTTCTCCTTGTGTCCTCAATCTTTCCCAGCATCAAGGTCTTTCCCAGGGAGTCTTCTCTTCTCATGAGGTGGCCAAAGTATTGGAGCCTCAGCTTCATGATCTGTCCTTCCAGTGAGCACTCGGGGCTGATTTCCTTAAGAATGGAGAGGTTTGATCTTCTTGCAGTCCATGGGACTCTCAAGAGTCTCCTCCAGCACTATAATTCAAAAGCATCAATTCTTCGGCGATCAGCCTTCCTTATGGTCCAGCTCTCACTTTTATACATTGCTACTAGGAAAACCATAGATTTAACTATACACGGACTTTGTTGGCAAGGTGATGTCTCTGCTTTTCAAGATGCTGTCTAGGTTTTGTTGTCTTTGTCCATGGAGCTTTCTTGGCAGGGATACTGGAGTGGCTTGCCGGTTCCTGCACCAGGTGGATCATGTTTGGTCAAAACTCTCCACTATGACCTATCCGTCTTGGGTGGCCCTGCACGGCATAGCACATAGCTTCTCTGAGTTATCCAAGTCCCTTCACCATGGCAAGGCAGTCAACTTCCACCCAGCATGTCCAAAGATGAGGGATGATAGCATCTGGAGTGCCACAGGTTCTCCATCCTTGCCCTAGACACAAGTGGTATAGAATCATGGAATCATAGAATTGAAGCGTTGAGAAGGGACTCCATGGCTCATCTAGTCCAAACCCCCCAAGCAGGCATCTGTTTCCGCTGAGTGTAAAACTCCATTAAAAATCTTCAAAACCACCTGCAAGATGTTAAGCATTCTCAGTGCAGGCACACCTGCCTGGGACAGTCTGGACACTATTTGCACCATCTATGTACAGAAGAAAACTTTGGCAAACATTTAAGAAATTGCCATTTTTTAATTTGGCTTCAAATGGCATGGTGACACCCAAGTTGTGGAGGCCTGCTTCACACAAGAGGGAAGAGCAGAACTCAGAGGTGGAGCATGTGCTGTGGATGCAGAAAGTCCTGGGTTCAAGTCCTGACATTTTTATTTTCTGTTGAGTGCTTTTACAGGGTCGTCCTGACAAAATTAGGACAGTTGACAAGATGGCATGCTGCGCTTCATCCCTTCTAAGAAGACCATTGCTTGCTAGGAAATAACAACATTGCTTGCGGTTCGAGCACTTCTTTGCAAAAAGCGCTTCCTTGGAAATGTGACCAAGCCACCAACCTCAGTGCTCCTATAAAGTCAACTTCAATTACGTTTCTTTTATTGTGCAGATATTAGGCTTCTATTGCACGTGGGACAGCTCAAGCAAGCAAACGGCGGGCCCATTTAGTTTATTTCAAAGGCTTTTAAATTCATCTCCTTTAAGCTCGAAACAAATCTCTCATTCGGGCATTCCATGTTGCTGAAACCCCTGCGCCCGTAATTCTTAATGACGTGTGCGTCTAGCCAGAGTAATTCTCTTCATTCAATTTGCAAGTTTTCCAAGTCAATCCTTTCAGCATTCAGACCGAAGCAGTTTGTTTATTTTTCCATTTGGAGACACACAAGCTTGCTCATACTAAATGATCCCGAATCTGCAGAAGAAGCAATGCATGCTAATTGCACCTAGGTTATTCTTTGGGGCTGGCAAAAGTAGATGGGTAATGGGGGCAGATAATGGGGGGGGTATCTCCCCCTCCTCATTTAATCCCACAATAACCCTGTTATGCTGAGAGGCAGTGACCGGCCCAAGGTCACCCAGTGAGCTTCATGGCAGAGTAGATTCAAACTCTGGTCTCTCAGGTCATAGTCTAACACTCTAACCACTGCCCCACACTGTCTCCATATGGTTTGGGGCCATCCAAGGCAAGCTCCCTATCTGGAGGTCCTCTGTCCCACACTATATGTTGAACTCTAACTCGCTGTTTCTCTGCAGATGATTGAGTTGCCCACCTGACATTACCAGATGTGAATCACTGCTCTGCAATGCAATGCAAAATGTGTTTTGCAAGTGCCATTATCCAGGAAATAACATTGGTGCAAGTGGCTGAATACTTTGCAAGGAAGCTGGCAAGAAGGCGGCAGCCAATGTGATGACTGAGAATGAGATGGCTGCCTTTGTGGTTAGACACATCCAAGTGATCAAAGGCAAAAAAATAATAATAATTCTTTAGAGATTCATAAGCAGCAAGAGGAGACTCAGAGATGATGCGCTACATCCTGAGCTCTCCTGATTCATACAATGAGTTTCACAAGCAATTTCAGCCAAGCACATTATGGAGGTGAATCAACTTAATCTCAGTCACCATCACTCACCCGGCCCAAATGACATTATTTCTTTTCTTGGTTGCTCTGAAGCAAAGCAAAAAAGATTTGCGGCAACGCGGGATAATAGCCTGGCAATGCATTTATGAAATAAAAAAGCTGCGGCAAAAATATGTGGCATTGAAGGGTTGCTGTATCATTCGTCTCCATTGCAAAATCTGGACAAGAACAAATAAAAATGTACAGGCATGATCCATCCTAGATCATCCTTTAGGCCCATTGCCATCAAACAGTGGGATTGACCGAAGAGTGTAAATTAGTGGTGGTGTTCATGCTTTTCCTGTAGAGAGTTCCTGGTTCAACCATGGCAAAAGCATCCAGTGGCAGGTGATAGAAAAGGCCTCTACTGGCTGGTATCCTGGAGAGCTGCCACCATTCGGAGCAGACAGTTCTGAGCTAGATGTACAAATTACCTGCCCTGGTATAGGACAGCTTCATATGATCCCTAAGGCCCATAGAGTTCTCTTGTTCCCATTGACACAACCCCATATGTGCATGCTGGAAGAGCAACAGCAGGGATCATTCAGTTTGTAGCTTCAGTCAACTAGCCAAGTGGAGGGTGTGCGGTGGTGTTGCTTAGCAACCAGGCAGAATGGCATGACCTTCACTAACGTAGCATGGCGACATACATTCTGGCCCCAAACTGGAACACCATCTTCTGGGGCTGCACTCCTGTGCCAGTCACATGACCCAAGCATATTTTTGGGCACAGTGCCCCCCAAAAGTGTTTTGGGGCACCACATAAAATCGCTGCCCCCCCAAAGCGCTTTATCAGGGCAGCGATCTTCCCAGCACCCCAAACTGCTTGTTTTTGGATGCCACTCCCCCCCCCCCAAGTGCAGCTCGAAATCACACAAGATCATGGCGGCCATGATCTGTCCTCTCAGAAGGAAAAACGGGGTGCCCTGTTTTTTCTGGGCCAGTTGACGGGTATGTGGCCATCTGATTTAAGGTTACCAGATTTTTTTCCAATGAATCCGGGGACACTTTAAATAAATGAATGAATGAATGAATGAATGAATAAATAAATAAATAAATGCTACACGTTCATGACGTTGATGCTGCAGCGATGGGGGTGGCAGAGGAGCGGTGGCTGCCTTGACCTTAACCGCCATGTTTCCCCTTCCTCTGAGGCTTCTACCTCCTTTCTCCATGAGCCTGGGCAGCCTTTGAGTTGTTGGTTCCTTGGTGGTGGTGGTGGTGGTGGTGGTGAGGAAGTGGTGTATGGTGGGTCAGGCATGGAAGACGGAGAAGGAGGGCCAAGAGCAGTGGTGGCGGCGAGTCTCAGGCAGTGCGATGCTTCCCTTCCCATTGGAGCAGCCCCCATCCCATTCCTCCCTGCGTGCAAGCAGGAGGGGGTGGGGGTCCCTCAGCTGGGAAGGGAGGCTTCACACTGCCTTTCAGAGCAGCCCCATCCCAACTCCTACTTGTGTGTAAGCAGGAGGGGGCAGGGATCTAACACCCCAGAGGACAGGATCACACTTCAAAACGACCTTGACAGATTAGAGAACTGGGCCAAAACAAACAAGATGAATTTTAATAGGGAGAAATGTAAAGTATTGCACTTGGGCAAAAAAAATGAGAGGCACAAATACAAGATGGGTGACACCTGGCTTGAGAGCAGTACATGTGAAAAGGATCTAGGAGTCTTGGTTGACCACAAACTTGACATGAGCCAACAGTGTGACGTGGCAGCTAAAAAAGCCAATGCAATTCTGGGCTGCATCAATAGGAGCATTGCATCTAGATCAAGGGAAGTAATAGTGCCACTGTATTCTGCTCTGGTCAGACCTCCCCTGGAGTACTGTGTCCAGTTCTGGGCACCACAGTTCAAGAAGGACACTGACAAACTGGAACGTGTCCAGAGGAGGGCAACCAAAATGGTCCAAGGCCTGGAAACAATGCCTTATGAAGAACGGCTAAGGGAGCTGGGCATGTTTAGCCTGGAGAAGAGGAGGTTAAGGGGTGATATGATAGCCATGTTCAAATATATAAAAGGATGTCACATAGAGGAGGGAGAAAGGTTGTTTTCTGCTGCTCCAGAGAAGCGGACACGGAGCAATGGTTCCAAACTACAAGAAAGAAGATTCTACCTAAACATTAGGAAGAACTTCCTGACAGTAAGAGCTGTTCGACAGTGGAATTTGCTGCCAAGGAGTGTGGTGGAGTCTCCTTCTTTGGAGGTCTTTAAGCAGAGGCTTGACAACCATATGTCAGGAGTGCTCTGATGGTGTTTCCTGCTTGGCAGGGGGTTGGACTCAATGGCCCTTGTGGTCTCTTCCAACTCTATGATTCTATGATTCTATCTCTCAGGCAGTGCAATGCCTCCCTGCCCATCGGAGCAGCCCCAATCCCATTCCTCCCTGCATGCAAGCAGGAGGGGGCAGGGATCCCCCAGCTGGGAAGGAAGGCTTCCCGTTGCCTAAGTGAGAAATCCCTGCCCCCTCCTGCTTGTACGCAAGCTCTGATAGGCAGCGTGAAGCCTCCCTTCACAGCTTAGTTGCTGGGGTCAGGGAAGGTGGAGGCAGTCCGGAAGATGCATCTTAGAGCCCTTGCACCACCATCATATGGGGACTTCCGAGCAGCTCCTGAAGCCAGCCAGAGCCAACTGCTCCGGGCTGCTGAGACTGCCGCTGCTGTGTTTCCCGGGGACATTAGATGAAATCCAGGGACATTCCTGGGATGGAATTTGTCCGGGGATTTATTCGCAAATCCGGGAACGGTCCTCAGGAAACAGGGACGTCTGGTAACCCTGATCTGATTGGCTGTGTAGTTCTGAGAGAGTTTTCCCTCCATATGTTTGATTGAAGTGCTATCTGGGGCTGTAGTCCAAAACATCTGGAGGTCACCAGGTTGACGAAGGCTGCTGTAAAGAACTTAGAGTAGCCTTTCTGGCTCACAACAACCCTGAGTGGTAGTTTTTGACGGAGACAAAGTACATTTCATTTGGCCTGTTCATTACTGTCTACAGTGTCTGTACATACCTAACATAACACAATTGTGTGTTTTTTCTTCTGACAACTGTACGGATGGTGGTATTCCTTTATTAAACACCTTCTCCTCCACTCTGGCCCTGAACAGAGAAGAGAGCATAATTTTCTAAGGCCTCCTGAGAGCAAACTCATTCTTTTAGTGCAGTTCTCGCTATGCAAATCACTCTTGTGGGCTTTCTCCGGATTCATAATGGCTGTCATTATTATTGTTATTATTATTATTCCCAAAGATTAATTAGTCGCCACAACAAAATTACCTTTTGCAATTAAAAGCATAATTTGCTCGGAATGATTGAGTCGATGGCACAGATTCATCATTAAGCTGCTCCTAAACTCCTAACTCCGAGCTCCTCTTTCTCCCCCTCTCCCTCCCTTCCGCCTGCCTTTATTGCTAGCATTGGAGTGTCAGGAAAACAACACTGATTAAAAGAAACAACCCAAAGTTAATTTGTTGTTTAGAGTGACTCACACTTGTCCTTTGGCATTTGGGGGGTGATGGGTAGGGATTGTTATCTACATTATTAATAAAGATCATTTGGTCGTTGGGAGCTGCTGAAGGGGACTCTTTTGATGCACAACCATAAAGGCCAGTAGACAAAATGGAATGTTATTCAGACTCTCACCTCTCTCCCTCTGTCACTCTCTTGCTCTGTCTCTCCCTCCCTCTCTCCTTAAAGAAAGTACCTTGAAAGTTGTTGCTTTAGTGAAAAGGCCATATGATTCAGCTCTTGCTAGTATAATTGTTTAGTTATCCATCAAATTACTCTCGACTGGATGTGTGTAAATTTCAGAGCGCTGCAGAGCAGACAGATCCAGACCTTTGCTGTGGAGCAACCCAACGATCTGCACCCCTCCGGGAATCGTGGGGCTCGCCGGAGTCCACTTAGTGACACTGATGGGTCAATTCTCTGGCAGAGCAAACAACTCATCTTCATCATCTTCTTTTGCAACTTCACATCTACTAACGATCAGTCCTGGTAATGAAGGCATTTTTCACCGTCAGGAGTCACAAGGAGAAAAATTGATTGACAGAGTTATCTGGATTGTAGTAATTAAATCAGGGCAGACAAATCCCAACTCTCATTATATTTCAGACATGTCTGCACCAGGAAAAACAGAGGTGAAAAATGAGGGGCTCCTTCTTGCAGATTGAAAGGCACCATGAATGCACACGACACACACAGATTCAGAAGCAAACGCCCAGCATTTGGTAAACGCTGAAAATCCCAGTGGGATTTAGTGAATGCTCACGTCTTTCCCCCACCTTTTGGGCGCATACAATGGAATGCTGATAAGCCCTTTTAGGGGACTGTCAATATTCTCTGGCGTATCTTTCAGTTTCCAGGCACATGTAAAATTTGTCTTGGTTTGTCAGTGTTAACTTGTGAATACGTTGACTTTCACTGCATGTTTGAATGCTTTCCTTCAGGGCTAGCAAACCTGCTAGTGTTGAACAGGCAAGATTCGTATGTGTTTAGAATGGGGAGCTTTCAGATATGTGATTTCCCACACCTGTAGTTTGAAGCTACGCTAAGAAAAGCTTCACCGATTGATTTTGCTGAATTTGGGGCCCTCAATGGCTGACCTTGGCAAATCATTCTCCCTGAATAGAGTGCATATAGGTGCAAACAACACTACCAAATATTCTGTTGTGAGGACAACCCAATATAAATGTTTCAATACACAATCAGAAAGGGTCATAGCTCAGGGGTAGAACATCTCCTGTACATGCAGAAGTTTCCAGGTTTAATCCCAGGTATTGTTGGGCTCCATGATCACTGCAGATGGTGACAGCAGTCACAAAATTAAAAGACGGCCTGCTTCTTGGAAGAAAAGCAATGACAAACTTAGCATCTTAAAAAGCAGAATCATCACCTTGCCGACAAAGGTCCGTATAGTTAAAGCTATGGTTTTCCCAGTAGTGATGTATGGAAGTGAGAGCTAGACCATAAAGAAGGCTGATCGCCGAAGAACTGATGCTTTTGAATTATGGTGCTGGAGGAGACTCTTGAGAGTCCCATGGACTGCAAGAAGATCAAACCTATCCATTCTTAAGGAAATCAGCCCTGAGTGCTCACTCAAAGGACAGATCCTGAAGCTGAGGCTCCTATACTTTGGCCACCTCGTGAGAAGAGAAGACTCCCTGGAAAAGACCCTGATGCTGGGAAAGACTGAGGGCACAAGGAGAAGGGGATGACAGAGGACAAGACGGTTGGACAGTGTTCTCGAAGCTACCAGCATGAGTTTGACCAAACTGCGGGAGGCAATGGAAGACAGGAGTGCCTGGCGTGCTCTGGTCCATGGGGTCACGAAGAGTCGGACACGACTAAACAACAATAACAACAACAAGTGCTGGGAATGTCCTCTGTGTGCAACCCCAGGGAACTGCTGCCAGTTATTTTAGGCAATACTGAGCTGCATGGGCCAATGATCTGAGTCCTCATAAGGAAGATTCCTATGCACAGGTACTGACTGACCTGGTGTGTGAATTGCTTAACTTCACTGGAGGCATTGAAGTGGTGGTTGAATGGACCACTAACAGTTGCATTCTGCATGGTAGATCCTTCCATGAGGCAGAACCACGCAGCAGATGGCGGAGGGTGGCAAGCAATAGTGAGGGATTGGATGGCAAAATTGTCTGTATGTCATATGCTGTGCCTAAACTAGTCTACTGCAGTGGGGAAATGTCCAGTCACCAAGTGCTTAGGGACAATGGAGGGCTCATCTGGTTAGAGCATGGTGCTGATGAATCCAAGGTTGTAGGTTCGATCCCTATATGGGACAACTGCATATTCCTGCATTGCAGGGGGTTGAACTTGATGATCCTCAGGGTCCCTTCCAGCTCTACAATTCTACGAGTCTATGATTCAGCTGCCATTCTGGTTGGCTTCTGGTTGAGGAATGGTTCATGTATGGTTCATGTTGTCCTTTGCCCCGGACAGCAAAGCATCATTGGCCAGCCCTGCATCGAGTAGATGGGTTGAGCTATATGACATCCAAGGTCTCTTCCAATTAGATTTTCATGGTTTTATGTATTGGGCATCTTGTCTTGGAGTGACAGCTGATGACAATTTCATTTGATTAGTTCCTATTTCTAAATCCTCGCTAGACAATCCACTCAGATGCATGATTGACATGGGCGAAGCTGTGATTCACTCTGGCGTGAATGTGAAATACCTGTGCTTGGAAAGAGATGAAATACTGCAACTGACGTCGACCTGCCACTGTCTGTACACAGCACACGACTGGCATCAGGCAGCCTTCTTTGACATGCTCATTCTTCCTAACAGTTGTAGGCTCTCCTCATGGAGATGGCACTAGATGCCCTTAAATAATTTTGCACAGCGGAGCCCATAAACTGACTCATCACTTGCTTTTGCCTAGAGCCTCCTTGTAATAATATCCTTCTGTCCTGGAAGCTTCCTTTAACCCCAGTCTCAGATGATCTTCGGCTGGTTTATCTTGAACTGCTGGGTGCTGTCCAGCTGGTAATAATAATAATAATAATAATAATAATAATAATAATAATAAATCAACTTTTATTTATATCCTGGCTGAAGTCGGGCTCAGGGCGGCTAACATCAGATATATAACATTGGAATAAAGTCAAACAATAATTAAATTACCTCCTAAAACAGGTCAAAATCAAATTAAAGTCTAATTAGATGGCTTTCCTCAGGGTTAGGGTTGGGAACAGTAAGTGCTCATCGGCCCAACTGTTTACGCTGATCTTATATGGGCCTATGAGAATGCTGGGAGGCCTCTTTCATATTAGTTCTTATACAAAAAGAAAAGGGGAGTCAGGCTGGGCCCTGACCACAGCCTGCCATTGACCCATGGCAGGGCCTTCTTGGTGGCGGCTCCCCATTTGTGAAATTCCTCCGTGGTGAGGTATGTCTTTCTCCCTCATTGAAGCTTAAAGACCATTTCTGCGTCCCTAGGCATTTGATGACTAAGATACTGTTCATGGCAACCCTGAAATCATTAGCGGTGAGGGTTTCTTAAATGTCTTTTATTTTATTCTTTAATTGTATCTTTTTACTGTTGGCTGTTCTGGACTCCTTTGGGAGAAAGTGCAAGATAGAATGTTAATTACAAAAATTATAAATAAATTGAGACCTTTTTGATACATGATCAGAAGCCCTGTTTTCTTACCTGTTAACCCGGTTTTCCTGGGTTGAATGCTCGGACTCAAAATCCTGGTGACCCACAAATCCTATATACCGTAGTTCCAGAATCAGAAGTATTGTGATGAACTGGTTTGAGTTTAAGCACAATAAAATCAACTCCATCTTGAGCAAAGCATCTCCTTCGCAGAATAGAAGCATATTCCTAGGCATTTAACTTGACTGGTAATAATTTCCATCACATTTTTGAGGTGCCAGGGCCTGTTGCGGCAACATGTGACTTAGGTGGCCAATCACATCGTAAACAAAAAATGTCAGTTCCAACTGGGGAAAGCCGCACCGTACATCAGAAATCACAAACATACAGCTTCATGGAAACATTTGCAGCGGTAGATACATTGATTAAGATTGCCAAGTTGTCTGTCTGTCCTGTCAAAAGAAAGAGAAGGGGAAGCCACAGAATAAATGGCTCGCTGCAAATATTTACTCAGCTGTAATGCCCAACAGAAGAGCTGAACAAGGTTCTATTAGAAATAGGGGAGACAAGTGGAAATCTGTTATGAATCACGTTGGGCTGATTTGGGATAGTGGTGGAGGAATCATACATTTCTATGATCGCTTTAAATTTGTGGATACCTTTTTCACTCCTTGGGAGAGCTTTGTGGGACATAGAGAGAAAAGGCTCCTTTAGAGACTCGGGCTTCATCGTCCCACACGGGAAAATTTTAATGGTAGAATCCAAAAGGTGATAGAGTGGACTGCGCCACTTCACTTGCCAGATGGGGGCTGCCGTGCTGTTGGTGAAAATAAAAAGTTCCCTGTAAGTAACAAAGCAGCATGCTAAATGCTCAACAATCACAATCATCCATTATCCAACAACACATGAACTTCACAGTTACCGGTACTTATCTTTAAAAAAGAAAACCTAAGCATGGATACAGGGACGTGGTTGGCACTGTGGGTTAAACCACAGAGCCTAGGACTTGCCGACCAGAAGGTCGGTGGTTCGAATCCCTGCGACGGGGTGAGCTCCCATTGCTCGGTCCCTGCTCCTGCCAACCTAGCAGTTCGAAAGCATGTCAAAGTGCAAGTGGATAAATAGGTACCGCTCTGGCGGGAAGGTAAACGGCGTTTCCGTGTGCTGCTCTGGTTTGCCAGAAGCGGCTTAGTCATGCTGGCCACATGACCCGGAAGCTGTACTCCGGCTCCCTTGGCCAATAAAGCAAGATGAGTGCCACAACCCCAGAGTTGGGCACGACTGGACCTAATGATCAGGGGTCCCTTTACCTTAAGCATGGATAAATGGTATATTTTGAGGGATTATACGTACTATGTACTAGATGAGCCCTGTGGTTTACAATTCCATGATTCTCAGAGGCATTGTATATTATTTTGGCTATCCCCCTTTTAATTTTCAACACATATAGTAATCTGGTTTTAATCTGCTTTATGTATATAACTTTAAAAAAATGGTTTTCTATATGCAATTGTTTTAACTGTTTTCATAGATGGGCAGATGTTTATATATGTTTTTGTTATATTGTAAATTGCTTTGGGATGCCTCTGGGTAAGTAATTCACATTTGAAATAAATTAAATTATAAATAAAAAACAATATCTGCACTTTTATTCACACTATACATAGCTCAGTTGGTAGAGCATGAGACTCTTAATCTCAGGGTAGTGGGTTGGATCCCCACATTGGGTGAAAGATTCCTGTATTGCAGAGGGTTGGACTGGATAACCATGCTGGAGGAGACTCTTGAGAGTCCCATGGACTGCAAGAAGATCAAACCTCTCCATTCTGAAGGAAATCAGCCCTGAGTGCTCATTGGAAGGACAAATTGTGAAGCTGAGGCTCCAATACTTTGGCCACCTCATGAGAAGACTCCCTGGAAAAGACCCTGATGTTGGGAAAGATGGAGGGCACAAGGAGAAGGGGATGACAGAGGACGAGATGGTTGGACAGTGTTCTCGAAGCTACCAGCATGAGTTTGACCAAACTGCGGGAGGCAGTGGAGGACAGGAGTGCCTGGCGTGCTCTGGTCCATGGGGTCACGAAGAGTCAGACACGACTAAACGACTAAAGAAGAAGAAGATCAACAAAGCATCATCTAGCCCAACTCCCTTCAATACAGGAGTCTCAGCTAAAGCATCCACGACGGAGGGCCATCCGTCCTCTGTTTAAAAACCTCCAATGCAGGAGAGTCCACAACCTCCCAAGGGAGACCGTTCCACTGTCGAACAGCTCTTGTTTTCCCTTCCAACTCTATGATTCCATGATTCTAAGACTCACAGAGGCATACCAACAAACGAACGTGTTTGCTTTAGGGGATGTTCTGAAGTACAGGACCTTATGCATTATATCTTGCGCTGCCCCTTATATAATGAAGCAAGAGAAAGACTTTTAGCACCTATAATGACAAGGCCAGAACCCCTCCTGGCCAGAACCCCTCTGACATGATTTTATATCTCCTCGCAGACACAGATAAGCTTGTGACCTGGCGTGTAGCACTCTGTGCAACTGCCGCTAGGAAAATTAGAGCAAATTATATAGCCAAGGTAGCCACCAACTGTAAAGGAGATGAATTTATTTGACCCTATTTACATCAAGCTATATTCTGTCTTTATCAACATTCTTTAACTCCGAATATACTTGCACATTGTATTAATTAACATTATTTTTAAATATATTTAATATAATTTTAGCTTATAATTTTTATTGTTTAATGTCTTAACTTGTATATTAAGGTACTTTTATAGCTCTGTTTAGAGTAGGCAATGTCTCGATAATATAAATGTTTTAAGTTTTTTTGTATCAATCCAGTATATTTTCTTTTAATCGTTGAATGATTGTGTGTACATTGCGGCAGCCTTTGGCTATGTGCAATAAAACTGACTGACTGATTCTAAGACTTTCCCTATTACATGCATTTTGTGCAGGAGTCACAGTCCAGGAGTTCAAGAACAGGCAAGACATTCAGGATTGACTGGAAGCAATGAAGATGCCTCAACAGCTTCCACTACCCACCTACCCAGATTTTAAAGACTTGTGAGACTCCCCTGCTTTGTGGGACTGTTGGGATTGCAAATGTGCACGCTTTCGGCACGGGGTCTACAGAGGTGACACCTGATTCCAGGCAGCAGGGCCTTCTCAGTGGCTGCTCCAACTTTGGAACTCCCTCCTTGCTATCCTTCCACTGCCAGGTGAAGACCTTGTTCCAACAGGCTTTTGGGATCAGACTGTGCTGATATCCTGAGATCAAGAGTCTCATGCTCTACTGACTGAGCTACCTTGGCTACTGAGGCAGTTATGTATATTCATTCACAGATGTCTCTACAGCACATGTTTTGTATTCCATGGCCTAACTGCACTTGCTGTTAATCAAAGTGTCATTAGCGGCTGTGCCTGTTTTAAATAAATTAATAGCAGGTGCCTAAGGGACTGGTTTTCAACAGGACCACAACATACAGGGAAGGTTTAACTCATCTCTCCCCAGCTGTAGTCCCAGCAGAAATGACACACCCTCCGCTGCTTTTAGCCTTAGAAACAAAGTTCCTGTTGTTGCACTGTGTGGTAGTTGTGTTTTAAAAAGTTTTAAGAACTTTTATTAAGGACATTTCTAATGCCATGTTTAGCATCTTGTGTAACTAGGCTCTATATCTTCAGTTAAAAAAATGTATTTGAAGGAGGACTGGGAAATCATAGAATTGGAAGGGACCATGTTCAGGGTTCCCAAACAGAGGTCTCCACCTGTTTTTGAACTCCAACTCCAACCATCCCTAGCTAGAAGGACCAGTAATCAGGGATAATGTGAACTGCAGTACAAAAACAGCTGGAGACCCAAGTTTAGGGAACCCTGATCTAGTTCAATCCCCTGTAATGTAGGACACTTTCACCCAACATGGGGCTCAAACCCCAACCTGAGATTAAGAGTCTCATGCACCACCGAATGAACTATCCATCAGCTTCCTTCTGCCTGTGACCTGGGAGAGCCGTTGGAGCTTCCGGCTCTCTACATGTTGATGGACTACAGCTCCCTTCATCCCTTGACCACCTTGCCCTGCTGGCTGGGACTGATGGGAGGTGGAGTCCTGATACACTAGGAGGTCCACAGGCTCCCCATCGCTGGAGTAGACTGCACTAGTGGACTAAATTGGCCAGCAGTGTACGACAGATTCTTGGATGAAACCAAATGTTAGAGGAATTTTTACAAATAATGACAAATCCACATGGAACAAGCACTTGAGTAGAACTGGAGCAATGTCCTGGATGAAGAAATATCTCCAGTTTTGGAGCAGGAAGGAAGGCAAATAAGAGTCAGAGACAACTTCAGCAGTTAACCTCGAAACAGACTGTGCAAGCTGATTCTCTCTCCCCCTCTCCCTCTCTCTCTCCTTCTCTCTCTTGCAAGATATCCACAACCATTTGCTCTCTAGTTTGAACAGGAGAAAGAAGGGCAAGCATCCAGAACAGCAAGATGAAAAATGACATGTGGCTTACTCACAGCCTTCTCCATTTCACAGAGCTTTCGGAGAGGGCTCGCTTATTTGATGAAGTCGGGATTTTATTTTTTCTATTTAGTCATAAACAGATGAATCCTATAATAGCCTTTGTTTCCTCTGCTACAGGAGGTCTGTATGATTAATCAAATCTCCTGCAGTCAATGCCAACCCAAACAGATGAATGCAAGGCGCATCTGCTGTAGATTAAACATTTGGAAAAACCATTTTATAAATATTTTTTTTCCAAAACAACACATCCATATGGCAAGTTAACTGGGGTATATATTTAAAACCTTCTGTGTACACTCTGTAGCCTTACACATGTCTTTATTAACATACAGTGTCTAATTGGTACACTCGTCATTCAACAGATAATGCCCTGGTCCCATTTTTCAAGTGTGTACAAAGGTACACAATTTGAGCGGTGAAACGGCTGTGGAAGCACACTCCCTGCATTTTAGGGAAATGTACAATCTTCCTTCTGGATTGAGTTCAAGGTAGAAATTGGCCTGTGCGCAGTGGCGATTGGCTGGGAACAAGTGATGTCATTCACCACCTCTCCGTAGCAATTTTTCAGGGTTATAAAAGAATGCTGTATCTGCTTATGAAAAATAAAAAGGTACATATGCATATTTAATTGAATAAATGGACATGTGATGCTTCAAAAAAAAAAAATTTTTTTAAGGATGGTCAGTCCCCAGAAGTGTACAGGTCATGATTTGAATGTTTCCATGCATCCTTATTTTTCTCCATGATGACATCTTTGCGAAGGACTAGTTCCCCAACTTTGCTTGGTATGCCCATTGCAGCATTCCTTAGAAAAGATCTGATAATGAAATATGTCCTGGATTAATGCACTCCACATGGGGTTGCGTTTGAAGAGTATTCAGCAACTATAGCTGGTCTAGAAGGCACCGGCTGTTGATTAACTAAAAACCAATCCTTAAAGCTCTGAGTGCTCGGGTCCAAGGCCAGTTAAAGGCGCTGTTTTTCAACCTTTGAAGCCCCCAAGGCATGAATCCTGCACCCACTTACTTGGGAGTGAGCCACATTTAACCCAATGCGAATTACTTCTGAGTAGGCATGCCTATGATTGCAATGCAAATTACTTTGGAGAAGGGCATTTGAAACACAATTCCTCCTCCAAAGGTTTTTGGACTCCAACTCCCATCAGCCCCAGCAAGTGTGATCATTGACCAGGGATGATTGGCGTTGGAGTCCTACAGAATTTGGGGGATCACAGGTTAGCTATCCCTGCCTTGTTATCTCCCCACTCCCCACTCAGTTTGTATTTTGAAGGGAATAAATATTTGTTTGATTGTTTGATCCAGGCTGCTCAAGTTGGCATAAAATGCCCCCCCCTTTTATCAACACAACAACACTGTGAGGCAGATTAGGCTAAGAGAACAGTGGACTGGCTCAAGGCCACCCATTGAATTTCATGGCTCAGTAGGGATTTGAACCGTGGGGATTCTAACCATTACGCCACACTGCCTTCCAGTAGATAACAAGTGTTCAGTGCCCTTTACATTCTAAGGAAATATTATTTAATCACTGTCTCACCAGAGTGGTGCATGCTCTATTTATCTCCCACTTGGACTACTGCAATGCGCTCTAAGTGGGACTACCTTTGAAGGTGACCCAGAAACTGCAACTCATCCAGAATGATGACTGGGATTGGCTGCTGAGACCATATAACACCAGTCCTGAAAGACCTACATTGACTCCCAGTATGTTTCCGAGCACAATTCAGAGTGTTGGTGCTGACCTTTAAAGCCCTAAATGGCCTTGGTCCAGTATACCTGAAGGAGCGTCTCCACCCCCATTGTTCAGCCCAGACACTGAGGTCAGCGAGGGCCTTCTGGTGGTTCCCTCACTGCAAGAAGTGAGGTTACAGGGAACCAGGCAGTGGTGCCCACCCTGTGGAACGCCCTCCCATTGGATATCAAGGAAATAAACCGCTATGACTTTTAAAAGACATCTGAAAGCAGCACTGTTTAGGGAAGTTTTTAATGTTTCAAGTTTTATTCTGTTTAATATTTGGTTGGGAACTGCCCATAGTGGCTGAGGAAACCCAGCCAGATGGGCGGGGTATAAATTATTACTGTTACTATTATTATTATTATTATTATTATTATTATTATTTATTATTAGCATCCCAACTTTGCTGCAGGGAACTCAAGGTAGCACATATGGTTCCCTTTCTCCCCATTTTACCCTCTCAGCCACCCTGTGAGGTAGGTTAGGCTGACTGATTCGAGGTCACCCAAGTGAGTTTCATGGCTGAGCAGCGACTTGAGCCAGTCCCTACTCCATCACTCTAACCACTACACCAGACAGCCTCTGTCGACCTGTAGAAGCTGCCCCTGGATCTTCCCATTCCTTAAGGTAGCAAGGAGCTGGGCATCCAAGGAATCCTAAACTGGTTCTCTTTTTGTCTCATCCTTATGGACCAAAAGGCCTTTGCTTCCCCTCCAGGGAGCAGCAGTTGGCTTACAGTTCTGAAAATCTCCTGCCTCCCCAGATGGAGCAAACACTATTTCTCGTGGGATGGAGAGTGGATAGGGGTGGGGAGGCCCATGCCAAGCTCGGTCATCCTTAGTGACAGCTTGAACTCGGAAACAAGGGTTTTTTTAAAAAAAAAGAAAACAAACCCTCACCACCCAAACAGTACAAGCAGTTGGGCTCTGAGAAAGGAAGTTTGTGTTTCCATTAGAACTGAGATAAAATGTCAACTTTGTGCAACCAGAGCTCAGATCTGTTTGGATCCAAATGTAAATATTAGCATTCCCTCCCCCGCCCCACATTGAATGTCAAATAAGAAGGGGGTGGGGAGCTGCTTACCTCTTTCCCCTCATCCCTGGAAAAGACAGTTAATGTCATTTTGAGTTTCGTCTCAAAAGATATGGGGCATCTATTATAAATACCAAACGAAGCTACAGAAAGTCTGGAGGTACATCATGGTTTTTAGGCCATTGAGGGGTTTTTAAAAACTAGTGGGTTATGGGTTTGAATGTCACAAGTTGTCACTACTGTGTTTGATGGGACGGAGGGAGGCGGCGACTTGTGGCCCTAGCATGGTTAGGTCCCAGGGCACAGTCTGAGGGCACAGGGTGTGGCCTTCTTGAACACAGCTAACTAAGATCTGGCCTGGTGCCCAACAGCCTCTTCTCCCTGGGATATCTTATTGGCAAAACCTATTTGGTCTTTCGCAACTTTCTGACTAGTTGCAGGACCTTAGCCAGACCTAGCAGAGTAAACGCAGAATCCACGGAAGCAATTGGCAACTTGGCTGCAGACAGGATAGATGAAGCAGGAACCAGGAATTTGTAGTTAGGTGTTTATTATAAATAGTGGACTATTTACAGGAACAGAACACAGATTTTTTGCTAGCTCTCTCTGACACGACTCACAACTGCTACACTGACACAGAACTCTGAACAACTGAACTCTGAACTAACACATTCCAGTTAGTAGGCCATTAATTATCACTCCCTTGAGAGAGCTTGACCAATCAGGAAGCTGTCTCCATGTCTCTGTTATCACCAGGCAGACTTACTCCTTCAGATTGCCTTCTGGCTGTCTGCCAAACCTTAATTGACTCTGTGTGAGTAGCTGCACATACACAGTTTCCCAACATATCTAAGTTGACTTGCGTAGGGAAAGTGGTTGAGGTAGAGACCACCGATGAACCAGGGTTAGGAAATGTCATTTCCAGCAAGGACCCTGCTATCGCAAGGCCCATTGGTGTGTGGTTGACTTCTGCTCACCCAGTGGAGTTTTGGGGATGTGGTCTCTTTTCCGACAGACTGATATCTGCCCAATGACTTGCAAAGGGAAGTGGGGTAGGAGTGGGCAGGTGGGAAAATAGCATAAATCTCCAGGAAAGACAGGGATTGGAAGGAAGTGTAACACTCCTCGAGCAAGGATTACGTTTTTCCTGGGATTGCCGGTGGAGATGGACCTCTTCTGCTCCCTAGTCAAGGATTTTTGGAGACATAGTGGAGGTTCTACATTGACTTGCATAGGGGAACGCACAGATCTGGGTGAGAAATGTACACAGTTTTGATCCCTCCCCCAAATCACAACGACTGGAGTGCCCTGGGGAAATTATTCGCTACGATTAAAAACCATCTGTCAAAACAAAAGATCCTTCTCCTTCCCTCTGAAGTTCTGGACATTTCCCCAGCTTGGTTTAATTTCTCAAGGTGGTAGTGGGAGACAAAAATGGCTGTACACCTATTGGAGAGCTGAGGCCACAGAACCATTCTGTGAGGGTCCCTGATCTGCAGAGAGTAGAAACAGCTTAATGCTAAATTGGACTGAGAGGACTGGCAACAGCATCTTGTTTCCCTGGCAAGGTAGTTTCTTTTTTCTTTTCCTTTTTTTATTCTGTTGTTGTTGCTTTCTTATGGCATGTGCATGTTACTAATCTGTTTATGGGAAGTTAAATAGGAAGAATGTGAAAAGAAAGGACACACACACAAAAAAACTGCGCCAAAGAAGGGGCCAGGTGAGCCTCTCTGGGGAGAGCTGCTCACAGCCTGTATGCCACCACTGAAAAGGCCCTGTAGCCGCTTGCCGCACCTCACTGGAGAAGGGCCCCCAAAGAAGGTATAGGTACATATGGAGAGAGGTGGTTCTTTAGGCAAACATTCATATGATTGTGCAGCATAAAAACATTGGAAGCTGCCTTATACAGAATCAAACCATTGGCCCTTCTAGTCAACACAGGCAATGACTGGCACTAGCTCTCCAGGGTTTCAGATAGGGGACAAACCCAGACACCCCATATGGAAACCACTGCTCTAAATGCTAAGTTTATCAAAAGCTGTTGTGTGGCAGACTTCCACTTGGGCTTCCCCTCTTCTCCCCTGCAATACCCCACGGTGCCCCCTTAAAATCTACTCCAAAGGATTGAGGAACCCCCAGAGCAGATGCGGAACAGGAGACGGGACAACAATCCTTGAAATTATAACTCCTTTTGTACCTTCTACTCTTGCACTCTTCACGATCCTGTCTCTGTGCACAGAGAATACGAGCATGATTGCTTTTATATATGATTATATAATAAGTGCCCTATGAGCAGATGCCGTATACGAAATTATGTTGATTTTTCATTAGCACAATGTATTAGCATGCACAAGGATATAATTCTCTTGCTTGAACTAAGTATTTCCTTTTATTTTATTAGTAATTTTCATTTGGACTTACAGGCTATTAAGGAATCAATAAAATGTCTAGTGCCAAATGGCTAGAGAACTGCGGTTTTGACATTCATCATCTTGATACGCTTCTCGTCTCGGTGTGATTACTGAAGACCTTACGTGATATTTAGAAGACTTAATTATGTAGCTGTTTACATGCTTGCAACATTCTTCCTGGCAAACTTCTGGATGCGTATTCTTCTGTTTAAGATATCCCTTGACATCAGAGCACACCAGGAACAGCGCAATACCCTCCAACATTTCTCCGATGAAAATAGGGACATCCTGTTTCATCATCATCATCATCATACCTCGCCCATCTGACTGGGTTGCCCCAGCCACTCTGGGCAGCTCCCAACATTTAAAAATGTTTAATGTTTAGTTATGTTTTTGTATAAAACATTAAACATAAAAAAACTTCCCTGTACAGGGCTACCTTCAGATGTCTTCCTAAGGTTGTATAGTCACTTATCTCCTTGGCTTGGGGGTACATACCTGCATACCCTCCGACATTTCTCCGATGAAAATACAGATGTCCTAAGGAAAAGTGGGTGGCACTGTGGTCTAAACCACTGAGCCTAGGGCTTGCTGATCGGAAGGTCGGCAGTTCAAATCCCCATGATGGGGTGAGCTCCCATTGCTTGGTCCCTGCTCCTTCCAACCTAGCAGTTCGAAAGCAAGTCAAAGTGCAAGTAGATAAATAGGTACCGCTCTGGCGGGAAGGTAAATGGCATTTCCATGCACTGCTCTGGTTTCGCTAGAAGTAGCTTAGTTATGCTGGCTACATGACCTGGAAAAACTGTTTGCGGACAAACACCAGCTCCCTTGGCCTGTAAAGCGAGATGAGCTCTGCAATCCCAGAGTCGTTCATGACTGGACTTAACTGTCAGGGGTCCTTTTTAAGTACCTTTTTAAGGAAAAGCGAGACATTCCAGGATCAAATCAGACACCAGGATGGCTTCTGTAAATCTGGGACTGTCCCTGGTAAAGAGGGACACTTGGAGGGTCTTTAGTGTTGTTATCAGAACCAGATTTGACCGGACCCAGGCCAAAGCATCCACCAGTCCCCAGCCCACTCTCACCCTGAAAGCTTAGACAGAATGTTGGAAAATTCAGAACAGATAAGAAAAATAATTTATTGTGCAGCGCTTAGTTAAAACTATGGAACTTGCCGCCACAGGAGACAATGATGGCCACTAGCTTGGGTGGCTTTAATAATAATAATAATAATAATAATAATAATAATAATAATTTATTTGTACCCCGCCCATCTGGCTGGGTTTCCCCAGCCACTCTGGGCGGCTTCCACAGAGACCAAAAATACACTAAAATATCACACATTAAAAACTTCCCTGAACAGGGCTGCCTTAAGATGTCTTCTGAATGTCAGGCAGTTGTTTATCGCTTTGGCGTTCCACAGGGCAGGCGCCACTACCGAGAAGGCCCTCTGCCTGGTTCCCTGTAGCTTTGCT
Organism: Podarcis gaigeae; assembly: GCF_964106915.1. Taxonomy (NCBI): domain Eukaryota; kingdom Metazoa; phylum Chordata; class Lepidosauria; order Squamata; family Lacertidae; genus Podarcis; species Podarcis gaigeae. The sequence continues at coordinate 14,344,389 of NC_139682.1, forward strand.
TCTTGCGATGAGAGAACCGCCAGAAGGCCCTCGGCGCTGGACCTCAGCGTCCAGGCAGAACGATGGAGGTGGGACGCTCCTTCAGGTATACTGGGTCGAGGCCATTTAGGGCTTTAAAGGTCAGCACCAACACTTTGAATTGTGCTCGGAAACGTACTGGGAGCCAATGTAGGTCTTTAAAAGGGGATTAAATGAATTCATGGAGAATTGAGCTATCAATGGCTACTAGCCACAGTCAGAGGCACCATCTTCTGAAGCACATTAAGGGGGTTGACGTGACGTTCTGTCATTGCAAGACATCCTAAAGTTGGCGGAAACCACAGGCGGTGAAGGCATTTCTGTGCTCAGGTCCTGCTTCTCATGCATCTGGATGGCCGCTGTGAGAACAAGATTCTGGACTAGATGGGCCACCGGCTTGTTCCATTAGGGCTGTTTTTATGTTCATATATAATGTGCAATAGGGACGCAGGTGGTGCTGTGGGTTAAACTACCGAGCCTAGGACTTGCCGATCAGAAGGTCGGCGGTTCAAATCCCCGCAACTGGGTGAGCTCCTGTTGCTTGGTCCCTGCTTGGTCCCTGCCAACCTAGCAGTTTGAAAGCACGTCAAAGCGCAAGTAGATAAATAGGTATCGCTCCGGCGGGAAGGTAAATGGTGTTTCTGTGTGCTGCTCTGGTTCGCCAGAAGCGACTTAGTCATGCTGTCCACATGACCCGGAAGCTGTACGCAGGCTCCCTCGGCCAATACAGCGAGATGAGCGTCGCAACCCCAGAGTTGGCCGTGACTGGACCTATTGGTCAGGGGTCCCTTTACCTTTATAATGTGCAATGGCAACAGGCCTTGAGGAATGATAGCAGCAAATGGCGAGGGAAGGCGTCCCTCCACCCCATTGCCCTTCTTTCACCTTCTGAAGAAACGACTCTGGAAAAGTGGGAAGTTAACCTTAATATATATCCCCAACAAATTAATAAAAATAGCAGACTATATTAATTGACCTTCTTGGCGGAGGGTGGTGGGAGCCTGTTGCCCTGGATGAGATGAAATCTCATTACGAGATTTTAATTACAGAAAAGGCTAAAGATGACTCCTCGTTCTCCCTTTGAGCACTTAATCACAAGGAAGATCCCCCCTTTCCTGTACTAGGGTAAACGTCTCAAGATCTCTGGCCACACAAATATTTACCACAGAATGTGTCACCATTGCCAGGATCCACACGATTTGCATTTTTGCCCTTTTCTTTATTAATAGTAGTAATAATGCTTTGCCGTTTACAGCTGTGCGATAGTGTTTGACAATTGTCAAATAACACCCCTCCCCTGCCCTGCATAGAAAGGAGATTTGCAGAGGTTGAGGGTCCTATCCTCATCCCATTTTAAAGGTGAAAAGGTCATGTGATTCCCCCTTTTGTGTGTCTCAGCCACAATAACTCACTTTAGAAAGCACTTACTGCTCTAGGACTTTCAGTTGCCCCTACATCTAACTCAGATCTAAGAAAACATCTAGGAGACATATGAAAAGGACATGAGTCAATACTGTGATGCAGCAGCAAAAAAAGCTAATGCTATTCTAGGCTGCAACAACAGAAGTATAGTGTCCCGATCAAGGGAAGTAATAGTACCACTCTCTTCTGGCTTTGATCAGATAACACCTGGAGTGCTTTGTCCGGTTCTGAGCACCACAATTTAAGAATGATATTAACAAGCTGGAACGTGTGCAAAGGAGAGAGGCCAAGATGATCAAGGGTCTGGAAACCAAGCCTTAGGAGGGAATTGGGTATGTTTGGTCTCGTAAAGAGGAGACTAAGAGGAGGAACAATAGCCAGCCTCAAATATCTCAAGGGCTGTCACATGCAGGATGGAGGAAGCTCATTTTCTTCTGCTCCAGAGGGTAGGACCCACACCAATGACTGAGGGGCGTGAGCTTGAATAAAATATAGGGGGGGGTAAGCCTTGCCCCACACAATCAATCACATGACGCAGTGCACACATGACGCAGTGTGCGGGCACACACACACAGACACTATTTGGATGGCAATGCCCATCAACCTGGGCGGGGGCTCAAATATTTTATTGGGGAAGACCCCTCCACTCCAAGAAGAAGAAGAGTTTGGATTTGATATCCCGCTTTATCACTACCCGAAGGAGTCTCAAAGCGGCTCACATTCTCCTTTCCCTTCCTCCCCCACAACAAACACTCTGTGAGGTGAGTGGGGCTGAGAGACTTCAGAGAAGTGTGACTGGCCCAAGGTCACCCAGCAGCTGCATGTGGAGGAGCGGAGATGCAAACCCGGTTCCCCAGATTACGAGACCACCGCTCTTAACCACTACACCACACTGGCTCTCTAGGAGCTGGCTCCTGTGCAATGGCTTCAAGTTACAAGAAAGAACACTCTAACTAAGCATCAGGAAGAACTTTCTGGCAGTAAGAGTAGTTGGACAGTGGAACAGTCTCCCTCGGGAGGTTGTGGACTCTCCCTCACTGGAGGTTTTTAAGCAGAGGTTGGATGGCCACCTGTCCTGTGTGATCTAGCTGAGATTCCTGCATTGCACGGGGTTGGACTAGTCTCTTTCAACTCTACAGTTCTATGATTCTAACATTCTGTGATCTATACATGATGTGAAGGTGCATAATGATTTGGATCTCCGGACTGCGCTGCTTCATGCTTCAGGTGGAGGGGTCATATCTTCAAATGGTCCTCCACCTTAAAACCACCCCCAACACAGCAACCCTCCCTGTAGGCAGGGAACTATGTAAAAACCATCAGGGCAGAAGTCTAGGGTCCCAGTCAACAGAAAGAAGCAGACCCACATCTTGAAGAAAATGAAGTACAGTGGTACCTCTGGTTACGTACTTAATTTGTTCCGGAGGTCCGTTCTTAACTGAAACTGTTCTTAACCTGAAGCACCACTTTAGCTAATGGGGCCTCCCCCTGCCGCCACGGGATTTCTGTTCTCATCCTGAAGCAAAGTTCTTAACCAGAGGTACTATTTCTGGGTTAGCGGAGTCTGTAACCTGAAGCGTATGTAAGCTGAGGTACCACAGTACAACATATTGCATGCTGAATACTCCCACACCAAGCACGTCCATGGAATCTAGAGTTCAAAATGATCTAGTTGCACCACTGAGGTTGACCCTTGTGTCAGAAGCCTTGATGGTGAGGAGCTCATCTTACCAGGCTTGTTGATAGTCCTGGTCTGAGGTCTTCTCCCACCTGCTTACAGGAGCACATCAGAGCATGCATGGGGCTCTGGAACAGGGTGCTTGTCTCTCACCTGACACCCTTGATGAAAAGCACAGTCTCGTGTCGCATTGCACCTCTGGATTTTTCTAAGGCCTCATGCATAATTCAAACTGTATTTACTGCATTAGCGCAAATATATTCGAATTACACAATCTCCCCCCCCCCCAAAAAAAAATCATGTATGACATGGTGATGAAACGAAGCAAAAGTGAAAAATCTCATTTAATATAACCCATACAACCAAACACATCGGTCTGGGCATCAGTGGATTAATGTGCCAACCAGATGACTTCAGGCTAGAAATTGTAACATCACTCAGTAAATTAACATCAATAATTATAAGCTGTAAACAGTAGCAGATATAATTAAGATCTGAAGCCCAAGGGTTGTGTACGCCTAGCTGCTGTTGACATTCTTCAGCACGCAGTTCTTAATGTCTGAGCCCCTCAGGAGACAGCAAATGTACCAATCTTGCACTTGGTTGAAATAATGTGCCAATGTGCTAAAAGAATTGGCAACTGGTGTTTTTCTTCTTCCCTTTTAGACAGGCAAAAACCTTCCTTTTCAAAAGATACAGGGGGTTGGGGTGGGAATAGTTCTCCATTATTAGGCCTCCATTAGCTTTCCTTGTGCTGCCCAGGGTCACTCAACAGTCAAGTATGTGTCAGCACATCCTGAGGGGACGAAAATCACTATTAGATTTCTCTCTCACACACACACAGTTTAAATTAAACAGATCTGTGTGAGGAAAGTACTTAAGTGGAAATATTTAAACTAATTGGAGACAGACAGAAGCTTTTGTGGTGGAGGGAGGTGATAATTCTCACACCACCTATACCATATTGTGTCCTCCCTAAAAGAGGGCACGTGTTGCAGTGAAACCTGGAGACTGACCTCCTGGATGTGGGTGGGTCTATTGGATAACCACAACACCTGACTGGTAGGTCCCTCGTTGCTGGGTTTAATCTGGCCAATGGGGTGCAGTCTAAATGGATTGAGGGACCTATATAAACCCATGCATGTGCCCCAGAGCTTCCTCTTTTGGCTCGTGCATCAGAACACCAGCCCACCTCTCCCTAATTTTAGGGCATTTTGTGATTGACCTTGCTATGCCATCGTGTGTCATCTGTCCTTGGGACAGGGACATGGCAGGAATTTTTCCCACTTGGCTGATTGGCTGTAGCCATTTGGCTTTCGCCTGCCGCATAGGAATTCGTCACAACTTGTAAGGTTGTGGATAGGCACTGATTCAGGTGATAGCTTTGGGAGAACGCTCTTGCCATCCCTATGTGAAGGGTATTCCGTTAAAGGAATCCAGGGACTCAACTTGGTTTGGTCAACCAGCAATGGGGGTTGTGCCCATGCCTGAGTTCAGGGGAGCATCTGGGGAGTGAACAGAGTCTGTTCCCAGGCTCTTCACCTGCCTCAGGTGTTCACCCTTGGCTGACCTATGATAGAGCTCTGGGTCAGCGCTACCTGCAAGGGTGTAGGGAGCTAGTTGAACCAGAGCCTGTGCAACCCCTCACTTTTCTGTAATCAATAAAATTGTGGCCTAAATTCTGCCAAAAACCAAAACTAAAATTTGAGTCAAATGTGTCTTTATTTGGGGGGGAGGTCTCTGGGTCTGAACACGCAACTGTCCTGGAAGTGTTCCAAGCTAAACCCCTAGCACAGTTATTTTGTGGGGCTCAGATTTGGACAGGCACCCCCCTTGGATCTACGGAATCTGTCCAATCAAAGTTCTTAAGGCAAATTTTCTCTGTACCACCCTGTGTCCCAAATGCATCATTGCGCCTAGAGGCTAATCTTCCCTCAGTAGAATTATGGATCTGGTGCAGGACACTTAACTATTGGCTTCACCTAAACTCAAATCCCCCCGGTCTAATATCCCTAGTGCTGCAAGATTGTCACAAGAGCTCCTGGACTAAAATTGTCTATCAAAAACTTCACTCTTGTGGTTTATCACCACAACAGCTATTCACTTTGGGTTTTAGTAAAGCAAACAGTCTAATTTGTCAGCGCCTAAATGATATCAAGCGTCAGAACAACTTGGCCACAATAAGGAAATTTTGCCCATGGTATGACTATTTTCCACCTTCCCATTTCGACTTTCTGGCACCCTATCTGAATAACCTAGCAATTCTAAAATATAAACACACTTTTACTCTCGCAAGATTGAATGTATTGCCCTCGGCTGTACTTGAGGGACGATTCCAACAGATTCTGCACGAAAAACACTTATGTTCCTATGGAGATGGCAGTACCGAATCGGTGGCGCATGCCCTTCTGACTTGCACTCTTTATAAAGACTTGAGCAATGAGGTCATCGCCCCTCTTTTATTGTCCATTCAGGGTCGCCCAACCACTGCTACTGTGTCCTTTCTCTTGGCAGAAAAGATGAGCAGGTGACAGCAAAGATTGCAAGGTTTTTAGCCAGGGCAATCAGAATGAGATCCACTATTTGACTATTGATTTAAAACCCTAAAATGTATTTTATATAATTTACTTTGTATTTCTATTTTTTGTATATTGTATTGTTGTTTTAATGCTATGGCCGATGGCTGACGCAAATAAAGATTCATTCATTCATTGCTTGTGAAGACCCCCCAAACCACTCCCAAATGAAGACACAATAGACACAGATTTTAGTTCAAGGTTTTTGGCATTAAGTTTTGGCCACAACTTTATTGATTACAGAATGTGAGTGGTTGCTTAGGCATTGGTTCCAGACTACCTGAACCTCCACGGTGGCAGGAACAGGACTGACACTGGGCACCACCATATGTCAGTAAGGGAAAGTATCCTGGGGGAGCGAGAACTCCTTCGATCTGACAGCTCACCCCAGATGCTCCCAGGGGCTCTGGCGTAGCCCTAGCTCCTTGACAGGGTTCGGACAAAAGCAAGACAAGCCCCTGGATTCCTTTGACAGAATTCCCTAGCAGCAGCAATGGAGGGGCAGGCACAGCCAACCACGTCCCCTCCCCAAAACATTGAACCAAATGCCTAACTGCCAACCTTACAAAGTTGTGACGATTTGCTACATGGTAGGCAAAAACCAAGTGGCACTAGCCAATCAGCCAAATGACAAAATTCCTACCAGGCCCCTGCTCCAAAAGCCATAAGAACAACCCTAAATATAGGGAGAGGAGGGAGGGTGATCTGCTGCATGCAGAACGAAAGTGAAACTCTCCAGCGATGTGCAGCAGCTTAAGTAGCCCCTCAGCAGCCAATAGCCAACCCAACTGACCAAATTTCTGCCGCAGCAACAGAGGGGCAACCAATGGGGTGTTGTGACCATCCAAACGGTCCCGCCCCACAACAGGGAGGCAGTTTCTGGTGCTCTCACCGCAACACATGCCCTCCATGATGGAGGACCCGACACCTCACACCACCATGTTGCTATCAGATTCCACCTGAAATAGAATTCAGCATAAAAAAATAGGATTTTGCCAAGGAGCAATAGAGTCCCTTTACTGGAAGAAGCCTAATAAGAATCCACATTGTGCTATCCCAAGAAGTACATAAATGCGCAAGAACTATGGTTATGCAGAACTGAGGCACTAGTCCTACACACAGCTACTTTCTTTTTCTTTTTGTAAAGTATAACATAGTTTTATTGATTTCCAATGTACAGTGGTACCTCGGGTTACAGACGCTTCAGGTTACAGACGCTTCAGGTTACAGACTCCGCCAACCCAAAAATATTACCTCAGGTTAAAAACTTTGCTTCAGGGTGAGAATAGAAATCGTGCTGTGGCGGTGCAGCGGCAGCAGCGGGAGGCTCCATTAGCTAAAGTGGTACCTCAGGTTAAGAACTGTTTTAGGTTAAGAATAGACCTCCAGAACGAATTAAGTTCTTAACCCAAGGTACCACTGTATAAAGGTAAAGGGACCCCTGACCATTAGGTCTAGTTGCGGACGACTCTGGGGTTGTGGCGCTCATCTTGCTTTATTGGCTGAGGGAGCCGGCGTACAGCTTCCAGGTCATGTGGCCAGCATGACTAAGCCGCTTCTGGCAAACCAGAGCAGCGCACGGAAACGCCTAGAGGAAGGCATATTCTATGATTCTCATCTCACCCTAATAAATTGAGCATTATGCCACACAGTTCTGCTCTTTAGTAGTACGAATGTATGTCTCTCTCTGTGTGCGCATGCAAAGAACAGATATACTTCACTTAGGTTTTGGAACAAAAGTGAAAGTAAGGAGATGTATATCATCCTTTTGTCTCTAAAATATTGAGCCTTTCGGGTTTGGGGGGGGGGAATAGCATGGCTACATTGATGTATTCGAGAGGATTATCAAATTAGGAATGGCGCAGAGAAACTCAATGAAATTGAGCTGCAGCAGTTTTCAGTATGGACAAAGGAAAATGTGTAACTAAGTTTAAAAGAACCCACTCATTGTGAAGGCCACTCATTCAGACAGCTTTTTAAGTGGATTAAGTAGAGAGGATAGGTCTACCAATGATTATTGGTCATGGTATCTCAGTGGTAGCTCCTTGTATATGTCTTTGGATCAGTGGCGTAGCGTGGGTTGTCAGCACCCGGGGCAAGGCAAGTAATTTGCGCCCCCTAACCCATGGATTCGCGCCCCCTAACCCGTGGATTTGCACCCCCTAACCCTAACCCCCAGATGTTGCGCCCAGTGCGGCCAGCCCCCCTGCACCCCCCACGCTACGCCACTGCTTTGGATACCAAATGACAACAACATAAAACAGAGGTAAACTGGGCCCAGACATCTACAGTAGCTGGCCACTGTCTGAAATGGAATTCTAGAAGAGGTGGACTTTTGGTCTAATTCTGCAAGATAGCTCTTACATTCTTATGTTTGTATGTGTTCTTATGGAAGAAATTAACTGCATGCTATATGTTTGCATTCGTCCCAAGCATTTCACAAGTGTCCACCATGCAAAACAAACAAACAAAAAAACCAAACAATTCTCTGTCTGCATCTACTATTTCAGCTCAACATTTCATAAGTCCAAGCAAGATTACCTTAGGCCAGCGGTCAGCAACCTTTTTCAGCTGTGGACCGGTCCACCATTCCTCAGACCTTGTGGGGGACCGGACTATATTTTGGAGGGGGGGAAATGAATGAATTCCTATGCCCCACAACTAACCCAGAGATGCATTTTAAATAAAAGCACACATTCTACTCATGTAAAAACACGCTGATTCCCAGACCATCTGCGGGCCCGATTGAAAAGGCAATTGGGCCGCATCTGGCCCCTGGGCCTTAGGTTGCCTACCCCTGCCTTAGACAACTCCCAGTTCCCTTCTCCTTGGCTGAATGCTTAACATGTCCCAGACTCCAGCCATCACATCCCTTGATTCCTTTGCAATGAAGTGGTTACAATGAAAATTATTTTCCACCCCACACATCTGGAGACAGCGGCTTTCCAAACTATCCTGCAAGAGAGAGGCACAGGTCCCTGCATAAAATAAATTTAACTTGCTCGAGCATACCAGCAAAATAATTACAGAAGCTATTGTAGTCATTAAAGTCAAAGGAACTGCAAGTTGAATTATTGTCAATTACTGCCGAAGGTTACAAAACTGATTAGCATGTGTGGTATTTGGAGGAAAGAATTATGCACACTTTGACAGTTAACAAATTCCCCCATCTCCATAAAACACATACATTCCTGTTGACTAAGGAAGGACACAAACAAGATCCATGCTTGATGAGTTTGTCTGGCTCTTCATGCCAGGGGAAGCGACGGCCGAAGTTGCAAGCGATGGTCAGAACAGTTGTCAGGTGAAGCAGAGAGTTAAAGGTTGGTATTCATCTTTTCATGGGGCCGAAAGCCTGACTGTCTTTGCTTCCCCAAGAATGCTGCGTGTTTCACTTCAGCGACAAGTTGGCATTTTTCAAGTGTTTGCTGATAGATTTTGTTTACAGAGAGTTTAAGCTGAGGGTGTGTGTGTGCGCGCAAAGCTGTCTGCAAGGTGACAGATGCAGAGGAAAAGAGGGGTTCTGCCCCTCTTGCTGGGGCAACTGGGATGATGCTTCTGCACCCTTCAGCTAGGTCATGTTCACATCGTACATTGAAATCACTCTGATAGGCATGACATCCCTCAAAGATCCTGGGAGCTGTAGTTTGTTAAGGGTGCTGAGAGTCATTGTTGTTGTTGTTTAGCCATTTAGTTGTGTCCGACTCTTCGTGACCCCATGGACCAGAGCACGCCAGGCACTCCTGTCCTCCACTGCCTCCCGCAGTTTGCTCAAACTCATGCTGGTAGCTTCGAGAACACTGTCCAACCATCTCATTCTCTGTCGTCTCCTTCTCCTTGTGCCCTCCATCTTTCCCAACATCAGGGTCTTTTCCAGGGAGTCTTCTCATGAGGTGGCCAAAGTATTGGAGCCTCAGCTTCATGATCTGTCCTTCCAGTGAGCACTCGGGGCTGATTTCCTTCAGAATGGATAGGTTTGAACTTCTTGCACTCCGTGGGACTCTCAAGAGTCTCCTCCAGCACCATAATTCAAAAGCATCAATTCTGCGGCGAACAGCCTTCTTGATGGTCCAGCTCTCACTTCCGTACATCACTAGCTGAGAGTCATTAAGACACCCTTATTTCCTGGTCAGGGGTCCCTTTACCTTTTATTTCCCTCCCAGAGCAACAATTCTCAGAGCAGTTTAACATCCAATCCCTCTACAGAGGGAATCTGGAAACTGCAGCTCTGCAAGGAGAATGGGGTCTCCTAACAACTCTCAATACCCTAAACAAATTCCCTGCGTATCTTCTGGGTCCTCAGGACACTTCCTGCCCACCAGTTCCTCTCTCCTTTGCATGCAACCCCACCATTGGGTCATAACAAAGGTGAAGAGGGCTTATGATGGAGTTGCCCAAAAGTCCTGCTAAGATAACAGAATCATAGAATTGTAGAGTTGGATGGGACCATGCGACTCATCTAGACCAGCCCCTTGCAATGCGGGAACCTCTTGCCCAACGTGGGGCTCCAAGCCACAAATCAGAGATTAAGAGTCTCCCAGAGGAGAAAACGACAGATCCCACAATCAGGGGAATAAATTATGTTTTTAATGTTTGATGTTTTATTGTGGTTTTATAATTTGTGTCAGAAGTGCGTGCAGGAGCCAGGTAGAGGCCCGGGCCAGGTAGATAATGTGCCCCCCCTTTTTTACCCTGGGGATAACTGAAGTCTTATAAATAAGTAAGTATATAAATAATTTTCACAAAAGTTATGCTGACAAATAATTTTATTTCAAGGCTTGAACCGTATCTGCATATAAAGACAAAATGGGAAATATAGATATACAATAATGTTTTTAAAAATAGATAGGGAATGTATGCTGACCGGAGGCCCGGGCCAAGTGGCCCATATGGCCCCCCCCCCTCTGCCTGGGTCTGCCTGTGACTGGGGCTTTCCTAAGTTTGTTCTGGAGAGGCAAGGTGCGGCTGCACAGGTGAGGCCAATTGGTAACTCACAGCACCTGGTGGCAAGAGCCAGGAAGGGATCTAAAGTCAGCATTTGCCTTTAGCTCTTTACCACAGCAACACACTTCCTGCCTTGCTGCGTTTGGCTTCTTGACTCCTGGCTTCCTGATCCTCGGATCCTTGGCTTCTTGACTCCTGGCTTCCGGACTCTCGTTCCTGCTCCCACCCTGTTGTCTTGCCCCCAGCCCTGACATCCTACACCAGGACTTCGACCGCCTGTAAACTGGACTGTGACAATTTGTTGGAAGCTGCCCAGAGTGGCTGGGGCAACCCAGTCAGACTGGTGGCATATAAATAATAAATTATTATTATTATTATTATTATTATTATTATTATTATTATTATTATTTCAAGCTCAAGAGAGTCAGAAGGGCTTGTTGTAAGCTCTCTCAAATGCTGGCCAACTTCCGCTCGAGGCAACTGGGGCACTGGCCTACCAAGCTCATTCTGTCCTCAGCCAGCTCCAACCTCCTTTGTTCCTTACTTACAACCAGTCTGCAGTCTTAGTGTTGCCCTTACTGAATACGGCTGGGATGGGGACAAACCAAAATTAGTTGTCTCTGCTTCTCATTTGCTCCAGTAGCAACAGCCATTTGCTCTATTGCCCCCTACTGTTGGCCTCCCCTTCATCCACCCTACCAGTTGCAACGGGCACCAGTCTTCACTGCCCTACTCCCTTGCAATAGTGCCAGTAGAGTTGGCTTTGTTTTTCACCTGCAGAGATGTGGGTGTGGAGCTGGCAAGAAAGGCTCAGGGCAGGGCCTGATCCATTTCAAACTGGCCACAGATGTGAATGGGTCCAACACAAAATGGAATGTTCCTCTTTTTGAGGGAGAAGGAACACACATTTTGAGCACCCTCTTGCTTGTTCTACCTCCTCTGATGGAGCCATTATGCCTCTGAGCTACTGGGAACCGCAGGTGGGCAGAGTGCTGTTGCCCAGTTTGCAGTTTCTTACAGACATCTGGTCAACCACTGTGAAAACAGGATGCTGGAAGAGATGCCTTTATCCTGATGCAGGATGCTCATCTTATGTTCTTGAATTTCATTGGTATCACTTCATTTGGAAAGCAAACTGAATTGGCCTAGACACATCTTTTAAAAAACCAAGAGATTACTGCTGGGTGTATGGGTAACAAGGATGGTGAATTAGTCAGACTTGGTTGATAAGAGTAAAGGGATTCCTCTGTCTTGGCTAATGATTAGTCCACCCTACGTGAACTGGCTTTCCTCCTGCCTCTAACATACCAAACTGAGATGCTTGATGGCAGGACCTGTAATAGAATAAAAGTATTTGACAATGTAGTAGTAAGTAAATGCTCTGCAGATTGATGAAAGCTGCAGTTATGCCAGAACTGTTCTATTATTAAACAGGACTATATGTATTTATAGGCAGGGAATAAAATGAATGCAGCTGAGTTTGTGCCAACCCAAGTTGGAAGGGAGCTGTTGAGGAGACAAGGGTTTGATGTGCAAGTAGCTATGGTATTTTCCATCCCTTGCCAACCTGGTGCCCTCCAAATGCTTTGGACTACAACTCCCATCAGCCCCATACAGTGCTGGCTGGGAGTTGCAGTCCAAAAGACCTGGAGGGCACCAGGTTGGGAAAGGCTGGTGTATCTTTGCAATGAATGAAATTATTCTTTGCTACCTGAGTAGAAGGATGGGGGTAAACAAATTCTGTATAGTGTGTGTGTTTTCATATTTTTCTAAATATAAATTGTTAAAGTAACTCTTAAAGAGAGAGGTCTCTTTATATAGGTATTTCCAAGATGCCAGCAATCTACTGTCCTGCAACATGTACTCTTTTAGTGGGCTGTGCAATTACGAAGCTATTTTCAAGATAGATGCAGCAGAAAGTGTCCGATTTGTCGAAACGTATCTGGCGATTTCACTTTTAATTTGAGATTTTGCCACTATATATATTTGTAGTGATTTCAACATCACATGCACGGATCTCACCAGAGGATTCTAGAGGAAAGAGTTTCATATGCATTATGAACTCAAACTCTTATGTGTGTGTCTGAATATGCAACTCTTTGGGCTAGATGAATGTAGTGCTTTCTGTAGCTGAGGTGCTGTGACTGTGAAGACTGTTTCAGGTGTGGCCACCTGCCCAACCTCAGATGATGGTGGGACAGAGAGCTGTGTCTCTTATGCTGAGTGAAGAGAAGGAGGTAGGTACTTAGAGGAAGAGACTGGTCCTTAAGGTGTTCTTGGTTCCATGCCATTTACAGCTTTGCAGGTAAGAAGTTTTACTTTTGAATTTAGGTTGAAAACAGATCAACCATCAGCATAGATGGGGGGAAATATCAGTTTCACAAAAAGAGTTAAACAAACAGAGCCTGCATCAAAATGTTGCAGCGTGGAGTGCTTCTTTATGGAATGTTCCCTTCCTCCTAGTTGTCCATTCCCCACACCCAGTAGTCAACATTCTGTACCTACTGAGTATGATCAGTCCTTACTGGGCATTTTTGTAGTTCTCCCAACTTAGCTTTATTCTAAATATTTTTGTTGTTATTCTGCAAACCCTTGGCTTTCCACAAGCCTGCTGTTACTTCCTCCTTGTGTCCTGATGGTGCTGTTTTTGCTACCCACACCCATGGAGTCAAGTTCACTATTACTATAAGGTGTTTCCATACCAGGCTCTACTGGGCAATCACCCTGATGTTTATGCAGAACCTCTGCAGGCAGTTTATGGTTTTTACTTAGGCCTTAATGACTGAGGTCAGGTCTGTCCAACCTTGGACGGGTCAAACTTGTGCAGGTGGACATATATCTGAAGGCTGCAGAATCTCTTAGACCTGCTATGATTGCTATCTCTTCTCACCTTTGTTCTTCTGAGGTGGTGATAATTCATTTTTGCAACTTGTGCCTTCTGTTTCTGTTTGGCTGGCTGACCAGAAAAATATCTGATTGACTGATCTATACAAAGCTGCAGATATACATCTGCCCAGGAAAATTCTATGAAAATTTGTGAGAGTCAGAACCGCTCTTTCTCTGTCTCTCTGTCTCTCTCTCTTGCACCTTTGCCTTGGCTGGTGGCAAATAAGCAACGTAAACAGAAATGAAAGTGCAACGGACAGCACGTCTCTCCCGAACTGAGGGATGGAAGCAGAAGGTGCGGCGTTAAACAAACATCTGCCCTGGCAGAGAGTAAACAAATGTGTTTGCCTTGAAAACTCAGCAAACAGGACAAGGAAGACATAAAAATGAAATAGGACCAAGGAAGCCCAGAAAGACCATTTCCCCAAATTACTTCCCCCCTCCCTTGCTTCAGCAACCACTGAGGTAATTAGGGGATCTCTAGAGAGACCCAAGGATGGTCTATTCTGTCTTCAGGGCAAGGCCAGTAGAAATGGAAAATGGTCAGGAGACTGAGCATCACTGGAGTTTGAGTGTCTATTTCCACCAACCCAAACAAATCTATGCAAAAAATTAAACACCCGGTTCTTTTTATTTTGTTCAGGCGGATGCAGGACTTATTAAAAGGACTAGTTCAGAAGAGGAGACGTTTGGATCAGTTGCCTACAGAATAGTCGACAGCAGCTTCAGCCCCACTAATTCACTCCCCACAGACCTGCAGGATCAAACTCTAGTTCATTTGCTTATAAGGGGCAGAAACCCCAGGCACCCATCAAAGAGGCAAGAAGTAGAATATCACTTTTGCCTGTTCCTTTGGTCATTTCAGCAGTCTGAAGCACCTGCGAAGCCCAAGTGCAGCACTTTGCAAACATCAACCATCATCTTTGCAGGAGAAGACAATGGGACCTGATCACTGGAGCTTCCATGCATAGCCATATGCAAGCCCCAGCAACCAGCTGATCATTTGGACTGAGCTCAGAAGAAGACCGCAATGAGATGTTCTTCCTCCAAGGTGCAAGCAAACACCCAACAATCACTTCAAGCAGCTGTGGCCAGCTGTGTGTGCCAAAAAGTGTGTTGTTTCTCCTGCCATGTGGAACCCCCCGTTTCCACCCTTGATTGTTTGCGTGCAGACAGATGGACCTCAAAAACAGAATACAGATAACACCCACCTCCACCACCTTCTAGTCCATGGGAAATTGTGCTTCTCAGGCAACTTAACAATACATATCTTTAAGATCTTGTCTGCTCAGAGGAACAGGGGAAACAAATTGTCAGTTTCAAGGAACTGCCTTTCAAACTTCTATTATGTAATGCATCACGCATATCTAGGGGTGCGGACAAAATACTAAGGACAAAAATGCATTGATTTAACTTTGGAACTCCGAACAGACTTTATCCCACAAGTTTGCACAAAGTTTCCCCATCATTCGGCCTGGACACTGAGATTTTGCTTTGAGGTCTTTCTGGTGGTTCCCTCACTGAGAGAAGTTAAGTTACAGGGAATCGGAGAGAGGGCCTTCTCAGCAGTGGCCTTCCCAGCGGAACACCCTCCCATCAGATGTCAAGAAAATAAGCAACCATTTGACTTTTAGAAGGCATCTGAAGGCAGCCCTGTATAGGGAAGTTTTTGGTGTTTTTAATGGCCAGAGTGGCTGGAGCAATCCAATCAGATGAGAGGCATATTATTATTATTATTATTATTATTATTATTATTATTATTATTACCACCACTTTTCTTTACTGTCCCCTTGAATTTACTGCAGGCATAAACTGAGCTGGTGTTTTCAGAGCGAGAGAGAGAGAGACAAAGAGAGAGGGAGGGAGGGAGGGAGAGATATTTCTGCTCACTTTGAACATTGCAGGGCAAACCTATTTGAGTTGCAGTGTCTCTTGCAATTCCCTGCTCTGAGACTTATTATAAATAGCACCTTTCATTTTCTTCCTCATTCCACTAAAGGATCCAAATTACAAAGTCTGTATTGCTTCCCATTTCAAACCATCAGGCTGGGTAGCTTGCTCAAATCAGACACAGACACAGACACTTTTATAAACTGCCCAATAGCCCTCACAAATAAAAAAAAAAACCCCATTCCCTCCAGATTTTGTTGTTGCCCTTGACACTTCTTAATGGCAAATTTTCAGAATGACATCAAACACCATAATATATAACTGTACTTTACTTAAATGGGAAAGACAGGGAAATGAAAGTGCAACCCATTTTTTGGGGGTGGTGGTGTTATTATTTCTTGACTTCTAAAGGTTTGTATGTGGCTTGGAGGAAACAGTAGACTAGTCAATTCTGGTTTCTTTTCAGATGATTAAATTGTTACTCCATCTATTCCCCAAATTAACAAGATGGATATTTAAATGTATTTGAAATCCCCTTATTCTTGTTCTTAGTACATTTGATGAACACAGAACAAAATTAAGAGAGGCTTACACCGGGACAGATTTTGGAAATCTTTTGTAATGTGGTGAGACCAAAATTTGGTGCCCCAAAATGGATCTTTTCGATTAGGGAGTCTTCTCAATTTTGGGGCCCTTTGGCTTGGCACCCTGTGCAGGGGAACTGCCTGTACCACCTTAAATCTGGCACTGCTTACACTCTACATTAGCCTTCCACAAACTGGAGCCTTCCAGATGTTGTTGTACTACAACTCCTATCACCCCTGACCTTTGGCCTTGGGGACTGAGGCTAATGGTAGTTGAAGTCCAACAACAACAACATCTGGAGTGCAGCAAGTTGGGGAGACGGTTGTTCCATGTTTTGGCTGTGGTGGAAACAACAGAGAGCTGGGAGGGAGCAGACAGACAAGCAACGAGGAGTGGATCTGAGCAACTGCGACTGCAGTTGGAGATGAGCTTTGGGTTAAGGAAATGGCTTCATAGAAAAAGTTGTATTTAAAGGGGAGCCGAAAGACAATTGGGATTTGACAACTGGGAACTGGTCAGGAACTCCAAGACCTCTTGGAGACATAGCAGGCAGCAAGGGAGAATCAGAATGCAGGGAAGGGGCAGCTGAGGGAATAGAGTGTTCAAGACACATTAATACTTTTGATAGGCAGGATATAGATAGGTAAGAGTCCAGAAAGCAAAGGCCATGGGCAAGGACACAATGGAACGTCAGAGCAGAAAGGCAGGGTGGCGCAAGGTCATTTACAGTTTCAGGGAACAGGGATTTTTAAAATTTAATATATTGATTAATTACATTTATATACCTTTCATCAAAAGGCCAAAGGACAGTTCACAACATGGAACACAACAAACATTATACGTTAGGATTACCATACGTCCGGGACTCCAATGGCAGAATTAGCATCCGGGGGGAATTTCGGAAAATCGGCCAAGTCAACAACTTTCCCCCAAAAAGCTCAGGAACTTTCTTTTTGTATCCGGATTTTTACTTCTTTAAATATGGCAACCCTATTATATGTCAATACAGTGGTACCTCAGGTTAAGTACCGTATTTTTTGCACCACACCACAAGAGGCACCTAGTTTTTGGAGGAGGATAACAAGAAAAAAAAAATATTCTGAAACCCAGAACAGCAAGAGGGATCGCTGCGCAGTGAAAGCAGCAATCGCTCTTGCTGTTCTGGCTTCTGGGATAGCTGCGCAGCCTGCATTCGCTTCATAGGACGCACACACTTTCCCCCTTACTTTTTAGGAGGGAAAAAGGTGAGTCTTATAGAGCAAAAAATATGGTACTTAATTCGTTCTGGAGGTCCGTTCTTAACCTGAGACTGTTCTTAACCTGAAGCACCACCTTAGCTAATGGGGCCTCCTGCTGCCGCCTCACCGCCAGAGCACGATTTCTGTTCTCATCCTGAAGCAAAGTTCTTAACCTGAAGCACTATTTCTGGGTTAGCGGAGTCTGTAACCTGAAGCGTAGGTAACCTGAAGCGTATGTAACCTGAGGTACCACTGTACATAACACAATATCTACATAATACAAAAAGCCACTTATAATAATAAATGCCTACAAAAATACAGTCTCATAACTTAAGTTATTAGGTTTTAGTATTGATTTTTATTTTTATTTTAAGAAAAACCTCTCTTCCTAAGAACTTTGAATATGCCTCTGTGTATTCTCACCTTTTATGGCAGAAGTGGCTTTGGACTCCATCTCCCAGCATGGTCACTTGTCAGGAATGATGGGAGTTGGAATCCAACAAGCCATAGATTGCCCCCTCCCCTGTTTTATGGCATTATGTGTTGAGCTTCCTATGAGGCTTTTATCCAGTAATAAATGGGGGAAAGAGATTTTACACACACACACACACACTGCAGAGCATCAGGGACACAGTCATTTCCACGCATATCTCCATCACCCCAAACCCCCTTGTAAAACTAATAATTTAAGCATGGACTCAGGAAGGGGGGCGAGAATGATATTTCCCATTCAAGACGTAAGGTCTGTTATTCTTCACTTGAATCAGTCACCCAGAGGAAGGGGAAATGTCTATGCATCTGCACATCTTATTATAACCTAACTTCCAAATTGAGGAGTGTCATCCCAGTAGTAAAAAAGCTGTAAAAGTCATTCATGAAGTCTGCCATGACTTATTATGGATTCTACCTGCCTACCCATTTTAGCATTTTATGTATCCCCCATGAGCAGTCTTTTGGAAGGATGATCTGCAGCAAGCAACGGTTATGTCTATAGGAGGAAGCAAAATAATTTCCTATTCTAGACACACATCTTTCTTAGCTTCAGTTTCTTTGGAAGGGGCCATCAATGTACAAGCCAGTGCACGCAGTTCCCTAGGAACCAGAGGGAAATTAAAAGCTCCCATATTATCATGTTTTCAAATATTGTTTCGAAGCCTGATGTATATTCATATCTACTCAGAACTAAATCCCTCTGAATTCAACAGGAATTACTCCCCTGTAAGTGGGTGTGGGGTGTCTGTAGGATTGCCGTCCCAAGAGTTGACAGGCCAGTGACTCATTGGTAGGGATGCGCGATGAATAAGGTCCTTTTCGAAAGACACACAAAGGCACAGCATAGAAGATACAGTCATCATGTTCCATCTTTCCATCTGTATCTTTCTCCATGCGAATGATGGAGAAAGGCAGCAGTCTCCCTTCCTTGTGTTTCAGAACACAGCTCGTCGTCTTTGTCACTCTGCTGAGGCAGCTGCCACTAAACAACTCCCTCGCCTTTGTCAAAACTGCAAGGCCGCTATCAGATCCCAAAGCACCTAGACAGAAAAGCGTCTCTGATTCCAACAGAATAATAAAAATTGATCATAAGAACTAGACAACACAGTGGTAGAGAATATTGCATTGTGGGTTGCTGGCGTTAATGATTCCAACCACTCCATTACATTTCCTCCTTCCTCCCTGTTTTCTGTTTCACCACCACCAACAAACCAGCCAGCATTTCCATGCTAAATCCTCACTGCGTCATAGCTGTCAACTTACAGATTTGAAAATAAGGCACCAGCAGCCTCGAAAATAAGGGATCAGCAGCCAAAATAAGGGATTTTCGAAGCACAGGTATGTTCAGCTTCTGAGCCCCTCCGAGCCAAAGGCACAAAACCCAGCCAACAGCCAAACGAAGCCTCAAGCGGTGGTTCCCACAGCGCAGCAACCCTGCAAAGGGGATGCAGCAAGGGAAACCACCGCCACCTCTCCGCTGGGAAGAGCTGAGCAAAGGCGAGTCCCCAGGCAACACAGCCGATTTGATCGGCACAAGGCATGCAAGCTCCACCTCTCAGTCGTTCTTAGACTCCTTATTGGGTGAGCAACGCAGCCAAGCAACACAGTTGGAGCCTCCCTCCTCCCTGGCTGGCAGGGAGGGAGGGAGAGGAGCTGCTTCCTTTGAAACCCGGGAAATTTAAGGGACATCATCAATAAGGGACAGCAGCGGGACACAGCACTGGGATAAGGGACTTTCCCTCTAAATAAGGGACGGTTGACAGCTATGCACTGCGTTCTTCTGGAGTTCTCCCACCCTTTTGCACTCCTGTAAACTTTGACGCTTCCCCTCTCTCATGTTGTGCGTGGATGTTGCAAGAAACCAACTCCTCATCTCTGAATGCTGAAAACCAAGGGAGTGATAGAACCCCAAAGTGGCAAGAAACTGTTCGGAATGATTTCCTCCAGACTAAAAGCATGTGATTAAACGATTCATACCTTGACCCATGCGAGTTACAGGGATGGTCTGTGATCTTTCCTCTCCTTGCATCAACAAGAGCAGCAACAGAAGGGAAGTCTTCTGCATCATCCAGTTTTTTTGAAGATAGGTTTTGGAGACACAACTGTCATGGGAAATGCTACCTTTGGCACAACCACTACCAGCATTGAGCATTGTCCCTTTATTTGTTCCGCCACTCCAGGTACCATATTTATGGAAATACATTGTCTCGGAATTCTCATCCCTAAAGCACATTGCCTTGTCCCCCAAGGCTGATGTTAACCATTAGTTCAGTATCTTTTTATACACTGCAATACCCCAGCTTGTTTCACTTGTCACCTCAAATTTCACACAGCGCTTTGCCCTTTGGCTTCTTTCAACAGAAGCTGTGCGGTGTCATTACAGTGGTGCTGTCTGCAGAAGAAAGGAGCACGTTCCAGCATTTCCGGTTGCCTTTGCATTCTGCAGCTGCTTGGGCAACAGTTGATTTGACACCACTAACTGTACACAAACATCTTCTGCTCAGTGTTTAGTGTCTCCAGGCTGAACTGTCAGAACAGCAGTTGATTTTGCATGGGAACCTTTTTCTTGTGGCTGCTTGGTATGTGATCTTGGAGCAGTGCTGTGCCAAAAGTTTCTTCAGTGTTCCCCACACCACCACCCAGTCATTTGTCACCAGTTCATGAGAAAAGAAATTGAATTTGAAAAGAATCAAGGGGAGAAAGAAAAAATAAGGTGCAATTATCATGGATGGGAGCAAAATTTGATTCAGTTCACGTTTAAAGGTGAATCTACTTAAATCACACTTTCCAAATTAATATGATGTTGTTGTTGTCATTATTATCATTATTATGTGAACACAGCCTTCCTTCAAAATTCGCACTTCTCTGAATTTTGCAATGCAGTTCCCCAGCTAAGAAATGTGTACAGCAATGCCTTTGCTACATTAAAAGTGTAAATAAAAGCAAATAATAATAATAATAATAATAATAATAATAATAATAATAATTTATTTATTTATTTATTTATTTATACCCCGCCCATCTGGCTGGGTTTCCCTAGCCACTCTGGGCAGCTTCCAACAACATATTAAAATACAATAGTCTGTTAAACATTAAAAGCTTCCCTATACAGAGCTGCCTTCAGATGTCTTCTAAAAATCTGGTAGTTGTTGTTCTCTTTGACATCTGGTGGGAGGGTGTTCCACAGGGTGGGTGCCACTACCGAGAAGGCCCTCTGCCTGGTTCCCTATAACTTGGCTTCTCACAGTGAGGGAACTGCCAGAAGGCCCTCGGCACTGGACCTCAGCATCTGGGCAGAACGATGGGGGTGAAGAGGCTCCTTCAGGTGTACTGGACTGAGGCAGTTTAGGGCTTTAAAGGTCAACAATGAAAACAACAACCAAAAAACCCCATCTCTGAGGGGGAAAGGTTTGCAAAAATGTGCTTAATTTAGGGGATTTTACACATATCTCTCATCGATGGTTGTCAATGAAGGACTGGAGTTGCGTACTCATTTTATCAGCTGAAAATGCTGTTGGCCAGCCTTTGAATACATCTCCAACATGCATCTCCAACTTCAGGTCAGTCAAGAAAAGCAACACTTTGAATGAATGGGTTAGGATGAACATTCTAATCCTTTCATCTATTAGACTCTCTAAAATGGGTCCACCCAATTTTGGCACACAATTCAACATCTTGATGTCAGTTACACTTTTTTCTTTTGAAAGAAAAACCTTCTATATAACCCTGGAGGAAACCAATGGATATCCCTTTGCTTATAAGCTATAAGTAGCAGTACACGTGGAGGGACTCACAGTTCATGCCAATTAGTTTTCAGGCCTAATTCCAAGTGCTGGTTTTGACCTATAAAGCCTTAAACAGCTCAGGACTGCAATACCTCCAGGACCGCCTCTTCCCATATGAACCTACCCGGATCCTGAGATCATCTTCTGAGGCCCTTCTTCGTGTGCCTCCTCCTCCAGAGGTCCAGAGGGTGGCAACACAATAACAGGGCCTTCTCTGCAGTGGCTCCCCATCTGTGGAATGCTCTCCCCCGGGACGTTCACCTGGCACCTTCATTATACACCTTTAGGCACTAGGCAAAAATATTCCTTTTTAACCAGGCCTTTGGTTGACCTGATCAACATCCCATACCCCTTTAAAATGTTTTTTTTTTGGGGGGGACTCTTAAGTTGTTGTTTTTATTCTTATTATGTATTTTGTGGCTTTATATCTTGATTTTATTCTGTGAACCGCCCTGAGACCCCCGGGTATTGGGCGGTACAGTTGTACCTCGTGTTGCGTAACCTCCAGGTTACGGAATCTTTAGGTTACGGCCGCGGCAAACCCAGAAGTGTATACTTCCTGGTCTCGCCGTGCATGCATGCGCAGAAGCGCACTGCACATTGTGCGCATGCACAGAAGTGCTCAATCGCGCCACGTGCGCGCACAGTTTTTGGGATACGGCCGGGCCTCCGGAAAAGATCCCATTCGTAACCGGGTGTGCCACTGTTTGTAAAATATGATAACAATAATGTCGGATTTTGGCGTCACACAGCTGCCACTGAAATTTAAGACTCCAAAGTCCTCCGCTGCTCTACTACAACTATTTGCCATTTAATTTTTTTAAAGTTCTGTTTTGGATATTTACCATTCTGAGAGTTAAGCCTGCATAAATACGGTTGTCATTTACATCCCGGATGGCTTGCCCACCCATTGGGCAAATGGAATATTTGCCCGGAATGCTGGCTCTGCACATGATACTAAGCACTAAACAGATACTAATCAGATACTAATCAGGATGCTTTGTCTGCTATGGCTGCTCCTGGCAGTTCTGACACTTCTGCCAGTGTTCATGGGTTTGCCATGGTTTGGGAGAGACTGCATGCTGCAAGTGCTCTTTTCCCCCGACCCCAGGAAATGCAGAAATGGCATGCAGAAGAAAGAATGGAGAAGGAGACTCCCATGGCAAAACCTGTATCTTATTCTGCAGTTAAACCTAAGCATGTACAACTGAAACAGCTGCCTATTGCTCCCCCACTTTTTATTTATTTATTTGCTTATTCATAAGATTATGTTTATCTTGCTTTTTTTGACCCCTCCCCAGAAGTGCCCCGAAAACAGCATACAGGAAAACCTCCAAAATATAATTGCAGTTATATAAGCAGCTTGCATAAAACATGACACAAAACAAAAAAATACAATTAAAAAAAGTTCTTAAGATAAACAATAAAACTGAGCGCAGAATCAAACAGCAAGTGAAGACATTTTCTTATAAACTAAAAGCAAGGCCAAAACAAAATTAAAATTCTTTGCTTGCCTAAAGCTTATGAGAAAGAAGGGAGTTTGGGATACAACCACGATCTTTTCCCTCCTATTGTTTATCCTAACCTTTGGCATGTAATATAATGCAGCCTTCCTCTTTATTATTGTAATTGCCATTGTAATTATTATTATTATTTCTTTTATGTTGGATCTATTGTGGTGTTCTAAAGGAAGGATTTTTAAGTCAACAAAAGTATTATATGAGGTGGGGGGAGAGAAAGAGGGAGGGAGCCAACCAGACCTTTCTAAGGAGGGAGTTCTCTCTCTATATTTATCATTTATTTGGTTTTTCAGATTAAAATTTTACAGTCGTGTAGAAGAAGAAGAAGAAGAGTTTGGATTTGATATCCCGCCTTTCACTCCCCTTCAGGAGTGACAAAGCGGCTAACATTCTCCTTTCCCTTCCTCCCCCACAACAAACACTCTGTGAGGTGAGTGGGGCTGAGAGACTTCAGAGAAGTGTGACTGGCCCAAGGTCACCCAGCAGCTGCATGTGGCGGAACGGAGACGCGAACCCAGTTCCCCAGATTACGAGACTACCGCTCTTAACCACTACACCACACTGGCTCCACACTACCCAACATACAACTCAGAAACAAGATTCCAAAGAATTTCCTCCTCCCCTTTGTGGGTCCTATTGTTAGTCATTTCCTCCTGTATCTTTTAATATAATCCAAATCTTTTACCTCTCCATTGTGTCCAAAATTCAAAGTAAACTACAAATGTTATTCCAATCCTACTAATGATTTTAGCTGTCTACAATGGTTTTAAAGATAAAATATAATTTTCCCCACTCCTTATTAAAATTTTGGTCTTTCTGATTTCCGATTCTTCCAGCCTTTTTAGCCATTTCAGCATAATCCATCAACTTGATCTGCCATTCTTCTTTGGTAGGGACTTTACCTTCTTTCCATATTGTGCAGTTGCTACGATAAAATGCCATCGCCTCGTTTCACCTCCCAACCAGACAAACCTCCAATGAGGTGGGACACAGCGGAGGAGTATAATTGGACAGGCCGTATAAGCATCAGATGCCAATAAGGAGAAATCAGATAATCAAAATAAAATAAAATGTAAGGAGTTTAAAACTGTGGTCCCCAACACTACCCTCAGACATCCCTTCTTGACACACATTCAGGGCTCCTGTCCCACCAATTTTTAAGGTGTTCTTTTTAACCTTTTGTTGCTGTTTGATTGTGAATGTGGGTTTTTTGGGGGGGAGGGGGCTGATTTTCTGCCCTGTGTTTTATTTGTTTTGGAGTGTGTGTGGTTGTCTGAAGTGGGAATTTCGAGTACTGCCAATTTTTATTTTGCAAAATCACTCTGTAAAGCACTGTGCACACGAGAGTAGCAATAACAAATACTGTAACTGACAGGTTTTCCAGGCTTTAAGTTCTACCCAAATGCTCCTTATGGCATTCACCCATCATTCATATTTACACACACACAGACACACACACACACACACACACACACACACACACCACAGCGCCCCTCTTTTCTGCCCATCTCTCCTCTGTGGTTTCCAAGGTTACCTGTAGGTGGCAGCATAACATTTAACCTCCATCCCCTTTCCTTCAGGACTCAAAAATCAGAAGGTACAAACAACCATGTGAGAGGAGTTCAGCTTTTAAAAAAAATATGTTCAGCTTCGCTCCCCACCCTCTAAGAGAGAAAGAGAGGATCATGTTTACAAAGTTTTTGTAACCTGTGCCAGATGTGAGTCAATAAGAAATTGCCATTTAATATCAACACAAACCAGTCTGCGACATTTTAGATTCAAGTCTATAGCAGAAACTTTTCAAAATGCAATACAATAAGGAAACCAGAAAGCAGCAGAAATATTTATCTGTATATTTTATAAATACCATATTGGGTTAAGGCCTGGTTAACCACAAGAACATTTTTTGTTTTGTTTTATAACGTATATAGTTTCTTTTCTTTTGGTTGTTGTTCTGGTTTTTTTGTCTACATGGGTACTTTCTTCTTTTTGTGTCCTATCATACTCTGTGCACTTGTAATTATGTACTTTTTATTTCTCAGTAAAGAATATAAAAAAGAAAGCAACAAGAATAAACACAAGGAGAAGCAGAAAAACCCCCCCAACCATTTAAAAGACCGTAGTTATATGCAGTATTCATCATGTGGAAGGCTGGGCTGGATGAATCCCTAGCCGGAATTAAGATTGCCGGAAGAAATATCAACAACCTCAGATATGCAGATGACACAACATTGATAGCAGAAAGTGAGGAGGAATTAAATAACCTTTTAATGAGGGTGAAAGAGAGCGCAAAATATGGTCTGAAGCTCAACATCAAAAAAATGAAGATCATGGCCACTGCTCCCATCACCTCCTGGCAAATCGAAGGGGAAGAAATGGAGGCAGTGAGAGGTTTTACTTTCTTGGGCTCAATGATCACTGCAGATGGTGACAGCAGCCACGAAATTAAAAGACACCTGCTTCTTGGGAAAAAAGCAATGACAAACCTAGACAGCATCTTATAAAGCAGAGACATCACCTTGCCAACAAAGGTCCGTATACTTAAAGCTATGGTTTTCCCAGTAGCGATGTATGGAAGTGAGAGCTGGACCATAAAGAAGGCTGATTGCTGAAGAATTGATGCTTTTGAATTCTGGTGCTGGAGGAGACTCTTGAGAGTCGCAGGGACTGCAAGAAGATCAAACCTCTCCATTCTTAAGGAAATCAGCCCTGAGTGCTCACTGGAAGGACAGATCCTGAAGCTGAGGCTCCAATACTTTGGCCACCTCATGAAGAGAAGAGAAGAGAAGACTCCCTGGAAAAGACCCTGATGGAGGGCACAAGGAGAAGGGGACGACAGAGGACAAGATGTTTGGATAGTGTTGTCGAAGTTACGAGCATGAGTTTGACCAAACTGCGGGAGGCAGTGGAAGACAGGAGTGTCTGGCATGCTCTGGTCCATGGAGTCATGAAGAGTCGGACACAACTAAATGAGTAAACAACAACAACAAAAAAAAGGAATGAGCACAGAAACAAATCTTTCTTCGGTCTATGATTAAAAGCAGTAAATGAAGGGTCAAACACACCCACACACATACCCTGGTGCGAAGGGCTGCGGCAAAGTGGTCAAGCATCTGTTTGGCATGCAGAATGTTGCAGGTTCAACCCCTGGCACCTCTAGGCAGAACAGGGAGAGACCACTTTCTGAAACACTGGGCAGCTACTGCTAGTGTAGCCAACACTGTATGGAACTTGATGGACCAGTGGTTTGACTTAGTATAAGGTTGCTTCATTTGAAGAGGACTTTCCATAGCCTGGGAAGGCACTACAAAGTCTCTTTCATCACTACCAGCCAAACTTGGTCAGTGGGCAGGGTGGGGTGGGCAAGGGGGAACAAACCAGGAGGGCAAGAAGAAGGGCCTCAGTGGTGGAGCAGATATTATTCTTAACTGTTGTTGTTTGCATGGCAGCTGTGCCTTGATGCTGTCATTCGGTTGGAGAAAGCCTATCTGTGACCTACTTGGCACCTAAACAGAATAGGAGATGTCGTGCTGCCGAGAATTTGTGCACCTTGCTGGGAAGACTCATCGACATTTCTGTTTCCCTGCTGCAGGATCTCTGGCTTCTGAATCGTGAATCACTGTTGGTCTCGTGTTTAATGCGATGCAACCGGTGACAAATGTCAGCCTCTGTCGCAGTTGCCCTTCTATCATATTGGGCCAAGAATATGGTGAAGTCTGTAAAGTCTGTGTCTGTGTGTGTCTAGGTCCTGAGCACAATTTTTTATGCTTTACAGCAGAACATCCCAAATGCTGCCGGGGCACATGAGCATAGCTGTCAACCGTCCCTTATTTGGCAGGAAAGTCCCTTATCCCAGTGCTTTTTCCCACTGCTGTCTCTTATTGATGATGTCCCTTAAATTTCCTGGGTTTCAAAGGAAGCAGCTCCTCTCCCTCCCTCCCTGCCAGCCAGGGAGGAGGGAGGCTCCAACTGTGTTGCTTGGCTGTGTTGCTCACCGAATAAGGAGTCTAAGAACGACTGGGGGGGTGGAGCTTGCATGCCTTGTGCCGATCAAATCGGCCGCGTTGCCTTGGGACCCGCCTTTGCTCAGCGCTTCCCAGCGGAGAGGTGACGGTGGTTTCCCTTGCTGCATCCCCTTCGCCGGGTTGCTGCGCTGTGGGAACCACCGCTTGAGGCTTCGTTTGGCTTCTGGCTGGGCTTTCTGCCTTTGGCTTGGAGGGTCTCAGAAGTTGAACATACCTCTGCTTGGAAAATCCCTTATTTTGGCTGCTGATCCATTATTTTCGAGGCTGCTGGTCCCTTATTTTCAAATCTGCAAGTTGACAGCTATGCACCTGAGTGTACCGAGGAAGAAACCCATGAATGGAAAATGGTACATGCCCCACAGACCCATCCTGAGAGAAAGCTGTTCGCTGCATCTCTTCATGATTCACAGCACTGAAGTTTGTCCAACCAGCTTCTGGTTGAGATGAGAACACTCCGAAAGAATGACCTACCCTTAGAGGAGGCACATCCTGATAAAGAACTCATGAGGCCAAGCAGCTTTTACTCTGAGTGGGTGGGATAGCTCAGTGGGTACAGCATGAGACTCTTTATCTCAGGGTCATGGGTTTGAACCCTACCTTAGGTAAAAGATTCTTGCATTGCAGGGAGTTGGGCTAAACGACCCTCGTGGCCTCTTCCTACTCTACAATTCTATGTTTCTATGAGACAGCATCTTAAAAAACAGAGACATCACCTTGCCAACAAAAGTCTGTATAGTTAAAGCTATGGTTTTCCCAGTAATGATTTATGGAAGGGAGAGCTGGACCATAAAGAAGGCTGATCGCCAAAGAATTGATGCTTTTGAATTATGGTGCTGGAGGAGACTCTTGAGAGTCCCATGGACTGCAAGAAGATCAAACCTATCCATTCTGAAGGAAATCAGCCCTGAGTGCTCACTGGAAGGACAAATTGTGAAGCTGAGGCTCCAAGACTTTGGCCACCTCATGAGAAGAGAAGACTCCCTGGAAAAGACCCTGATGTTGGGAAAGATGGAGGGCACAAGGAGAAGGGGACGACAGAGGACGAGATGGTGGGACAGAGTTCTCGAAGCTACTAAGGTGAGTTTGACCAAACTGCGGGAGGCAGTGGAAGACAGGAGTGCCTGGTGTGCTCTGGTCCATGGGGTCACGAAGAGTCGGACACGACTAAACAACAACAACATGAACCCCTTAAAGTAAACCTGGGTACATGTTTTCCACCTGCCACCTGGAGGAGGCCAAGCAAACCTTGATGTTTCAGATCAGCCCTGGATCTGTCTGGAAACCCTACTGGAAATTGCAGTGAGGTGTGAGGCATTGACATACCCTGCATTTCAGCAATATTTTTCGAAATGCTTTTTGCATTTTGAAAACAGTGGTGCAGAAGTGCACTCGGTAAACAAGAAACCAGTGTTGACACTAATGGTGTTTTAAAAGTTATACTCAGTGTTCAAATGCATGCTGTGTTGATTTTGCAAAGCATAAAAAGGGGGAAGCTGTTCTTTGTATATTTATTTGGAATGCTTTCAGGGTATGTTTGACTCTGCCATTGATAGTGGCTCAGTTTGCAGGGCTAGTGGAATGGTTTGTTTGTTCCTATCCATTAAAAAGGGCCCTGCAGCTATTTGCAGAAGGAGACTGGTATTGTATTATTAGTGTTCCAGAAGGTATGGGCAAGAATTTATTATAAATAAAGATTTTTTTTTTTAATAGGAGTTTTCCCATATAACAAAAACTTTTCCAGCCCAGCACACAATCCAGTTGAGCTGCGAGTTCTTTGCTTTAAATTATTTTACACTCTAACCCTAAACAGTTTGACTGCTGTTAACTGGCTGCAGGGGTGGCCATACAACTCTTGGCATGCAATTTTTCTTGGTTACTAAAACATATTAGATTGATACCAAATAGCATTAAGTTCATACTTTGTATCAGGGTTCACAGGAAAAATATGCTTTGGGCTAACTCTGTTCTTGTAGCTCATCCTGAAAGATTGCTTATTAATTTTTCCTACGATCTGTTCTCAGTGAAATAGACTTAGGTTCGTATTCTGAAGCAAAGTATCAGTTTCAGTAGAAAAGCAACCATTGTTGACATTGTGACACTATTTTAAAAATGTGATTCTGAAGCATTGATGAAATAATGCTTCACTCTACTTGCCGCAAACCCCATCTTGCTTTGGCTGCCTTTTATTGTAAGATTTGAACGCAGGTCTCAGACCCTCCAAGTGTCCCCATTTTCCAGGGATTTATAGAAGCCTTCCCAGTTTCTGATTTGATCCTGCAATATCCTTCTTTTCCTTTCGACATCCCTGTTTTCACTGGAGAAATGTTGGAGGGTATGGAGTCATTCGACCCCTGAGCCAAGGAGATAAGCAAGGATGCAACCTTTAGAAGACATCTGAAGGGGATAGGGATGGTGTTTTTTTAAAAAAAATGTTTAATGTTTTCTTATGTTTTTATATATGTTGGAAGTCGCCCAGAGTGGGAGCCAATGTAGATCTTTTAGGACTGGTGTTGTATAGGATTGCAGCTTAGACTTCGGCAGTGGCTTTGGGCTGACATCTCCGCCTATAAAATCTAGGCACATGCATGTCTGTAGGTACTGAATGACCACCTAGAAAACACATTGAAATGATGAACAAGTGATATCCAGCTGTGGCCGATTACTGTGTTGTTCCCACCACCAACCTGCCTTTCTGTGCAAACGGTGCCTGTTGACTTATACGTGCGTCAGAAGGCTAAGCTGAACTTGCTTTTAATGCTGCAGAGTTAAAAGTTTCCATGCAAGGAGTCATTTGAACTTCACCTTAATGGCGACGGCTAATGAGAGTGTAATTGTGCCTAACCTCCTACAAAGTGATTTCAAAATGGGGAGGAGGCCAGTTCTGCATTCGCTGCTGCGAACAAATCACAACATTCTGCTGGGCAGATAAAAAGCCTGCCAACCTCGTTGGAATATTCATGCCTTTAATTAGAGAAACCTTTATGACCCGCCTCCATTCCAGAGTTACGATGAAGAGATTTATAAAGGCGGTGGAGAATATGAAATGTTACATGGCCTCCCTATTATTGTTGTTATTATTTGCAATCAAATATAATAGGCGGTGAGTGTGTGTTTAGGCTTGGAAAGCCCCTTGGTGGCCAGGGTGTAAGCGTTGCTACATGCGGTAGCTTACAGCACAATATAGCATCCATGATGGCAAAATAGGGACTAATAAAGGAAAGAAAAGTAATGTTAATAAATCTGCATCAGATGTTACATGTAGCATGAGCAATGTCTTTGTTTCAGGTAGCGCCGTTTTAGCAATCACATTATTCATAATTTTAATTAAAGTGTGTTTTCTGCTGCTCAGGATTAATTAATTCCCTCCCTCCCCACTCTTTTTTTTTTTTTGCTTTGGCACATCATGCGGTTCAATCGCCATTGCTTCAGTGCTCTTTTACCCTTGTGGAAAGCAAGTAGGTGTTTTCGCAGAAGTCTTACTCCCACGTTGCACTTACATTGACAGGTGTAAACAGAGCTGAAGAATTTCTCGTGTGAAATCTGCTTCTCCCCCCCCCAAATAAAACTTTTGCCCCCCCCCCAATAAAAATCAGAAGAATGTAAAGGTAGGGCAGCATGTATGCAAGATTTGACGAGATCCAATCATCCAACATCCCAGATACAATAATGGCCATATATTCACATGTATCGCTAAGCCAAAGCACGGTTTAGCATAAATGCACAAATGTGCTGACTCTCGGGCAGGAGATTGCAGCCGTTTTGTTCCTCCTTGCACTTTTTAGTTTAGTGTGTGCAGCAGCCGAGGCAAGGTTTGGCTTAGCGTTTTGTCTGATCCCTAGAATGCCGTTTAAGCTCCCTCCTCCCTAACGACAGTCTGTAGCCGTGATTTGTTCTCGGGGGTCAAACGACACACTAAACCAAACCTTGACACAAGCTGCTGGACAACGGTGAGCTAAAAGGACTGAGGAAGATGAATCTCCTCCCCCAGGGACCTGCACATTCACGCAGTCCCAGTATAAGCCACAGTTTGGCCTTCTGTGACATGCAAACCAGGCAGATGAGGGGATTCTATGCATTATGACGGAACCAAGAAGCAAGAAGCTTGCATCTTCCCTTGCAGCTTCCAGTGCCTTTTGCGGGGCTTCCACACTGGGAACTATGATAGTGGTTAGTAGAACTGAATGTTGTAGCATAGTTGCCATAAGGCCCCTCTAACTGAGAGCCAAAGTGGGAGGGTCTGCAGTAACCCAGGTGAGAGATGGGATGTGGCCCCTATACAGTGGTACCTCGGGTTACAGACGCTTCAGGTTACAGACTCTGCTAACCCAGAAATAGTACCTCAGGTTAAGAACTTTGCTTCAGGATGAGAACAGAAATCATGCTTCGGCGGCGCGGCGGCAGCAGGAGGCCCCATTAGCTAAAGTGGTACCTCAGGTTAAGAACAGTTTCAGGTTAAGAATGGACCTCCAGAACGAATTAAGTTCTTAACCCGAGGTACCACTGTATGTTTGAAGACAGCGTCCTGCCTCCAAAATATTGGAAGTGATTGCAACTGGAGCATGAGCTTTGTATACTACTTTTTCTGTGTTGGGCAGTTTAGTTTCAAGCTGTCAGATTTGGTTGTTTTAAAGAAACTTATATGAATTGATTTCTTTTTGGTATTTATTTATTGATTACCGTATATTATTTCCAATTGTTACACACACACACACACACACACACACACACAGGCTATATTTAATTGCCCACTTCATGCGTTGTGAGCCACTTTGGGCACAATTTTGTGGGAAAGTGGCATGCAAATTACCAGAGGATGATGACGACGACGGACATCTAGAAAACATCCATGCAAGGGGCTGTACAGGCAAGGTGTACACCTGAGTTCCAATCCAGGAAGTTTGGTTGGGGCTTTCTTTCCTTGCCTGCTCAAAAAATACCCCTTGTTCCCAGGTTGCCCCATCTCAAAAAGGATATCATAGAGCTGGAAAAGGAACAGAAACAGAAACAGGACAACCCAAAGAATCAGGGAATTGGAGCATGCACACACACACAAACACGAGGAAAGACTATGTCTTCTTTCCTATCTAATGAGGAGACCAACTAACTATCTTCTGGAAGCCAATTCCATAAATGCTTGGTTGGCTTAAGTCAGGAAGCCAATGGATCTCTGGTTGAAATACAGCTCCCATTATCTTTGACTCCAAACTGGCTGGGACAGATGGTAATTGATGCCCAGCCACATCCTTAACTTTCTCGGAGCAAATGACTTTTGAAGAGGGAGAAGAAGAAATGACCTCACAAAGATGTTCTGGAAGGGAGTTCCAAGCATAGGAAAGAGCAATCTTGCCAGCTTCTGCTGTCCCCTGCCACTAGCTTTCGCCACCCATGTGCCAATTTTGAAAGCAATGTTCATGCAGCCATAGTTGGAGCACTATGGACATTCAGTCTCACTGTGTTGCAGTTTCACAGAAGAATGGACAGCCAGGCCTCAGAGGCAGACTTCCAAACTCCACCCATTGAGGCCACATCTGAGTCAAGACTTAAACACAGGTTTGCAATGACCTGTGCCACACTTTGAACCGACATACCTTAGCTAGCGTCTGCATGGGAAAAGGAAGTCACAAAGACATTCTGTCATTCACCTTCATTCACCACAGTGCCCCAATTATTTATAGTTTCTCTTTGTCCAGTCTTGACTTGAGGACTCGTTCTATTTCTCCCTCTTTCAAATTGAGGTAAATAAACATAGAGGCAGTTTTGCTTCATTGTTCACCTCAGTGTTTCCTTCCTCTGTTCCCTTCTGACTTTCCTCTTTCACAGCAACACTTCCTCAGGAAAACGAGCTGTTGTTCCAATATAGGATCTCCCCTTAAACTACTCAGTGAGCTGACTGTTGTGAAAGTTTATTGTGCACAGAGGGAAACTGTTTCCTTTCGCGTCAACTTCTTTGCTTTCAACAATCAGTTTCATTACGGCTCTGTGTAATTAGCAATCCGACCGGTATCTTTTATGGTCACAACTATATGGCCAACAACTGTAAATGGTGCATACCCTCCAACATTTCTCCAATGAAAATAGGGACGTCCCATTCCATTTGGATAATTTTACTATTTATACCCCATACCTCATGCTAGGTTGCTGCAGCCACTCTGGGCAGCTTCCAACACATATATAAATATTTTAAAAATTAAACATAAAACAGGATTGCCTTCAGATGGCTCAGGGGTCAGATAACTCCATACCCTCCAACATTTATCCAATGAAAACAGGGATATCCTACGGAAAAGTGGAACATTCCAGGATCAAATCAGAAACCAAGACGGCTTACCTGGAAAATAGGGACACTTGGAAGGTCTACAGCTGGAATCAGTGGGAGGTTTCCAATGCACTCATTCTGCGAGAGCAAGAATTTCTCCTTGCGCAATGAAATATTCCTCTCCTCTCCCTAACTCCACCCAGCGTCAATGCCAAATCTGCTCTAGGAGGTTGGGGGAACTCTTAGGACCAATTTAGGGGGCACAGGGAAAGGATTAAACAACAGCAACGGCAACAACAACATTTAATAATTTAGACCCTGTCAAATTCTCTGCTTCCCTTTCTTTGATATTTATTTTATCTCTTCTCTCCCAAACCTCCATATTCTTTGTTTGCCTCTTTTCACTCTTCACTTTCTTGCACTTTACACTCCCAGGCACCCATTTCTTTTCATTTTCTTCATCGCACTCCTCCTTGGCCTTAGTTGGCTCCTTCTTCACACTACTTTTATCATGAGAAATTCACGTCCTCTCCTCCTGCTCCTTCTCATCTTTTGCCAAGCAATATTCTCTCATCTTATCCAGTCTCCTCCTTCCTGCCCTCCATATCTTTGACTTCCCCTTTCTGCCTGTTCCTTCATCAAGCCCTCACAATAAAATTTCTGCTATTTGTACTTCATTACCTCCCTGACATTTCTTCTTCCACTTAACCAGATCCTCTTGCTTTTTCTTCCTTTTCTCCACTTTCTGCCTACAAGGTCACTTATCTTTCTTCAAAGGACTCACTTCTTGTCCTTGAGATTCTGTACTTTCATGATGCTTAGTGACCATGGCCTCATCTATTCTTTGCTCTCTTACCTATATCTTTTATATCTCTCTCTAATCTGGGGTTTTTGCCTGGTGCCAGGCATGTGTTATTGGGCACAATTCGAGGTGCTAACATTAATGCATAAAGCCCTTAAGGAACTGATCCCTTTATAGCAATGCCTCTCCCCAAATCAAGCAACCCCCATATCAATTCAACCCTTTAGTGTTGCCTGGTCATCCTCTGGGTATTCTTGATGTCTAGGCAGCCCAGGACCTCCATACACACTGCCCAGGCTTGTGCCCGGGGGAGGTTTGACTTCACCCCCGGAGACACACTCCGTTGCCTGTTGACAACCTTCTTCACTTTCTGGACCTCAGATGACCAACACCACCCTCTGATCAGTCGGCTGCAGTTTTGGAGGAAATGAAAGGAATGCATAAATGCAATGCTATTTGAAATGGGAAGGGCAGAACTTCCAGAGTTAATTTCTAGACAGGTGAAACAGACCACAGGTAAGGAAATGGCCAAAGCAATCTACAATACAGCTAGAGCAATCCATACAAGCCACAACTGACCCGAATAGCTGTGCAATCATGACTCGACCAGCTACCCCTTTTCACTCAATTTTCTGAAGTCGAAAATAAAAGGATTTTGACCAGGGAAAATGTGGGAGTAGGATATTTTGATTAAACATTTATGCGGGTGCACAGCAAAAAGTGTGTGAGCACAGCGTAACTATTCCACAGTAAATGCCCAGTGTGGAAGCTGCATTGTCACACAATTAAAAACTCATACTTCTTGTCTTGCAGTCCCCTCTTTGTCTTCTATTTGATTTTTAAAAATATTTTTTCCCAGGTTATTACTGCATCCTCTCTTCTTTTACTCTCTATCTCTCATCTAATGCAAATCTTTCCCCTCTCTCTCCAATTCACCTCTCCTTTGGTCACCCACCTTTGGGCAAGGCCTTTCATTTCCTATATCTACACCACACCTTGCACATGTTAGGTGATTTTCAAAGAACTGTAGAGTTGGAAGGGGCCCTGAAAATCACCTAGTCCAACCCCGTGCAATGCAGAAATATGCAACTGTCCCATACAGGGATTGAAACTGCAGCAGCACCACGCTCTAGCCAACTGAGCTATCCAGGCTTGAGATATATATATATATATATATATATATATATATATATATGCATGCACATAACAAATTGCACAGGAAACTGTGTTATATCAGGTCAGACCAGCTGTCCACCTAGCATAGTATCCCCTTCTCTGCCTGGCAACAGTAGTTCTTGGGGCTCTCCAGCTGATATCTTTCCCATTGCCTAATCCTTTTAAAAAAGCAAAAACTGGGCTGATCATGAGATTTTGCCATTGAGTTGTGGCCCCATTACAGTGAGGTGGTGGTACAATGCAAAAATAATAATAATAATTCACAGTGCTTTTCGGAGTGATCTAACAGGACGTTCCTTCCCCTCTTACCATATGCTTCCCCGCTTGCTTTCTAAGTCCTTCTGCACTGCTATTTCCCTATATTCTCAGCAGTGATCAAAGATAGCATGATCACTTGTAAGAAGCTTTGTAGTCTTCTGTTTATTCATTGGCTAACTGCTGTGCAAGGTGGCAGTCTTCATGTTCTCATTTCAACTATTGGTTTGGGGTGGGAGCGAGATTTGCAAAGAAATGCGCTGAATAACCAAAGACATTGTTTGTTCATTCTGGGTGCCATCTGCCTATTACATGTTTCCTATGGGAGTTCAGATGAATATCTGCACATATTGGAAAAATGCATGGAAGGAGCTGTTGGGTTTATTTGGTACCTCCACCAAACACAGCTGCCACATACCTCCATCACCCAGATAGCCAATGGATATAGGAATAAATTCTTCCCATGTACAGGTGTAGTAGGGAGGTAGAGCTCTTCCATGTGAGGAGGGACCTTGCCCGACTCCTCCTTGCATATAAACCATCCCGGACTCTGCGTTCATCATCTGAGGCCCTTCTTCATGTGCCTTCTCCACGTGAGGTCCAGGGGGGGGCAACACGAGAATGGGGCTGAAATATACTTGGAGTCGAGTGTGGATTTCATGCTCTTTATTCAGCTCATAGTAGTGAGGAATGAAAGTTTCCCCAGAATATCTGCTTTATATACATTATCTACACAATGGGCCGCACGTGATTGGCTAATTCCGGGATTTTCCAGTAGGCCAATCAGGTTGCGGATTCACTTCCACCTGGAGCTGGATTGGGTGGCTCCTGCAGACCAATCATACTGCTGCATTGTTCTAGGACCAATCAGACTGCTGCATTCTGAATCCTATTGTTCTAGGACCAATCAGACTGCTGCATTTTGGATCCTATTCAACTCAGTACATAACAGGGGCCTTCGGTGTAGTGGCTCCGCATTTGTAGAACACTCTCCCTTGGGAAATTTGCCTGGTGCCTTCATTATATATATATATTAGGTGCCAGGTGAAAACATTCCTCTTC
Organism: Podarcis gaigeae; assembly: GCF_964106915.1. Lineage (NCBI taxonomy): Eukaryota > Metazoa > Chordata > Lepidosauria > Squamata > Lacertidae > Podarcis > Podarcis gaigeae. The sequence goes on from NC_139682.1 coordinate 14,380,999, forward strand.
AACCAGGCCTTTGGCTGATTAATATTCCACAGTCTTTTGAATGTGTTACTGTGGGAAGGGGGGGTATTGTTTTGCTGTGTCGTTTTAATTATTTACTTGTGTTTTTATCTTGTACAGTGGTAACTTGGGTTACATATGCTTCAGGTTACATACACTTCAGGTTACAGACTCTGCTAACCCAGAAATAGTACCTCGGGTTAAGAACTTTGCTTCAGGATGAGAACAGAAATCGTGCTCCGGCGGCGCAGTGGCAGCAGGAGGCCCCATTAGCTAAAGTGGTGCTTCAGGTAAAGAACAGTTTCAGGTTAAGAATGGACCTCTGGAACGAATTAAGTACTTAACCCAAGGTACCACTGTATTGTATTCTGTGAACCGCCCTGAGTTCTTATGATGAAGGGCAGGATGTAAACAAAACAAAACAATTGGAGAAGTTCTACCCACTTCAACAGCCACTGAGCACATGGAGATGTGGTGGTCAACAGGACTAACCTCCTTGATGGTGGGTGAGTGAGGCTAGATCCTGCGGCCCCCTCCACTTATTCTTTCAACACATGGAGAGGTCCACAGCATGACACAGGTCTGGGAACCAGGGCTGTGCTGCAGATTTGGCTGAATCCTAGACTGAATTGGGCTGATCTGCAGGTAGGGCGATCTGGGCTTGGGCTGAGTCAAATCTGGGGCAGCCCTGAGGTCAAGTTGAGTTGCTCAGAGCAATCCAAAGCTTTTGGGGGCTGAGGTGCCAGGAGAGAATACTGCACGGATCTTCTTTCCCAGGATGCTTCCAACAGGGAAGATACTTGACAAGTAGCCCTGCAGGGGAAGAAAACTTCCAAAAAATGGAAGGACTGATTTCAGAACAGGGCAAGTAACAGCCACCCCCAATTTGTCAACACTTTAATACCCGGAGACTTACTGCATCTGAACATGGAAGTTTCCTTTTTTCCCTGGCTATTGTAGTTAATAGCTATTGATTGACTTGCCCTCTGTGAATTTGTCTAACCCTTTTAAAAAGCCGTTTATGCTGGTGGTTATCACCACATCTTGACGCAGAGAATTCCCTAAGCTAATTATGCATTGTGGGGGAAAAAGCACTTCCCTTCCTTTCTGGTTCTGAGCCCTCGTGCCAATCAATTTGATTGAGCGACCTATTTCTCAACAGATACTGGGAAGTGGGGAGAGAACTCGGAAAATTAGAGCTACCTTGGGCCCAGGAGAACACCCCAGCTTTGTTTCTGGGATTTCAAGATAACATGCAGGGTATCATGGCAGGAGCTACCCTGTCCAACAGCCTGCTTCAGGAGTTGCAAGTGTGGAATTTACCCGAGCTGTAAATTCACAATCTCCCACATTTTCTCACTCTCCACCAGCAGCAGCTGGTGATGTCGGATGGAGGTGGGAGCATGCAGTATGTTGTAGGGTTGCCATATTTCAAAAAGTGAAAATCCGGACACAAAGTTTGTTGAGCTAAGTCCCCCACCCCCCTACTATTTTTTAGGAAAATTGCCAAAAAAATTAACACGTCCGATATGGGCTGCCATACGCCCAGATTTTCCTGGACATGTTTAACCGCTTTCCAAAATTCCTCCCAGATGCCATTTTCCACAGATGAATCCTGGCTATGTCCAGGAAATTCTGGCTGTATGGAAGCCCTAGTATATTGTAATGTCACTGTTATGTATTTAGTGTTCTGTGTTTGCATGAGCTTGAGTCTGGACTAAGGATTCTGAGGCCCTGTGTTCTGATTCGATACATGATATCCAATCACAGAACTTTTCAGGATTTTGACCTCTGCCATTGGCCCTTAAACTCTGAGTTATGATTCGCAGCTTGGAAGTTTAGACAGCCAATCACGTTGGGAGTGGGAGTGGCCCAGGCCTTCAGAAATGTATATAAGCTGTTGTTTTGCCTCTGTTGTCCAGTTCTGTTAGTATAAAGGTTCTTGTTGTTATCACTGCATCTTGCCTCATGGGAACCCACCTACACTTCAGTCGCAACATGACATAAAGTCCTCTAGGAAGGGAACATCCACCACGGCATTCAGGAATCGACCACAGTCCACAGGTATCCAGGGACGGCTTCCACAAGCATGCAGTGTTGGTTGTTGTAGGGATTAATTCAAGAGGAGACCCATGCTTGCCACCTCAAGCTCCTTGGAGTAAACAGTGGGATATAAATGAAATACAATGCCATTATAAATTGGGTATTGTCAAGGAACTGCCATCGGAGCTAGAGGCGGACGGAAGGCTCCAGAGGGATGCCGGAGAGGGTCCCAGTAGGGAGAGGGGCAGCCCATCTGCTGGGGAAGGAAATCAGCGTAACACCAGTGGAGAAGGGGGGCAGATGGGGGAACCGGAGAGGAGGCTCCAGGACCCTTCACCGGAGACCAGCGGGGAGAGCACGGGTACTCCGCTGCCCACACCCTCCCTGCGCAGAAGACTTCCGCGCAGGGAGAGTAGGAGGAGACTTGGCGTCAAAGAACTTCTTTGCTGGAAGAAGTTCAAGAAACGCCCACTGACGGATTCTGCCAGCGACTGAGACAGCCACGAAGTGAAAGGCTGTCCAGACAGAAAGGGTTCAACCAGGTAACCTAGCCAGGAGTGGCGGCAACTTACGCACGAGCAACCCCTAGAACCATTACAGGTATCTTGCTAGGTACTGCTGTTCTCTGGTTTCTGTGCGTATATATAAGAAGTGATCAACAGAGTTGGTAACGTTTTTTTGACTCTCCTGGAAGGGATGGGCTACTGGGGCTGCCAGAACAAGCTCCTACACTGTAAAATTTTACCACTGCCCCACTGTACACACCTATCAGCATGGCATTAATCTCTTGTTTTCTGGTTCTTCTCTCCTGCTTCTGCAAACGAACACAAACTATTAACCATGGCTGGGTTCCAAATAAGGGGAGAGCAGGGGGAAAGTTTTGGACAGTGAAAGGGATATGCAAATGTATTTAAAATAGATTATGCTAGCAACGGAGCACAAATGCATTTTTATTATATTTCAAAATGGATAGCTTTAATCAAAAATGATAGTTCACACATCTGTTCTTTGAAGATAAGCCCGCCGTTATTAAAAAAAAATACTTTTAAGCTATGGCAAACTGACACGCACACACACCCATCTGAAAGTGTAACCCATCACTCGGAGTATTAGTCGTCCGGTTCCGTCAATGAGCTGCTAATTCTGAAGCATCAGGGCAAGTTACTTTATCCAGTCTAAAGGATGAAATTGATGCCTGTTGATTATGCCAGAGTAAGGCGTTTTACATGTTAAATAACTTCTTAATTTTCTAAAAAGGCCTGCTTACTCCTCAATCCCTGCCTGCCTCTTTCAGCTGCCAACGTGGGTCCAAATGTCTGGCCTAGAAAGTCAGCTATCCATCATCCAGACATTTATTTCAAAACTGGAGGTGAAGCATATAAATTAAAGTCAGACAGCTTGAGAGGGAGAACGGGCCTTCTCTCAAAGTTAAGGGTGATGCATGAACTGGAATGAGCTATTCTCTGAAATACACATTCCCCTGAATTTTGCAAGAAGGTTTTCCAATTAAATGATGTGCACCAAAAATGCATAGACTAGGTAAAATCCATATACAGTGGTGCCTCGAGTTACAAACACCTCAGGTTACAAACGCTTCAGGTTACAAACTCCGCTAACCTGGAAGAGTTACCTCGAGTTGAGAACTTTGCCCAAGGATGAGAACGGAAATCGTGTGCCGGTGGCGCAGCGGCAGCAAGAGGCCCCATTAGTGAAAGCACACTTCTAGTTAAGAACAGTTTTAGGTTAAGAACGGACCTCCGGAACGAATTAAGTTCGTGACTAGAGGTACCACTGTATTCATATACTAGTGAAAACAACATGCCAAAAAAAAAAATGCACCATGTTTAGAGAAAGTGGCTTACAAAAATGTGTATATTGTGGTTTAAGAACAGCCCTGTTTTTTAACTATTCGGGTTTATGAACGATTCCGCAAAACCGGAAGTTTACCTCGGTCTACGAACTTTACCTCAGTCTAAGAACAGAAACCGAATGGTGGAAGGGCACCGGTGGCGGAAGGCCTCATTAGGAAAAGTGCACCTCGGTTTAAGAACGGTTTCAGTTTAAGAACAGACTTCTGGAATGGATTAAGTTCGTATACCAAGGTACCACTGTTTTAGGAGAAATGTATGCTAAAATGATGGCAAATTTCGAGGGCTTTAAAAAGGAAATTTGCAAACTGATGTAGAATAGTGGGGAAACCAGAGGCTGGGGGGGAAAGGAGGACCTGAGAGAGAACCCAAACTGACGGATTCATTCATCCTTAGTCAGGCAACTAACACATAAAATAAATACATATCCTAACCTAAGGAATGTTTCCACCCATGGGAACCTCCCTGCTTACAATGTAAGCCTAACCTGGGGCGGGGTGTGTTTGTGTGAAATTGAAGGTCTGCCAATTCCAAAACCATGGCAGCTTGAACCAGCCAGAGCAGGAGTGAAGGAGAGGAAGTAAATGAAATGTAATTTTAAATATCTGGAAAATATGGCATTAACCTTCCTTGGGCAATGCTTTTTCATTTCCTTGGGATGAGCTATATTACCAGGAAGGAAGTATGGAACCTCTATAAACTAATATATACGGTCTCTTATAAATTCCAGAGCTGCAGAGCCTTGCAATGGACTTTCCTTTTGCACACCAAAACATATTGTTCCCATAATAATGAACTTCCTCTTGCTACTTGAAATAAGTAGTTCAAAGGAGTTTGTGGCACTTGGGACATTGCCTTAGGTTTGTCCAGCTTACCAGCCCGTCAGTGAACATGTTAGCATCTCATTTAGGGATTTATGTCGTTACTTCATCGTATACTGAAGGTGCAGATAACACAACAGGAATACCTGGGATACCTTGATAACAGAAAGAGCTGAGTGAAGCAGTGATGCTGTAGCTTCAGGATAAAGACAACTGAAAAATAAATTAGTAAAAAGATAAAATAACTGTACACTCTGCCTCTCTGCAGTAGGAGTCCAAACAGGCATGGAAACCAATTTCTAGTAGTAATTGTAACTGCATGTCACAATAACTGGCCGTGTATCTTAGTGCATGCATGGATAATGTTCCAGATGTTGTTGTACTACAACTCCAATCATCCCTCTGACCACTGGCAGTGCTGGATGAGACCAGGGTTGTCTTTAGCATATGCACTGCTGGGGTGCAAAGATCCTCCCAGCGCCCCCAAATTAACTTTTATTGAGCTTTTTTGGGGGGCACTCAAAGTTGTTGACCTTTTTTAGGGGGGGAATCACTCACCAGTAACAACAATGTGGCAGAAAAAAACTGCTTTCGTCGGGAATATTTGATGCTACAGAGTAACCCCTTGCACCCCCAGGTAAAGATGGCCCTGAATGGGACTGATGAGAGTTGGAAGCCACAACATCTGGTGGACCATAAGTTCTTCACCCTAGTATAGTGTAACCGTAATGTCTTATAATTTTACTTTAGCGTTGCATAGAGCAGGGGGCAGCAAACTTTTTCAGCAGAGGGCCGGTCCACTGTCCCTCAGACCTTGTGGGGGGCCAGACTATATTTTGAAAAAAAATATGAATGAATTAAGGGACACGGGTGGTGCTGTGGGTTAAACTACAGAGCCTTGGGCTTGCCGATCAGAAGGTCGGCAGTTCAAATCCCCACGATGGGGTGAGCTCCCTTTGCTCGGTCCCTGCTCCTGCCAACCTAGCAGTTCAAAAGCATGCAGTGCAAGTAGATAAATAGGTACTGCTCTGGCAGGAAGGTAAACAGCATTTCCGTGGCGTAGTCATGCTGGCCACATGACCCAGAAGCTGTACGCCGGCTCCCTCGGCCAATAAAGCGAGATGAGCGCCGCAACCCCAGAGTTGGCCACGACTGGACCTAATGGTCAGGGGTCCCTTTACCTTTTTGTGAATGAATTCCTATGTCCCACAAATAACCCAGAGATGCATTTTAAATAAAAGCACACATTCTACTCATGTAAAAACACGCTGATTCCCAGACTGCCCACGGGCCGGATTTAGAAGGTGATTGGGCCGAATCTGGCCCCTGGGCCTTAGTTTGCCTACCCATGGCATAGAGCAAGCATGTCCAACCACTAGAGCATGATCTACCAGTAGATCCCTGGCTGATCCTGGTAGATTGTGGGACCCTTATCGATTGTGGGATTAAATAAAGTTTACCAAAAGTTAACAAATAAAAGTGGAAGAACTCTGGGCAATCCTACCCCAAAGCAGCTCAACAACTCTGGGCAATCCACCCACCCCACGCACGTTCCTCTTCTCTCCAATGACAATGGGTAGATCACTGCCAGTTTTTTTTAATACTGGGAGTAGATCACAGTCTCTTGGGAGTTGGACATGCCTGGCATAGAGGCTTCTTTTCTGGGTTGTTGTTTTTTTAACACAACAGGAGTATCTGGGACTGGAGTGAAATTTATAACCCATCCCTTCTCTTATCAGTTCACCATCTAACAGCCATAATGATCTTCATCTAGGTTGCATCAGAAACAGGAGATGCAGGCATCTGTGGTACAGACCAGAGAGTTTTGAATCCCCAAAGCAAAAACCACAGTGATATTAAAACAAAGAAAATGCTAATTCAGGAAAAAAGTTAGGAAAACGCAGGCATGGAAGAAATAAGCACAGAAGAGCATGATCATTAACGTATGATGCATTGTAGATCTTAGATACTGGAGATTATTAAAACACAGAATAGCTTTCTACATAGTTATTAGTCCCGAGTTGTTAGTAAACTATTTCAGTCAAGTACAGTTATACAGAGGCTTCAGCACAAAACTTTGTTTTATCTGTTCTTGTGTATGTGTATGTTTGCTTTGTGTATGTTACTCCGCAGAAAAGTGACCACATCTATTTGTCGTCTGCATGGGCACATTTGATTCCTAACATCAGGTACAAATTAGGTGTGTTGTAACATCCAGTGTTCCATTTTTATGATATGTTTTTAAAGAATTTACATTTTGGCTTTCAAGGAAGCTAGCAAATAAGAAAACACCCACTTTGCAGCATTGCACAATTATGAAAAGTAAAAGGGGAAAAACATAAAAGTTGTTTTTTTGAGTCAGAGGGTGTAATCAAACCTCTGAATTGGGGACGGGGGACGGGGACTGAAGGTGCCCAGAGCTGGTCCATCCATGATACCAGGTGAGGCAACCATCTCAATTGGCAGGATCCACAGGGGCAGCAGATCCCGTTGTTGATCTTTCTTCCCCCTTGTTCCTGATATGGATCATCCCTCACCGCTTCTTACCTGGTGGGAAAGGGGTGTGGCATTTTGGAGTCCATCTCAGGTGCCAAAATGTATTGGGATGGCCCTGAAGGTGCCTGTGTATCAATCACCCTGAAAACATAGTTGAAAGGCCATATTCCATTTAAAAAACAATTAAAGGATGATATTTGATTGTGGTGTCCCGCTTGTGCAGTGGACTTCTCCCTGTCCAACTGGCACTTGCCCTTCCTTGCCTGCAGTGAACACCCAAAATCTGCCCTCTAGGACTAGGAGACACACACACCCCACAGCACATTGGGGGTGCAGGGCGGAGAGGAAGAAGGGAGATTCCATTGCATTCACTGACACGATGTTGGGTCTCACCCAATAAAACAAAACATTCTGTGTGCAGCTGATAGTCACCACATCCAACTTGCGTTGCATTCAGACAACACAGGAATCGTAAAATAGCCATCAACACACATGCTGAATTGAGCTAGTGGGAAATTTGACCCTGTAAAAATGGTAGATTTTTGTGAACGGTTATAGCATCAAGCCTAATATTTCAGATTTCTATTGTCAGTGGGTCTTCAATTGCCAAAGTATGGCTGTACTTGTGACCAGGAAAATCATTTTAACACCTGTTTCAACTCTGTGGGTTACTTATTTGCTTGCTTTGCAAAGGAAGAGGCTTCTCATTTTATGACTGACATTTTAACTGTGCAGTGTGGGTATATTATGTCTGATTAGGGAATCAGGCATAATATCCCTTGCATATTAATGGAAACTTTGCCAAATGTGCTAATGAAAGCAGGACAAATTATTGGTATTCACAATTTGTGTCTGCATGTGTGCTCCGTGATGTTGTTATACAATAATGTAATTCTGCAAGCTATACAATGGCCCTGTCAGTCATAAGTCACAAAGGTGATAATTAGTTTTATATCCTGTCAGCAACTGCCACACTTTTGCTACTGCAAACATTTGCGTTGTATTTCCACTAATACCACTGAAGGGAGACAAAATGGCATCAAGGTTTGGAAATTTAAATGCCTGGGTTGTGATATAGGGGTTTTATCATGATAAAATGCATTATGCAAAACTAGATCAGACAGCCAACTAGGCCATATTCATCCCACAAGTTAATCTGGAGCCCAGTGGCCCTTTCAAATTTTAATCAAAGTGTGTCTTGATGGTTTACTGCCTGAAGGACACGTGTACACCACTTTGGTTACCAAAGTGGATTCTGTTTCATGGCAAGTTGTATTTGGATAAGATGAGAGCAGTATTCACAATTCCATTCCCACAATCTGCCACCATGTACCTTCAGAGGAATAAAAAAAGGTCTGGCATGGTAGATGACAGATTAATGCGTACCAATTTGTTTACCCATTTACGTAACACGGGGATCCTTGGACGACGTAATATTGAATCTGCTAATATGAAGGATAAAAGACCACTGTGGGTTTGGGGTTTTTTTAATGAAGCAGCAGAGGATTGATTGATTTGCTGTTTGTGGTTTCTACTTCTCCACTTCGTGGCTCGTTGTTTGTCTCCCCACAGAGACAAACCACTCAAGGAATTCACCTTTTCCGTAAATACTTGAGGCAACCTTCTAAAATGTGCAGTGTAAATTTAATCGCAGCCAAATTGTATAAAGGATGTCACACGGGAGAAGGGCAGACCCCAAAGGTTGCACAATATAATGATCAAATTCTACTTCAGTTAGTGCACATGGTTAACCTCATAAGAATTATTACCTCTGAGAACTTTCCATGCATTGCTTACCTAAGGGGTGACTGCAGAATGACCAGCCCCTGGAGGAATTAGCGCAAGGACAAATTTAGGTGATTACTCTACTAGTGAAAATGGTGTGTAAAGCTAGCAGGAGTTCTACTCAGGTGTTTAGTCTTCATGCAATTCAGATCTCATAGAGAGAGACAGCCATCCATGTGCTGGGGGAACGTCTGAAGGTCTGATGCTTGCCAAACATGTCAAAGCTGGAAGGAAATATGCTTGCTCTGGGTTCCAGCTCACAAATGCTGCAGGATTTTCCAGACCTCCTCCAAAGACATGAGACAGCATGGGGGCAAGAGAGTGGTGGGCAATGCAATGGCCCTGCTAGTGCATGTGGCCCCACAGTGTCTCCCCATACAATCTGAATCATGTGCAGTCTAACCCTCAAATACAGGTGAAGAGACGGAGTAATAAGAAATGTTGCAAATGGAAGAAAGTGGCCGCAAAGGAACCCTGGAACCTGGGGCGAGCTTTTCTTCAAAGAAGATGCGGGCTGCTGCTCTTGGCATTCTTGACCAAGAAATTCCGGGACAAGACAATGATCAGAATTGCACAGATATATAAAGTTAACATTTGCAATTTGTTTGGATTTGTTTATCCTAGCCGTTTGGAAATTAAATTTGGGTGGTGCAGTGCCAGTGGCTAAGGAAAGTAGTCCCTGTGGCAAAATGGTTGACTCTTCAACAGTAGAAATGTGAGAGAGTATCCCACGTAGACTAAGAGGTTTCTGTGGCATATCCTGGTTTTAATATAGGAGAACTGTTGATGAGAATTTCAGGGAGAGGGGTCAGAGCCCATGCTTTGTATGAAGGTTCACTTCCCAGCACCACCACTGCCAAAAGGTCAGGTAGCAAGTGATGCAGAAGGGCCCCTGCTTGGCATCCTTGGTTAGATGGGCAAACAGCTTGGCCTGGGATGTGGCAGCTTGTGAAGTTCTCTATGGTGTGGCTGAACTTTCTTGAATTGCACCGTTTGTCAAAAGACAGCGGGCACATATCCTCAGGTCCATAATAGCACTGGAATGATGAAGGGGAAGAGTCTTGGAATACTTAAGGTAAAGGGGACCCCTGACCATTAGGTCCAGTCGTGGCCAACTATGGGGTTGCGGCGCTCATCTCGCTTTATTGGCTGAGGGAGCTGGCGTACAGCTTCCGGATCATGTGGCATGACTAAGCCACTTCTGGTGAACCAGAGCAGCGTACGGAAACGCCATTTACCTTCCCGCTGGAGCGGTACCTATTTATCTACTTTCACTTTGACGTGCTTTCGAACTCCTTGGTTGGCAGGAGCAGGGACTGAGCAATGGGAGCTCACTCCATCGCGGGGATTCAAACCGCCAACCTTCTGATCGGCAAGTCCTAGGCTCTGTGGTTTAACCCACAGTGCCACCTGCGTCCCTCTGGGAATACTTAATACCCAGCAAATACTGGATGAGAATACATGATATCCATTGAAGATGGCACACTCTGGGGGAATGGTTGGGTTGTTAGCTTTTTCATGACATCAACAGCCAAGGGCAGTTCAGATGTGCTCTCTTGTAGTCCAAACCATGACACACACAAAGACCCATTTGGACTCCATTGCCCAACCATTTTTTCAGGTGCTGACAGACAATTCCAAATGAAAGTTTGGTATTCTTAACAGTAGTCACATTGAGTCAGTTTCCTTCATAAATGCTTCCTTTGCTGAAAATAACTGTGTTTGCAAGAGCCAAGGGATTGGCGGTATTTAAGAAGCCTAAAATTGTGTTGATTCATGGGCTTTCATTCCCACTTTTGATGGCTGTCTTTTGATAGACACAACCTCAATGAACGCCCTTCTGCAGTTTCCGACAGATGACCTAGAAAGACCACCCAGCGTTCCACTCTTCAGAATGAAGGACTCAGTCACCATCACGTCTCTGGAAAAGCAAGAGGAATAACATCAGTTGACCCTGAAGTATTCAGTGAGAGGTGTGCTGTGGTCTTCCATCTACTAGGTGCAAAGTTCAAGAGACGCGCCACCCAAAACCATGGACTGGAAAATCTTTCAGGTGGAGGGAAATGGTGGACATGAATAGGAAAATTACATTTCTCACTGTCTTTAGAGCACTTCAGAGGCATTATATATCCCAGGATTCTAATTCATATGCTTGAAATAACTGGACTTGACTAATGAATTTACAGTCTAAGGGTACTTGGATCAGGCCAACAGCCCATCTAGTCCAGCATCAAAGTGCCCAACCTGATGCCTGTGGGAAACCAGTAATCCTAAGGAATCCTAAGGAAAAACCATCTTCCGCAGAAACTGCTGCTTGCCTTCTATCACCGTGCCATTGAGAGCGTGCTCACTTATGGCTTATGTGTGTGGTACGGAAGCTGTACTACCCAGGACAGGATGGGGTTGTGCAGAGTTGTTAAGGCAGCAGAGAGCATTGTTGGCTGCCCACTCTCCACCTTAGAGCAGATTTATGCCACAAGGTGCCATAGGAAGGCACTGGACATAGTAAAAGATCCATCGCATCCTGGTCACTGTCTCTTCGAGCTCCTGCCGTCGGGACGGAGATACAGGACGATGATGACAAGAACGAGCCGTCTCAAGAACAGCTTCTTCTCCAGAGCGATCTCGGCCCTGAATGGGAAACCTGGACTTTGAAGTCATCTAATCTTCCTTGCTGTATTATATTATATTGTTTTAATTAGAGTTTTTATAGTTGTTCTGATTTTAAGTGGAGTGCCCTATCTGGGTGGATGGAGCAGCCAAGTAATTTCGTTGTCCCTGAGAGGGGGCAATGACAATAAAGATATTATTATTATTATTAAGCAGAACATGAGCACAAGAGCACTCTCCCCCTTGTGGTTTTCCTGCAACTGGTATTCAGAAGCATTGCTGCCTCTGACCATGGGGGAAGAGCATGGCAATCATGGCCAACAGCGGGCGATAATCTTCTCCAACTAGCGCACCCTGACATCCCAAGGATTTCTGCTTGCGCAAAGGAACATTCCACTCTCTCCTCCTCCTGTGTGCGCCAGAGGCCCTCCTCATATCCCCTGGATTTGTCCAGCGGGTTGTTCAATTTAGCTCCATGGGTTTACCTGCCCTGTAAAGGCATCAAGGGAGCATGGTTCAGGGGAAAGATGTTGTGGGCCAAACAGAGAAGCCTGGCAGGCCTAATTAGGACTGCAGACTTGGCCTTCACCACCACTGCTTTTACTTGAACAATGAGTGCAAGACTGAACCCCGTACACCAGTGGTTGTGAACCTATGACACGTGTGGAAAGGTAGGATATAAACGTAATAAGTCAGAGATACATAGCTACTGTGTCCTGGTTTTGCTGTCTGCGTATTGTTCCACAAAGCTGAGGTGAGTACTGAGTTCAAGTACTGGGCAAGAGTATTGGGTGGTTTCCCCTGCCTTTCTTTACCCCTTAAAACAAGGCTGGGGAACCTGTTGCCCTCAGGATGCTGTTGGGCTCCCATCACCCCTAACCATTGCCCATTGCTGGCTGGGGCTGATGGGAGCTGAACTCCCCCAACAATCTGGAGGGCCACAGGTTCTCCACCTCAATTAAGCCAAATAATTAAACTGAACAGGAATTTTAAGGAGAGGAACAGATGTATTATGTTAGCATTTTTGAGAGGCTCGCTCCAGAGCTTTAAAGGAGTCTTGCTGCGGAGTTCTTGTTATTGAATCGGCAGGATGGAGGGGCTCCATCTCTCTTGCTGTGGAAAAAGTCTCATTTGTGCATTGGTCCAAGAAAGAGGGAGGGATGGAATCAATTACCAACCATATCAGCCCTTTTAAGTTTAAACACAAGAACTTGCAAAGACTCACATGAAATCTCACTACCAATATAAATAGGATCCGTGCCAAACATAGCACCAGAAGTATTCAATAATAAAATACAGCTGTCTCCATTGGCATTTGCCCATGAAAGTTTTGTCTTCTTTTTCTTTTTTTGTAATGGTTAAAAGTGCTGACAAAGAGAAATCTGGGAAACGAAAACATTTATTTTCCAGGGGAGGGAGGTTTCTGTGAACTGCAACCTAAATATTCACTTAACATCTGAACATTCCATAAAAAATAATTTACAACATAATTTCTTCTTAGAAGTGCATTTCGGCAGAGGGCTTTTCAAAGGCTTTGGCTGAGCTTGGAGGTGCTAAGAGCTTTGCCTTTGAATTCTGTAATTCTTAATTACTAAAATGCTTTATATGCTCTTTGCTGGGAGTTTTAGCAGAGCACATCAAAGGAACCATCTCTTGCCTTTACCTAAAGGCTCAATATGTCGGGGAGTCCAGAAACAGAGGGCTGTTTCTTGGCAGAAAGAAGCCCATATTCACGAAGCTTCTTTTAGGTGGTGCCTAGACTGTAGCTCCAATCTAGGAAGAAGCCAGAGGAAGGGGTACATGGAATAAAGTACGTTGACTACAGGAATGATTTAGTTCCAGTGGGATCCATAGTGTCAGCTCTCCTAGATTAGGTCCATGCAGTGCTATAGAGGTGCCAGAATTCAGCAAGAGGTTCCAGAACTCACAATAAACACCTCCCTCATTCTCTTAGAATGGCAATGTTGGCCAACTGAGGTGTGCCAGAACTGAATTCTGGTGAGTTCCAGCTGGGGGAAAAAGCCCTGGGTACTTGGAAGTGAAAGAACAATCATTTTGATTACCAGCAGCATAGAACAGTTCCTCTCCTGTTCCCTTTTATCTATTTTTCAACAATGGGAACTTTGTTGTGTTTCTCTGACTGCTGTCAACCACAGTTTAGTGTTGCGTTTAAACTTCAAGCTGCGGTTAATCTTAACAATGGTTTGTTGAAACATGCCTGCTTCAGAAACCAAGGTTTAAAGCTGGTTTGTTTCAGTAAAACATAGTTAGGACTAGTTTAAAGCAGAACTGAAAACTTCTAATCTCCTCCTCATGACTGCAGTGGAAGAAGAGAAGGGACCAAACAAAAGCCCAGAGTCATTGACATAGCAATAAGCATGTCTGAATGATTCCTGGTTTTGCCCTTGCATGTAAATTAATAATAATAATAATAATAATAATAATAATAATAATAATAATAGTGCCAGCTAACAGAGAGGAGCAGTTTCAACCTATGCCACAAACAGGCAATGAACAAAGGGCAAAAAGGGTGAGCAAAGATTGGCCTTCATGTACATCAAGCCCAGATGTTGGGACCAAAAAACGCCAGTTCTAGGTGAAACTTTCAACTCAGCCTTACACTAAACTTTAGCAATCACACTTCACAAAGGGCAATCCAAGGTCAACTCTCTTTAATATATTTAAGCTGATGAATTAAACGGCCTAGGTCCTGTATACCTGAAGGAGCGTCTCCACCCCCATCATTCAGCCCAGACACTGAGGTCCAGTGCTGAGGGCCTTCTGGCAGTTCCCTCATTGCAAGAAGTGAGGTTACAGGGAACCAGACAGAGGGCCTTCTCGGTAGTGGCACCCGCTCTGTGGAACACCCTCCCTTCAGATGTGAAGGAAATCAGCAGCTATCTTATCTTTAAGAGACATCTGAAGGCAGCCCTGTTTAGAGGAGTTTTTAAGATTTAATGCTGTTTTGTTTTTAACACTTGATGGGAAGCCACCCATAGTGGCTGGGAAAACTCAGTCAGATGGGCAGGGTATAAATAAATTATTGTTGTTGTTGTTGTTGTTGTTGTTGTTGTTGTTGTTGTTGTCTAGTTCAGGGGTGATATCTGCCACCATGATATCCCCTCATCTGTGCATTTGCAACTCATGCTATTATCCTTCCTTGTATTAGTTACCATTAGGAACTGTAAACCAGTTTCCCTGAAATTACCAAAATATGGACATTCACTCTGTCCTATATGATCATGTGAACAGGGTCAGTGGTGTGTGGTCAGTGGACCAGGGGGACTAGGCTGGTCCCCTAAATGTTCTCAGTAAATTGGAGTATTAAAGTATTAAAGCCTGGCACCTCCTTCCCAAAACCCAGGAAGCTTCTGCCCAGCTTAGGGAAGAAGACGTGATGCTCGCATGCACAGTGCTGGTGCCTGCCCCCCACCTCCACCCAAAATCCCCTTGCAAGCCAGTGCCTCTGGCCCTAACTGTTCCCCTACGGAAAATTTCACCACATGCCACTGAACATGGCTGTGCCTTTCCCTTTTCACGGTCATTCTTTAAATGTTTGAAGAACAGCCAACTCTCCAAAAACATCTGAATTATTTCTAGTCCCTCCCCCCCCCCATTTTATTGGTTTCCGATTCAGAAAAATAATGGGGGTGGCCCCTGGGCTTCTGTTGCGTGGGGAATTTGACCCGCAACCCCATTTGAATTTGAGGCCCGTGCTTTAAGGTGAAACCTGAGGTTCTGTAGGGGCAACTTTTCTCTTGCAGTGATACATTGATGGAGCAAATCTATACCCCAAATCTCCCTGGGCTCTATACATAACAGGGTTTGTGACCCTGGTGGAGAAAGGGCAAATCTTTTTAACGCATCTCTTCTCCTGAAACCCCTCCCCCCTTTTAAAAAATAAATAAACGAACTTTTCACTTTAAGTCCTTTCCAAAACTTCCTTATCCTCATCTCTTGTTATAGCTCTGTCTTTAAAGCCCCTCCATATAAAATTTATAATGGTTCATAAGAATTAATTAGTTTTCCAAACTTATGATGATAATGGGGAAATGTAACCCTTGCTCTTCACATGGCCTCAAATGGCATCACACAGCAGTTTTGTTAATGCCGACAGAAAGCCCTTTAAACCAGGGGGCTATTTAAGTGCCTTGATTCCCCGACTTGTAAAAGAAACAAAAGCCAGCTGTAAAAGACTCTTCATATTTAAAATTATAGCCAGTCAGAGTCCTCCTTTTTAAAATACTGCTTAGCCGTAAAAACCAGCTTAAAAATTATATGATCAGTCTCAGAATTGCTGCCATCAACACTTCTCCTTGTCAAGACCTTTGCTTGCTTAAGCATTGACCGAATCCATAGAGGAAGTTAAAACGGCGACTTCTTTTGGTTGAGACATTTTCTGATTGCACATTGTGTCTCTCTGTGTGTGATATTGGATGGTGTGCCTGCCATGGGTTCCAGACACACAAACAGCATGTCAAATGTGCAAAATGTGAACTGAAACAGTATTGTCTGTTCGGACTGGCAGCCCCTTACTTGTCTGAGGGAGATTTTTCTAGGTTGAACCTCCTCCAGGGAATACTTTTCGACACATCCATAGGGCTTAAGGGCAAAAATATGGTTAAACATACTCAGCTCCTTCAACCATTCCTCATAAGGCATGGACCCTTCAGTTGGGATGAATCAGAAGGGTAGTTTCAGTCTGGGCCAGCCCAATGCATTTTGGCACCTGAGGTGAACCACAAAATGGCACTCCCCCCAACACACACCATGAAAGAAGTGGCAGGTTGAAGCTCTACATCAGGAACAAGGGAGGGAGCAAGGATCTACATCAGGATCTTCATCAAGAAGAAGCGGGGAATCAAATCAGCCTCACCCTATGGCTGAACTGGGAATCAAAGGTGTCAGGGAACTGCCATTGGAGCGCAGGGTGGTGGAGAGGCTCTCGGATGCTGGGAGACCCTCGGATGCTGAGGAGGGAACCAGCAGGGGGAGAGGGAGAGTTTCTGCTGAAGAAGGAGGGGAGGAGGAGACAGTGTTGGAGGTGAGGCACAGAGACGCTTCAAGCGAGACCAGTGGTGAGAGCTCGGGGCCTCCCCTTGGGACGCCCACTCTGCGCAGAAAGCTGTCACGCAGAGAATCAAGGAGGAGACTTTCTGTCAAAGAACTTTTATGTTGGAAGAAATTCAGGAAATGCCCACTGACGGATTCTGCCAGTGATTAAGGCAGCCACGCACTCATGGCTGTCCGGCTAGAGAGAGTTTAAAGCTAACCACAAAACTGGGAGCGTTTTAGCAACCCCTTATGCCATTACAAAAGGCATTGTGGAGGGAGAGACGTCCTCTCTGAACCTTGTTGGGAGAGAGCAGAGCTGAGAGGACCTCAGTGGGCACCCCCCATCATTTCCTTCCTGGCAACTGGGAGGATATTCGCCAAGAGGTCACTGTAGAGGCAGAAAGGGGGTGCTGCCAAGGAGGCAGCAGATCCAGCCTCCGAGGGGCATGTTGCAGTCATGGCTGGCACCATGGCAATGGTGGCAGGCAATGTATTCCTGGCAGGCCAGATCTGCTGCTCCTGTGAATCTTGCTGCCCAAGGCGGTCGCCTCACTTTACCTCATGGGCAGGCCGGCCCTGGTTTCAGTGGTTTTCCTGCAAGGGCAATATTTAGAGTTTGGGAATGGTTAAAAAAAAAGATGTTGACTCTCCACTAGTGTTTTGTGGACAATTTGTCTGAAAATTGCGGACATCAGAGAGGTTACCTTAGGTAAGAAACCGGCCAAATTGCAGGCAGGGGCTTTTGTGCTGGGCACCTTCAAAGCTGATTGTGGAGGGAGGTCTAAAAGGGATTGGCTTTCCGCCCTGTGGTTTTGCTTGTGAGCACCAATGCACTGGCATTAGGTGGGTGCGCCTTGGTGGGACTGCACACAGAGCAGCGAGCATTTGCTTTGATTTGAGAGCAGGTTGGCATGAGCGTTGGAAGATTCCATCTTGTGGGCCTGTCTCCACACCAGATCCTGCGAAAGCTTCTAGAAAAGCAAGCCTAAGAGGGAGAGGGGGAGCTTTTGCTCTGCTCTGCATCCCCATGGCCTTTCCTTCCTGACTACGCTGCTGCTCCTGCTGCCTCTTCCTCAAACAAAAGAGTCTGTTGCTGTTTGTGCAGGTGCTTGTGGTGCGTCGCCCTGGAACGTTCCCCTGCCCAGCTGCTTCCTGCAATGCAGGCAGGTGGCATAGCTGGGTTCCGCTGCCAACTCAGAGTGATGAAAAGCCGCACACATACAAGCACACACAAAGACACTAAGAATCCGGTAATATAAGGCAGCTCATGGCTGAATAAAATAACTCGAGAGACAGTCCACTGGACTTATAGCCAGCTCCTCAGACCAAAGCCATGCTAATGGGTAATGGGAGAAGGGGTGCAGGAATCAACCCTAATAAGACTCAGAAAGCAATACAAGACCCAAAACACAAACAACAACAAGATGAAGTCAAAGAGGGGACAGGGAGAGAGAAATCTGTAGAATTTAAAAGGAAAACATGAGTAAATGGAGACACTGGGTTGCATTTAAGTACAGTTGTACCTCGTTTTGCGTCCGGGATCCGTTCTAGAGTCCTGGACGCTAGCCGAAAAGGATGCTGGGCGAAGCGTCGTGTCTGTGCACTGAGCGGTTTGTGCTTCTGTGCATCCGTGAAGCTCAAATTAGCACTTCTGCGCATGTGTGAGCAGCAAACCCAGACGTTTTGGTGGTACTTCCGGGTTTGCTGCGGATGTTTGCCAGAATAGACGCTAGACGAGGTGGATGTTTGCGGAGGTATTATTGTACAAAAAGAGCCTTACCCCAACTGTTTCATCAGGGTTCCCTACTCCCAAGAGATAGAATTTGCCAGACTAAGCCTACTTATTTACTTCCCTCCCTAAATTACTGGAATTGGGGTGTCTGGGTAAAATCAGTACAAGCTACACTGGTTTGTCACAAGGGAGTTCCTCCTCCTCCCTCTGGTCTATGCTCTTCCTCTCCACCCCCCACTGGCATTTTCCTTATATGGTGGTCTTAATGTCTCTGTTACTTTTGCTTTTAGCAGACACATGTCTGCAGCAGTTTTTTGACAACTGAATTGACGAGATGCCATAAAGTGCTTGAGGGGTTTCCAGATTTGGTTCAGGTCACCTGCAGATCCTGCTTCACCTTGGGCAATCCCAGGATCCCTCTGAAGCTCCTCAGGTTTGAATCAGGTTTCGGCTTTGTCTGAATCTGCTGCACACCCCTAATTTTAGCTGTAATTCCATTCACTTCTGTGAATCTGCATATTTTCATTTTAATATGTATTTAAATATGTGCTTTCCCACGAAGAATGTATTTCGGTGCATATTTTGATACATTGACACTGTGTCAGAACATTCAGAGAAATACGAAACCACTAATCTGAAAGGCATAGATCCAGTCATTTCAGACAGATATTAACGAAGGTCAAATTAATCATGCAGCCTAGGAATTAATCCGAGAACTGGGAGTGGCAGATGAAGCAATGGAAATATATAAACTGGACAGGGTACATGCCAACATGTTGAGCCACAAAATGATTTCATTCAGGGAGATGCTCTTACCTTCTTCTGTGTTCCTTCATCTTGGCTTTCCAATTTACTGACCAAAGCATTGTCATTATTTCTGCTCCCCATTCTTCTCCTTTCCAAGGGTCAAAGCCCTTCACTTCTATTCTTTGTTTTTATTTATTAGCTTACTTTATCAGTGAGCAAATCCACAGACTGGAGATTTTCAGTAAAATCAATACAGTATTGTCTAAAACAAGCCTGAGTTAAGTGCATCATTGGTCCATTACTGCATTATGGTTTGCCCTCAATTGTAGAACTGAGATAAAGGTTCCCGCCATGCAAAATCACATTGGCAGGTAATCTAAGTCTTGATTAGCATAGGAGTCCAAAAACAAGGTTTCGGGTGGTGAGAATCCTCTGGGTGTCTGCAGCAACTCAGTTCTCCTGCCAGCGGCCACAGCCACCCGCAGACAGCAGCCCCTTAGCGTTGTGCTGAAACCTGACCTCCAATTTCTTGAAACTTTTCTCCCCTTTGAAAAGGGCTTTCAATTTCTACTTCAGTCAAAGACAACTTTAGAATCTACTATGCACTTTGAAAAGTGGTTTTTCTGTCTGTCTGTCCATCCATCTGTTCTCTATGGGTTCCTTTGCTTCTTGAGATATCATCACCCCATTTGGTGTGACTGTTCCTGAGATGGAGGAGCTGGTTTTTGTCTGTGTTTG
The DNA here is from genome assembly GCF_964106915.1 of Podarcis gaigeae. Lineage (NCBI taxonomy): Eukaryota > Metazoa > Chordata > Lepidosauria > Squamata > Lacertidae > Podarcis > Podarcis gaigeae. The sequence goes on from NC_139682.1 coordinate 14,400,891, forward strand.
GACATCAGACACCATCTTGAACCAAATGGGTGGACTGCAACATTCCAGGCAGTGTCAGTTCAGACATCTCAGAGATTATCTTGGTCCAATTTGGCATGGTGGTTCCCGAGAGTGAGCTGTGGGTTTTGGTCTGTATTTGGATTCCATTGGTTGCCATTTTGAATCAAGATGGCAGACCAAACTATTCCAAACTACCGTTTTGGATCCCTCTGACAATATTGTCACCCAGTTTCATTTCATGGTTCCCAAGACTCAGGAGCAGGTTTCAGTCTATGTTTGGATATCATTGGACGCTCTTTTAAATCCAGATGATGGACCAAACTATTCCAAATTGTGCCAGTTTGGATACCTCTCCTCTGAAGATATTATTGCCCAATTTGGTATGTTGGTTCCCAACACGAAGAAGCTGGTTTTGGTCGATGTTGGAAATGGATTGAATCAGGCCATTTTGAATCAGGACGGCAGACTCAAATATTCCAATCTACACTGGATGGCTCTGAATATATCATCACCCAATTTGATGTGATGATTCCTGAGATTGAGGAGCTGGCTTTGGTCTGTGTTTGGACTTCCTTTTGGACTTCCTTTTGAACCCAGATGGTGGACCAAATGATTCCAAATTCTACCTATTTGTATGCCTCTGAAGATATTCTCACCCAATTTGGTATGATGTCACCCAATTTGGTGTGATAGTTCCAAACTGTGCCAGTTTGGACATCTCTGGTGATATACCATTATTTCAGTTTTGTGCAATGGTTGCCAAGACTGAGAAAGAGATGCCATTTTGGACCAATATGGTGTACTAAAATGTTCCAAACAGTGCCAGTCTGGATGCCTCTGAAGATAACATTGCCCAATTTGACATGAAGGTTCCTGAAATTGAGGAGCAAGTTTTGGTTTACATTTGGAAAAGGCTGGAGGCCATTTTGAATCAATACAAAAGATACTGGAACATCTTCAGGATTGTATCTGTCCACCCATATCTACCTAGGTATTGAAATTGAAACCAGAGGTCCTTCTTCATGCCTCACCCACCCTCAGTGTCTGAGATATGGGTTGTAGACATGTGAGATGGGGCTTTCTTGGCTATCGCACCTCACCACAATGACTGGACACCCTCTCAAAGAAGTCCCCACTGACTCCATTGCTTCCAGCCTTCAGTAATCTAAATAAATACTTACTACACTTCCATGGAAGGGATGCAGGTGGCGCTGTGGGTTAAACCACAGAGCCTAGGGCTTGCCAATCAGAAGGTTGGTAGTTCGAACCCCGTGACGGGGTGAGCTCCCGTTGCTCGGTCCCTGCTCCTGCTAACCTAGCAGTTCAAAAGCACGTCAAAGTGCAAGTAGATAAATAGGTACCGCTCCGGCGGGAAGGTAAACGGCGTTTCCGTGTGCTGCTCTGGTTTGCCAGAAGCGGCTTAGTCATGCTGACCACATGACTTAGAAGCTGTATGCCAGCTCCCTCAGCCAATAAAGCAAGATGAGCGTCGTAACCCCAGAGTCGGCCACGACTGGACCTAATGGTCAGGGGTCCCTTTACCTTTACCTTACACTTCCATGGTAAATTTGGAGGAGAATCTATTGATTGTGATTCTGTATTCCATCCATTTTCTCTGCTTTGAGGGCTCTGGTAAGCTGCATTTGTTGACAGGTGTCATTGTTCCTGCTCTTTTAATGTGAACTGTTTATTCCCTTGTTTTTTGGGTTGTGCTGGGGAGATGGAAAGCCAGGATACAAATATTTTATTAAATGATAGGTTGTTCCCAAAATCTACTTTTGTCAAGATAATGTAAATGAAGGGACTGGGATCCATTTGTAGGAGAGAATTAGTGGGCAAGCAGAGTAGGGGCATATCCCTTTATGCATCCACTGCTTGTCTCTTCAGAATGTCTATCCACACACACACACACCCCACCTTAGCTCCTGATGTCAGACTCTTGTCAGGAAAATAAGTTTGAAGTTTCTTTGAATAGTATTTGCAGGTGAGAACTGGTTGGCAGTGAAAGCACCATGTACTCCCTGCCATGGGCCAATTCTCCCCTGCAAATGTTCCCAGCAATAAGCAGAGTGAGAAAACTGCCTCAAATGTGAGATGCTGGACCCAGATGTTCTTCTTGAACCTCACAGCTGCATCCCTCTGTTGCTGCATGACATTCCTGGGTCCCGCTAAGCTGCCTCAGGTACAATAAGAGACACTACCCTGTCACAAGTGCCGAAGTGGTCTTCCATATATGGAATGGGAAAGGGGCACCATCTTGTCCTTTGCCTTGGAAATCAAAAAGTCTTGGGTTTGGTTCCCACAACTTCCACATTAACACTTTGAGACTAACGTGGGTTCCCTGTGTTCTTCCCACAACGTGCCGTTCTGCCCGAATTCAAGATGAAGATTAGGGGTGTGAAACATGATCTATTTTAAGATCCAGAAAGCTCGTGAATTGCAAATTTGCAGTAAAAATGTTCCGCAGGATTCTAATTACTCCTACGCAGAGAACACCTTCATTGTGGGCTTTTTAGATTTTAAAACAGCCAAAAGCTGCTATGCCGAAAGCCGACACAGTCTTGCTATTCTGCAAATTGAAACAGGGAGTCGTTTGGGTTTTTTTAAAAGAAAAGGGTGGAAAAAAGCAGAACACATCTGGCTTGGGTTTCTGTGTTAATAATGCAGATACTCAACAAATGAAAATAAATATAAACTCATGTTCGTTGATCTTTCTCACTTCCGCACCATTAAGGACACAAATCATCTGGAACGAGCTCCATTGTAATAAATGGGGTTTCAGTTCCCAATTCATTTCATCTTAAGCCTTTGTTGCCTTCCGTTCTCTAGCTGTCATTGCTCAGTTAAAGCTGATCCTCAGTAAGTTCTTCTAGGATGAAGGACTACTATAGCCAGGGATCTCCAGGAGCCTTTGGTCCAGGGCTCCATTAAAAATCCACAACCTTGGGCCATTAAGGGTCCAAGCTGAGGCATCTGTTTCAAGGGAGATGGGTATAACACAGTAAATGAGCATGTGAGATGCAGTTCCCAGACAAAGACCCAAAGCTGGTCTGGAAGCATTTTTAGTCGAGTAAGGTCAAAAAGAACTAAGACTAGACTGTCTGGAGATACAGCTATGCTAGAGGCTGCGGAGGACAGTACTGACACTTTCCCATCTATTCTGAAGAAGTGGTTCTGCCAAATTTCAATATTTCATGGCTCAGAAATGTGGATCTTGGCGGTTCACAATGCTTGCCCCAGGTATGAGATGAGCATTGCAGCCTTGAAATTTCTGTGGCTTGGGTTTTAATCCAAGCCAAGGAAGAACATGCTTACCTTCCTGGAGGGCTGTTCCCCTAGGGGAAGGAATCAGACCCTATCATCTCCCATTGATGTCATCAGGTCTAACAGGTCTCATTTGGCTTAGAACAAGATTCAGAATAAACCAAGCTGTTTTCTGAATTCAGAGGGAAATCATTTGGCATTCTAAGTCCAAGTCTACTGCCAGCTGGGAGGGTTTGCCCCATCAATACATTGCAACCTTGCGGGATTTGCTGAAGTCGCTTCCAAACCAGCTGCACTGTTCATAAAATGCTATAACTTTCTCCAGTCTAAGCCATAGTTAGTGCATTCAGGTCTGGATTTGTATTCTAGGGGGCCTAACAGGGCTTAGCATGGCGAGACACCACTCAGCAGAGCCAGCATGTCCCGTTTCACCACTTGAGGTGAAACGGGAATTCCGCCTTACTCCACTGCCACTGCCTCTGTCCCACTTATCTGCCCTGCCGTCACTGGTGGCAGAGAAGTGTTGCTGGCATCAGATCTGATTTCCTGCAAGAACTCACCAGAAATCAGCATGGATGCTGGCAGTGCTTCTGCACCAGAGGCGAAGGTGGTGAGATGCCCACAGAAGTGGCTGCTTCGCCCCACCTCATGGGTGGGCCAGCCCTGCCAGTCAAGAACCTCAGCAGCACAGTGACCTAAGACACTGAGCCGGTCTCCTGTTTCTGGATCAGAGACATGTCTGGTGGAATTGGAGCAGCAACATCTCAGGTTGTTGCTCCCCCTGTCAGAACACCTGACTGGAGTGGGGAGGGTTATGTAGGATTGGGGCCATAATACAGGAGACCACAGACACCCTACACCTGAGAACTCACCCCAAAAAGCTGTAACTAGCCCACAGCGCCAAATTCAAATCCCAGCTCTGCCCTTTGGTTTCGACAGGTAATTCCAACTCTGATGATGACACAGAAGACACCTCTTGCCTATTCATGAGATCTTCTGAAGCCTCTGTGAGGAAGCATCCAGTCTTCCTGAATGATAAAAGATCAGAAAAGGTAAAGATGACCGAGAGGCAGTTTCTTCCATTGCAGTTCTTTGGTTATGCCAACAGAGTAGTGAGCCAAAGTGAAGGCTTCACCTACAGCATCATCATCATCATATAATAATTTATTATTTATACCCCGCCCATCTGGCTGAGTTTGCCCAGCCAATCTGGGCAGCTTCCAATCGAGTGTTAAAAATAATACAGCATTAAATATTAAAAACTTCCCTAAACAGGGCTGCCTTCAGATGTCTTTTAAAGATAAGATAGCTACTTCTTTCCTTCACATCTGAAGGGAGGGCGTTCCACAGGGTGGGTGCCACTACTGAGAAGACCCTCTGTCTGGTTCCCTGTAACTTCTCGCAATGAGGGAACCACCAGAAGGCCCTCAGCGTCTGGGCTGAACGATGGGGGTGGAGACGCTCCTTCAGGTATGCAGGACCGAGGCTGTTTAGGGCTTTAAAGGTCATGGCAACACTTGCAGTTGTGAAGAGATATTGTCAAGCGGGTGTAGGAAACGATGGCTTTCTGAACATCTCCTTGCTAATTCCTCTGGAAAAAGTTGTGGAGAGAACTTTTGAGCCCTACCAGGCACTGGCAATAACAGCTACAAAGACAGAGGCCACACACACACACACACACACACACTATAATGTTAAAGCCGATTCAAAGCACATTTCTCCTCTCAAAAAAAAAAAAAAAAACCACGGGCACTGGAGTTTATCCCTCACAGAATGTGCACGTATCCAGAAATCTTTTCACAAAGGAATCATTAGGCTTCAGCAAACTTGGAATGCTGGCCCCAAATTTTGTAGCACCTGTGGAACACCATTTTTCTATTGCCAAACTCAAATGGGGAACCAAGTCCATTATGAGCATCACACCATTCTTCCACTTGCACTCAGCTAACCAGGGCTAGAGACGCCTGTGACCTCCACTTGTTTCCAAGAGCTTCACTTTGCCAGACCAGATGCTGTATCCGAAACAGAAGACTCAGCTAAGCCTTCTGCCAGCGGGGAATGGCTTTCTTACCGCCACAGGGCCTGAGGGGTGGGGGAACAACTTCCCCCTAGAGAAAGGGACATGGAAGGGAAGGAAGCGCAGACTGTCTAGCCTCTTGCCAGAGGTTTGCAAAAGAAACCACATTGAAACGAAGCCAGCTTTTCACAGACGCTAAGTCATGGTGTTTAAAAATACAAACATCTAGATAATGAGGGGGAACTTGGAGATCTGTCTTCATAGAGTTTCTAGTGGGATGACATTGTCAGCTATTCTATTCGGTATCGATTCCTTCCCCCGCCAAAGCACTGTTATTTCCAGACACCCACCCCCTCAGCTCCCCGCTCTCTTTTCCTCCAGACACTGCACCCTTGTTGCCCCGATATCTCAAAGCAAAGAAATTAGATAAAAACTATTGATTTGCCGGGGGGAGGGAGTGTGTCTGTAACCTTCTTCTGTGTGTTTCGGTCCGGCAGCTGAAGCAGCGGTAATAGGATTCTGTGCGAGTAGAACCTGGATGAGGTCACATTGCTGAGACGGGGGGTGAAAATGCTGCAGTCAGCGAGATGCCATGGTTTTTCCGACAGTTTTTGATACAGTTTTGTCAAATTCTGATTTGAAGGTTATTTCTCCAGAGGCTAAAGTTGCCATCTCCCTCTCCATCTCTCTCTCTCCCCCCCCCTTCCCTCTCTCAATTTGCTTGGAACTATTTCTCTCCCCCCCCCCCACCAAAAGGAATCAATAAACAAAACAATCTTTTCTTTCTCAATATGCCTGGCTGAAGGAAAATGGGTTCATTTACAGTAGCACAGTTATTTGTTTCAATAATTCAGGGCTTTTTTGTTTGTCTTTCGAGCCTCCCCCTTCGCCGCCCCCCCTCCCACCGGATCTTCCCACGGCTAGAGCCTGTGCTATAATCCTCCTCTGTTCAAAATAAGTTTAATGAACAGTTTGAACAGAAACCAAAGAGCTCCTTTTGGTTTAGAATTAAGTACAGGAGGCTTTTATTGAAACTATTGCTCAAATGGAAAAGAAATGAAGGCTTATGCTTGTTTCAAGCTCAGCATAATCGAGCCACCAATATATTCTCCGCACCATACAAAGAGCATGCAAGGAAAAAAACAGAAGCACACAATAAATGCGGCGGCAGAATGCACACAGCACCCTTCGTACCCAATTGCCTTGCTGGATATTTGTCACAAGAAATACCTTGAGGCAGGAAACACTCGTGCTATTAAATCCATTGTCCAGAGGAAAGAGCTGTATCCCTGGGGCTTTCTGGTGCACCCAGTTCATTAGGATACGAGAGCTGCCCACGCATGGAGGGAATTTGTCTTAATTGACTTCTTGGGTACCATTTGGGGCTGAAACGCTAATTGCACATTTAGCATAATTCAGATAGCGTTCCCTCCTTGCCGACTGAGTGCTACCTGGCAGCGGGGCCAGGACTGAGCTGAAACTTCTCATTTCTTCCTTCAAATTTTTATTTTTCAATGCCTTCTTAAACTGTTGGACATTTCCCATCCTCTGTCAGAGAATGTACGGCAAAATGGCCTCCCCAGTTCTGGTATCCGTGAGTTGGGTCTAGAGTTAATATTCCTTAAGATGGTTGAAATATTGTTAAACGAACAGAGCAGCGCATGGAAACGCCGTTTACTTTCCCGCCAGAGCGGTACCTATTTATCTACTTGCACTTTGACGTGCTTTCGAACTGCTAGGTTGGCAGGAGCAGGGACCAAGCAATGGGAGCTCACCCCGTCACAGGGATTCGAACCACCAACCTTCTGATCAGCAAGTCCTAGGCTCTGTGGTTTAACCCACAGCGCCACCTGTGTCCCATTAAAAGGAGGAATAGTTCCAAGCAAATTGAGAGACTCAGAAGATTGTGAAGACACAGGAGATTGACTCCTGAAAAGAGGGGGAAGAGGGCAAGTCAGGTGGGAGCTAAAGGCCAATAAGGAATGTGTTTGAGTGGGGCTTTATAAGCCAGCTCCTACAAGCTCCTCCTCTTTCGTCTTTGCTTCTCCCTCGCTCCTCCTGGTCCTCTGCAAGTTGCCTGCTGAAGGCGCTCAGTGGGAATTTTTTGGAAGGATTCCTTGACTTTCCTTTGGGATCCCTCTTTTTTCACCTACTTTACCACTCAATTCCATTGGCAATTTGGGAGTGGTGTGTATTGGTTGCTCTTTGAGCACTGAGTCAAAGAAAGTGGGGAAGTTGAGGTAGAAAACAATAGGGATATGGAGGCATTCTTGGGTTAAGGGCTTTATGGGCTCCCTTTAGGCCAGACATGCACATTTTGGGTGAATACTGGTCAGTGCGGCCCAAATGCATGTGTCGGATTCATTTACCAAAGGTTCACCTAGCAAGATGCCTGGAGAGATGCTTCTCCCAGTTGAGATTTCATCAGTGTCTGTGAAGTTTGAGGGCTTTGCATATATATTTGGCCCAATGGACATCACTTTACACTTGCTCACAATGAATCACATTTGTGATTTCATTGCCTATTCACCCAGTTTGGAGAGATCTTTTGGGAGTTTTTTGCAGTCTTTTTAAAGTTTATTTTCACCACGATGAATCATTTGGTCTACAAGCCTGGCCATTCACTGCTCACTGGTTCTCCAGATCATTTATGAAAAAGTTAAAAAGCATCGCTCCCAATCCAGATTATTAGAGGACCCAACTTTTTGCTTTCCTCCATTGTGAGTATTCTATGTTTTCCCCTACTCACTTAAGAGAACTGCCTTCTTGATTCACAATGACTGTTAAGTTTACTTAGCATTCTCTGGTGAGGATTAGTATTAAACATTTTTTTGTATACAGTGGCTACTGGATCACTCTCATCCACATGCTTTTTGGCAGACTCAAACAATATTTATGTTTGTGAAGCCATGCTGATTCTACCTTAGCAATACTTGTTCTTTTTTATAATAGCCAATTTTATCTTTAATCGTCCTTTCTACTAATCTACTCAGAACAAACATTAGCCTAGCTAGCCTTTAAATGTCTGCATTCTGTCCACACACACCAATCCCTTATTGGTTAAACTGAGTACTTTCAAGTCCTCTATTCCAGAGGCCAATATTACAGATGTTACGTATTCTTGTTTGAAGAAAAGTAATTTCATATTTGAGCTGGTTAAGAACTCCCAGAGACATGCAGCCAAAAGAAGGCATTTTGAATAAATGGACAAGGCATTCTGAAAACAAAGAAACATATGCCAAATGATCAGAGCTGATAGTTGTTCTTGAATATGTGTATGGGCTCTCAATGTTTCTATTGAGGACTTTTGCTGGGAGCACATTTACTGGCCAAGAAATGGCCATTAATCCTTCCTTCCTGTTTTCTCAGAAACTGTATTTTTCTTCAAGAAGGAAAGTATTTTCCCTTTCACTCTTCCTGGAGCCAACCTCACATGGCTATAGACCAACTGAGAGTAATAAGAGAAGGTTCCAGTTCTAAATAAGAATAGGTTAGACCCAGTTAAAAGGCCTGTTCTCTTTCCTTTCTGCCTTTGCCTTTAACTCCCACATTCCACAGCAACAACATTCATTTTGGAAACCACCCAAACAGAAGTATTTCATTTTATGCAAGGCAGGCTGTGGCTTTGCTATGTGGAGCAGAATTTTATTAAGGAATGAAACAATAGAGGAGAGCATAAAGGTAGGCTGCCTTTTGATCTTGAGAGTTAAGCCTGGCAGCATAATTGCCAGGCCTCTTAAATGACATGCAAATTCCACACTTGATGTTTTTCCCCCTCTCAACTTATTTACTATACATTAACATATGAGTTAGTCAGCAATCCTACAAAGTTACAAGGGAAAAGGTTCCGAGGAGAAAGATTCTAGTCATTCTGAGGATTTAAATATTCAAACACAAAGTCATTTCATGTGCAGTTTGAGCTCGCTGATATGTGGGGCCAGCCCTATTAGCAGAGTGAGGCAACTGCTTCAGGTGGCAAATGCTCAGGGACAGGAAATTATTTGATGATGTTGTTGACAGTGACATTGACAATGACACCAACCAACCAACTCTTCAAGTCCCAGTGTGTGTGTGTGGTCACAACAATTTAAAATGCTACATTAAGAAGGATTTTAAACAAATTACAAAAAAGACTAGGTGGATTGTAGAAATACACATCAAAGGCCAGGGTAAAGAGGTGCATCTTCAGGATGGAACTCTGTGGGGAAGGAGGCTGTCATGCACACCCCATACTTCTAAGGGTGTTGGAGCCACCACAAGCCTCCTCCCCACCCCACCCTGACACAAGCCAACTTTGAGAGGTGGTTGGGAAGAACCAGCTGCCACTGGTATCAGTATGATGTTAGAAGATTGATCGGTGGCTGTTCCCAACTCCCTGTCAATGTTGGCCTGCTGGGGTGAAAGATCTGCTTAGGGAAGTTTTTAATGTTCTATATATTATTGTGCTTTTAATATTCTGTTGGGAGCCACCCAGAGTGGCTGGGGAAACCTAGCCAGATGGGTGGGGTATAAGTAATAAATTGTTATTATCAGGCCCACTGAGACAAGAAGATTCCTAACCCCTGGTGTAGTCAATGGCTGAGCTATATGGATGAATAAAGAAACTTTGTATGCAAACTTGCAGGGAATTACTGGAAATCTCCCTCTGTGCCATGCCTGATTGTGAGAGAGTGTCCCAGTAAAGGAATAAACTGCATGCGTACTACAGAATATGGCAGGAATGTTCTAGAATTAGAATGTTCAAATGAGTGTGAGTGTGTATGTGTGTGATTCCCTTTCCTTCTTGTTAGAACTTGGGCTAATGCTCTCTGTTTCAAACACCCACCCACACACCCCTCCACACACCCCTTGAATAAATTCAACTCAGATTCTTATCACAATTTCCCTTCCTGAACATTATCTTCCTTCCTTTCAGTTGTTGTTGTTGTTTAGTCTTTTAGTCATGTCCGACTCTTCGTGACCCCATGGACCAGAGCACGCCAGGCACTTCTGTCTTCCACTGCCTCCCGCAGTTTGGTCAAACTCATGTTTGTAGCTTCGAGAACACTGTCCAACCATCTCGTCCTCTGTCGTCCCCTTCTCCTTGTGCCCTCCATCTTTCCCAGCATCAGGTTCTTTTCCAGGGAGTCTTCTCTTCTCATGTGGTGGCCAAAGTATTGGAGCCTCAGCTTCAGGGTCGATCTGTCCTTCCAGTGAGCACTTCAGGACTGGTTTCCTTAAGAAGGTTTGATCTTCTTGCAGTCCAGCAAGAAGAGTCTCCTCCAGCACCATAATTCAAAAGCATCAATTCTTCGGCGATCAGCCTTCTTTATGGTCCAGCTCTCACTTCCATACATCACTACTGGGAAAACCATAGCTTTCACTATACGGACCTTTGTTGGCAAGGTGATGTCTCTGCTTTTTAAGATGCTGTCTAGGTTTTTGTCATTGCTTTTCTCCCAAGAAGCAGGTGTCTTTTAATTTCATGACTGCTGTCACCATCTGCAGTGATCATGGTGCCCAAGAAAGTAAAATATCTCACGCCTCCATTTCTTCCTCTTCTATTTGCCAGGAGGTGATGGGACCATGATCTTAGTTTTTTTTGATGTTTAGCTTCAGACCATATTTTACACTCTCCTCTTTCACCCTCATTAAAAGGTTCTTTAATTCCTCCATCAAGGTTGTGTCATCTGCATATCTGAGGTTGTTGATATTTCTTCCGGCAATCTTAATTCTGGCTTGGGATTCATCCAGCCCAGCCTTTCGCATGTTAAATAAACAGGGAGACAATATGCAGCCTTGTCATACTCCTCTCCCAATTTTGAACCAATCAGTTGTTCCATATCCAGTTCTAACTGTAGCTTCTTGTCCCACATAGCGATTTCTCAGGAGACAGATGAGATGATCAGGCACTCCCATTTCTTTAAGAACTTGCCATAGTTTGCTGCGATCGACACAGTCAAAGGCTTTTGCATAGTCAATGAAGCAGAAGCAGATTTCTTTCTGGAACTCTCTAGCTTTCTCCATAATCCAGCGCATGTTTGCAATTTGGTCTCTGGTTCTTCTGCCTCTTCTAAATCCAGCTTGCACTTCTGGGAGTTCTCGGTCCACATACTGCTTAAGCCTGCCTTGTAGAATTTTAAGCATAACCTTGCTAGCGTGTGAAATGAGTGCAATTGTGCGATAGTTGGAGCATTCTTTGGCACTGCCCTTCTTTGGGATTGGGATGTAGACTGATCTTCTCCAATCCTCTGGCCACTGCTGAGTTTTCCAAACTTGCTGGCATGTTGAGTGTAGCACCTTAACAGCATCATCTTTTAAAATTTTAAATAGTTCAGCTAGAATCTCATCGCTTCCACTGGCCTTGTTGTTAGCAGTGCTTTCTAAGGCCCATTTGACTTCACTCTCCAGGATGTCTGGCTCAAGGTCAGCAACCACACTACCTGGGGTGTACGAGACATCCATATCTTTCTGGTATAATTCCTCTGTGTATTCTTGCCACTTCTTCTTGTTGTCTTCTGCTTCTGTTAGGTCCTTACCACTTTTGTCCTTTATTATGGTAATCTTTGTACGAAATGTTCCTTTCATATCTCCAATTTTCTTGAACAGATCTCTGGTTTTCCCCATCCTATTGTTTCCCTCTATTTCTTTGCATTGCTCCTTTAAGAAGGCCCTCTTGTCCTTTCAGTAGCTCCACCAATAGATACAGGGAAACGAAGTCTGTTCTGCTAAGCTCACCTCAGATTTGCTCCGTATCATTTCCTGACTGCATTTTATGCATTCACATTATTAAACAAGACTTCTATTTTCTGGAGGCTATAGCTTCAGCGCAAGCTGCACTTCCAGTGAGGGAGAAATTTAAATAATATCAACACGCTGGGAAATTAGAAAGTCACTTTCAGGTGTGTTTGGTGGGGAACAACTTGGAGCTTTGCATTTAATTACTGCCCTCAGGACTTTCAAAATATATAATCTTATTTTTTCCCCTCCTCATTTGAAATGTAAACAGAGAATTTTTCATAGGAGATAACGGAATTTATCTGCATATAAGGAGGCTCTCTCTCTGTCGCTCTCTCTCTCTCTCTCTCTCTCTCTCTCTCTCTCTCTGTGCAATTTGTTCCTTTAATTATGATGATAAATCTCTGGCATTTGGCAGCAGAACAAAGGATTATGCTTTTGCATGCCTTTGTTCCTTGAGGAAGGAATGGGGAGGGAAGAGGACTGCCTTCGAAAGGAACTCCAGCCATGTATTTGCATGCAGAGATGTACCTAGGCTCCCTTGCACCCTTGGCAAGGAGCGGTATCAACGCCCCTGGCAAGGAGCAGTATTGGGCCTTCTCCCCCAGGGGAAAAAAATCACTTCACTGCAATAGCCATGCTAGAAATTACTACATTTTACATGACCCAAGTACTCAAAGCATCTGGAGTGAGGGCAAGGCGAGGAGGAAGGGCAAAAAATAATATTTTTTGGCACGTCCTTGTGCTGCGGTGCAAGAAGGACAGGAAGCTTCTCCCATGCTTTACCTCACCGTGACAGCCGTGTCACATCACCACAAACATTTAGGCCATACAGTCTGATAGGTGATTTTTGCGTGGGCCACTGGGATGGGGGCCAGTTTCGCCATACTCTAGGTACGTCTACCAATTAATTTCCACGCCCAATTCAAAGTGCTGGTTTTGACCTTTAAAGCCTTAAACGGCTCAGGACTGCAGTACCTCCAGGACCGCCTCTTTCCATATGAACCTCCCCGGACCCTGAGATCATCTTCTGAGGCCCTTCTTTGTGTGCCTCCTCCTCGATAGGTTGGGAAGGTGACAACATAAGAACAGGACCTTCTCTGCAGTGGCTCCCCGTCTGTGGAATGCTCTCCCCAGGGAGGTTCGCCTGGTGCTTTCATTATACACCTTTAGGCGCCAGGCAAAAACATACCTTTTTAACTAAGCCTTTGGTTGATTCAATTTACATCCTATGCCCTTTTAAAATGTGCTGTTTGGTGGGGTGGGGGGCTATTGGGTTGTTTTTGTTTTTATTGTTTTTATTTATTATATCTTGATTTTATTCTGTGAACTGCCCTGAGACCCCCTGGTATAGGGTAGTATATACATTCAATAAATCATCATCATCATCATCTACTCATCAAAATCTGAGAAGGCTTCAACCCACAGAGAGGAAGCTGTCGTGTGAATCGCAGGGCATCTCTTTCTGTTTCCTTCGTGGGTGAAGCCTGCCCCTTTGCGGTCCCAAGTTCAAATTAGTTTAACCATAGAACTAGTTTTCTAGCTATCTATAGGCAGAATGTGAGAGAAGTCAAGGAATGTTTGGGGGGAAGGGCTGTTGCTCAGCGGTCGAGCTTCTGTTTTTCATGCATAATGTTATGTTGTGGGTGAACATATCAGACGTCACAGCGATTCTTCAAACAGCTCTTGTTTATTCACAGGCCAGAACAGAACTGAACTGAAGGGTTCAGCCAGCCTGCTTATATAGAGCTCCACTACAACGCAACTGTAACAACTTTCTGTAACTAGCCAATCACTGAACGTCACTTTCGATCCCTTATTTGCGTATGTGGACCTGAACTATCTACAGTATCCCCCTGCTGGACCAGGGTGAGAACTTCACTACATAACACATAAGGTCCCAAGTTCATTCCCTGGCTTATCCAGGTAGGGAAGAAACCCTGGAGAGCCACCACCAACCCATAGACAATACTGATCAAGATCGTCCCAAGGTTTGACTCAGGGTAAGACAGCTTCTTAGTTTCCACCCCACGCAACCCAAATACATATCTGATGCACTTCTAACATCCTAATCTCCTCTCTGTAATTGTATTTTTATTTGGTTTTACATGCATAGAGTTAGAACAACACCAAATAGATATCCAAATTTAGAGATTTCTCTGAATCTCTAGACTTCCCCCATCCCCTCCATGGGTCTTATTGTCAATGTTTTCAACTGCCTATTACTTCATATTCCATATTTTGTATCAGTCCATAAAAATTGTTACATTACAAGTGTTATTAAATCCTGCTAATGCTTTCATCTGCTTAGAGCAGTCTCCTAAATAAATTATAATCCCCCCCATTCTTTCTTAAAGTTTTTGTCTTCTTGGTTCCTGAGCTTTCCAGTCAGTTTTGCCATTTCGGCATAGTCCATCAGCAAAGTCGGGACTTTGTCTTCTTTCCATCTCTGGGCTAGTAGCATCCATGCAAAAACAAGTATTGTTAAAAACATTTTTTTAAAAAATAATAATTAAAAAAAACAATTAAACATTGATGAAATTAAAACTAAAGACATATATAAAACAACAATAATTACAAGAAAAACAGCTTGGCACCAGCTGGGTAATCAAACAAAAATAAAATGGAAGGGAATCTTGTTGAAGCTTACTCAGGAGTAAATTTACACATCAAAACTCCTTGAAAGGGTTTGCACAGAACCAAGAAGGGGGGGGGGCAGGTGTCAATGGCCTCAAGGAGAGAGATAATTTTTTTAAAAAAGGAAACCAGAGGGTCTTGGCTGATCTTATGGAAATGCAGTATTTTAATAGTCCTGTGACCAAATAAATAAAATTCAAAACTTGACCTCAGTTAGACAATTGCTGCACATCCAGCAGGCTCATCTTACGAGGGGATACCTATGAAGACCTTTCATGGGTGCCATAGGAGGGTACTAGCAGGCACACAATATGGAGTCCCATATTGGGGAACCCAAAGTTACACACACACACACACACACACACACACACACACACAAAGAGGGGAGCATGAAGATTACTAGATGGCACAAAAATGGAAGTGGAGCCTTAGAATGACAACTGAAAAACTGTGTGTTTCAACTTGTTTCAGCATGTCAGCTCTTTGGGGGGCAAGAGGAGTATATTCTACTTATTGTACCAAGGTGTTCCACTCTGTTTTGGAGTGGGGGGGGGGGGAGAGACTGTTGGATAATAGCAGTTCTGTGCCTCCTTTATGTCCACAACACCCATATAGAGAAGATCACTTATCATTCTCACTTGTTAGCTGGGGAATCTAGGCTGAAGATGAGGACTTCATCAGGCCCACCCAGTAAGTTCATGGATTTATTTATTTTTAATTTCAAAAGCACCCAAAGTACTGTGTGGCTTACTAATAACTCATCCCAAAGTTAGTGCTGGGTAAATTTAATGGCCCATGTGTAAGCAGTTCTTTATTGCGCTGTTATCTCTGTTCTTCGCACAACTCTGCTTGTTTTTCTTCAAACTGTTCTTATTTGTGCAGCATTTCACGATGATTTCCCCCCCCCCCGGCAGATTCCTTGCATATATGGTTTATATTTACGACAGACAGGGTGACCTTTTTTCTGAGTTGTGGTTTCAATGTTTGGAAGACAATGCCAAAATGAAATTCTGGGCTTTAATGAATATCAGCTCTCCTAAATATTCTTTGTTCATTGTTTGCAAGGCAGCCTCCAAGATTGTGGATGTACGATGTTATGTACTGAGTTGAACAGGATCCAAACTGCAGCAGTCTGATTGGTCCTAGAACAATAGGATCCAAAATGCAGCAGTCTGATTGGTCCTAGAAGAATAGGATTCAGAATGCAGCAATCTGATTGGTCCTAGAACAATGCAGCAGTATGATTGGTCAGCAGGAGCCACCCAATCCAGCTCCAGATAGAAGTGAATCCACAACCTGATTGGCCTACAGAAGTCCGGAATTAGCCAATCACATGCAGCCCATTGTGTAAATAATGTATATAAAGCATATACTTTGAGGGGACTTCCATTCCTCCTCACCACTATGAGCTGAATAAAGAGCATGAAATCACTTTGCGACTCTTATTTCATACAGTGAAACCTGAGCCCCTGGTTAGGGGACCATAACTGAATGGGCCACAGGTACTTTGCATATTTTCACCACCACAGGGGTTTCAGAATTGAGGTGTTTGGCTGCCTTGGGAGATTTAAAAACTGCATCCTATGGAAGCGAATTCTAGAGTTCAACTGAGTGTTGCATGCAGCAGTTACTTTTTTTCTGCCTGCCTTCAATCTTCCAACATTCACCTTTATTGGATGTCCACGAGGTCTAGTGTTATGCAAGAGGGAGTAGAACTTTCTCCTATCCGCTTTCTCATTGCCACACATGATTTTATAAACTTCCATTGTGTCACTTCTTCCTTGCCTTTCCTCTGAACAAAAAGGACCCAAATGCTGTAACCTTTCCTTGCAGGGGAGTTGGTCGACCCCTTTATCATTTTGGCTTCATCCCATGCAGAGTTCTGAATTGAATTTTCCTCTCTGCTCTAGTACAACCCATGGCCTCCTTTCCATCTTCATAACATGCATAAAAGCTGCATATCCCCTTGCTCTGTATGAAACACATTCCTTATTTGAAACATTGAGCAGCAGCCAGAAGGTCCATGACTTTTGGGAAATATTCACAGTCAAAAAGCCCAGGGTTTTGGATTTCAGCCTGTCGATTTAAGCAAGGTTGGTTTATTTGTAAAATCCATGCACATTTGAAACCATCACACACAAGAGCATAGAATATACTGACAAATATTAGAAATTATCATTATCCTAATGAGCTGGGAGACATCCAAAAATAATTGAGTAATGAGAAGCTGAAATCAACGTGCTCCTTATTGCATCAGAATGTGAAGAGGATATGGAACAGAGAGCTAGTAGGTAGTTTCAGGTATCTGATGCTCAGATAATTGGAGCCCTATAAAACATCAAATAACCTCTATCACTTTTGACATCATTGCTACATACCATGTTTTCTTATAACTCCGCTTATTCCACTCCTTCTACAACTAATCCAGAATGCGGCTGCCAGCATCGTCGGCCAGAGGGTGTTAAAGAAGGACCGAACATTTTTTATGTATGCAACAACAGCAGCAAGGATACTAGTCGCCAAGTACTGGAAAACCCAAGATTTACCCACACTGGAAGAATGGCAGATGCAACTGATAGACTATATGGAGTTAGCAGAAATGACCGGCAGAATCCGAGACCTGGGAGAAGAAGCCGTGGAGGAGGACTGGAAGAAATTCAAGGACTATTTACAAAAATATTGTAAACTGCATGAGTGTTGAGAAAGATGCAAGATTATAAATAATATGGCACCATTAAATTAGTTGAAAGGAATATGAAGATAAGTGAAAACATATGAAAAGCTAATCTTTGGTTAAATAATATGTTAAAATTAAGTTTTTAAGAGTGGGGTAAAATTATTTAACATTTGGGACATAATATCTGAAAGTTATAAAATAAGAATTGAAACAAGGTAATAAATTGCTGGACAAAGTTCGATAAACTTGGAACGCAGGAACGAGAGACGTGAGGAAGTCCAATGAAATGAAGAAAGTATGATTATTGTAAAGTTATATGTCGTTTTGTTTGTTTATTACATTGTATTAAGAAAATTTTGAATAAATATCTTATTAAAAAAAAAAAAACAGAATGCGGCTGCCAGATTGGTGACTGGGAATGGCTGCCGGGACCATAAAACACCAGTCCTCAAAGATCTGTATTGGCTCCCAGTATGCTTCCAAGCCCAATTCAAAGTGTTGGTGCTCACTTTTAAAGCCCTGAATGGCTTTGGCCCTGTGTACACAAAGGAGCATCTCCACCTCCATCGTTCAGCTTCAAAGTCCTTCTGACGCTTCCCCTTTGAGAGAAGTGAAGTTACAGGGAATCAACAGAGGGCCTTATTGGCAGTGACACCCTCCCTGAGAAATAACCTCCCATCAGATGTCACGGAAACAAACAACTGTCTTCTGAAGGCAGCCCTGTATATACAAGCTTTTAATGTTTGATGTTTTACTGTGTTTGATGTTTTAATTTGTTAGAAGTTGCCCAGAATGGCTGGGGCAATCCAGTCAGATGGGCGGCATATATAATAATAATAATAATAATAATAATAATAATAATAATAATAGGAATTCAGTGGTGGTAAACCTGTGGCCTTTCAATTGTAGATGGACTCCTGCTGCCATCAGGCCCAGCCAACACAGCTAACAGCCAGGGATGCTGGGAGTTGAAGTCCAACAACAGGTGCCCCACCCTTAGTACGGACCTCAAATGAAGAAAATAGCTCAAGAGTCTTATATTTTGCAGTAGAAAACAAAGCCTCCAGTGCAAAGCTTCTGCCTGTCAGGGCAGAAGTCTGACAGAATTGTTTTTGTGAACTATTTTTCATTACAAGAGTTTCAAGCTACTGCCTTGATTCTCACCTTGATGCGGGTTTTGAGTAATAAACAAAGAGGCGTGTGGTTGTGTGGTTTTTTTTTCATTACTCAAGTAATCAAGTTCCGATTGGGCAATTTCGTCAGCTCTGGCAAGCAATAAGAACATGTGTTTTTCACCTGCTTTGCAAAATTATGCCCCCGGCCATTATAATAGACACCTTCAGCATCTGGTTTTCAGGGACATTCATGCATGCAACTGAAGCCACACCACCCACACAAATATTTCATTTCATAAGTGATGTGCTTTGATGCAAGGAGGTTTGAGCTCCATGAAAGGTCTCGGGCTGGTGCGACATGGTCCTTGAATCTTCTAAGCAAGCGTGCTGGCTTATTTATGTGGGAATGTTCAGGGAGGCAGGAGAGGATATACTGTTTAATAATTGCGTTAGCAAGTATACTTAGCAGAGGGCATTTCCCTTTTAAACACACAGTGGTTAGCTTGCTGCAAGCTTGTTTAAGCTTCTCAATACAGGATTCCTGGTTAGTCCCCTTATCTCCCCCTTAAAAAGAATAGACATGGCACAATCTTGTGTAAAATGTATAAAATAAGTTTACTCACACATTCAGTTCACAGGTGGATCCCTGAAGGCAGTATATACATGTGGAGCTACCCCATATGGGGGTTAGTCCCAGTGGCTGCAAGATGGAGAAGGGGGGCTGCTTGCCCTGTGCTTTTGTTACCTGGGCAGGTAAGGTCACACCCACCTCTAGTCACATGCAGAGGAAGTTTGTCCCAGCTCAGGAGGAAACAGGAAGTTCCGACTGATTGGAGCAAACATCCCCTTTCATGTCCACTCTAGGAATGTTGTATTTGACTGCTATCTATGTGTCACATCCCACTAAAGGTAAAGGGACCCCTGACCATTAGGTCCAGTCATGGCTGACTCTGGGGTTGCGGCGCTCATCTCGCTTTATTGGCCAAGGGAGCCGGCGTACAGCTTCTGGGTCATGTGGCCAGCATGACTAAGCCGCTTCTGGCGAACCAGAGCAGCGCACGGAAACGCCATTTACCTTCCTGCCGGAGCGGTACCTATTTATCTATTTGCACTTTGATGTGCTTTCAAACTGCTAGGTTGGCAGGAGCAGGGACCGAGCAATGGGAGCTCACCCCGTCACAGGGATTTGAACTGCCGACCTTCTGATTGGCAAGTCCTAGGCTCTGTGGTTTAACCCACAGCGCCACCTGCGTCCCTTCACATCCCACTATTTAAGCTCTTATTACAAAGCAAACACATGCCAAAATTATTTTCCATCTTGGAGTGAATCTAAGCTGAAGCACTTGTGCCTCTTCATAGGCCATGTAACCTGCACCTGTCCTGTAAGCCCCTGAAACCCTTTTTCCTATTTCATGATCAAGAGCATGAATCAGGAATGCGTGACCCTATGAGCCCCAGCCAGTATTTTCAGGGATCAGGAATGATGAAATTTTTAGTTTAATCATATATGGAGGGCTTCACATTCCCCATCCCTGATCCAGAGATATTGGTGAATAGAGCATCTCTCTGAAGGCCTCTGTACAAGTCATCTACAAAAGCCATTTTCCGGGTGCAAAGAATCCTCAGAAATGTTCCTCCCCAAAATCATTTTCCAACTAGGCTTCAGGCAACAACATCATTATGCCATCAGTGATATCAAACACAACAGGGTCTGAATTCATGTTGATGTTGAGGAGATGGGGCACCATTGCCTCATTTGCAGGAAGGAATAAATCATATTGCCAACTCCAAGCCCAGCTGAGGCAAGGGGAAAACCACCCGCCAGTATGAACAAGGAAGACTAGGCTACTCCTTGCCAAAACAGGAAAATTCCCCCTTTTGCTATGGCAGGTTAAGATTCCTTGCCAGTAAACCACTGAATATTAAAGGCTATATTTTTATTATGCTCCAAAATATTTTATTCTTCATTTCTGGTGTGTTTGGGGAATTCTGATTTTTCACAGAATGAGTTATTTATAATAAAAATAATCCAGTTGGATCCATGCACCCTCTCAGTAATTGTGTCCAGAAATCTTTCTGAATATGTCCGTCAAGTTTGGAAAAAACAACAACGAAACTCCCTTAAATATGTTTCCAAGGCCCCACAATCATCTTCTTGGCTTGGGCAAGATCTTGACTGAAACATACTTGTAGAGGAAACCCTTTGGCCATAACTATGGAGGGGTGAGCAGCTGCCTTCTCTTACTGATAAATTGTACATTCCTTGGGGAAAAGGAATCTTGAAACCTAGCATAAAATTGCTGTTTTTGTTCGTTCTTCTCTATGAGTTACAGCTGTTTGATCTCCCTCATTGCCACGATTCCCGCATCCCTGAAAGGGCAGCCCATTGCTTTTCATCCCATAAGCACTGAACAGCACAAGGATATTTCTGCTCCCTGCTCAACTAAAGTCTGCTCAAGTAGGACCACCGAGAAGCAGATGCACCACAGCAGGGGCCTCAGACCTTCTCACTAAAAAAATAAATAAAAGTCTTGAGCTCTCTCAGAAAGTAAATTATGAATCACAATATGCAGCTACCTTGCTAAGTGATGAGCCAGGCTGGCTACTCCAAACTTTCAGCATTTTTAGCCAATGAGTGATGTCAGAGCTAGGACTGGCATGTGAATTGTTTGCAAAACAGGCAACAGGAACTCATGGGGTCCTAAGCAGATGCTGTTTCCCTCTCCTCTTTGTTGCACATTTCTCCACTGCTTCTGTCTCATTTTCGAGTTCTTTCTATCTCTATTGCTAGTCCAATCTGAAGTTCATCCTATCTAACGCTGTGTGAAAGCCTCTGTCAGTGATAAACCACATATTAGCAGCCTGGCCCAATCCTGCTTAAATTGCTATTTCTCCTCAGTTGTCACGTTCCTAGGGCAAACCTTTGTCCTTTGCACAACATCCCCTTGAACAAAACCTCCTGAGCAAAGCACCTCCTTGTGCTTTTAACCTCCATGCACACTTTTGACCTTCCTGTGCACGAGAGCTTTCAGAAAGAAAAGCTACCATTTTACAAGCCATGTTTTACAGCCCCCAAACAGACACAAAACAAGAAAACTCCAATTTCTTCACAGGCACCCTTGGAAGAAATAGTAAGTAAGGCATTCCACAGCCGGGACAGCCGCCATTTTAAGTTCCCACAAAATGTTCCCATTGCAGCATCATTTCAGGGAAGAGTAGGAGGTTATAATAGTAACAGACCCAATCACATAGCTACTGCTCCTTGGTACCAGTGACAATAATGGTTGAAGAGCAACAGAGTGCACTTTATCCAGGCTCCCCAGGACTGCAGCTGACTCCAGAAATCAGAGAGGCGAAGGGGAGGCCATTTTTCCATTGTAACTGGGTGTCAAAATATCTAAGCCCTGTCCTAGGTTGAATCTCCCGCAACCCCCCAACCCCCCACACTGTTAGAATTATCTATCTGAGTTCCAAAGAATGCAAGAGCTATCTTTTCCACCTCTGAGCACTTCTTTGTCTTTATGAACAGTGCAGACCTCCAAGAAAGGTTGGGCTGTTAATGAATACTGCTTTGACTTCCACCCTCCTTGGCAGTCTGCTGGGAAAATGAATATACTTCAGGCTAGTTAGCAGCCAGGCATTCTAGAACTGATAAGGGTGACATGTGATAGATGCCTGCCTGCTTCCTCTTATCTCTCCCGACTCTTTGAAAAGTTCATTTGGCGAGAAAGGCGAGGTACAGGGGAGTAAGTTTTCCCTCCTAGATGAAAGAAATGTAAAAGGCTGGAGAGGTCTTTCTGACCTCTCGACTTGCTTTGTTGCTGGCTTTGCATGTCATCTTGGACAGCGGTCTCTCAAAATATGGAAGGGTCAAGGAACAATGGCAGCTGGTCAAGCCCAGCACCAGCACCCAGCATTGTAGGGCATTTGCCAGGACCCCTGGCAATGCCCACCTTGACTGATCAAATGGAGGCTGGCTCTCCTTGTTGCGAAAGGTTTTGCAAAACCAGTGTGGAAATAGGTCCGTAGCCCTACTGGGTTCTTTGATTGGTTAGGTTTTATGAGGTTGTTTCAATTGTTGCGTGGGAGGGTAGATAGGTTAGGTTGTTTTGAATATGCAAATTTGCTTTGTGAAAACTACTGGGTCTAGCCACCATTTGAATTTCCTGCAGAATTGTGTTCAGTTTTGCAAGCTGGCACCTAGCACAGAAGCTACCCACTAACATTTGGTGGTCTCCACATTAGCTGCCCCTTGTGTTGCTGCTTAGCTCTGTCTTTTCTGCCTCTATAAGCTTGCCGCCAGAGATCCAAGCTCTATAGATGTCCCTGTCTTTTTGCCCAATGCATGTTAGAAAATAAGCAGCTTTGTGGGCTGCAGACCATTTACCATTTGCCTCTGGTCCTGCAAATACCAACTCCATTAACTCCTTCTGTCTTGTCGGGTTCTCTGCTGTCCTTCCAGTTCTGAAATTGGCAGGTGACACAATAATATTGTACAGTGGTACCTCGGGTTACGAACTTAATTTGTTCCGGAGGCCCGTTCTTAACCAGAAACCATTCTAAACCTGAGGTACCACCTTCGCTAATGGGACCTCCCGCTGCTGCCGCGCCACCACCTCGCGATTTCCGTTCTCATCCTGGGGCAAAGTTTGTACCCCGAGGTACTACTTCTGGGTTAGCGGAGTTTGTAACCCGAAGTGTTTGTAACCCGAGGTGTTTGTAACCTGATGTACCACTGTATAGCTCTGTGTGAAAGCCATGGTTCACCAAACTTCTGACACCATGTGCTGTCTTCAGCTATTTATGTAGAAACTCATTACAAGCTGAGCTGATGGTCAACAAAAATTATTTCTGATGAGGTCCGGGAACCTGTATAGAGTAGTAATAGGGTTTTCCAGCCAAGCCTGGCCTCTCTAGGAGCTGAACTCCTGGGTCATAGCTGTTTCTCTTAAAGGGGCAGCATGCCAGGTATTCAGTTGTTAAGGTATGATCTAGCATTTACAGTGTTACCTCGGGTTAAGTACTTAATTTGTTCCGGAGGTCCGTACTTAACCTGAAACTGTTCTTAACCTGAAGCACCACTTTAGCCAGTGGGGCCTCCTGCTGCTGCTGTGCCACCGCAGCACGATTTCTGTTCTCATCCTGAAGCAAAGTTCTTGACCTGAAGCAATTTTTCTGGGTTAGCGGAGTCTGTAACCTGAAGCGTATGTAACCTGAAGCATATGTAACCTGAGGTACCACTGTATTCCAAGCCTGGCCAATCCCAGAGGACCCAAACAGCCTCCAAATCAGCTTGCCAGAATTCAGTGTTACCTGATGTAGCCTCTGAAGCCTGAGTGCACACCGTGCTTCATAGATTGCCAGGCTAGATCTCAGGCTCAACCCACAAGTTGTTTGGTACACGACCCTGGCAAGAGGCAGCAAAGGTAATGAAACAACAACTTGATGAATAGTGTAACCAAACAAGTGCACAAATGTAGCAGGAGGGGACTTTTTTTGGAGGGGGGCACAGAAAGGGCCTCTATACAGGCCTCTTTAATCACAAGTTCTATATACAATCCCACTCAACGCCTTTTAACTCTCAATTTTAAATGCTGTTTGTCCTTTTTTCCTTTTCAGCTGTGAATTGCTACTTTTTCTTTAGGAGTGGGAAAACCTCCAATGACTCTCGTCTTGTGAAAAGAATGAGTTTCCTGCCGTTTTAGTTTAAATGACGCTGCGCCAGGCTGAAAAGCAGCCCTTTGCTCTTACTCTTTTCTAGGTCTGCTTTTGGCATTGTTACTGCCTTGCAAGGGGGGGGGGGAGAAAACCTTAAGTAATTCTTTTGCAGACACCATAATGGCTACGTCTCTTTGGTCATTGTGAAAACAGAGAGCAGAAGTTCTTCAACTGGTAGTGGGGGTGAGTCAGAGCTCTCGAAGCTTTTAAAGGTCTGTTAAATACCCTCTTTCTATTATAGTTTCATGGTTCTTTTAACCATCTCACCACAGAAAGAAGTTGTCCCACTTAAGTGTTTATCCTACCTTTCTTGCTTTGCTAATATGTGCTAGAAGCCTCAGTTTGGGCGTGGATCTTGTTCGGTATTCATTATCCCACGTAAAACAGCATGCAAAAAGGAAACCACGGGAGATTGCACAAGCACTGCATCCTGGGTTTTGTAGTTTTTTAAAAAAGCTGCATGAAGAGATTAGTCATCTATACTACATTCTGGAGACGGGTGG
The DNA here is from genome assembly GCF_964106915.1 of Podarcis gaigeae. Taxonomy (NCBI): domain Eukaryota; kingdom Metazoa; phylum Chordata; class Lepidosauria; order Squamata; family Lacertidae; genus Podarcis; species Podarcis gaigeae. The sequence goes on from NC_139682.1 coordinate 14,425,539, forward strand.
CACTTTGGGTTAAACTACTGAGCCTTGGACTTGCCGATCAGAAGGTTGGCAGTGAGCTCCCGTTGCTCGGTCCCAGCTCCTGCCAACCTAGCAGTTCGAAAGCACGTCAAAGTGCAAGTAGATAAATAGGTACATCTCTGGCGAGAAGGTAAATGGTGTTTCTGTGCGCTGCTCTGGTTCACCAGAAGCGGCTTAGTCATGCTGGCCACATGACCCGGAAGCTGTACGCTGGCTCCCTTGGCCAATATAGCGAGATGAGCACCGCAACCCCAGAGTCGGCCACGACTGAACCTAACGGTCAGGGGTCCCTTTACCTTTATGCTACATTCTGCAGCACTTTAGGGTTGCCATATGTCCTCTTTTTCCTGGACACATCCTCTTTTTCATGGGTAGAGTTGTCATGGTGATCCATAGTTAAAAGTAGAAGTCGGTAAATGTGTCCTCTTTTTGCTGTTCAAAACCTGGCAACCCGAACTGGACTATCACAAAGATGTAGATGGTTGGATGTGAGAATAATAAAATATTGTATTTTATTTTGTTTTAAAATAATTTTTATTAACCAACCAAATCAAATCAAATCTCAGCACATAAATTCCGAATTACAAAGCCGAAATTTAAATAAATGAATGATAAAATATTGTAAGGCTGCAAATGGTTTTGTGTAAGAGGATGAAACAGCTGAAGAACACACAAATCACAAGAATGTATGTTGCTCACAACCAGGTCCCTTGAAAGTGGGGCAAATTTCAAAATGGATCAGGAATGATACAAAAGCAATTGCTTTTTTATTTTATTTTTTGCTAGGGTGGGGGTGAATATTGGCAACAGCTTTCTTCAGCAGTGTTTTTTCTGGCCCATCAACTATACAGAGAAATTGGATTCTATAAACAGACAGATACCCTCCATAGGCTTTTGAAGCCAACAGAAACATTCACACCATAAACAACTCCAACTGGGTGTTATAATCCAAACCAGGATTAGCTACCCTGCCTATAACAGGGTATGTATGTTCTGTGTCTTCCAGTGCTCTTATCTTATGAGTAGAAAACCATTTTCATGGAAATTTTGTGAAATTTCAAAAATTCAGTCTGAAATTTGAAATTGATAAGAAACAACATTCTTTACAATACGCAGAAAGACAATTCTTAAGCCTTGTTGATACAACAATGAGGCAATATTAATATGACAGATCCACTGCTTACCCCATGCTTAATATATATATAATGAATGTTTCTCCGCCATCACAACAAATTGTGTGCAAAGCCAGTTCTGCTATTTTCAATGGGGCTTATTTTCAGGTAAGTGTACATAGGATTGAAGTCTTAACTGCCCCACTTCCTGTACTTCTTCCACACACAGGGTTAATTTAATATGTCTCTTTCTGTGGGGAGGGGAAGCTTCTTTCGGACCAGTAGTTCCTGACAGGAGGCAGTTACGGGAAGGACCATGCACACCCACGTGCAAATTCAGATCAACTCTGGGAAACTGCAGATGAAGCAACCCTTTGCATGGATATTTCAACATCCACATTCACTGCAGGTGCCCTCTTAAGTAACAGAGTATGCAACTTGCCCAGAACAATGCCTGACATAAAGCTTGAGACCAGATAAGATCCTCAGTGTTAGGAAATAAATCACCCTTTGTATCAGATCACTTTCGCAGTAGCGGGCATGGATTTTACAATGATAGTCTTCCAATCTCGGTTCCTACTGCATGTAGCAGATAACTCAATAGCTGCCCATTTGTACAGGCAGAATAAATGTGTGTGTGTGTGTGTGTGTGTGTGTGTGTGTGTGTGTGTTTCTTTTCCAAAGTAGAAAGTATAAAATAAGATTTCCATTCTTCTCCATAAATAATATGAAGAGATGAGCTTCTGTAGGTTATTGGAATGAGAGAAGTGAGTTTATCTACAGTTAAAAATGAGGATTGTGTACATTCACTGCAAAATAATAATAAAACTGTTGAGGGATGGCATGGTGAAAGCATATATGTGTGGGGCAGGATCCATCCAAATTGCATTCTCACAAGCAGCATGGGACCCATCCTGCACTGGTCCTCAGCCAGCCACACTGCAGATGCATAGCACTATTGTGTAAACTGTTGATCCCTTCCCAAGTCCACTCACCGAGATGCCTCCAGCTGCGAAGGAATTATCTCAACTTTGTTCTCATGCGCTGTTCACTTTCTACTCTTTGATTCTCCAACAGTGTGATCAGCCACTGGGCTAAACTCATGGAGAATGGGTGTATCAGCGACTAGGACATTTGATATCTAGAAAAAACGTCCATGCGTCGAGGCAGTATGCAAGAGCCATGAACTGCATTTGGCAGAGTCCAAAACTGAATTGGGCTGGTTTGGGGAAATCTGGGAGCCAGGTTGAGACTGTAGTAATATACTGTTACTGACTCACACTTGTGTGAATGAAAGGGTTAACTTGGGCTCAGGATTCAAGAGGGCATGACTTAGCAGGCTCTCAGCAGGCTCTGTCCCCCCCCCCCCCAGTCTTTTTCTCTTTGTGCTTCCTGGAGCAAGCAAGAAGCCATGTGGCCATGGCTCCCTGCAAGTGAACTGAATCTCTCTGAAATGAGATTTTATACCCTGCATCTTTGCTATCCCGGAGATCACACAATCCTTTTGTAAGGAAACCAAGTACTTTTCTTTGTAAGCCATTTGGAATCTTTTCCCATCTTCGTTTTACTGCCAGCAGATGGAGACTCGTTTGCTGTAACTTCTGGAACTCTGTGAGCAAAATATTTGCAAAGCTAAGTGTCTGTGATTTAGTCTAGCCTAAGTATTTTCATGAGGGACCTTTGTTTAACGGTGGATGAGGGCAGATGAAAATCTAACCAAGCTTTAATGTGCTCGGAGCAATTACCATTGTGCTGCTACAAAAGAGTAAGAATCTCTCTTCCAAACCTCTCCTTCCAACAGAGTCAGCGCTCCCTGTGGGTCTGATAACCTAAAGCACACCAGCGCCATCATGGTGTGTGGTGTCCTGTTCTAGGGGTTCCTCCTACCCCCAAAAGAAGATTATGGGGACATGGTGGGAAAGGGGGGAACCCCACTGCATGAACAAACCTAATTCAGCTCACACAACGTAGTTGAACCCCACCCTATATATCTGTTGATGCAACCAAGCATTGCATGTGCCATTTTAGCTGCCACTTCACACTCCTGGCTCATTTTTAGCTTGTGGTCTACCAAAATCCCTGGATCCTTTTCACCCGCATTGCTGCCAAGCTTGGTTCCACCTGTCTTGTATCTGTGCCCTCGATTTTGCCTGCCTAAATTCAGAATTTTCTTTTTGTCTCCAATGAATCATGCTTCCAGTATGCCAAAGTATTAACCACTCTAGGATTTTGAGTACCCTTGGCCATGGCACCCTAAAAGGGCCCAAATTTGAAAGGCCAGAGCATGGAAACTGAGAATTGTCTTAGGCTGCATTTGATGTTCATGGATGCTCTTTGTAAAAGCAGAAATGGTCAGGGTGGTGGGATCTCTAGTGTTCCCGGGGCCCTGGCAAATGCCCAGCCCTGCCACCTTCTGCAGCTAGCCCTAAGTTACTCCTCAGAGTTTGGCATTAACCTTTCACTTCCTTTCCCTTCATACTAGGACAGTCTGAGTTCAAGACCAGATGTCATCCTGGCCTCTATTTTTCAATGTGGGATTCAGGAAAGAAGTTGAAAATTAGCAGCTGAAGTCCTCAATACTCAAATGTGTGAAAAGAGACTTAAACGAGTCTAGCACCCTCAGAGCACACTTCTCATCTGTTCACAGTACAATCATGTTCCCACCCTTTCGAAAGGGCAGCATGTCTTCGCTGTGAGTTGCAGATTTTGATGTGTACTCATTATGATAGCTATAACTGTGTACCAGAGATGGCTTCTTCTGCATCACGCTTGCTTAGGGAGCAATCCTGTACACAAAGAAGCTGGCATAAGGACAGATGCTCTAAGTATAGCCACAGTAAAGTTACACCAGATTCAAACTCTGTTCAGCAGTGCTGCTGCTGACTGAGCCAGCCTAAGCCTGGCAGACAATGCATAGGGAGGTAAGGTCTCAGATGTGCACCAATTGGAGCTGGTAAACAGCTGCCATGTAAATAGTAGGTAATATGTGGAGTGACAGAGTCCTCTCAGTCCATCAGATGAGGTCCATCGTTCAGCCTGGACACTGAAATCCAGTGCAGAGGGCCTTCTGGCGGTTCCCTCATTGCGAGAAGTGAGGTTACAGGGAACAGAGGGCCTTCTCGGTAGTGGCGCCCACCCTGTGGAACGCCCTCCCTTCAGATGTGAAGGAAAAAAGCAGCTATCTTAGCTTTAAAAGGCATCTGAAGGCAGCCCTGTTTAGGGAAGTTTTTAATATTTAATGCTGTGTTGTTTTTAACATTCGATTGGGAGCTGCGCAGAGTGGCTGGGGAAACTCAGCCAGATGGGAGGGGTATAAATAAATTATTATTATTATTATTATTATTATTATTATTATTATTATTATTATTATTATCTTTGCAGGAGCTGATTGCAGGAGCATCCTGAGCTGGACCTTCTCTTTTGCCTTCACTCTGGGAAGCCAGTGATGTTGCCCCTGGGAAGAAGGGATGCTCCAACAATTCTCTCATGTTGATTATTGTACCTTTGGGAGCTGGCGGCTATGTCCTGCCTCTATAGCCATGCCTCTGAATTTCACCTGCTGGCAACTGCAAGAATGGAGAGTGCTCTGGCACTCAGGTGGTCCTCATGGGCTTCCCATAAGCATCTGGTTGGCCACAGTGAGAGCATAATACAGGACTAGATGGGATTGAATTATGGTGCTGGAGGAGACTCTTGTGAGTCCCATGGACTGCAAGAAGATCAAACCTGTCCATTCTTAAGGAAATCAGCCCTGAGTGCTCACTGGAAGGACAGATCCTGAAGCTGAGGCTCCAATACTTTGGCCATCTCAAGAGAAGGGAAGACTCCCTAGAAAAGACCCTGATGTTGGGAAAGATGGAGGGCACAAGGAGAAGGGGATGACAGAGGACGAGATGGTTGGACAGTGTTCTCGAAGCTACCAGCATGAGTTTGACCAAACTGCAGGAGGCAGTGGAAGACAGGAGTGCCTGGCGTGCTCTGGTCCATGGAGTCACGAAGAGTCAGACACGACTAAACGACTAAACAACAACAGATGGGATCCACAGGGCTCTTCTTGTGCTTTTCTGTTCTCTATGATTCCTAGCCTGGGCTTCCTCCCTTCTCTTTTGCCATTTTTCATCACCGCTAACCCTTAAAAATCTCCCCAAGTTTCAGCCAGACCGACGTTCATATTTTATGCAGCCCCAAAATGAAAACAACAACAACAATAATAATAATTCACAAACTGCTTGTGGAAACCCTCCACAGCATCGAACCCATGTAATTTCTTTATTTGACCATGCTAAATCAGCCACCAGTGTCCCATTCCAAATCACTTGTCTCCGCAAGAATGCCTGATGACGGTAACCATAGTGTCCTAGTGTTTCAGTTTTAAGCTACCCTTTTCATCATCAAGCTTGCAACTATTTCTGTTCCAGCGGTTAAATTGCATTAAGTAACTAGTTTGTTCAGTGGGAATACTTCTGCACGGAAAGATGAAATACCTGCTCTCTGGAAGGTTAATGTGCAGCATGCTTCTCTATGATTAGGAACAAAAAATGCCAGCAGGTGGGCTCGCGCTAGAACTGAAACTGCTCTCAGAATTGTCAAGCTTTTTTTCTTTCTCGCCCTGTCATTTTTTCCCTTAAAGCAATAAATTCAGCAAAAGTGTTTGAGACTATACAAGGCCTCCTGCTTGGAATGATCTATATAGTACAAAGGGAACATCCATTGGAACAAGTCTGTTCTTCCCAGAATGACTAAAGCCTCAAACCTTCTGCACAATTCACCTGTGGGGCACTGTTATCATTGGAAGGCCCACACAACTGGTGACCTACCAAAGTCAATGCAGCCTACCAGGCCTGGCCTGGGCGCTCTCAGCTTGACAATCTGCCTGGCTTTCAATCTTAGGCAGGCAGGCATCTCCATCATAGGCAATGTTAGGCAGGCATCATTATTTGTGGCTGACGTCCTTTGAGACTGGTAGGGTGGAATGCTGGGAGCCTAACAGTAGGTGGCGCCAGAGCCAATGATAGGTAAAGGGTAAAGGGACCCCTGACCATTAGGTCCAATCGTGACCGACTCTGGGGTTGCGACGCTCATCTCGCTTTATTGGCCAAGGGAGCTGGTGTACAGCTTCTGGGTCATGTGGCCAGCATGACTAAGCCATTTCTGGCGAACCAGAGCAGCGCACGGAAACACCGTTTACCTTCCCACCAGAGCGGTACCTATTTATCTACTTGCACTTTGATGTGCTTTAGAACTGCTAGGTTGGCAGGAGCAGGGACCGAGCAACGGGAGCTCACCCCGTCGCAGGGATTTGAACCACCGACCTTCTGATTTGCAAGTCCTAGGATCTGTGGTTTAACGCACAGCGTAGGTGGAGGCACTAATTCTGGTTTTGTCCCCAACCTTCTTCCTGTGGAGTTCTATAGGGGTAACGCTGACACTGAGCAGGTGGCAGAAAAAAATGGCATAGGCATGGCATGGGAACAGGGAATACATTGAAATGAAACCATTGGACGACTCATAAAACAAAGCCAACAACAGCAAAAAACTTCAGCGGCAGAAAATACCCCATCAATAAACAACAGGGCAGTTGGCACAGTCCATCAGGTGCCTGGGAGGAGCGATAACATTTTTGCATGGGGCTGAAAATATAGCTATGGTAATGGTGCAAGGTGGGTGATGCTTTGGGAGAACATTCCACAAGCAAGGAGCCACCACAGAAAAGGCTCTTCCCCTTCTTAGTACAGTGGTACCTTGGGTTACAAACACTTCAGATTACAGACGCTTCAGGTTACAGACTCCGCTAACCCAGAAATAGTACCTCGGGTTAAGAACTTTGCTTCAGGATGAGAACAGAAATCGTGCAGCAGCAGTGGGAAGCCCCATTAGCTAAAGTGGTGCTTCAGGTTAAGAACAGTTTCAGGTTAAGAACGGACCTTCAGAACGAATTAAGTTCTTATCCCAAGGTACCACTGTATCCTCCAAGCTTCCCTCAGAGGGGGCACCCAGAGGAGGTGTGGACATTGGTGGATTAGATAGACAAGTGGTCTGACTCAAAAAAGAGCATCTTCCTTTGTTCATACTAAACACTATGAACTTTTGGCCATGGCTGTCTAGTCTTCTGGAAGCTTCTTTTTCCATTCTGACCCAGAAACGCCATGAAAAACGCCAGGTTCTCTCTCTGGAGAGTCATGAACAAGGCTAGGAATCTGATGCAGTGTTGGAAAGGAACATCACCCCTTGGGATAACTCAGTCAATACAGCATGAGACTCTCAAACTTGGGATCTATGTGTTCGAGCCCCATGCTGAGCCAAAAATTTCCTGCATTGCGGGGGGGTTGGATTAGATGACCCTCGTGATCCCTTCCATCTCTACAATTCTATGACTCTATGATCCTATCCAATGGACATAGGCTGAATACAAATAGGACACTCACACATTGCCAAAACAAAGGAAATGTATCAGTCAAACAGCAGGCAACAAAGGACACCGATCCGCATAGCATTTTATGCTGAAGTTTAGCGAGGGGCAAATTTAGAAACCATTACTATAGTTTAAACACAAATACAATAATTCCACAATAGTGGGGAAGACTGTGAGCCAGTGACAGTCACTCTGCTGTCCAGGTGGTAGCTGTTGCCTGGTAACTTCAAGGCCTCTCCTGATCTCCATTCTAAGGGACCTTTATCCTTAAATCAGATGTGGATGGGCAGTCCTTTAAATAAGGGATGCTTCAAACAGAGGACTATCCTCTGCCAGGTAGGGCACATGGCCACCTAATGGCATTGGTACAGAGAGTAGGAAATGGCTTGAGGGGTGCAGCACAATTATATTAAAAAATATAAAACTGTGCGGGGGGAAACAACAACAGTATAAACAGTACAATGAGAATGATTGGAAGAAACATTTTGTCAGAAGACTTTTTTATTTAAGTGTTTATTTAAGTATTAATTAGGAAGATTAAGTTTTTTTATGCACATAAATCTGCTTTTTCTTCTTTCTTTTTTCTGTATTTTCTTCTTTTTTCTTAATTCTTTTGTCTTCAATTTTCTTTTTGTAGTATGAGATTGTAAATTCTTTGTATTTGTGTGTAATTTAAATTAATAAAGATTATTTTTTAAAAAGAGAGAGAGAGAGTAGGAAATAGCTTGAGGGGGGCATCACTACCCATGGTGTAGGTGGGCACACCATTATTTTGATCCACATTTGCCCCTAATGAAACATGCTGAGTAGGTTTTTAGAAGCCATTCCAAACCAGGCAACTTCATCAGGGTCTTCCTACTGAGAGGAGCAGTCATGGTCAGGAGCAGCTAGCAGGGAGATGTACCTTCTCATGTCAGTGGTGCCAAGCAGAAAAGGTGAGGAGGCAGGGAATTTGATGCTGTTTGGATATACTGGCAGAGACAATCCAGAACCTCATCACAGTAGACCACATAGATCTGGTGCCAGGAGGGCAAGGATATGCTGGCTCTCTTCTGCACCAGCTGCTGCTGGTAGAGGTTTGAATTCTTCCCATAGCCCACCACAATCCATCTTCTTCTCTAATGTACAATGTAAAGTGCTCTGCATACCCTAGGCCCCGCTGTTACATACCCTCCAACATTTCTCTGATGAAAATAGGGACTCCCCATTCCATAATGATAATTTTACTGTTTATACCCCACACATCTTACTGGGTTGCCCCAGTCACTCTGGGCAGCTTCCAACATATGTAAAAACACAATGAAACAATAAACATAAAAAACCTTCCCTATACAGGATTGCCTTCAGATGGCTCGAGAGTCGGATAATTCCATACCCTCCAACATTTCTCTGTTGAAAATAGGGAGCTCCTAAAGTGGGGCATTCCAGGATCAAATCAGAAACTGGAATGGCTTCTCTAAATCAGGGACGTCCCTGGAAAATAGGGACACTTGGAGGGTCTGCTGTTAAATCAAGCAAGACGGCAGCGTAGCCCAACAGTTCTAAATCTTGACATGAACTATGCCTTAGAATATTTCCCAGGATCCTCTGCAGCACACTGGCAAGCTCTTGTTCACCTTGCCAAAGTTTCTCTATGTGAAGTTTGACTTTATCTTGCAGCGTACTAGATTACTTTAGCTGAAACCTCTTTCTCAGAATCTTTTGATTATATACCTCCCCGTTAGCAGGAATGTATTGGCAGTGATTTCAGTCAGAGCAAGATGGAATGCTGCCTTTAGTAACATTTTACTTCATTCTGTTATTTTGGCTTTAAGTCAGCTGTCTCTTGTACATTCCCCCCTCCTTCCTTCCAATGACTTCTTTCTGCACCAGAGGCCCAAAAGGCAAAAAATTGTATTCAGCAACCAGCAAGCCATCTAGCTATTTTTCCCTCTTCTTTTCAGATCATACAGAATCCAACCATTTTCTTACCCACGAAAACCCTAACATTTTCATTCTTTAGATATTGATACAAGTGTAGGTATTCTTAATCACCATGTTGTGTTGCATCCTTCCCCTCATTTAGCAATAATAATTATTATTGAAATGGACACTAAAGGGTGAAAATGTGGTTGGAAATGAGAATTTTTTTGAAATGAGAACTGCATCAATTTCTTTTTGGAAAAGTGTGGGTTTCATACGATAGCATGGTTAGAATGTTAATGCGAACCTGCCAATTTATACTTCCTGAAACATTACGCACACTGAAACCATGCTAGTCTATGAAATTCACTCTTTTCCAAACTGAATTTCTCCTCCATTCCTATCTCTGTATCATATTCATAGCTAGGGAGAAGTTTGAGCCCACCTCATTCAGTTCTAAGTTCAACCTTGTCTCCAGCACACTAGGAAAGTGTTATGTACTGAAGTTCTCACCCTGAGCCAGCAGGGGGATACTGTAGATAGTTTTCACTCAGGTCCACATATGCAAATAAGGGATTGAAAGTGACGTTCAATGATTGGCTAGTTACAGAAAATGGTTACTGTTGCGTTCTAGTGGAGCTCTATATAAGCAGGCGGGCTGAACCCTTCAGTTCAGTTCTGTTCTGGCCTGTGAATAAGCAAGAGCTGTTTGAAGAATCGCTGTGTCGTCTGATATGTTCACCCACAACTTAACAGAAAGGGTGCTCTAAACCCCAAAGACCAGTAGCGTCCCAGATTATAAATTATGCAAAATAACGTTTTTATGGGAAAGAAGTTTTCTTGCTGCCTCCGGGCTGGTGACGGTTTTGATTTTATGTTAACCAAAAAGAGAAATGAGAAACGACAGTGCTTTGTAACAAATTACTGCCAATCGAACCCCTCATACTGAAAACTTGATAAGGGTGTTGAAATGATCTTTATCTACTGACAGTTGTGATGGAAGAGGCTATTCTCTATGGAAATGCATATTGGGTGGCACTCCTGGGCCTTTTTTCCCCGTGGCTTGCATTGTGCAAGTCATTGAACTTCAAATCAATGTTAATTCATATGTCGCTCAGATGACTGTGCTTCTTGTCAGCTGCTGGGAGAATTATTTAGGCTGCAAGATAGTCACAGTTTGGAAATGGCAGGGGAACTTTTTTAATGCACGCACATCAGATCCTAAACACAGGAGCAACAGAAAGAGCTGAGAGCCAGCAAAATGATAAAATACAGGGAAGCAGCAAAGATGCTGCAGCAATAATTTAAGTAGGGACCATGTGTGTGTGGGAGGCATTCAGTTCACATTCAAAGGCAAGCCTACCTGAACCACACTTTCTGAAGTAATACATGAACTGAAACACAGTCGTTCTTCCATACTGGCTCTTCTCTTAATTTTACAATGCAATTCTCCAAGCAAGCTACAAAAGGCAAGCTATGGTAACAAAACCAAGACCTACCTTTTTTTTACCTAGGGAAAAAGATAGATCTTTACCTGGTGCTGAAAAGATGTCAATGAAAGCACCTAGTGAACCTCATGAAGGAGCGCATTCCACAGATGGGCACCCACAATTTTATTTTATTTTATTTTTTATACCCCACCTATCTGGCTGGGTTTCCCCAGTCACTCTGGGCAGCTTCCAACACATATAACAACATAATGCAAAGGACTTTAAAGTTGTGCTAAAGGAAGAAAAGGTGATTGCAGTGAAGCAGGGTGAATTACCGGAGGTCCGTTCTTAACCTGAAACTGTTCTTAACCTGAAGCACCACTTTAGCTAATGGGGCCTCCTGCTGTCGCCACGCCGCCAGAGCATGATTCCTGTTCACATCCTGAAGCAAAGTTCTTAACCCGAGGTACTATTTCTGGGTTAGCGGAGTCTGTAACCTGAAGTGTATGTAACCTGAAGCGTATGTAACCCGAGGTACCACTGTATTTGCATCTGACTTCACTTAGGAAAGATGCAGAGCAGATCCCTGTGTCTGAATTAACTTTGTCAAGGTAGTAACGTAGCCAGCTTGCCAATGATACAGAGTTGTCCAAGGTGGTTTAAACAAAGAGGGATTGTGAGGAGTTCCAAAAGGATCTCTCCAAATCGGACAAATCGGCAGTAAAGCAGTCCATGTGATTCTATGTAATCAAGTGAAAAGTGATGTCCTTTGGGGCAAAACAATCCTAATTCACAGATAACACTTATGGGGCCTGAACTGTCAATGACTGATCAGGGACGAGGCCTTGGGGGTACGACAGCTGTGAAAAAGGTGAAGCCTGTGTTAGGGGTCATTACGAAAGGGATTGAAAATAAATCTGCCACTATGGTAATGCTGTTATACAACTCTATGGCAGGGCCACACGTGGAATACTGTGTGCACTTATCGCCTCACCTCAATAGGGCATGAACTCAGTGGCCCTCCTTCTGAATCCTTCATGTAAAAGGATCGGGTAGACAGATAGATTGTCAATGGTGCACATTTGCTGAAAATGAGGTGGTGAAGACCGTTTCCCCTCTCCCTCTCCCAGTACAAATGGCTGTATCATCATTTGAAGCTGTGTCAAGTAAGTGAATTAAATTTGCACGAGATTAATGTTCTCTAAGCAAGCTACTGAAAAAATATTGGTGGGGGTAGTAAATAAACTAAGCTCCATGACACATGCATCTATTAAATCTGCAATTGCTATGCTGGCAAGTAGAGGCAACCCATCCATTGGCTGCATGGGCAATTTGTCCCAGAAACTGTAGCGTCCAACTGTCACTGCCTCGTCTTGGCCTGTCAGATATTTAAAAGGGTCTTACTGATGGGAGGGAAAGGTAGTTTGGCAACCCTAAAGCACACGTCTATATCTCTGAGACCAGCAATATGGGCAGCTGAATCGGGCTTGCAGTTCTGCTAGCTCAGTCAGCAGAACCATCAGAAGAAGAAATAGTGGTGATTTTGTGATAATTTAGAGATACTTCTTTGCAGAGCTTTGCACTAGGGAGATAGGACTTGCAGGATTGCTTGTCAAGTGAATATATAATCCAGTTAAATAACCAGGGCTCCCCAATTATTCATCCCTGCAGGAAGAGAGGCAAAGTCAAGGCACAGTGAGTGAGCACAGGAGCTTCACAATTCAGAGAAGCCACAGGACAAACAAGCTCTCTGGTTAATGTGAAGAAAAAGAGCACCCAGATGAGAATATAGGTCCCTCCAGACATCCTTTTATTGCACGTTCATGATTATTTGTGCTCAAGATGGCATCGGGGCAGTTATACGTGATCCCACTTTCAATACTGTTTGCACTTGCAGAAGTTTCGAAGCAGATGTACAATTGCAGATATTAATCTTGTGCAGTTTGAAGCGACTGGAAACTTAAAAACGGACTCCTTTTGGAAGAAAACATAGTCCAGACCCATAAAAATATTGTTCAAAGTTTTACTTGCAGAACTCTTCAAAACAAAACAGAAACATAAAATGATACGTCCAAAAATAGCCATACAATATCTGGTGCTGTCCAGCACAGGCTCAGCATCTTAGAAATAAAAGATAATTCCAAAAGTCCAGACTGCCCCCCCTCCCACTGACAGCCTGCATTTCCACCTCCATTGGCCTTAGGCTATGCAACTCTTGAAGAGCCATTATCACATCCTTTTGTTCTCTGTGTCATTCAGAGAAAGCCTAAAGCCACCACCCTTTCAAGATGACAGTTTTGCAATTCAATACCTCTGTCACCTGATCTAAGGTTACAACACTCACATGTTAGCTAGCAGAAAGGTAAAGGTAAAGGTACCCCTGCCCATACGGGCCAGTCTTGCTAGACTCTAGGGTTGTGCACTCATCTCACTCTATAGGCTGGGAGCCAGCGCTGTCCGCAGACACTTCCGGGTCACGTGGCCAGCGTGACAAGCTGCATCTGGCGAGCCAGCGCAGCACACGGAACGCCGTTTACCTTCCCGCTGGTAAGCGGTCCCTATTTATCTACTTGCACTTAAGGGTGCTTTCGAACTGCTAGGTTGGCAGGCGCTGGGACCGAACAACAGGAGCGCACCCCGCCGCGGGGATTCGAACCGCCGACCATGTGATCGGCAAGTCCTAGGCGCTGAGGTTTTACCCACAGCACCACCCACGTCCCTAGCAAAAAACAACTAGTTAATTATCTACTCAGCAAGAAGCTCAGAGACCACTTAGAAAGCTATTGTGGAAAAACCCCAATGTTATCAATATACATTTAGCCATTTTTCCATTTTAAACCTTCATTAATACTCAGCCGTTTTCCCATTTCTGTGTGAATTAAACCAATTCTACTTAACAAATACTGCTTTGTTTCTAATCAGTACATGTTCCATACTCTGAAATAATTAAACCAATGGTCTGATTTAGCATAAGGCAGCTTTCAGTGTTCCAGTGTTTCCCGAACTACCAAGAAAAGAAGGCGCCAGGCCCAATCTGCCTGGGCCAAATACTGCAGCAATTTACCAGTCCATGCTTCTGTGGGGTTTGGGATGCTAAAGGTCAGAGTTGGTTTTTTTAATTTGGAGATACAAAATGTCTGTGCCTTGCTTATACAAAAACTATATTGCAGAATTATGCACCTTTTCTTGTGAGCCCACTGATAGCACAGGCGCACCAGTGGATCACATTATTATTATCTGGAACCCATCAAAGAAGGTCAAGATTTCATTTATTAAAATAATTGTAGCCAGCCCTTCTAAATCAAAAGAAGCGGCAAGGTTAGGTGGCTGACAAAAGCGACATTAAAAAATGTGCATTATTACAACAAATAGAATGAAATATATTGCTATGGGCCACCCCAGTTTTTGCCAAACAGTGGCACTTAACCAGGGTTTGTGTTTCCTTGGGGGAAATGAGGCACGTCAGAGACCAGTGTCTTTATGAAATATGGTTTATTCACACGTATCTACACTTGACTTTTATGGAGAGGCAGTTCACAGCATTTACATCTCAAGAGGGGCTTGTCCTTCCCAGCAGCGCAGGATTGGATCCAGAGGCATCCTAAGCACTACCCCATGTCTCTTTGTGACAGTCAGCCAGCATGGCGGCTTCCCTTTAGTCCCTGCATGAAGTTCCATGCACTTCCTCTTTCTCCTTCCCAGAAGCACTTGCAAAAAAACAACAACCCCTCGCCTCTTGTTTCCAGTAGCTCCCACCCCAGTCACCCTGGCAACCTCTGTTCCTCATTGCACAAGGCGTTTTCTGCCTCTTGCTTCCATCAGGCCAGTGGTTAAAGTAAAGGTAAAGGGACCTCTGACCATTAGGTCCAGTCGTGGCCAACTGGGGTTGTGGTGCTCATCTCACTTTATTGGGTGAGGGAGCCGGTGTACAGCTTCCGGGTCATGTGGCCAGCATGACTAAGCCGCTTCTGGCAAACCAGAGCAGCACACAGAAACACCGTTTACCTTCCCACCAAAGCGGTGCCTATTTATCTACTTGCACTTTGACGTGCTTTCGAACTGCTAGATTGGCAGGAGCAGGGACCGAGCAACGGGAGCTGACCCCGTCGTGGGGATTCAAACCGCTGACCTTCTGATTGGCAAGTTCTAGGCTCTGTGGTTTAACCCACAGCGCCACCCATGTCCCTAAGGCCAGTGGTTTTCTTACCCCAAAAGCTACTGGGCAGAGTATCTTGTGTTTTGCCGATGGCTTATCACTATCAAACAAGCCAGGCCATTATCAGCCTTTTTTTTTCTTCAAGACCCACCCCACTGAGCTGTTGTCAGGCTGACCTCACGAGGAAGTTAGCCAATATGATCATTTCTTGCTAAATTCATGAATTTATGAGTTTGCTCAAATGGTATTCAGCTTAATAGTTTCACTAGTGCAATAGGGTTGTCCCCACCCCACCCCTCCCCCGCTTCTTTCCCTCCACACCAACCCAAATCTGCTCAAAAAGGTTGGGGGAACCCCCAGGACAGATATGGGGATAGGAGAGTGGGAGAATGTTTAATTGTGGAAGGAGGAATCTTTGTGCTGGTGGGACGTTTTGCTTAGCATTACATTGAGTAAGAGTGTGTGTGATTTTTTTACAATAGCTTTCTGAGCAAGCCGTAAAACTGACCTACGTGGAAGTGCAAATGGATGGCATTGTGTGGGGAAAGCATTGTTAGAGCAGCCTAAAATAAAGGCAAACTCAGAAGGTGGCAAAGTAAGATTTGTCACCTTGCCTTATGTAACAAGCACACCGAGACCAGAGTCCTCTTTCAGAGCTCCTCTGCCACACAACAAAACATCGCCTCTTATGTAGCTGTTGTTGACAAGTCACAGAAAATTACTTTTAAAGAAGCCACTTACAGGAAAACAGAAATGCTGAAGGAGATGAGAAGAAGAAGCATTTCCTAGAAGAATAGCTATTTAAGGAGCTGTGGAGCTGTGGCACAGGAGGAGCAATTTGGCATTATTATGGTATTGTCCTCATACCTGCAACTCAGCAGGCAGGTTGCGCTGCAAATGTGGCCTTCACAGCTTTTTCTTCTTCCCTTCCAGAATCTGTTTTCACCTGTTGGTGGGAGTGGACCCCTCCAGAGGCAACAGAGGCCTGCTGTGACCGTTTGGCCCATCATTTTGAGGATAAAGTCACTTGACTCTGTAGCAATATAGACACTACTGCTATGACTACTGTTCCAACTGAGGTGTCCAGCGCTACGACTTCTCCAACTTTGTGGGGTCAGTTTTGATTTATGAGGTCAGATGATGTGGAAGGGGTGCTTGCAGAGATACTCCTGACTGCATGCCCTCTCAACCGGTGCCCACCACGGTTGGCGAAATTGAACTGAAGAAAGTGGGTCCAGGGCAGGGTGGCTGCTTCACTATGTTTTTTTATATATATATAAATATTTATTAAGATTTTTGTAAAAGAAAAGCATAAATAACAAACAACATTGCTTATATCATAACAAAATTTCATAACTTGTTTAGACTTCCTCACGTCTCCTGCTCCCACTTACAGTGTTAAGAAGTTTTTTTCAAGCAAATTATCATCTTGTTTGCAATCTTATATCCACTCATTTAAATATAATCTAATAGTTCTCCCAAAGGGTTTATCTTTTCCTTAATCTCACTTATCATCAAATTCCAATCTAGTTTAGTGGTGGCCAGTTATTTATGATCAAGCATCCTTCTTAACATTCAATCAAATTACAATATTTTTGTAAATAAATTTTAAATTTCTTCCAGTCTTCTTCAATCCTTTCTTCTCCCAGGTCACGGATTCTGCCGGTCATCCCTGCCAGTTGCATATAGTCTATCAGCTGCATCTGCCATTCTTCCAGTGTGGGTAGATCTTGAGTCTTCCAATTCTTGGCAATGAGTATCCTTGCTGCTGTTGTTGCGTACATAAAAAATGTTCGGTCCTTCTTTAACACCTTCTGGCCGACAATACCCAGGAGGAAGGCCTCTGGTTTCTTAGTGAAGGTATACTTAAATACCTTTTTCAACTCATTATATATCATTTCCCAGAAGGCCTTCACTTTAGGGCAGGTCCACCAGAGGTGAAAGAATGTTCCTTCATCTTCCTTACATTTCCAACATTTATTATCAGACGAATGGTATATTTTGGCAAGTTTAACTGGGGTCATGTACCATCTATATATCATTTTCATTACATTTTCCTTCAAAGCATTACATGCAGTGAAGTTCAGCCCAGTGGTCCACAACCTTTCCCAGTCCTCAAACATGATGTTATGCCCAATATCCTGTGCCCACTTTATCATAGCAGATTTAACCATTTCGTCTTGTGTGTTCCATTTTAACAGCAAGTTATACATTCTTGATAGTACCTTAGCCTTTGGTTCTAACAATTCTGTCTCTAACTTCGATTTCTCCACCTGGAACCCTAGTTTATTGTCATTTTTAAAAACTTCTTTAATCTGGGCGTAATGTAACCAGTCTCGCACTTTACCCTCCATTTTCTCCAAACTCTGCAATTTCCAATTGTCACCAACTTTTTCTAATATTTCCCAATATTTTGGCCATTTGGCCTCCATATTGGGTCTTTTTCGGGCCTTGGCTTCCAGAGGGGACAGCCACCTCGGAGTTTTGTTTTCCAATAAGTCTTTGTATTTTGTCCAGACATTGAATACTGCTTTCCTGACAATATGGTTCTTAAAGGCCTTATTGATCTTAACTTTGTCATACCATAAGTATGCATGCCAGCCAAAAGCATTGTTAAAACCTTCCAAGTCCAACACATCAGTGTCTTCAAGAAGTAGCCAGTCTTTTAGCCAGCAGAAAGCTGCGGCTTCATAGTACAGTTTTAAGTCTGGCAGGGGGCGAAGCCCCCTCTTTCTTTCACGTCAGTTAATATCTTAAACTTAATTCTGGGCTTTTTGCCCTGCCAGACAAATTTAGAGATATCTCTCTGCCACTTCCAGAAACACTCCGTCTTGTCCACAATTTGCAATGTTTGAAACAAAAACAACATCTTTGGCAATACATGGCTGCTTCACTATGACAGATGCTTGGCTGAAAGAAATGTACAGATTGCAAACAGAGGTGCACCATGTATGCGTTGTATGCAGAATTGTTCCTGTTCCACTGCAGTTCATCTTCTGCCAAACACAACATTATCTGTCTCTCAATCCACGGTGGCTAAATCACGTTGCCATCATGTTGTTCCACCTCATTCAGTTTAATGCAAAGGAGACAAAATGCAGACTGGAAGAGACGTAATCAATTGCATATTGTTTGCAGACTGAAACTACAACAGTGAATGCTGATTGCATGCCAGTGTGGTGTAGTGGTTAAGAGCGATAGACTCGTAATCTGGGGAACCGAGTTCACGTCTCCACTCCTCCACATGCAGCTGCTGGGTGACCTTGGGCCAGTCACACTTCTCTGAGTCTCTCAGCCCCACTCACCTCACAGAGTGTTTGTTGTGGGGGAGGAAGGGAAAGGAGAATATCAGCCGTTTTGAGACTCCTTCGGGTAGTGATAAAGCAGGATATCAAATCCAAACTTTTCTCTTTTTTTTCTTCATGCACTGGATTGATTTCCATTCGAGACATGGAATGAATAAGTGAACCTCGGCAGTTTCCATCCCCATTTCTGTTTTCATCAGAATTATCCAACATCCCAAACCAGCCATGAACAGCTCTGCTCTGTAGCATCAGAAGTAATTGTGTTCTTTCTTCCTTCTTTCCTTCCTTCCTCCCTCCCTTCCTCAGTAGCCATTTGGCATATTGTTTAATATCAAATATTGCTCTAGTACTTTTGGTCTTTTATATGCAATGTGTTAATTTGGTTGGCTGCCCTCTAATAAGTACAACTTAATCAGACATGATTAGTTTTCAGATTCCATTAAAGGTGATGCCCACATATAGGAAACTCTGTTTCCAGTTAAAAGATGGAGCAATCATTGGAGAACTCTGAAAAGGGGGAAACATTCACTGAAATAAGGAATGGCTGCTGTTTTAAGCACTATAATTTCTTGAAAGATGGAAAGGGGAGAAAATGCCAGGAGTACAATGGGGAAAATAGTGAGTTGCAATGATTGGACAGTGATGTCATGTGATGTCATAAAAAGTATACAGATACAAAAATGGTAACTCGAAATAAAAAGGTTGGTATGGGAGCAAACTTGCTTCATTTGCCCATTTCAGAAAAGTCTCCATTTTGAAGAGACTCACCAAGGTTCTTCTTGGCTTAGAGTAGCTTGCTTTGATCCTGACACACTCAAAGAATCATAGAATTGTAAGGGATCGTGAGGGTCATCTTGCCCAACCCCTTGCAATGCAGGAATCATTTGCCCAATGTGGGGCTCAATCCTGCGACCTTGAGATCAAGAGCCTTGTGTTCTGCCGACGGAGCTATCACTTGCTCAGACCAATGTACCATCTACCGGTAAATCAAATGTACCAAATTCTCACCAAAATTAACTATTTTTAAGAAGATGTCATCTATTATCAGAGTCTATTCCACTCATTCCCCCTACTCACCCTTTCAAAAATTATTCAGAATAAGATGGAGTGCGCCATGCAGGCAAAATAGCGCAGTGCAAATTGTGAAGCACAGTTTGGACCAAAGGGGGGACAAAATACAGCAAAATGGGTCAGATTGATAACAGGAATAGACGTCCTCAAACATTGGGTGATTCCAGTTCAAGGGTTAAGTGAATACCTGTAAAAGCTTTGATCTGGAAAGTCGCCTTTCAGCAGCTCTAGGATTATCGTTGTCATCTTTATTTATTTTTACGGTTCCCTTTGGATGTAAAAGGAGAAGCCCAACCGAACACCATATAAGCACAAACCTTTATTTCTAGTAGATGGTGCCCAAGTCCCAGTCGCTGTTGTCTCCCACCCACTTTGCTTTCTCCACAGTAGTTTACTATCACCGTCTCCTGGAATTGTTCATTGCAGGTGCCCTTTCCCTATGGCTTTTCAATTCCTGGTGTCTTAGTTGGTTCCAAGGCTGCCAACTTTTTAATGGGCAGAACTCTCTTATGCAACAAGCAGAAAGTCAGCAAGTTTTTAGCATGAAGTTGCTGGAGAAAGTTTCATTTCCTGAAGGTCTGTCTGCAATTGCAGCTGAATGGGCAGCCCAACTAAGATGGGGAGGGGAGAAACCATCCATTCAGTTTTACTCCTGTATCTCTCAAGGAACTACTATAAAAACATATACAGCCAAGATCTGTTCGAAGGGGAAATCTGGGCACGTGATGGGATGTGTCTCATTACAATCCATGAGATCCACCGAAGGCACTTAATGACACTGCCTATGCTAGTTTCAGACAGGAAGGGCATTCAGAGGAGAACCAGAAGCCATCTTCTGGTAAGGGAAGTCTCTTCTGCAGAGCCACAGTCCATGGTGAGCATCTTTTAGAAATATTGTGAACTCCTCACCCCATTATCATCATGACACAGAAAGACCTACTTGTTCGGGCTGGCCTTGGGTTATGTTTTAAAAGAATTCAGAAATTTCAGTGGATTTTAATCTGATAAAACATTATTCTAGTTTGCTGGATTTTCCTCCTTTTTTTGTTGTCTTGTGTTCAATTTTAATTTTGTGACCCATTCCGAAAAAATAATCTGCATGCGTATTTAGATATTTCTTTCTCCTATATCTAAAGTCTTAGTTCTAGAGAGGCAACTCTTGAGATAAGCCCTGGACCAAGATCTTTTATTTAAGGAATTTCACAGTATCAGTTGGATGATGGGCGATGGTTTGATGGCACACTTGTTTGCACGATGGATGCAGTCAAATAGATAAAGCAGCACGGTACACTAAGTAGAAACGAAAACAACAAAATTTTAAACTGTTGATAGTTCTCATATGAAGTCATATGCACAGATAATTGGGGTTGTTGTTTTTTTTCAGTTGGAACTCGCCGGAACTCAATTCCAACACCTCTCAAGTGGATGCCATTGCCATAAAAGAACAAGGGAGGTGTTTGTGGTGAGTTCCGGCACCTCTTTTCTGGAAAAATAGCACTGCATAATAACACAGGGAATGAAGAAATTATAAATGACTCAGTGAGCAAACTAAAGACTGGTATCCAGCTATGCCATGCCCAGCGTAAACACTGTATTTTGTGATTTTATATTGTGATTTTATGCTGTGAATCACCCTGAGACCTGTGGGTAAAGGGTGGTATATAAAATTAATAAATAATAACAACAACCATAACTCATTGAAATCAGTGGACCCATCATGATTAACGTATGTCAATTAATTTCATTGGATCTACTCTGAGAATGACTTGATCAGATACCAACCAACAGTCTAGTTCAAGGGTAGCCAACATGGTGTCTTCCATATGTTTTAGACTACAAATCCTATAAGCTCTTACCCTTGACCATGCTGTCTGAGAGTGTTGGCTCCCCCTAGTCTTGTTGGAAGTAAAGAATGAACTGGTAGCCTAAGAGGCTCGAGAACAAATTGACATTGGGAGAAAAGTCTAGAACACTTTGGCTGGTACATTAGATTCAGCGGATGAACTCAGCACCCGCTGTTCTCTTGTAATGCATTTGCTGATCCTTCCCTTTTGTGCTTGTTTGTTTCACTTGTATATTGACGGGGCAAGCCATCTAGTGACGCTTGACTCAAATTAAGTAAAAACTCCTCTTCACCCAGCCATCGGAGTGCTTTCCTGAACAAACACAAATCGAACACATCATTTCAACAGTGCCGGGAGCTCTTGACTTCAAGGCACACTTGAAACATGAAGGATTGAGTACTCTTGACGTGCATCTACTGTCTGAAAAGCTCCTTGACTTTTAATTAGTTTCTAATCCATCAGGTCACCTCCCCAAATGAGCTTCAGGGTCATCTCAGGATCTTACAAGTATGCACATGTACATTGTTTTTTAGCTGCTGGACCAAAGACTTACGAAAAGGACAATGGCTTAGGCCAATCTCTAAGATGGAAGGTTCTAGAAGTTCATCTCCCCACCCCCAATTGCTTTTGAGAAAGTCCAATTCTTAAAATGGCTTCAGGAAACACCACTCTTTCCCACAATAAGTATGTGGTACAGTGGTACCTTGGTTCCCGAATGGCTTAGTTGTTGAGCAAATCGCCGCAAACCCAGAAGTAAGTGTTCCTGTTTGCGAACATTTTGGGGAAGCCAAACATCTGGCTCGGCTTCCACGGCTTCCGATTGAGTGCAGGAAGCTCCTGCAGGCAATTGGAAGTTGCGCCTTGGTTTTTTAATGGTTTCAGGAGTTGAATGGACTCCCAAAACGAATTAAGTTTGAGAACCAAAGTACCACTGTATTTGGATATCACACACAAACACACATGTTTCCACTTGGAAACATGCATTTCCTAGGCATTCATTCATTCATGCATGCATGCATGCATGCATGTATTTTATTTGTATGCCACTTTTCCACACACACACACACACAAATCGTGCACAAAGCAGCTTACGACAACAGCAACAAAATTCAAACGAACACTATAAAAACCATTTCATAATAAAATAGCAACAGTTCCATAGTGATGTAGCAAAACAATAACACAGCAACAATTTCATAATAAATAGCAAAACAATAGGAAATATAATAATGTAC